>NC_133666.1:256820946-258020946 GCF_037893015.1 Macrotis lagotis
AATGCAATAAAATTACATTAAACAAAAGACAGTTTCCAATTCCAAAATTAATTGGAAACTAATAATCTAATCCTAAAGAATAAGTGGGTCAAAGAATAAACCATAGAAACAATAATTTCACTAAAGAGAATGTCAACCATGAGATGACATAACAATATTTATGGGATGCAACCAAGGCAATACTTTAGGTGATATTTTATTCTTAACATTTTACATAGACAAGGTGGGGGAGAAGGGCAGATCAATGAACTAGGCATGCAATTTTTTAAAAAAATAGAAAAAGGACAACTTAAAAATCTCTAATTGAACACCAAATTGAAAATCCTGAAAAATCAAAGGTGAAATTAATAAGATTGAAAATTTTTAAAAACTATTTATCTAACAAATCTAGGAGTTGACTTTACCAAAAAAAGATGCATAAGCTATTGATTAATTTAGTTAAAAGTATCAAAAATGAAAAGGGTAAATCATCACCAGTGAAAAAGAAATTAAAGCAATCATTAGGAAATATTCTACCCAATTAAATGCCAATAAAATATGACAATCTGAGAAAAAATGATGAATATTTCCAAAAATTTATATCACCCAGATCAATAGAGCAGGAAATAGAATGTCTAAGTGATCTCATCTTGGAAAAAGAAATTAAAGAAGCCATTAATAAACTCCCTAGAAAAAAATCCCCAGGGCCAGATGCCACAAGTGAATTCTACCAAACATTTAAAGGAACAATTTCAATGCTACATAAATTAATTGGCAAAATAGGCAAAGAAAGATCTCTACAAAATTACTTTTATGACTTGAATGTGGTGCTGATATCTAAACAAGGAAGAGTTGAAACAGAGAAATAAAATTATAGGCCAATTTCTTTCATGAATATCAAAGCAAAAATTCTGAACAAAATCCTACCAAGGTGATTACCGTGAAATATAAGAATTATAACTATGACCAGGTGGGATTTGTATCAGGAATGCAGGGTTAGTTCAATATTAGGAAAAATCCCAACATAATTAACTAAAACAATTAAAAAACCAACAAAAATTATATGATTATCTTTATAGATGCTGAAAAAGCTAATGACAAAATACATCATCCATTCCTTTGGAAAAAAAACATGAAAAAGCATAGGAATAAATGGAGTTTTCCTCAAAATGATAAGCAGTATTTATCTAAAATCAACAAAAATTATCTATAATGAGTGTAAGCAAGAAGATTTCTCTGTCAGATCAAGGGTGAAGCAAGAATGCCCATTATCATGACTATTATTCAATATAATACTAGAAATATTAGTATAGCAATAAGAAAAGAAAAAGAAATGGAAGAAATTAGAATTAGCAATGAAAAAACAAAACATTATTTTTGTAGATGATTTGATAGTACAGAGAACTCTAGAGAATCAACTAAAAATTTCTTGAATTGAGTTAAGTTACAGGATATAAGATAAGCCTGCATAAATCATCAGCATTTCTTTATATGATCAACAAAGCCCTAAAGCAAGAAATTTAAAGCAACTATAGACAAAATAAAGTATTAGGGAATCTACCTTCAAAGACAAACATAGGAACTATATAAACACAATTACAAAACACTTTTCACGCAAAAATCAGATCTAAACAATTGGAAAGTATAAATTTCTCATGTGTAGAACAAGCCAATAAAAGAAAAATGACAATTCTGTCTAAACTAATTTATTTATTTAGTGTCATGCCAATCAAGCTACCAAAAAAAAGTATTTGATGGAATTAGTTAAAAAAAACCCAAAATGCAACCGGAAGAGGAAAAGGTCAAGAATATCAATGGAATTAATGAAAAAATATATAAGAAGGTAGCTTAGAATGACCAGATCTCAAACTTTATTGTAAAGTAGTAATCATCAAAATTATCCAGTACTGACTAAGAAATAGAGTGATGCATCAGTGGAATACATTAGGTATAGGAAAGCCAGTAGTCAATAACCATAGTTACCTAGTATTCAATAAACCCCAAAATCCCAGCCTTTGGAATAAGAACTTACTATTTGAGAAAGAGAAAACTGATAAACAATTGGACACAAGCTAGGCATAAATTGATATCCTCGTACCAAAAAATCATGACTTAAGAGAAAGCATCATGAAATGTAAAATAGATAATTTTGAATAGATTATAATGTTGAATATATTTTTAAAAAAGCTTTTGTATAAATAAAACCAATGCAACCAAGATTAGAAGGAAAACAGAAAACTGGGAAACAGCCTTTATATAAAGCAAGTGTCTTTGAGTGAGAACGGAGTCAAATTTATGATCACATGCCATTGTCAAATTGATTAATAGTCAAAGGATATGAATAGGCAGTTTTCAGATAAAGAAATCAAAGTTATCTTTAGGTATATGAAAAAGTGTTCCAAATCACTTTTGATTAGAGAAATGCAAATCAAAACAACTCTGAAGGACTAACATCTTCAGATAGGTTAATATGGCAAAATAAGGAAAATGGTAAATTGGAGAGAATGTGGAAAAATTTGGACTTTCTTAGTAGAGCTGTGAACGGATTCAACCATTCTGCAGAACAATTTGAAACAATGCCCAAAGGGCAACCAAACTCTGTATACCCCTTGATAAAGCAATACCACCACTAGTTCTGGATCTCAGAGAGAACATAAAAAGGGAAAAGGACCTAAATGTGCAAAAATATTTATAGTAATTCTTTTGTGGTAGCAAAATATTGGAAATTAGAGGAATGTCCAACAATTGGGGAATGACTGAACAGGCTGTGGTATATGAAAGTAATGGAATACTAATGTGCAATAAGAAATGAACAGGCAGATTTCAGAAAAACCTGAAAAGATTTGTATAAATTGATACAAAGTGAAATGGGCAGAACCAGGAAAATATTGTATACACTATCAGCAACATTGTGTGCTGACCAACTATGAATGACTCAGCTCTTCTCAGCAATGCAAGAAAATGTCATCCACAACCAGATAAAGAACTAAAAAATTCTGAATACAGATTGAAGCATATCTTATTTTTCACTTTATTCTTTTTCACATTTTTTTCTTTTGATCTGTTTCTTCTTTTGCCACTGTGACTAATGTGGAAATATGTTTTACATGACAGCACATGTAAACTCGGATCAAATTGGAAGAAAGAGAGAAAAATATGGAACTCAAAGTCTTATGAAAATGAATGTTAAAAATTGTCTTGAAATATAATTGGGGAAAAATGCCATTTTTAAAGTGTGCTCCATGTGTTTTCAGAGAGCCAATGATTAAACTTTAGCAGCACACCCCTGGGAGAGTGCCTCAGCCCCTCCAGTCCAGCATAAAGGTATAGAGGTGTTTGGTCATTTAAAGAGGGAACTATTCAAGGTGGAGAGGGGCACTAAAAGGGACAAAGAAAGGTACTAAAAATAAATTAACCCCTTTGAAATTTTCTCCTGGATGACTTAATTTGCAGAAATTTTATTTGTTATTCAATTTACAATGCAATATTCTCCTTAATTTGGTTAACACCTAATTTCCTTCTGAGAACTATAAATCTATAGTTAGATAGTATACATAGTATCAAGATCGAAATAAACATCGATTATGAAACTCATTCTTTTTTTTTTTTTTTAGATTTTTCAAGGCAATGGGGTTAAGTGGCTTGCCCAAGGCCACACGGCTAGGTAATTATTAAGTGTCTGAGACCACATTTGAACCCAGGTCCTCCTGACTCCAAGGCCGGTGCTCTATCCACTGAGCTACCTAGCTGCCCCTGATTCTTTTCAAAAGCAAAAAAAATAGCTTTTCAACAATCAAGATATCTGCTGTAAAATAATTTTAACAATCTTTACTGTGAACATTTACAGGAGATAATGAAATTAAATACTTCAGGTTCAACAATTCCTTTCCAGTGATTAATCCTTAGGGCAATAAAAAGTGTAAATTAAACCCAATGATTAAATGTAGTCACTAGGAGGTTCCAGTTTCATCTTAGCCCCTCTATTTTTCCTGAATCTTTAGAGAGCAGGGAGAGGTAGACAAGAGATGTCTCTTCTGAGATAGCTGCCTATTACATAAATATTTGAAGGACTGTCGCAAATAAGAGGAATTATTCTATTTAACCCCAGAGGATACAAGTAGGAATAACAACTGCGAAGTCTTTATGTCTTTATGTAACAATGAAAACTTCTTAAGAGTGTGAATTGTTTTAAAGTGCAATGGACTATTATCAAAGATGGTAACTTTCCCCTTCATTAGAAGTCTTCAAACAGTGGTTAGATGATCATTCATGGAGTATTTAATTGTGAGGATTCATTTTGTGCATGGGTTGAAGTATATGTATTATAGGTTCCTTCTGACTCTTAAATTCTGTGATTCTATGATAATAAGAAAACAATAAAAACAGCTACCAAGCAGTTGCAAAATAGTACATTGCCTGTAAAATGACAGAAAGTACACAGGTTCAGTTGAAGACTGGGATTTCCCTAAGAGGCATAATTCAATCCTACTTGAAGCATGAAGGAAAAAAAAAAAAAATATATATATATATATATATATATATATGTATATATGCCATATTACATGATTTAAAATTTGATGTTTGATCCATTTATCCAGCAAGCGTGGTTATCAGATAAAATTGTAGGAACTTTGAAGGTGTGACTTAAAGCACAAGGGATGGACTTGGGATCTAGTTAGACTCAGAAGCTTCTATAGTAGTGTTTTTGTTAGCCTCACTGTCCTGTCACACTTGGAAATATCTGTTCTCCTTTGATCTTAGTTAACCATCACAGATCAGAATGGGTACATTTGGCTGCCTGCCCTGTCAAGGAGAAGCCTGTCCCTTCCATACTGCTTTAGAATTCTTCTTTTCACCATCTTCACCCCATGTCTTTTCTGTGGTACCTGCTTATATTATTTTATTATATTGAAAATATTATTTTATTTGCAAATATATTACATTATACAAATGTATACTACATAGCATATTGGTAGAGAAAGGGAAGACAGAATGAGAGAGAAGTACTACAAAAATATTAAAAATTCTTAAATATTTTCCTTAAAATAAAAAACAAAAAAGAGTTATCAAAAAAAATCTTAATGGAAGGGGCGGCTAGGTGGCACAGTGGATAAAGCACCGGCCCTGGAGTCAGGAGTACCTGGGTTCAAATCTGGTCTCAGACATTTGATAATTACCTAGCTGTGTGGCCTTGGGCAAGCCACTTAACCTCATTTGCCTTGCAAAAACCTAAAAAAAATCTTAATGGAAGAAACAAAGATGAACCTGGGTTCTTGAAGCTCAGAATGGACATTTTGTCAAATTGAAAGAAATTTGACTGAAATTTCAGAAACAGATTATATCTATTTCCAAGGACCTGTCTTACAAAATTTAAAGAACTTTGTCACCAAGGGACTGTCTACTTGGTGATGAGTTATTTGGACTTGCTAACACATGAGACAGAAAAAAAATAAATAAAAATTATTCCAACATAATCTCCTCCTACATCTGTAGTCATGGCAGCAGAATGACAGAAACAAAGACAAAGGATACTAAAAATCATAGTATGAAGCCCAAAAACTATTACTTAACTGTTCATCTCTAAATGGGAGATCCTTGTCCAAACACCAATCAGCTCACCCTTCTTGAGGAATTGAACTACATAAATATTGACTTTTATGCATAAGGTAAATTAAAAGACCAAAGGAAGATAAAGATATGTGGATATTTCATGAGTTCTCTTTGGAAAGATACATAGAAGAACAGGTAGTGCTGGTTTCATCATTAACTCAGAGATGAGAAATATGGTTGGATGAAAAAATGGTCATCTTGTCATATACTCTTCATGATAAATATAAGCAAAAAGAGTGATAAGAAGATAATTGTGTCTTATGTACTTGTAATTATTGCAAAGGATGAAGAGGTGAAGAAATTTTAGAGAGAACTTTACTAGATCCTCTAAAACCAGTAAACATCTGCTATTTGGAATGTTGGAATGTATGGTTTAGAAACAAGAAACAAAAGATATTAACGACATAGATAGATAACTCAGAAACTTCACATCTGTAAATAAAGAATACTTTCTTCTGGAAGAGAAATGGACAGTTCAGGGCAGAGTAAGGATTTAATACTCTCAAAAGAAATGAAATTAATTCTATCTTAACGATTGAAAACAACTGGTTAATAATGTGGGGATCATTTCTGAACGAACTGTCTATGTACAGACCACTGACTAATTAGAATAAAAGTCAAAATTGACCACATAAAAGAAAGATGAGAAGATACTGCATTAGATTAGAGTAGCTCCAATTTGATTGACTTGCTCAAATGAGTCTTAGAAAATGAGGTTTAGAAAACAGTAAATGGAAAACTTTTTCCTAATTGTCTCTGCTAATTTGAATATCTGAGAGTTCTAAAGGAGTATTACTGAAGGTAAACATACTCCCAGTAATATCTACAATTTCCAGAACTTTATCTAGCAAGAAACATTGTTTTTCTCTTCTAATATTATTAAAGGCAGTAGAAAATGCTAATTAGACTTGATCTATTCTTGACTGATTGAGGAAAGCCAAGACATGGATTATCCTAGGAATTATATTTGACTTGGCAAAAATAATTATATTTAAATAAAATATGCTTTTTTCTGATGCTGATGGAAGTCATAATATAAGCAGTCTCAGTTCTTTGTTTCTATGTGACTAGTCAACTGAAATGGTTGTCTAAGCTGTCTTACTTAGCAGTCATATGGTCTCTCTTAATTAGGTCATTTGATCTTTATGATTGTCTCTTATTTTCCTTTCCCCAACCCTCTTGAGAACCCAACGAAGCATTTATGACATGGTCAATGCTTTTGCCCCCCTCCTTACATCTTCAACTTAAAGTTCTTTAAATTCAATCAATATCCAAATATACTCTTCTAGTTCCCCTTAGATGCACTCTGTCCTTAGCCAAAAGGCTTTGATTCCTATATCTTATGTCACATTCTAAAAGGAAAAAGCTATACTACAATATTAACTTCTTTGCCAAATTTTCATTTTTCATATCATTTCTCTATTGCAGTACCCTCTTAATAAGTCTTCCTGCATCATGTCTCATCTCTCTCCTCTCCAAGCCACTTTTCTCACCACTACCAAATCAATATTTCTAAAGCAAAGGAAGCTCCAACAAGCTCATCATTTGCTAATGATGCATCAGTAACCTCCTATTAAATTTTTAAAATTTAATTTACAGCTTCAACTTCTCCTACAAGAAAACTAAAATTCATTGCCAATATGTATAGTCATGGAAAAGAAATTTCCAAATTAGTTATGTTCCAGAAAAAAGCAAAGAAAAGAAGAAATAGGAGAAAATATGCTTCATTCTGCACTCTAAGTCTATCAGATCTTTTTCTGGAAGTGGGTAGCATGTTTCATCCTAAGTCCTTTGGAATTGTGGTTGATAATTGTGTTGCTAAAAGTTACTGAGTTTTTCAAAGTTGGTTAGCTTTATGATATTTCTTTACAATATATCAATTGTTCTGCATCTGCTCATTTCACTTTGCATTCATTAATACAAATCTTTCTAGGTCATTTCTGAAGCCAGCCTTTCCATCATCTCTTACAGCACTTAATAGTCTTTCATATTTGTATTTCATAAGTTATATAACCATTTCTAAAACAGTACACACACACACACACACACACACACACAAACACACACACACACACAAACACACACACAGACCTTTTCTTTTTTATTTCTTTGATCACCAGTAGTGGTGTCTCTGGGTCAAAGTAGTGGTGTCTCCAGGTCAAAAAAGTATGAACAGTTTAATAGGTTTTGAGATACAATTCCACATTGCTTTCTAGAATGGTAGAACTAGTCCATAGCTACATCACAGAGTAAATCAGTATACAGATTCTTCCATATCCTCCTAGCATTTGTCATTTTTCTTTTCTGTAATGTTAACTAATCTGAAGGGTATGAGATGTATCCTTAGAGATGTTTTAATATGCATTTCTATAATTATTAGTTATTTAGGTAACCACATGGTTATTGATAACTTTGATTTCTTGCTCTGAAAATTCCCTATTTGAATCCCTTGCCCATTTATCAATTGGGGAATTATTCCTATTCTTTTTTTTTAGGTGTTTTTTTTTGCAAGGCAAATGGGGTTCAGTGACTTGCCCAAGGCCACACAGCTAGGTAATTATTAAGTGTCTGAGACCAGATTTGAACCCAGGTACTCCTGACTCCAGGGCCAGAGCTTTATCCACTGCACCACCGAGCTGCCCTGAATTATTCCTATTCTTGTAAATGCAACTCAATTTTTAATATATTATATATAATATATATATATATATATATCTTAGAAATGAAACCTTTCTCAGAGCAACGTTCTATAACTTTTCCCAATTTCCTGCCTTTTTTCTAATTTTGACTTCATTGATTATGTTTGTACAAAAACTTTAATTTTATATAATAAAAGTTATCCATTTTACTTATTGTGTATTACAAGAATTCTTTGAATTCCTCTTTTAATCAAAAATTTGAAAAGTATTTTTTCACATTCCATTAATTTGCTTATATCACCCATTATGTCTTTTTAAAAAAATTTGTCTTGGAATATACTGTGAGATCTGATCTATGCTTAGTTTTTGCTAAATTACTTTCCAGTTTTCCCAGCAGTTTTTGTCAAATAGTGAGTTCCTGCTTCAGTATTTGGGTTTATTTAAACATTGGTTGTGCTCATTTACTTCTGTATTTTGATGCCCAAGTTCTTTGGCTGAAAAACCTCTCTATTTTCTTAACCAGTTTCAAATTGCTTTGATGATAATATTTTGTAGAATAGTTTGAAATCAAGTACTACATGAGGTCCCTTTTCCTCACATTTTTTGTTAATTTCCTTGTTTTTTTTCTCCAGATAAAATTTGTTAATATTTTTAGCTCTGTAAATAATTCTTCATTAGTTTGATTGGTTAGTACTGAGTAAATTAATTTAGGTATTATTGTAATTTTTTTAAAAAAAATTAGATCTGATTACTCATAGGCAATTTTATTACTCCAATTATTTATATTGATATTTATTTGTGCAAAGATTATTTTATAATTTTGCTCACATAACTGTATATCTTGGCATAAACTCAAATATTTTATGATGTCTGTGGTTATTTTAAATGGAATTTCTCTATTTCTTCTTGCTGAGTTTTGTTGGCAGTATTCAGAAAAGATGATAATTGATGTGAGTTTATTTTATTACCTGAAACTTTAGTGAAGTTGTTTAATTTATTTTAAAAATTAATCCTCTAGGGTTTTCTAAGTAAACTATCATATCATCTGCAAAAATGATCATTTTGCTTTCTCATTTCCAATTCTTATTTCTTCAAAATGATTTTTTCCTATCTTATCATTATAAATAACCTTTTTAGTACTATACTGAAAAGTAAGGATGTAAAGAACTTTTGTTACTTTATTCCTTATCTTATTGGAAAGCCTTAAAACATACTCACTGCAGATAATGATGGATCTTAGTTTTAGATGGCTACTTATCATTTTAAGGAAAATATATTTTATTCCTGTGCTTTCTGTTGTTTTAACAGGAATGAGTATCATATTTTATCAAATGTTTTTTTCTGTAGCCATAGATAATCAAATGATTTTTGTTGTTAATATGACCAATTATGCTTATAGTTTCCTAAAATTGAAATAGTACTCATTCCTGATAAAAATTCAGTCTAATCTTGGTGTATAATCTTTGTGACATATGCTCTAATCTCCTTGCTAGTATTTTATATAAAATATTTGCATCAATACATATAAGTAAACTGGTCTGTAGATTTCTTTTTCTTTTTGACGGGTTAGGTATCAATATCATATATGTTATAGTAGGAATTTGATGGAATTCCTTTTTAATTCAATTTTCAAGCAGTTTATATTGTATTATTTCTTTAAATGTTTTGTAACATTCCCTTGTAAATCCATCTGTGTCTGGGTATTTTTCCTTAGGGAGTTCTTTCATGGCTTATTTGATTTTTCTAAGATAGGGTTATTTTAAATATTTTATTTCTTATTCTGTTAATCTAGGCAATTTTATTTTTAAAAAAATATTCAATTTATTAAAATTGCCAGTTTTATTGGCATGTAATTTGGGAGAATAACTTTGAGTAATTGATTTTATTACATCTCCATTGGTTGCGTTTTTTATTTTTGATATCAATAATTTATTTTCTTTTTATATAAAATCAAGTTAGCCAATAGTTTGAATATTTTATTTTTTAAAAACAGTCCCTAGTTTAATTATTAGGTCAGTGGGTTTTTCTTCATGTTCAATTTTATTAATCCTTCCTTTGATTCTTCAGGTTTTCTGTTTTGATGTTTAAAGTTTTTAATTTGTTGGTTTTATAATTTTTTAGTTGTATGTCTAATTCATTAATGTTTTTTCTTTTATTGATATAAGCATTTAGAGATATAAATGTTCTTCCAGCTCTTCTGACTATATCCCCAATTTTTGCTATGTTGTCTGAGAGATTTTATAGTCTAATATGGTTAATTTTTGTGAAGGTGCCAGATGTAGCTAAAGATATGTATATTCTTATCTATTCTCATTCAGAATTCTTCTGGGGTCTGTCATATCTAACATTTCTAAAACTAAATTCATCTCATTAACCTCTTTTTTGCTTATTTTGAGGTTAGATATATCTATGTCTGAAAGGGGGTAAATTGACCCCTTCCATACCCATACAGTACTTTAATTTTACTGTTTCCTCCTGTAACTCAATTAAGTTGTCCTTTGAGAAAATAAATTATATATTATTTGGCATAAATTTGTTTTTTATTTTATTTTTAATTTATGAAATAAAACAAACATTTCCATAACAGTGCAATAAAAAGATGATTTTATATGAAACTGCAAATCTACTATACACAATTTGCTATTCCTTTTAAATATACCACAAAATTACCATGTAAATATCTTTTTTCTTTTTTTCTTCCCTCCCCCTTTACATTAGAGATGATAATCATTAGACACAAATAGTTTTATCTTTCTCTTTCTCCCTCTTCCTCTCTCTCTGTCTCTCCCTCCCTCCCTCTCTCTCTCTCTCTCTCTCTCTCTCTCCCTCCCTCTCTCCATTTATATGTATATAGATAAATGTATGTGAAATTATTTTATACATACTTCTATTTATCAACTCTTTCTTTGGATGCAGATAGTCTTTCTTCATATGTCCTTTTTTTGGTTAATTTGTGTATTTATAATAGAAAAAAATAGCTTGCTTGCTCAAAGTCAATAAGTCATATTTTTTTTAGTTTTTTTGTTTTTTGAAAGGCAGTGGGGTTAAGTGTTTTGCCCAAGGTCACACAGCAAGATAATTATTAAGTGTCTGAGGCTAGATTTGAACTCATGTCCTCCTGACTCCAGGGTTGGTGCTCTATCTACTGCGCCACCTGGCTGCCCCTCAAAGTCATTTTTGAACCATATTACCACTACTATATATAATGTTCTGGTGCTGTTCATTTCCCTCTTCATTATTTTGTGCAGATCTTGAATTCATCATTTTTATAGCACAAAATATATTTAATATTAATATTAACTCATTGTCCAAGATACCTTTTACTAGATGGAGTTTCTCCATTTAAAGTGTTTTTGTTTTTGTTGTATTTGAGATTTTGCTTGTCATCCTGCCTTTTTTTTAATTTCAAAGTAAACATTTTCATTTTATGTGATTCTTTCTGTTATTGTTTTTGTAAACAAAATATTATTGTATTTTGATTTCTAATCCTTTCTATTATCCTCTTCCCTTTTATGTGTAAAAATGACATAGTTATGAATGCTGTTTCCCTGCATTTTATTTGCTTATGCTTATCCTTATCATTTTTACCCTTCAAGATCTGTTGACCACTGCCTCCTTTAATCTGCCCCTATTTTTATTCTTGGCTTTCTTCATCAGAAGTTGCTCTTGTATATTTTCTAGGTTCTTTCTGGAGGAGGTATATAGAGACACAGGCAAAACTGTTTCCTCTCATTCTACCATTTTGGTTTAGTTTTGTCTTGAATTATTTGAATCTTTCCCATTGTCTTTAGCATAATACACAACATCCTTTCTCCCTGCTCAATATTAAAAACCCTTTGAAATGTTTTTTAACCTAGTTTTCCAGATTAATTTCACCTCATTCTTCCTGACAAACTCCACATTCAAGGCACATTAGCTCTCTTGCTCTCCTTTCTACACTACATTCCATTTCCAATCTGCAGCTTTATACATTCTTATCACAATGTCTGGCACACAGTAGGCCCTTAATAAATTTTTGTTGTTGACAACAACTTGATGGACTGATCGGTACTACCTTCTCTGAATATGAAGACTGCCAGCATTATAAAAAGATTCTCTTTGAAGGACTTATAGAAGAACATGGACAAGAATTAAAAAGCTTTGCCTGAGTTGCAATCTCTATCAGTTTGACTGGATCTTTGAGGCATTGAAATATTTAAATAATCAAAGAAGATATAGTGGGAGACATGTAATGTCAATCAAAGTCAACATCTTGATGTTTCAGCCTTTCCTAGAATTTTTTCCAGATTTATATTCTGTCTTTACCCTATATCACTCCCCTAATCATCTTCTAAACATCTTAAGCAGAAAAATTGTACATTTGTTTAACATCCAACTTATGTAATGGTTTAACATCAAATTATCTAAGAGATTATATGTTTTTAAATTTCTTTGCAACATTTGATACTGCTGACCCCCCCCCCAAAAAAAAATAAAAACCCAGATAATCTCTTCTCTTTGTGTTTCAAGATGCTATTCTTTTGAGGGTCTTCTTCTGCCTATCTAATCACTCTTCAGTCTCTCCAACTGGATAACCATTCATGTCATATCCTTTAAACCCAGACTGGATCCTCTTTGGGTTCCTTGTTAGATTTTTTCACTACAAAATCCCATGAACTCCTGTGAATTTAATTATCAATTTTATACAAATGATTGCCATATCTCTATATCCTGGCCTAACCTTTCTCCCAAGCTCCAGAATCATGTTACTCATTGTCTTTTAGAAATTTAGAACTGTATGTCCAATAGGTATCTAAAACTAAACATACCAAAAGATGGAGCACATTATCTTTCCACCAAAATCAGCCCCTCTTTAAGCATTCCTATGATCCAAAAAGAACATAATTGATCTTTCTGCCTTTCTACATTGATTTTGAAATTTTTATGCCCTTTTACATGGTCAGTTTTTATGTAGATGCCATATGCTGCTGAGAAAAAAAGGTATATATTTTTTCTGTTTCTGCTCATTTTTTCCCAAGGTCTATCATATCTAACTTCTCTAATACTCTATTTACCTCCTTCCTTATTTATTCTTGTTTATTAGATTAATTTACTGATTTCTGAGAGGGGACAAGTTGAGGTCCCCATGTCTATTTCTTTCTGTAATTTACTTAACTTCTTTAAGAATTTGAATGCTCTACTCAGTGCACAGATGTTTAGTATTAATATTGCTTCATGGTCTATAGTATCTTTTAGCAAGATGTATTTTATCTTTTTAAAATTTGGTCTATTTTTGATTTTACTTTGACTGAAATCAGGATTGCTACGCATATTTTTTACTTCAGCTAAGCATAATAGATTCTGCTCCAGTTCCTCACCTGCTTCAAATGTGTTTCTTGTAAACAATATATTGTATGATTCTGGTTTTTGATCCAGTCTCCTATCTGCTTCTGTTTTATGGGAGAGTTCATTCCTTTTACAATCACAATTATGATTACTGTGTATTTCCCTTCATCCTATTTTTCCTCCTGTTTGTCCTCTCCTGTCACCCTCTCTCCTCAACAGTGTTTTGCTTCTATCTACAACCTCCCCTGATCCACCCTCTCTTCTGTCAGTCCCTTCCCCTTAAACTTAGTCTCCTCTTTCTCCCCTCCCTTCCATGTTAAATAAGATAGATTTATGTATTCATCTGTTTGTGTATATTATCTCTCTTTGAACCAATACTGATGAGAGGGCACTGTAAAAGATCTTTTGCGCCTCTTCATGTGAAATAATTTACTCCCCTGTACCTCTTCCTTTTCTGCACCTAGTATATTCTTCTTTCTTTTCCCTTAATTTTTTTATGTCATTCCCTCAAAATCATCTTATGCCTGTGCCCTGTGTCTAGATATATTCCTTTTACCTGTATTGTACCTTAACTGAAGCAGTAGAGTTTTTAAGAATTACAAGTATCATCATCCTACATCTATTGGAATATAAAACAGTCTAACTCTATTGAATCACTCATGTTTTCTTTATCCTTTTTATCTACTTATATTTCTCTTGGGTCTTGATATTGAAAATAAATTTTTTGGTTCAATTCTGATGTTTTCTTTATTAAAGCTTGAAAAGTCCCTGTTCTTCATTGAATGACCACTTTTTCCTTGATGTATTATGCTTAAAATTTTGCCAGGTAGGTGATTTTTGGTTGTTGTGCTAGCTTTTGTGCTTTCTGGAATATCATATTCCAGGTCCTCCAGTCTTTCAATGTTACAGTCATGAAGTCTTATATAATCCTGACTGTGGGTCCCCAATATTTGAATTTTTTTTCTTTCTGGACATTTATAATATTTTTATTTTGACCTGATATTCTGAAATTTGGCTGTAACGATCCTTGGAGTTTTTATTTGGGGATCTCTTTCCTGAGGAGAGTTTCAATGCTTATTTTGTTCTCTAGTTCCAAGTTATCAGGGCAGCCTTCCTTTTTTTTTCTTTAGTTTTTTTACAAGGCAAATGGGGTTAAGTGGCTTGCCCAAGGGCCACACAGCTAGGTAATTATTAAGTGTCTGAGATCGGATTTGAACCCAGGTACTCCTGACTCCAGGGCCAGTGCTTTATCCACTGGGCCACCTAGTCACCCCTAGGGCAGCCTTCCTTGATAATTTTTTGAAAGACACTGTTCAGGCCCTCCTTTTGATTATGGCTTCAAGTATGATTCTGACATTGTCTTTCCTGAATCTATTTCTCAGGTCAGTTGTTTTTTTCCCATTGAGGTAGTTTACATTATCTTCCATTTTTTTTCATTTTTTTTAATTTGTTTGACTGATTCTTGATGTTTCATAGAATCATTAGCTTCTACTTGCTCAATTCGAACTTCTAAGGTATTGTTTCCCTCAATTAGTTTTTGTGTTCTTTTGCATCTGATCAATTGTGCTTTTAAAGGAATTGTTTCCTTCAATGGACTTTTGTGTATCTTTTTTCATTTGTTCATCTCTACTTTTTTTAAGCAATTGTTTTCCTTTTCCAAGCTGTTGATTTTTTTTTCACAATTCTCTTACACTATTCTCATCCCCCCCTCCCAGTCCCCCCCCCCACCTCATTTCTTTAATCCTTCCTGGAATCAATTCTGGGTATATAGCCAATTGATATTTTTTTGAGGTTTTGCTTGTAGTTATTTTTATACTGTTGTCTTCCTAGTTTGTGTTTTTGTCTTCCCTACCACCAGAGTAGCTTCTTATAGTCAAACTCTTTTGTTGTTTATTTCCCCAACTTTTTTCCTTGATTTTGAACTCTATGTTAAAGTAGGGCACTGCTCACCTGGGACTGAAGCTGTCCCAAGTTTCAAACTTATTCATGCTGTTGTTTTCAGAATAGTTCTTAGGTCTACAACTTTTTGGTGTGTCTAGGGTGGTGACATCTGGGGAGAGATGTGGTTATTGCTATCTTGATTTGACTTGTCTTTACTCAGAAAGGGCCTCTTCTACTTTGCTATCCTTAATTCCATTTTTTCCCCCTAGGCCATCAATAAAATCTTCTTCCTTCCCCATCCTGACCTCTTGCTTGAACAGGTCACTGATTTGGTGTCCTCTTTATTCCAGTCCTTTCCCCCTTATTCTATCATTTTTCATCTTTGTCAAGCCCAACTTTGGATTACTCCCACTATATCTGGTCTTTACTACTGTTCATATGCATCTGAATAGAACTGCAGAAAAGTACAAAGCTTTATCCATTTACAACTTTATATTAACTAATCTCAACTCTCTAGCAAGATAATCATTTTATATTTCCTTAATCAATTCACTATTATACTCTTCATAGTGGTTTTTATTTCAAACTTTTTCATCCATTCTCAAATTTCCAATGTTATTCACTCTCCCCACCTCTCAGCTGAGAATCTTCTCAAAAAATCAAACTATTTGTCAAGAGATCTCTATTCTCCCCTCCTCAGCACACTCAAATGTTCCCCCATTACTCCTTTACCTGTGTTTCTTTTATTAAGAAATATTTTTTTATTTTGAATTTTACAATTTTTCCCCTAATCTTACTTCTCTCTCCCCCCCCCCACCCCTCACAGAAGGCAGTCTGTTAGTCTTTACATTATTTCCATGGTATGCATTGATCTAAGCTGAATGTGATGAGAGAGAAATCAAATCCTTAAGGAAGAAACATAAAGTATGATAACAAAATTACATAATAAGTTAACAGTTTTTTTTTTAAATTAAAGGTAGTATTCTTTGGTCTTTGTTCAAACTCCACAATTCTTTCTCTGAATACATACCTGTGTTTCTTATGAAAAATATTGTCCCCTCCTTGTCAGTCACAATTCTCAATTGATTTCCCCACTATCTTTCTATACCCCCTTTTTTCTTTCTTGGCTAAATTCCTTAATAAGGCCATCCTCCTAACTATTTGATTAATCTTTCTCAGTCTCTTTTGCTGGATCTTTGACCAGTCCTATCTGCTAGCCAAGAATGTTCCCTAAGGCTCTGTCCAAGATCATCTTCTCTCTCCCTCTATTCTATTTTGCCTGGTGATCTCATTACATCTCTGTAAATGATTTCAGATCTACAGATTTAACCTTAAACTCTTTCCTGATCTCCCCTCTGCTGATGCTCCCTTTTTCTCTTTAGGCCATTGCCATTTTCTTACTCAGGCTTGCAAACCAGATATCATTATTGACTCTCTGTCATCTCCCATATCCAATTCATTGATAAGTTCTATTAATTTTTCCTTTATAGCATTTCAAGGACTCCTTCTGATTGGTTTCTCTACCTCAAAATCTCTCTTCAATCTAGTTCAATTTCTACTGCGCTTCTAAAATGATCTAATTATGGTAATTTCCCCAACACTCTCTCTCTCTCTCTCTCTCTCTCTCTCTCTCTCTCTCTCTCTCTCTCTCTCTCTCTCTCTCTCTCCTCTAGTTACTATTACTTCTAGGAGAAAATATAAAATCTTCTGTTTAGTTCTTAAATTTTTTCAAAACCTTCACAGAATACTCACATCTTCATGCAAGGTTTATTCCTACCTTTTTAAATCTCTTATACGTTAATCCTCTCTCTTCATGTAGTTGGCAATTTAATGACACTTCATATTTTATTTTTCTGTATGTTCTCCATGTCTGGAATGTTCTCCTTCTTCTCTGCTTCTGACTCTTCAGTAAGAGCCCTTTCCTAGTCCTTCTCAATAAGCCTCACCTTTAAGTTCTTCCCCTCTAAAATTACCTCAAAATTTTCCCATGAAAATCTTGCTTATAAATATTGTTTGCACATTTTCTCCCCTATCATAACATGATCTTTTTAAGTACAGGAACTTTTGCTATCTTTGTATCCCCGGCACTTAACTTATGCTTAGGTCATAGGAAGCTTGCTGCCATGACTTGATTTCTGGCCAGTCCAGAGACTGAGGAAGTGGATGAAAAGAACCAGGAGGGGAGCGTTTTCCTAGTATTGCTATTTTCAATCATGTCAGATGATACTGGTAGACCTGGGGCTAAAGGAATAGGCAAGGAAGTAAAATGGGAGTGGTATGGAAAGGGTATCCACGTGGCCAGGATACTGTGTTGAGTTCTGACTATAAAAGAAAGAAAAAGAAGAAAGAAAGAAAGAAAGAAAGAAAGAAAGAAAGAAAGAGAAAAAAGAAAGGAAGAGAAAGAAGAAAGAGAAAGAAAGGAAGGAAGGAGGAAGGAAAGAAGGAGGGAAGGAAGGAGGGAAAGAAAGAAAGAAAGAAAGAAAGAAAGAAAGAAAGAGAAAGAAAGAAAGAAAAAGAAAGAAAGAAAAGGAAGGAAGGACGGTGAAAGGAGAGAAAGAAGGAAGGAAAGAAAGAAAAGAGAAACAATAATCATTATGCTCAAATGCTTACTAGCTACTGGGGAAGGAAGACACAATATATATATATATATATACAGGGTAAGTATAATTCAAGGAAGCTTAAAAATACAGATAATTTGCCCTGGGAAAATTTGAGTGGGGTAAGGGTATTTTCAGTTGGAGACATCAGGGAAAATATTATGGAGGATCCTAAGCTGAGTCACATTGTCAGATCTGTGCTTAAGGCACAATGTGTAGGACAGACTGGCATGGTGAGCAATATAATTCATAGATCAGAGCATTTTAGAGTTGGAAAGGATATTGGAGATGATCTAGTAGACCTTTTTATTATATAAATAATGAAATTAAATTCTAAAGAGATGAAATAATTTATACAAGGTCACCTATTGAACAAAGCTGGTCTATGGCAAGACAGCAATTTATATGCTTGGAATGACTCAACAGCCATGATGTAATTGCCAGAAGAGATAATGAGATGTTGGGCAGTGTCCAGAACATGGAGCAGTGTACTCAAGGCAAATCAGATCACACCTAAAGCATTTTGTTAAATTCTGGAAAGTATCTTTTAGTGGGAATATTGACAAATCAGAATAGGTTACTAGAATAGAAAGGGATTCAAATCTGTGTTTTGAGGATCAATGGAAAGAACTGACAAGATTTAGGTTAGAGTAAAGACTGTGATCATTGTCTTTAACCATTTAGTAAGCTGTCATACTAACAAAGAATTAGATATACTCATCTTAGCTCTAAAAAGTAGAATCAGAGTAAAGGTTATCAATTATAGTCAAGAAGAACTTTTTTTTTAAGTTAGAGCTCTCTGTTAGTTAGAAAGAGTATAGTCTACCTTGAGGTTGTGAATTTCCAGGGGCAGGAAATGTCCAGACAGAGAATGGGTAATCATTAATTGAAGATGATGTAGAAATTACTCATGCATTGGGCAGGAAGGTGGACTAGATGCCCTTTAAGTTCTCTTCTAACTTTAAGATTCTATAATTCTATTATATGATTCACTACTGAGATAATTTTAGTCATTCTGACAACCATTTCTCGCCCCCAAAGTTTAAGCAACTGCCTATTCCATATGTGCTAAGGTTGAACCTGTATGTAAATATTTATGAGGAGCAGGAAATGGGAGAAGGCTCTATCAACTTATACTTCTGTATAGTTTCATTTTAACTAGGAAATTGAATTTGATGTCCTATTTACCTTACATAAAGATAATCCTTATTTTTTTTTTGGATTTGTGCAAGGCAAATGGGTTTAAGTGGCTTGCCCAAGGCCACACAGCTAGGTAATTATTAAGTGTCTAAGACCGGATTTGAACCCAGGTACTCCTGACTCCAAGGCCAGTGCTTTATCCACTACGCCACCTAGCTGCCCAAGATAATCCTTCTATAAAAGTAATTGAGTAGATTTAAAAAATAAAATGTTTCTGAATTATTTATTCATTGTGTTAAGAATTAAATGCTGGAATATATCATAGAAATAAATTATTAAATTAGAAATAGGATTTTAGAATGAGGTTAGGGATCATGGAATCATTCTATTGAAAAAGGAAAATCAGCTACCCAAAGAGGCAACTGGAGTTTCAAATTTAAAACCCTTTAAAATACCTTCCAAGTGTGGTTAATTTGTATTTGTTGAGTAATAACTTATCTCCTAGTAGAAACAATCTACTCCTGAGTACATACTGGTCTATAACTCAAAGATAGCACAATAGTACCTATATTAATGAAGTTAATGCATTTCAAATTTATTTTGTATGTAAAGGTGGTATAGAAGGCCTAATGATGTAGATCACAGAATTTGAGATAAAAAAAGGGAAGTTAGCCCACTCTCCTCTCCAATTTTGCAGCTGAGGTCAAGATGAGAGAAATGACTTGTCTAAGAGCATACAGGTGTTAGTAGAACAGCTGGAACCTCTATCCTATAAATAGAAATAAAAGACCTAAAATTCCAATGACTGGTTGAAGGAAAATATTGAACTCTATCACTTAAGTTTATGCAATTAAGGAGAGTCATTGGCAAAATAGAAAAAAGCAGAAAAATAGGAGACAAGTATGGAGTTTGAATTTTCCTCCCAAAACTTACTAGTTGGTATGTACTTCTGTAAATCATTTAATATCTCCAGCTTAGTTGTTAAATATATAAAATAAGAATGATAATAGTCTACTTTTGGTAGACTAGACAATCTCTTGACATCTGCAAGTTCTTATCTTTCAGGATCTTACTCCTATCTTCTAGCTGAGATCTTGCTTTCTTTCATGGTATTATGGTTATGACCATCATAAAAAATTTTTACAGAGCATCTACTATGTTCAAAGCACTTTGCTGTGGAAGAGAGTCATGTAGAAAGGGGTGTAGGATATGTTCAAGAAAAGCTAACATCTCTGGTGTGAGATATGCCAAGTTCTCTTTAGGGCTGCTTTCTATCTTTGATGTCCAATTGAACCACCTAAGTTTTCCCTGTGACTGCAAAAAACTATTGGATGCACAGTAGTCACACCCTAGTAAACTTTTCCAACAAACAGACTAAATCAGGTTGAGAGTACCTGAAAGTTCTCAAACCCATTCCAATGGTCATGAAGGTAGCTGAAGCAGGCACTGTGGAGTGCTTAGAGCTTGATGACACCAAGGTCATCCACTGCATCTAGAGCCATCACCAGTTGTCTTGACCCTGTCTTGCCACTGGACAATGATGAATTTGGAACAGAGACTGAGGATTACAATTTCACATGACTCTACTTCACTTAAATCCAATTTACACACAAATCAAAAGACATCATCCATATCACTTTTACCCTTCCTATCTCAAAGTCCTGTGGTGACAGGCAAGTGACCAAGCAGCAGGTGAAGATACACTGGGAGCCCTGCAAGCAGGTGGCCTAGGTCATAGGGTCATTTCCTTACTGGAAGCAGCAGTGGGATTAGGTAGCCCCCTGGGTGACTGAGCAGCCCTTGAAAGGAACATACTTCTCACTTCCTAGTGTGAGGAAAAGGCTAGAAATAGTGTCCTAAAAATTGTCTGCTTACCTAACCCTGACTTGATTACCATGGTGGGAGGGGATCCCACCCCGCAGTCCAAACATAAAAAATGTACAAAAACTTCTTCAAAGAAGATTCCACTTACCATCAGCGAATGGAATGTGCACACTCTTAGATAACATAAGATCCAATAGACCTGAAAGACAAATTGTTCATGTTGCAAGAGGCCTCCCTAGGTATCACATCCAAATAGCAGCCCTGAGTGAAACATGACTGGCAAATGAAGTCCAGTTTACTGAAGTTGGAGCTGGGTAAAGTTTTCAGGAGTGGACCCAGTGAAGGGAAGTAGATTTTTGCAGTTAAAACTAATCTAGTTGGGGGGCGGGCAGCTAGGTGGTAGAGTGGACAGAGGCCTGGCTCTGGAGTCAGGGGGCCCTGAGTTCAAATCCAACCTCAGACACTTAATTATTATCTAGCTCTGTGACTTTGGGTAAGTCACTTAACCCCATTGCCTTGCAAAAACAAAATAAAAAACTAATCTAGTCACTAAACTTGAATGTGAAAATTTTAGGAAGACCTGGAGACCCTTATCATCAATGTACCAAAAGAGGACAAGCTTATAATTCCAGGTGACTTTAATGATGGTAGGTTCAGACTACCAGACATGGCAGAGTGCCCTTGGAAGGAATACAGTTAGAAACAGCAATAGCAATGATCACTGAAGACTTGTGCATCTCATGAACTTCTCATCACAAACACTGTCTTCCATTTATCTTTATGCAATTAAACTTCTTGGATGCATACTTGCAGCAAACATTGTCATCTAATTGACTATATGATTGTAAGAAGAGACAGGATATGAGAGTGAGGAAAGCAATGTGTGGTACAGAGTACTGGACTAACCACAGACTCATTCTCTCCAAGCTAAATATTCACATTGAACCAAAGTGGTGGCCCCAAAGCAAAGTGATTACCAGAAGAATTAATGTCAAGAGATTAGAGTGCTTCTTAAGTGGGGACAGTTTGTTACTAACTTGGAGGGAAAATTGAACCAACATACAATTGGCAACAGCAGAACAGAAAAGAAATGGGAAGCTTTCAAAGATTTTGTGTTCAGCTCTGCATTTGCTCATCTGGCTCAGAGGAATTGCAAATATCAAGACAGGTTTGATGAAAAAGATGGGGGAAATAGAGATGCTGCTAAATGAACTCCACATGGCTTATCAGTGGGATAGCTCATCCATTTCTAAGAAGGTAGCATTTAATTCCAACAAAAGTAACATACAAATGAAACTTAGATTCAGCATTCGTGGCTCAGTATGAAGGTAAATGAAATTCAGCTTTATGCAAATAGTAACAATCCAAAGTGCTTTTTATGATGCTCTGAAGGCTATTTAGGGGTCAAAGACAGATAGTGCATTTCAACTACTCAGTGCTGATAGAACCACACTGATTAGTGAGAGATGGACTGATTTGCTCAAGGTCACATAGCTAGGCAATTATTAGGGATCTGAGTCTGGATTTGAACTCAGGTCCTCCTGACTCCAGGTCTTAACAGATCATCATCAATAAATGCAGAAGTCACTGACTGCTTTGCCTCAAGTTGAAGTAAATCTATTCCTAGATGAAGTTCCAACTGAAGAAGAGATTTTGAATTCCTTTAGGCTCCTTTCAAGTGGCAAAACATCTGGTTCTGATTCTATTCCAGCTGAGATCTACAAGGTGGGGGGTCCATAGCTCATCCAAAAAGTGACTAAAAATTTTCCAAGTTATAAGGCATGAAAAGATGATCCCCCAGGAATTCAAGGATGGCTCCATTATCCATCTCTATAAAGGCAGAAGGAATAGATTGTCTTGTGACAATCACAGGTGTGTTTCCCTTTTAGTAATTGCTGGTAAGAATCTTGACAGAGTCCTCCTCAATAGGCTGCTGTAGCTTGGGAGACACTGACACAGGCAGCCCAGCATTACCCTTTTTAGAGGGTGCTGTGCTCTATGAGGAAGGTAGAGTTGAAGCAGTTCAAAGGAAATGTGAGATATGTACATTTAGAGTAATCACTCCAGGTGTTCACATGGACAATTTGTGCCCAACATGGGAGAGCACCCCAAGCTCATATTGTTCTGACCCAGCCACACTTGGACATACTGCAACTCTAACAGTATTGCAATGTTGGTATTCTTCAATAATGAAGGACAAGAACAAGAAAGCAGTTCCTGTGCTCAAGATCTTTACAATTTGGTTGGGGCAGCAAGACATACATGTCATTGAGATAAATAATAATACAAAGTACCATATAGGAAATGCCAAATAAACACACAGTAAGCACTACTGGAGTTCTAAAGAGTACACTTAGAAGAAATGAGAGATAAACCTCAAAAGAAAAAAAAATACCTGAACGATAAGGACAGAATGGTAGAAGGTATTTCAAGAAGCAGAATTCATTGAATCAAAGGTAGAGACAAGACTGTGTGTGTGTGTGTGTGTGTGTGTGTGTGTGTGTGTGTGTATGTGTATGTATAAAACAGAACATAGCAATTAATCAACACACATCTATTAAGCACCTATTATATGCCAGAGAATGTCCTAGGACCTGGGGACATAAATTCAAAGAATGAAACTATCTATGCTTTGAGTAAACTTGAATTCCAATTGAGTATAAAAGGAAAATGAGAAACAGGTAAAAACACCATTTCCAAAAGGAAGAATGAATAGATCATGGTGACAAAGACAGACACAGTGAGGGAAGAAGGAGGAACAGTTTTAGAGGAAAGAAAAGTATGTTGAGTTTGAGGTTGTGACTAGTCATTCTGGTGGAGATGTCTCAAAGGAACAGGAAGCTGTAACTCATATGCAAATATAACATTGGCCATCACTACTGTCTTTTTCTAGAATCATGACCATCACTTCTAATCTCCCTCACTCCAACTATCTATTATTCTCTGTCTTCTGTTCTCCATTTTTCTTCTTGCTTATTTCAATTGCCCCTTGTGATACTTATTTACTTTGAATATGAGAGTGAGGGAGAGGCTAAAGTTGGAGGCAAACTTGTTAATCTTCATACTGGATGCAGATCCCTGGTCTCTGGGATCTTTTGAGCTGTGTTTTTGAAGAGTTGGATGTTGCTTGTTCACTAGAAAAGATTAATTCTGGGGACTATGTCTGAATTCAAAATTATTCTGGATCTTGAGAGTTCTAAAAAGTCTGTCTTTAGAGGAAGATACTGAAGCAAAAAGACCTCTCCTACCCCAAAGATTAGAAGGGAATTGGGGCAGATGGAGTTGAGGGTGGATAGGGAAGAGAAAAGCCAGGTTCCAATGGTCTCTGAAACCTGTGATATTATCTGTTAAGAAGGCACCTATGAGTATGTGACTCATTAACTGAGGTGCAATTTGTAAAAAATATTCCACTGCCAACCATGAAAAGATCTTTGGGTATAAAAGATGAATCCTGTGGCAAAATTGGGATCATAACTACATCAACAATTCTGATAGAGAACATAGCATGAAGGGAGATTTTAGGGAGAATCTCTAGAGTCTGAGCACAAATTTGTAGGACTCCGGAATCATAAAGATTCTGCCAGCAATTCTTGTGTGAGGACAAAATATAGAGAAGGCTCATATATTTTAAAGGAATCTTGTTAAGTTGGAGGAAGTATGAGGAAGAAATGGAGGGGGGGAGTGCTGCTGAATTAGGGAATTCTCCTGCCACACATTATACTACAAAGCTTTCTGGGCAGTGAGATTTCACCTTCCCTCTGGTTAAAGCAGATTTTTAGATATTAAAGTTATAGCATTGCTGTATCTCAGGAAACCAGCATAGTTTCTCTGATTCTTGATTTGGGGAACATTATAGCCAAACTTTCCCTGTCCAGAGACACCTTGTCCCTTTGTACAGTTTCACTGCACTGCAGTGCAGTGCACTTTGTGTCCCTTTGTGCAGTTTGCACTGAAGCTGCAGTTTCCTGAGAACTCGGGAATATATTGTCACATAGCAATGGTTTCCAGATATTGAGTCTGTGACATTCTGTGAAACTGATAAATCTCAACATCATTTTCCATTTTCTAAGACAGTGGTGTCAAAATCAAATAGAATCAAGGTACTCTAACTCTACATAAGGATTCTTGCAGGTCACATGTTGACTTAGAAAAATTACAATTTTATTTATTTTTCATTAATGTATCAATACACTGACAACAGATAAGAAGTACATTTCAATTGGGTATGTGCCATATTTGAAGTTTGTGGGCCCTCCATGTCACATGTTTGACACTTCTACTCTAGGTCAGGAGTTTGTAAACTTTTTTTTTGTCATGGACCTCTTTGGCATTCTGGGGAGATTTGTGAACCTCAACTTATAATGACATTTTAACATAGTTGAAGGAAATACTAAATTTCATTTAGAAGTTAACTGGGGTGGCTAGGTGATGCAGTGGATAGAGAACTGACCTTGGAGTCAGGAATACCTGAGTTCAAATCTGGCCTCAGACACTTAATAATTCCCTAGCTGTGTGGCCTTGGGCAAGCCACTTAACTAAATTTGCCTTACAAAAACTAAAAAAAAGAAGTTAACTGAAAATAAAGATATATTTTTTCCCCATCCATATTCATTTGACCCTCTGAAATCAATCCATCAATCCTTTGAATGTAGAACTCGGGTTAAGAACCTCTGATCTAGATAAAAGGCTAATTTGACAGCAGTAACATAATACAGGATTGGACTTTCCACCCTGAGGTTGAGAGATGTGTTGTCTTATTAAATGGGAGATGTGAGTATTGATTATTAATATATTTTCCTTCTATTCACTTGATTTTCTGACTTAAATAAAATGTTCACTTATACCACTATCATGTAATGTCATGTGATTAATTTCTAGTTTATTGTAGGAAAGAAATTCTTAGGGATTGATGATTCAAAGAAATAATTTTAACAAATATGCATCTATACTTGCTTTAGGAAACCTAAACAAGTGATCTGTTACACATATGGAAGGTGTGGTGCTGGCTAATGGAGCACCTGTGTTTTCTTGGTGTTAATTGCTAGACCAAAATTAGTGCAAGCAGCAGAGAAGAATTGATCCATATTTTGTTGTATCTCTGCTTCAGAGGCTGCATTGAGTGCACAATCATCTGCAAACAGATCATACCTGCAGTCTCTCCACTTTGATCTTGGCTTGTGGCCTTTTCAAATTAAAGAATTTGCCATCAGCATGGTATTTGACCTTGGGACCATGTTCATCCTCAGTGAAGTGTTTGATACCATGACTGAAAACATCATATTAAAGATTTTGGGAGCAAGAATGCATCTTTGTTTCACTCCATTGGTGACTGGGAAATCTTGAGAGCATAATTCACTATCCAGAACCCGGGCATAGATACCATCAGGGAACTGACATACAATACTGAGGAATTTCTCTATGCAAACAAATTTTGACATAATTTTCCAAAAAACCTTGTGACTGATGGCATCAAAGACTTTGATCAGATCTACAAATGCTGTATACAGGCCTCTGTTCTGTTCCTGGCATTTTTCCTGGAATTGTCTGGCAGCAAACACCATATTGACTGTTCCTCTACCCTTTCTGAAGCCACACTGGCTCTCAGGAAGGTGACCAATTTCAGATGAAGAATCAGCCTATTGAGAAGAACTCTGGCAAGAATCTTACCAGGAATGACTAAAAGAGAAATACTCCTGTGATTGTCACAGGACATTATATTCCCTTTACTTTTATAGAGATGGACGATGTAGGCATCCTCTTCATGCCATATAACTTGGGAAATTTCAGTCAGTTTTTGGATGAGCAATGCCCCCCCCAATAGATTGAAGTTGAAATAGAATCAGCACCAGGTGTTTTGCCACTTGATAGGAACCTAATGGCATTCAAAACCTCTTCTTTGGTTGGAGCTTCAGCTAGGGAAAGATTGACTGCAACTTGAAGTAAAGCAGTCAATGTCTTCTGCATTGATTGATGATGATCTGTTAAGAACACTATGGAAGTGTTCAGTCCATCTCTCTAGGATCATGTTCCTATTGTTAATCAATGTGGATCCATCAATACTTTGTAGTTGAGATGCATAAATAAATAAATAGCCTTCAGGGCATTATAAAAGCATTTTGGTTTCATTCTGAAAATTGAATTTTATCTGCCTTCTTACTGAGTTGAGTCCTGCTTCTTTCTAAGCTTCACTTGGACTTTACTTTTGATGGAAGTAAATGTTGCATTCTTAGAAGTAGTTGAACTATTCTGCTGGTAAACTCTGTGGAGTTCTCATTTTTCATTTAGCAATGTCTGTATTTCCCCATTATTTTCATTAAAACAATCTTGGTGTTTGCAAGTGTTCTGTCCCAGATGAGCAAATGCAGTACTGTACGCCAGATCTCTGAAAGATGCCCAATCCTTTTCTGCTCCACTGTTGCCAAGTGTGTCCAAGTTAGCATCACACTCTAATCTCTTGACATTAATTCTTCTAATATTCATTTTGCTTTGGGGCCACCACTTTGGTTGAATATGAATACTTAGCTTAGAGAGAATGAGTCTGTGATCAGTCCAGCACTCTGCACCACACATTGCCTTTGTCATTCTCACATCCTGTCTATCCTCCTTATAATTACATAGTCTAATAGATGCCAATGTTTGCCACAAAGGTGCATCCAGGAAGTTTTATTGTGTTTAGGTAAATGGAAGCATTGTTGTTGACATTTCCAATTCCATTCCTCTCAAGGACTCCCTGCCAAGTCTGGTAATCTGAGCCTACTCCAGCATTAAAGTCACCTAGAATTATAAACTTATCCTCTTTTGGTACATTGCCAATTTACTGGCTTTGTGATTCTAGACAAATCACTTAATACTGTTTGCCTCAGTTTCTAATCTGTAAAATGAGCTGGAGAAGGAACAGCAAACAACTCAAGTATCTTTGCCAAGAAAATTCCAAATGGGAATCACAGAGAGTCAGACAGAATTGAAAAAACTTAAAAGCAGTAGCAGCAGCAAAATAGTGAGGTTCCATTTCATACCATCAGATGATTAAAGATGACAAAAAAGAAAAATAGTAATTGCTGGAGACAGGAATTTATTATTGGTAGAGTTATGAAACCTTAATCCAACCAACCTGGAAAGCAATTTGTTATTATGTCCTTATACCTAGCAAAAACACTTCTAGAGATAGACAAAAAGATCTAAGATTGATTTTTGGAAAGGACCCTTATTTACAAAAAATGTTGTAACAGTACTTTTTTGTGGTGGAAACAGACAAACCCCTTTATATTGGGGGAGTTAGACTGAGCCAATTAAATTTGTGTAATGGAATACTGTTGAGTCATAAAACCTATTACAAAAGAGATGAATTCAGAAAAAGTGCAGTGAGCAGAACCAAAAGGACAATTTCATGATGACTATATCACTGAAGAAAACAATTATATGAATACTTAAGAACCACGATCAACACAATGACCAAATACTATTCTAGAAGATAGATGATGAATTATGTTTTCCATCTCTTAGCAAAAAAAAGTATGAGAGTATGAGTAGAGGTACTAGTGGTACAGAATGAGCCACAGATTTTCAGAGATGGCTGATACATAACTTGTTTATCAGGATTATGTTTCTTTGGTATAATGGAAAGTTTTCCCACCCCCTTCCCTCCTTCCCTCCCTCCCTCTCTTCCTTTCTTCCCTCCCTTTTTTTTTCTTTCTAGGGAGAGAAGAGTTTGGAGTATGAGAGAGTGGTAATCATAATACTTTAAAAGATAGAAAATAAAAATAATTAATGATCATTAAAAATACACAGAAGAAATTTCAGATAGGGATATAGTTAAGAAAAGTGGTGTTGGAAATATCATGTTAGATTTGAAATATAGTTCTTAAAAATCACTAAGCTTTATGAAGTGGAGATTCATGGTTCTACATGCAGTCCCTTTCTTCTTTATATAGGAAAATGTTTCTATTAGTTGATGTTTTTAGTTTATATAAAACAAAAAAGGAAAACCAAAGAAAATCGATATACTCTATTTTGGAAAACTTAATCTACTATAATTTAAACTTGCAAAACAGACAAATTAGCATTTAATTGTTTTTCTTCATTCCAAAAGGATTCACCAGTGGCTCCTACAAGTAATCAAGCTTCCACAGTACATTTAAAATTTAATTTGTTTTACATGCAACTATTTAGGAAAATATCTACATTGCAAATCAAGACACACCTACTTGCTAGTAAAATCTTTATGACTGACAGAACAATAGAATAACATAATAACTATATTAGATGAAACTCAAAATAGAAAAAACCCACAATTTTAAGTAATTTTATATGACAATCACCCTCTAAATTTAATCAAATAAGCATTTTCATTACGTTTTTATTCTCAAAATTCTTGCTCCAATGCTTCATTGTGGAAGCTTTAATAACTCAAGTTCTTCAAGTTTTTGAAGGTTATACTAATGCAATGGAGGCTCTAGCAGGTCCTACCAATGTGGAAAGGCTTCAAGTGAAGAAGACAATGGACTGCACCTGTCCTCTAGGCCTATAATAGTCTAGTTGTACAGAAAGTCTTATCATCAGTTAGTATGTTATTCATTAGCACCCTCATTTTCATACCAGTACCACCTTTATCCACAGTAGTCACAGTCATTGAAAGACTATGTTGCTTTTAAGTCTTGCTTATTCCAGTATCAACAGAATATCTTGATTATTTTTTAAAGGGTAGGGAGGGGAAGAATTAACATCTATAGAAAGCTATGCTAAAACTGCCTCTTCTCTACTCACTGTCTCTCCCTAGGCGTCTCAGCCTCAATATCAATACTGATATATACTCCTTAAAAAAGAAGTATTGGGGTGGCTAGGTGGCACAGTGGCTAGAGCACTGGCCCTGGAGTCAGGAGTACCTGCGTTCAAATCTGGCCTCATACACTTAATAATTACCTAGCTGTGTGGCCTTGGGCCTATTTGCCTTGCAAAAAAAAAAAAAAAACCTGAAGAAAAAGGATAAAAAAAAAATGAAAGTATCTCATTTTTTTAAAGATTTTATTTAGAGTTTCACAATTTTCCTCTTATTTTTGCTTTCGTCCCCCCCCCCCCCCACAGAAGGGAGTATGTTAGTCTTTACATTGTTTCCATGGTAGAAAGTATCTCATTTTATTGTACTTTGCTTTATTGTGCTTTGCAGATATAGTGGGGTTTTTTTGTTTTTATAAATTTTTACATCATGTGCTCACATTGTGTATCTGTCACATTTTGGTAACTCTTACAATATTTCAAACTTTTTCATTATTGTATTTGTTATGATGTCAGTGACCTTTGATGTTACCATTATAAGTGTTTTAGTGGACAATTAAAAAGTGTCCATAGAAGCCAGGGAACTTAATTGATAAATATATGTATTCTAACTGCTCCCTAAATGGGTTGTTCTCCATCTTTCTCCCTCTTCTCAGGTCTTCTTACTTCCTGAGACACAGCAATATTGAAATTAAACCTGTTAATAACCCAACAATGTTTTTAAGTGAGTCGCATGAGGAGCTAAGCTTCATTGTTGTATTATTTTAAGCTGCCACAGTAATCCCATCCATCAGGAACCACCACTGTGATCAGTTAGAAGCCAAAATGGCATCAAGGTCAGTTACTGCCCTGATGTAAAATTATTTAACTTGAAAAACCTACAAGCTAAGTCTCAAGTGGAAGGAAAGTCAGTGCATGACTTTTTGTTCACAGATAATTGTGTACTCAAAGCAATCTCTGAGACTGAGATGCAACAAATTATAGATTAATTCTCTACCACTTGACCTAATAATTTTTTTTGAGTTAAAGTTTTAATATTTATTTATTCTTATTTTTGTACAAATGATGTTTTTCTATACATTACTAAAATATTCTTGTTTAAGAGTAAACATAATACCCCCTCCCCCCAAAAAATATAGACCCGCATGAGCAATAAAGTAAAGGAAAGAGAAAAAATTAAATTAAAAGTAAAAAAAAAAAATAATAATAATAGGGGCAGTCAGATGGCTCAGTGGATGGAGCACTGGCCCTGGAGCCAGGAGCACCTGAGCCCAAATCCAACCCCAGATACCCAACAATCACCCAGCTGTTTGACCCTTGGCAAGCCACCCCAACTCTACTGCCCTGCAAAAACACCCCCCCAATAAAATAAAAAATAATAAAATAAAAATAAAAATAAAATAATAACAACAACAACAACAACAACAACAACAACAATAATAACAATAATAGGAGTGGCCAGGTGGCACAGCAGACAAAGCACTGGCCCTGGAGCCAGGAGCACCTGGGTCCAAACCTGGCCTCAGACACCCAATAATCACACAGCTGTGTGGCCCCAGGCAAGCTACCCAAACCTATTCACTCTGCAACCCCCCAAATAATAATGATGATGATGATGATGATAATAATAATAATAATAATAATAATAATAATAATGCTTCAGTTTGTGTTCCAAGACTCCAGCTCTGTCACAGGTGGATCACATTCTTTATGATAAGTCCATCACAAAAGCTACTTCCATATTTTTCCACCATTGCCATTGCTGATTGCAACTCCTTCTAGTCATACTTACCCACTACCATATATTATATTTTATCTCTCCTTTCACTCTATCCCTCTTCTTAAATGCGCTGTAGGGTAGCTGAGTCATGCAGCAAACTGATCACGAGCCCTGGGACCAAGAGGCCCCCAGCCCACATACTACCCCTAAGGCCCAGCAACCACCTGGCCCTGTGGTCCTGGACAGGCCATCCAATTCCAGCCCCTTGCAAGAAGTAAAAAAGAAAATGTGTTATATATGACCACTCTCACCCATGATCTACTCTCTTCTCTATCACTCACATCCTCCCCCCACCACTGCCTGTCCCCCTTCTCTCCTTCTTACTCTAGATGCCTATACCCCATTGAGTATATATGCTGTTTCCTCTCCTAGCCACCTCTGATGAGAGTGAAGGTTCCCTCATTCCCCCTTGCTTTCCTCCCTTCCATATCATTGCAATAGCTGATTGTAATAAAAAAAATCTTATTATATTAAATATCTTAGCCTATTCCACCTCTCCTTTCTCTTTCTCCCATTACATTTCCCTTTTAGCCATTGACTCCATTTTTGCACTATATTATATCTTCAAATTAAGCACTCTCTATGCTTCATCTATAAAAGTTCCTCCTACCTGCTCTATTAAATGAGAAGGTTCATATGAATATTATTAGTATCACTTTTCTATGTAGGAATACATGCAGGTCATCATTATTAAGTGCCTCATATTTTACCCTTCTCCTCCATTCTCTATGCTTCACCTGAGTCCTGTATTTGAAGATCAAACTTTCTGTTCAGCTCTGGCCATTTCAACAGGAACATTTGGAATTCCCCTGGTTCATTGAAAGTCCATCTTTATCCCTGGAAGAAGACATTCAGTCTTGCTGGGTAGTTGATTCTTGGTTGCATTCCAAGCTCTTTTGCCTTCCAGAATATTATATTCCAAGCCCTACAAGCTTTGAATGTAATTTCTTCTAAGTCCTCTGTGATCCTGACTGCAGCTCCATGATATTTGAATTGTGTCCTTATGGCTGCTTGTAATATATTCTCTTTGACTTGGGAGTACTGGAACTTGGCTATAATATTTCTAAGGGTTGGGTTTTTTTTTTTTTGGACCTCTTTCTTGGGGAGATCGGTGGATTCTCTCCATTTCTATTTTGCCCTCTGCTTCTAGGATATCTGGGCAACTTTCTTGTAGGAATTCTTTGAAAATGATGTCAAGGCTCTATTCCTGATCATGACTTTCAGCTATCCCAATTAATTTTTAAATTATCTTTCCTGAATCTGTTTTCCAGATCAGTTGTTTTTTTTTCAATGAGACGTTTCACATTTTCTTCTAATTTTTCATTCTTTTGGTTTTGAAGTATTGTGTCTTGATTTCTCATAAAATCAGCAGCTTCACTCAGTTCCATTCTACATCTGAAGGATTTGTTTTCCTCAGAGAGCTTTCTTATTTCTTTTTCCATCTGGCCAATTCTGCTTTTTAAAGCATTCTTCTCAATAATATTTTAACCTGTTTTATCCATTTGACCTATGCTAGTTTTTAACATGTTATTTTCTTCAGCATGTTTTTGTATCTTCCTAATCTGCTGACTTGTTTTTCATGTTTTTCCTGCATCTCTCTCATTTCTTTCCCCAATTTTACTTCTATCTCTCTTATTTGATTTTTAAAATCTTTTTTGAGCTCTGTCATAGCCTGAGTCCAATTTCCATTTTTTCTTGGAGTCTTTAGATGCAGGAGCTTGTACTTCCTCATTTTCAGATTGAGTATTTTGATCCTTCTTGGGATCATAGACAAAGTATTTCTCAATGGTGTTCCTCTTTTTTTTCTGCTTACCCATTTCCCCAGCCTGTGCCTGATTTTGGGGTGCTTCCTGAACTTTTGAGTATTATTGGGACAACCCCCCCCCAACTAGGATCTCCATGTGTGAAGCTCTGTCTTCCCTCCTGGCCTGTGAATGACCACAAGCACACCCCTCTGCCATGGGGCTGAGGTGAAGAGGGCCCTGCTGTTCTATTGGGGTGGGGGGGCTTAGACTGTGATCAGGATCTGAATGTTGTCAGAGCCCCAGAGTCCTTTTCTAGGTACAGAGGACAGACCTGGGAAGTCTCTGTCCACTCCTCTGCCTAGGTTGAGCACTCAAGCCTGGAGGATCCTGCTTACCAGCTCCACCTGCTTCTGGTTCCTGGATCTGGGCTGCTGGGGCTACACTGCTGGCTGAGTGCCCTGAGAGCTTCATGAACTTGCTTTGGCTGAGGTCCCCATTGATCTTCCAAGTTGTGCCCGGTGCTCCCTAGAGTGTAGGTCAGGAAATTGCTCCTGCTGCCATGAGCCGAGGATCCCAGGTGCCTTCAGCTGACTCCACAAAGCTGAAGTTCCTTCGCTCTGGTGGCCGCCCCTCTAACCCCATGGAGCGGAGCCTTTCCACTATTTTCCAGGTTACCTTGACCTGGATTATTGCCTCACTGGATCCCCTCTTTGGGTTGTCTCTTGAAAATTCAGTTAGAGTCCTTATTTTATAAGTTTGGAAATGAGAGAGAAAGAGAGAGAGAGAGAGAGAGAGAGAGAGAGAGAGAGAGAGAGAGAGAGAGAGAACCTAAGAGAGGATCTTCTCCTGTTGCCATCTTGGCTCTGCCTCCTTGACCTAACAATTAACAAGAAAATACAGGTTCTCCATCAGCCAGCCCCACACCATCCATATAAGGAACATCCATTTTGGAAAACTGAGAAATTTTGAATGCCATGGATAAGTTTATTTATCTTAGCAATATACTTTCTAGGGGATATATACATAGATGATGAGATTGATGAACATATTGCCTGAGTCAGATCAGTGTTTTGGAGGCTCTTGAAGAAAAGGGTAGGAGAGAGGAAGTTTTAAACTGCCTACCAAACTGAAGGTCTATAGAGCCATTGTGCTGACCTCATTTTTGCATGCCTAAGAAAACTGTACAGTATATCATGCCATGCCAGGGAACTGAATGGTTTCCATTTGAATTGTCTTAGGAAGATTCTGAAGATAGCTTGGCAAGATAAGGCACCAGTCACTGAGGTCTTTTCATGAGCTAAATGGCCAAACATTAAAACTCTATTGCAGAGAGCAAGATGGTCTGACTAAGATGGGTTAGGCATATTATTTGAATGCCAAACATATATTTGCCTAAAAGACTTTTATAGAGAACTCATACAAGGCAAGTATTCACATAGAAATGAGAACCAGCAATACTAGGACACTAAAGAACTTTGTAATCAATTATGTAACATGGGAGATGCCAATAAAAGACTGCCCAGCATGGTGCAGCTGCATCAAAGAACCCTGTGCTCTTCGAATGAAGCATAACTGAAGCAGCAAAAAAGATAACTATAAGACACAAATTTAGATACATGTTCACTCCAAATGTTCATTTGATTATTTGTGTCCAACCTGTTGCAGAGCTTTCCAAGCTCATATTGGTCTGATCAACCACAGCCAGACATGCAATACCTTGACCCTAAATAGTGAATTCATTGTGATCCTCTTTGAGAATGAAGGACAACTACCAAGCAAACCAAGCAAGCAACCAATCAACCAATCATATGTCAGACACTATGCTAGATGCTGGGAATACAAAGAAATGAAACATCTCTGATATCAAGGAGCTTACCATTTTACCAGGGTAAACAACATGTGCACCTAGAAGTTTATACAAAGTATAATTTCAGAGGGGAAGAGAGTATCTGAGGAATACTGGCAACTTAAAATAATACAACAATGAAGCTTGCCTTCTTAATTTACTCTTTCACTTAAAAACTTAAGAGACTATTGTAGAGATATTATCTTGGGAATAAAAATAACTTCAAATAGGGATGGTATTTGAACTGAGTTTTGAATGACTTGTGATAGGTAGTAGTGAAGGTGAAGAATGGGGGACAGAGTATGCCAAAGCATAGAATCTAAAAGAGGAAGCAATAAAGTTTGAGAAACAGGAAGAAGACAATTTGTCTGGGCCAGAGACTGAAGGGAATTTAAGGTATAATAAGCTTAGAGATACAGAGCTTCAAATGACTCCACCTTAACATCTCTCTAGTTCATCTTTACTGTTCCTGTTTGTCCTTCATTTTGAAGAGGACAAATGACATCATTGTGTGATTTCTTGATTAGAGTGAATTGGATTTAAATTAGAGTCCAACAAAATTATAAGCCTCTTCCTCTCTTCCGAAGTCATTGAAGTTCAGTAGGAAGAAAAAATCAAAACTAAAGGATTCTACTAGTTGGTAGTCTTTTCCAGCTTGAGAGATGGAATGTTCCATTTGATTCAGTACACTGGTTTGGGTGGCATCAAGCACAGCACAATGGCATAACCAGAATCGTGGAAACAAGCACATAATCCCTTCTCATAGAGGAAATTTTGTTGATACTATTCAAGACACCAGTACAACACAGCAAGCTTTGTTGGTGGCTAAAAATATTAACACATTTCCACAAAACCAAGTGCTTTAGTGAAGGGAATATTTATGGATGGAGGAATGCTAATGCTGCTGCCATTTCTGCTTCACTCAGTACAAGATATAGAGAAAATGAAAAAATGGGCATCTTCACAGTAGCTCAAAGGAATGACAAATTTGAACAGCTTTCAAATGAACAAAGATTTTTTAAAAATTGTTTTTCCATCATCCATCAGCGCTGAAGTTGAGGCCACTGAAGTGGTAGAAAAATGATATTTCAGCTTTTACCTATGAAAAAATATTACTGATAGAGCAGAGATCCCAGATATTGAAGCAGATTCAGCTTTCTAAGAATGAAAGGGAGGTTAATTAATTTATGACAGAAGCACTATATTTCATTCTGCAGCAATGGCCAGAATGAAAGCAGCAGAGAAGATTCAGATGACCTGCACTAAGGAAAAACCTGTCACTAAAAAACAAAAGAAGACATAAATGTAGCTGGATTCTAAGACATTTTCACTTTGAAACCAAACTTGTTCCATATCAGGAAGAAGCACAAAGAAATGAAGCTTAATGGGCCATCCTCAACAAATGACAGGGTGCCAGGTTGATCTTGTTGAATGTCTTTTCCATTGCCACCCCCAAAATCAACAAGGAGATGAAAATTACATGAAATTTCTGGAAGTTTTAACAGAAGGACCTACATGCTTTAGGTTAGAGGAAGACAGGAGATAATCACCATCTACTCCTAGGTTGCTGGTGCCCAAAGCTTATTTAGAATATGGTGGCACTGAGGAAATAGATACAAACACTGCATAAGCATGTCTTGGGTTTCTAGAAGCTGAACAGTTGAAATGTGCCTGTGTACTTGAAGTGATATGTCAGCTCAATCTGCTGATCCATATGTTGTCCTTTTATAGAAGTGATCTGATTTTTTTTAACATAGAGCAAAATTCTAGTTAATATTGAAAAAAATTTTATCTGTACTGGTAAATGAAAATCTGGGATAGAGGATTGGAGGCCAGAAGCTGTAGTGTGAATATGTCAGAGATTAAAAAGAATAAAAAACAAAATAAAAACAAAAACTCTTGGAATCTTTGCTATTTGACCACACTCTAAGCATTTCACATCATCTGCTTCACAGCATAAACATTAGTCTAGGCCTCTCAATTGGGTTTTTCCCAATTCAGATGTATCTTTCACAGTTACCAAATTGATGTTCTTAAAGCATAATTCTGACCTCTGCTCAAGAATCTTCAGTGACTCCTCCTTTCTTGACATTTTGTATAATATATGAACTATATTTGGCATTCAAAGCCTTGCAGAATTTATCTCTAGCTGACCTTTCTAAGATGATTCCAAAAAGCTCCACTCCTGCACTCTATACCACAAATAAGCCCACCTACCATGACCCTGACCATGATATATCTGATTTCATCCATACTTTTCCATTTTTGAAGATGATGTAAAGTGACAGAATTTGTTATGCTTTAATTATGCCAATTGCAGGGTGGTATAATCTCCAAGAGAATAATGAGATACTGAAGAAAGAGGGGTCCATACTAGCTTGGTTATTATTAGGTTTATTAGAGTTAATTAGGTTAATTGGGGAGAGTTGACTCACAAGGGGTCTGTCCTTCTGGATAGCAGCAAGACAAAGTAACATCATGAATCCTAGAATCAATCTCAGACCAGGTTGGGTATTATATAGAAACAAAACAAAGATTGCATAGTCCTAGCATTGTCTAGGACTATGCACAAGTTTTCCCATGAGATAGTTGGAGCTTATTTTGCTGTTTACATTTACTCAAGGTAGTTGACATTTTTCTGAGGAGTCATAGGTCACATTCCATTCTGGTTACCATCATACAAATGGTTATTTATCTGTGTCTAGAATGTTTTCCTTACTAATATCAGCCTCTTGGAATTCATGGTTCCCTTAACAGCTCAAGCCCCACTTCTTTTAAGACATTTAATTGCCCAAGGTATTTGTGTTTCCTTATATCACTTTCCTAAATTACTGTGTATTTATTTTGCATATATCCTATACTGTGAACATAGGTGGCACAGTGGATACAGTACTGACCTCAACTCAGGAAGACTTCTCTTCTTGAGTTCAAATCTTGGCCTCAGACACTACCTGTGTGACCCTGGGCAAGTCACTTAACTCTGTTTGCCTCAGTTTCTTCATTGTAAAATGAGCTGGAAAAGGAAATGGCAAGCCACTCCAATATCTTCGCCATGAAAATCCAAAATAGGGTCAACATATTATATCTTGTTGACGGCAGGGATTATCTCATTCTCAATGCCTGGCGCCTAATGCTTATTTACTGAAGGTTAATAAATGTCTAAAAAGTAAAAACACTATAGAATTTTAAAATAAAGAAAGACCAAATTACAGATGACAAGTTTTTTAAAATACATAAGAGGTAAAATGTTCAGGACTAGTGAAAGTGAAATGGAGAAAATCTGATGTAATTATTGGGACTTTTCTTCTACTATAGTATTCATTAACAGGAGAAGACCCTGAAGTCTTTTCTTGAGCTAAACTGCCTGGCATTCCAACATTACTACAGAGAGTGCAACTATGATGGGTTGGACATGTTAGAATGCCAGATGTGTGGTTGCCAAAGAAAAACAAAACTATTTTATGGAGAACTCACACAGGGCAAGTGCTCACAAGGGGGTCAGAAGAAGCAATATTGGGACACCCTGAAGGTCTCATTGAAGAACTTTGGAAATGATTATACAGCATGGGAGATACTGGCACAGGATTGCCCATCAGAGTGTGCTCTCATTAGGGAAGGTACTGCACTTTATGAGGAAGGCAGAATTGAAGCAGCTCAATGGAAACACAGCATTGGTAAGTTTAGAGTGCCCATCCCAGGTGTTCACATGCATTATTTGTTTCAAACCTGTGGTAGATCATTCCAAGATGATATTGTTCTGGATCAACCACAGTCAGACAGGACACACTGTAACTTTTCTCAAACATAGAGATATGATTTTGGCAGTCTTCAGTAAAGGACAAAAACCAGTATTTATTAAATTACTAAAATATGCTCACCTGAAATTAGACAAATTTTTTTCTGGTCTAGTTTGAGTTAACTGTGTAAACTTATACTAAGAATTAAGCTATTAGGGGCAGCTAGGTGGCGTAGTGGATAAAGCACCAGCCCTGGAGTCAGGAGTACCTGGGTTCAAATCTGGTCTCAGACACTTAATAATTACCTAGCTGTGTGGCCTTGGGCAAGCCACTTAACCCCATTTGCCTTGCAAAAAAACCTAAAAAAAAAACCCCACAAAGAATTAAGCTATTTTTTCCATAAAAGTGACTACATTTCTGGTTTTCTATGAACAGGTTCAGTGTAAATTTTATGCTTTTGGTTTTTGGTTGTTTTTTTTTTTTCAGAAGCAACCATATTTAACTTCAGGGACATTTTATCGCTGTATAAGGGAAGTAGTTTGTTGCTATGGAGCTTGGTCAAAATATAAAGTCCTTTCAGTGTAAAAATAATCAGTCAGTATTAACTGAAAAGGAATGAGGGACTATTCTAATTTAGATAATCACTCTAAAAACATCTTTTTAGAGCACCTAGTTAAATTGCTGGGGACACACACAGTACTAAATAAACATGTTTATCTATTGCAGGGTATTAACTAGAAAGCTAAAAAAAATATTTCATTGTGCTGAGAAAAGGAAAACCTGGGTTCTACAGTCCTATCCCTGACAGAAAATGTGTAAGAGTCCTTTAAACTTCCAGTGTCTCTAGCAATTCTCTTATTATACAGAATTCTTGTACTTTTTTGTGTTCTTTTATGAGCTCTTCTCTGAATAATGTTTTTAAATGCATAAAATAAAATGTTAGATTACACTAGTAGCCCTGAAAATAACCCTCTAAATTAGATTGAGTCTGGAGGAAATTTAATTATTTAGATCAGAATTATTTTGCATTATTTGAGGTCCTCTGCCTCTACTCTTTCTAAAGCTACTTGTGTTTCAGTCATTTTACAGCTTCAGTTGGGCATACTTAAAAACCAGCAACACTTTTTGGGGTTCATATACTGAAAAATTGAGAAAGTCTTTGTCTTCTGTAGTCAACACTTACTGAATGAATTATGGGTGGTCACAACCTCCTCTGCTCTGGTTTCCTTGTGTAAGACGTGGGGCTTGACTTGGATAGAGGTTTCAAACACTCTGTTCCCCCCTCTCCCCTGTCAGTAATTGGGAAACATGGAACAAAATTTAAAAATACATCCCGTGGATATCACATTAATATGTGGTTTTTCTTACTCAGTTTGCTGCATGCTCATCCTGCTATGGGGTTTATGCCCCCATTTCACCTTGCAGCTCTCCATCGATGATCCCATGAGCAAGATTTGAGGTTCTACCTCGCTGGCATTTGTGGGGTTTAAAGGAGCTAAGTTTGTAAAAGCATTTTGCACTTTTTTAATTAAAAAAATCAGCGGAAATGGCACTTTTGTGACTCTTCTCCATGATCTACGGGCACAGTGCTGTGGGAGCATGCCCGACAGTTTGGAATTATAAAAACTTAAAAGCAAAAAACCAATAAAAATTTGAAACTGGTATTTTTAAAAATCTCTAGCCTTTCAGGCCTTTGCCGGTCAGTCCTGGAGGGAGGTCACCTCAGTTTTCATTATTACTTCTGATACGTGCCCTCCCCCCACCGCAGAGCAGGCATCCCGAGCTCCGCACCTGGGCAGTAAGAAGGGCACAGGAGGGCGGCTAAGTGTGCAGTGGATAAAGTACAGACCCTGGAGCCAGGAGTACCTGGGTTCAAATGCGGCCTCAGACACTTAATGATTACCTAGCTGTGTGGCCTTGCACAAGCCGCTTAATCCCATTTGCCTTGCAACAACCTAAAAAAAAAAAAAGGGTCCAGGCAGGCCCAGGCACGTGCAGGTCACGCAACCTCTGACCTTTCCGCCTCTGACCTTTCCGCGCCTGCGCCCCCAACTCCCGGAAGCCTCGGGCTGCCGCCCGATGGAGCCCCCGCGTCTGCGTCTGCGCCCTCCGCGGAGCCGAGGTGACCCCGGGGCCCTGGGCGGGGAGAACGGCCTTTACCACCCCACCGCCCGTGGGTTTGGTGACTTTTGTGGCGCGGCCTGCAAGGTGTGTGGGAGGGGCCGAGCCCGCGCGCCCGGCCGAGGCCCACGGGGCGCCCACGGCCCCCAAGGCCCTGGGGCCGTGGCGGCGGGACAGCCGGGCACTACCGGCCCGACCCCTGCAGCGCGGCCCAGAGAGCGCGGGGCTTCCTCCTCCGCGCCCGGGGCGACGCGCTCCCGCACCGGCCGGGCCTCAGGCCACCCACACCGGCCTGGCGGCGCCCGTGCAGGCCGGCGGCAGGAACTCAGACAAATGCCTCTGATTTACTTTATGTTTATATTTATAGTAGACCTATAATTTCCCTCACCAGCTCCCTAACCCATTCCTCCTTTTCCCAGAGATCCAGCTTAGGCAACATGAATTTAGAAAAAAGAAGAGGAAATAAACTGCATGCTGGACGCTTAGCTATGCTTGCCCACTCTGAGCCTCGGTGACCTCCTGGGTTAAAAAAAAAAAGACGAAACTAAGAGAAGCAGCCACTCCGAAAGAGGTTTCCAATGGTAAAATGTGGATAGAAGCAACACACTTGGCAAACTTTAAAGCTCTACATAAATGTCACTGAAACATTTAAAGACTTGTGATTGAAAATACCATCCATATCCTAAAAAGGAATGTAGGTCAATGATTAATTACTATCTTCAATTTCTTTTTTAGGTTTTTTTTTTTGGCAAGGTAAATGGCGTTAAGTGTCTGAGGCCAGCTGGTGCTCTATCCGCTGTGCCACCTAGCTACCCCTATCTTCAATTTTTAAAAGTTATTTTATGCATTATGTTTTTTCTAATTTTTGCCCCATTTTGATTTGATTCTTCTTTCACAACTTAATATGGATTTATGTTAATTATACATGTATAACAGATGACTTTCTGTCAGGGGAAGAAGAGAGGGAAGGCAGGGAGGGAGAAATGTAAAACTCAAAACCATGCAAAGAATGATTGTTGAAATCTACTCTTACATATAGTTGAAAAAATAAAATATTTATAAAATTTTCAAAAATATATTACTTAATATTCCAGGCCAGCTTTCAAAATCTCTTCCTCACAACAACAGCAGTCTTTTTTATTTTTTTAGTTTTTTTGCAAGGCAATGGGGTTAAGTGGCTTGCCCAAGGCTGGTGCTCTATCCACTGCATCACCTAGCCACCCCTAACAACAGTAATCTTAGGTTTTTGCAAGGCAAATGGGATTAAGTGGCTTGCCCAAGGCCACACAGCTAGGTAATTATTAAGTGTCTGAGATCACATTTGAACCCAGTACTCCTGACTCCAGGGCCAGTGCTTTATCTACTGTGCCACCTAGCTGCCCCAACAGCAATCTTAATAATAGGTGCTTCTACTTTCTTTCCTGTCAGTTTTTTTTTTAAACCCTGCAGATTGTCTTCATTCAGCTATGGTTATTCAGTCTTGTCTACCCACTGTGCTACCCAGCTTGATTCCAGATTTAGATGCTAAAAATTATGCCATCTAGCTGCCTAGTCTCTGAGGTACACAAAGCTCTTTTGAGGAAGTGACTCCAATTATTTGGGTAAAAGCAACTTCCTATTGGAGGATGGTGAAAATCTGGCTCCTAGATAATCTTGGGGTTGACATATTACATTACCATTAGGTAATGTAAATAGTAAAAGATACATTGATACTATTGATAGTTGACATCAATGTTCACAAGGAATATTGTTCTGTAGTTTTTCTCTATTTTGTATCTCAGGGAGACCAGTTAGGAATTCCATTTTGGAACTTACCTTTTACAGTATGAGGTGTTTTCTAAAGCTACTGTTCAGTTTTCCAGGTGTTTTGGAGTCCTAGGATTTGTAATTTGTTTGCTTCTGTCTATGGTATGCTTAAATTGATTCACCAATGGACTTCTTTTTTTTTGGCCAGTATCATATGGGTTTCATGATAACTTTGTAGTACAACTTGAGATGTGGTGTTAATACCCTCTCCCCATACTTTTTTTTCCTTCATCATCATCTCTGATTTTTAAAATTTTGTTTCATCCATATGAATTTTATGATTATTTTTTCTAGTTCTAGAAAATATTATTTTGGCAACTTGATTAGTATCATGCTTTGTAGGTAATATTGTCATTGTTATTATATTGATTCAGCTTATCTATGAGCAATTAATGTTTCTCCAATCATTTAAATTTGTTAGGTTCATGTAGACCCCAAGTGAACTTGTTTGATATACTCCCAAATGTCTTCTAGATTCTCTAGATAATTAGAATGATATTTCTCTTTCAAGTTATTCCTGCTGATTTTTTTTTGTTAGTTAGAAATGCTGATGGCTTATGTAAGTTTTATCTTATGTCCCACAACTTTACTCAGTCTATTAATTAGTTCAGTTAATTTTTAATTTTTAAAAAATTTTAAAATTTAAATCGACTCTCCACGGTTTTATACCATCTTATCCACTAATGATATATATGTACATATATATCTCATGTTATATATATGTATGTATGTATATGCATATCATATCATCTGCTAAAAGTGATTATGTAAGAAAAAATACATGTAAAAAAAGTTCCTCAGGCACTGGATCTGAGCAAAAGAAAGTTTATTCACTCTCTCTCTCTCTCTCTCTCTCTCTCAAGGGCATCAGAGAGCCTCCCCAAGGCAAGGTGAAGCAAGTTTATATAGACCCTAACCACAATTCCTCTTCCTAACCTCCTCCTTCAACCCATAAGCTGGGTTCCCAGAGGTACAATCTATTTGTGGAAAATCTACCCCAGCAACAAACACAAAGAAAAGAATGAAATGTTTTTATAATATTTTTCCCACCAGATGGTAAGGTAACTTAACTTAAAAGGTTCTAGTGACCTTCATAACTATCTTAACTAGAAAGAAAGAGGGTTTAAAAGTTTTATCGCAGAACAGGAGACATTATGGAATGCAAGGTTTTCTTGACAAAAAATATTTCTTAATCCTGAGAGTATTTCACCAGGAATTTTCTCTCTAATTCCTTTCCTCTTTATTTCAATATATATTTATCTGAAACCATCTCCCACTATCCTTGATATATTCCCCCCTCCCCCAGCAAGATTCTCATATCATCATTCCTCTCAGGTTGTATTCTCTCTTCCTCTCCAATTGGGACCCATCATCTTCTTCTTGGCACTGGACAGGCAAAAAACATAAGATTTTAGATGAACTTGTCCAGTCTCTCACTTTCCCCTGGAGACATTCAATATTATTCTGTATCTTTAGAATCCATTACAAAAAATTCTCTCCAGTTTGGATAATTTTATTGAGTCTTCTCTTCTGGAAAATGAACTTCTTGGCACAAAAGCTTATGAGACTAAGATTCATATTTTCATCATTAGACAATAAAATCCTAGAATTATTGCAATTTACATCTCAATTTACTCACTGTCATGTTGATATACATATTTCACTCTAACAAAATAAAACTTCCATAATTGTTTCACTGCACAAGTGAATTTGCTGAAAATTACAAGATCAATTTGAGCATAACTAAAATGGATTTTTCTTCCCAAAATGTTTCCAGATATACTTCAGGTGATTTGCTTATAAAGATCCAGGCCAACAAAGGAAAATTCCTTTATGGATATAAATTTTAGTGTCAGTTTCCAGGCAGAAGTCATGGGAGTAGTAAAATGCCTTAAGCCAAATTTTAAATTTCTCTAGTAAGACATTATTCAAATGCCACATTTGATGAAATCAAGTCAGAAAGGGTGCAACCTCAGGTTACACCCCTTTAACTTTTTTATCCCAATGACCTGTGGTCTCCAAACTCCCATTGAGCTTCTGGGCTTCAAAAGAGCATTGACCCAACAGTACTTACTTTGCTGAGCATCCTGATATCAGACACAGAACAAAAGAAAATTAAAAGTCCCATGATCTGAAATAGTAATTCCATCTAATTAAACCTCCAAGTGAATTTACTTCACAAGGACTAAATAAATTATAATCTGGATGGGGGCCAAAATCAATCAGCCTCCTTCCTTACATGTATATCTACACTGAGTGAACCTCCTGATGACACTACCTTCTGATCCCCAGCTTCACATCCCTTTGTCTGAAATCATATCTGCTTTTTTTCCTAGTTGAAGATGCTATATCAGAGGCCTCTTGGCTAGAGACCCCTCCTTCTAGCCTGTTACATCACACAAAAGATTAACACCTCCTTTGGGTAGGAGATCATCTCCAAAATTCTCACATAACAATTAGCCAGAGATTTTCACAGAAAAATCTCAAATTAGTGTCATTTTTATCTTTCCCTTATTATGCAGGTGCTTTTACTTGAAAGCAAACAACCAGTTTTCATATACATATATGTTATATATGAATATATAATTATGTAACCATAATCCAATTTACACATTAATCAATAAACAATTCTTTGTAATAAATCTTTTTAATTATTAACCATGTTTGAAATACAAATCATTATTTTTAGAATTCTTTCAAACCATTAGAACATCTTAGATGATGTTCTAACATTCAAGTGTAATAAATAGTATTAAGAATAACAAATTACTCGATTTTGCAAAATAATTTTTTAATTATTGCATTTATACATGGATCTACAGATCTAAAGCAAGGTCCAACACATTGTTTAAAATTTCAGGAATCCCAGAGTGTCATGACTTTTGATGTTTTCCCTCATTATCCCTACAAAGAAATCAATTATTAATTCCAGGCTTTGACATCATTATTGTAAAATAACATTTTTAAAAAGTAGATCACATGACTGATAAAAACTTTTCAACATTTTATTCATCAAGAAGTTTTCTAATTAGGGTTGCATAAATTTTAATTTTCCCAAACATTTTTCAGTGCAGCCAACATTTATCCAATATTATTGGAAAAATATCTTGCAGTTAAGATATACTTCCCAATCCCTTATACACTATCCTTCTGAGTCCACAGTTAATATAGGGGAAGAAATCTGCAATTTTGCTTCTTTAAAACTGAACATTTAATCCTTACCTACATAAAACATAAGATTTACATGTTTACAATGCAATGGGTTTAAGTGACTTGCCCAGCTAGGTGATTATTAAATATCTGAGGCTGGATTTGAACTCAGGTCCTCTTGACTCCAGGGCCAGTGCTCTATTCATTGTGCCACCTAGCTGCTCCTTTTCATTCTCTTAAAGCAAAACAAGACAACAGGTTCTCTTGATGTTAACTTTATAGCTAAATATCTTTTTTACACACAGATTTCTTTTACATCTTTGTTTTATAAGCTTATTTATCTCTTATTCCAAATGCACTTTTTTAATCTTATACATATGATAATTTTAAAACTCCAGTGTAAGCTAGCTTTTTTTAACCCATACCAGCATTAACATTTACATAGAACAATATACATTTTCTTTTTCTTAAATGACAGATTTTAAGCTACTTTGATCTTACATATAAATATTCCCTTCCATAAACATGAATTTTCTGGGCCAAAAAGACCTTGAGAGAGACCATTGATGCATCTTCTATAGTGTTCTCATAAGTAAGCTTTTTTTTTTTTGGCAAGGCATTGGGGTTAAGTGACTTGCTGAAGGTCACACCACTAGGTAATTATTAAGTATCTGAGGCTGGATCTGAACTCAGGTCCTCCTGACTTTAGGGCCAGTGCTCTATCCACTACACCACCTAGCTGCCCCATAAGAAAGCTTTACAAGTGTGATAGATGAGACTTTGATTCATTCATTGGTTGTTATGGCAATATAATTTAAGTTTTCAAGAAGTTTAGCTTGAATCTGTTCTTATACAAAGTTTACTTATTATACACAAGACATTTCAATTTTAGGAATATTCCCTTTATTCTCTAGGACATTGTAATAGAAAATTCATAAGGCCAAATTTTATAAGAATCCTTTTCTATGGTTACAAGATTTACTTTATACTTCTCTTAATAATCTTATAAATTTCAAAAGTCATATCTAAAATAAACTTAAATTATTTTCTTTTCAAAACCTAAAAGTTTGCAAATTCTTCTTATCTTTATCAGTGCAATCCTAAATTCTCAATGTTCTAAATTATAAGGACTTTTATCCTCACTGACCAATATTTCTTAATATTGGAACATTTAGGAATATCACAGCACCCTAATCAAAATTATTTTCAAATTACTTTGTATAGAAAAATCAGCCCAATATAAAGTTGCCTAATTTTGAAGAAACAATAATAAAATAAATATAAATAAAATAAAATAAAAAAATTCACAGTTACCTAGCAATTTCATATCAAGCTTTTCATATTATAGGGCTTATTATTTTCCAGTCAATTCACTGCCAGATATTGCAAAAGTCTGATGCAATTTTGAAATTACCCCCAAACTTATTTAAAAACATATCTCAATTTAGTCTTATAGCTCTCTATTCATCTCTTCTTTAATCACTTTTCAAAGCTCCCAAAATAAATCTTTTTACTTATACAAAGTCAAACTTGCTCATACCTTTTTTCTACATGTTTTAACCAACTTCCATACTTCACAAATGGTTCAAAAACCCCACCTTCTCTATGCCTTTTCATTTTTCCTTGCAATCCTTTATTCTCTTTTCAAGTCTTTCAAAAACCCATTACTCAGACTGAACTACTTACATTTTCCCTTAATATACTATCCCACTATTTTTCATTTGTTTTGATTTTTGGTACATACTGTTCTGAACTAGATTCACTGACTTATTTAAAACTTTATTTTTACAGCTATAAAGACAATTGTAATACATGATTCCACTTTTTACAATACATCTTTCCATTCAAAGGTTTTAATATTTAACACACTGATTTTACCTGATACAACTTTTGAGAAGGCAAACAGCCATTCAAAAAATCCCACAGCCTAATTGGAATATCCCCTGCCCCCCACTTCAGATAGAGTTAACCAAATAACTTCTATGCATAAGTGGAATGTCCTAAATCTTTTCTGGGGAATTTCTGTTCTTAGATCCTCAATTGTCTCATTATTTTCTGTAATATTTTGGAAATGAAATAACATCATCAGAATCTATTTTTTTTTTTAGGTTTTTGCAAGGCAAACGGGGTTAAGTGGCTTGCCCAAGGCCACACAGCTAAGTAATTATTAGGTGTCTGAGACTGGATTTGAACCCAGGTACTCCTGACTCCAGGGCCGGTGCTTTATCCACTGCACTACCCAGCCGCCCCTAGAATCTATATTTTCTGCTAATAAACTCCCAAAGCTATAATATTATCATAAATAGAGTAAACTTGGATTCATTCTGTTAAATGATCAACTATTTCTGGCACATGCTTTGGTTTCTCTTTTTCTAGCACTTCTACATAATCAATTTATGAACTTTAGAATAAACAAAGACCTGACTCTCATCCCTCTCATCCTCCAGAATTTGCTTTCTCAATGTAAAATAGCATTTCTTTCATGATTTGTTTATTTAACACATCTAGTAATACTCACTGTGTCTTTTTCTTAGTTCTCTTTCTGCAGTGTTTCAAGGTTGAGATAAGATCCATGCAAGCAGTGAGGAAAGCAGTGGGGGGAGGGAGGGGAGAAGGGGCAGAGTTACAGAGAAGAAGTGGGGGGGAGAGAAAAGTCAATAGTATTTAATCATTTTCTTCTTGTCTTTCCCTTTGTACTTTGGTATTTCTCCCCATAAACCCTAGGACCATCAGCTGGCACTTCAGGGAATGACTATAATTCCTTGCTCTTTAGCTTTGAATTTGACCCTTCCATCTTTACAGACTTGAAACTCTTAAGATGCTCCTGTCCTACAAATTCTAACCACTTCGGAGCTTCTCTGCCTTTATCCTTACAGACTCTTAACTACTTAGGGGAAGCAGAGGCCAAGTCACCAAGGGCTCACTGATCTTGTCTAAGTAGGCTTTACAGACTAGCCACTTAAGGGTTCCCAAACTCAGAGGTCTTGCTTATCTGATTTTGTGTGCCCAAACTTATGTGACTTCATAGTACCATATCTAAGGGTCGACTTCTGTCATTGTTGTTATTATTTTGGCTCCAGATGTCTTTGAATTTTCAATTTTGCTTGAACTGAGCCTCTCTTCGGGATTATTCTCTTGCTCCTCAAGGGATCTGCCTGAGCACTTAAATATGAGCTGCTGAAATAGTTGGTGTGGCACATGCTCACATTTGTGTCCAGGAGAGTCTCAAAGTGGGGATTTAATTCCTGGCCAATGGACCAGAACTGTGTGGGATAAATATACACTAAAAAAAAAATTTCTCAGAGACTGGGTCTGAGCAAAAGAAAGTATTTACGAGAGAGAGAGAGAGAGAGAGAGAGAGAGAGAGAGAGAGAGAGAGAGAGAGCGCGAGCACAGGCACACCAAGATAGTAGTAGTCAGAGAGCCACCCCAAGGCAATGTGACACAAAGCATTTATATAAATCATAACTTCAGTTCCTCTTCTCTAACCCCCTTCTCCTTCAACCCATAGACTGAGTCTCCAGTGGTACAATCTGTTTATGGAAAATCTATCCCAGCAACAGACACAATGAAAAGAAATATTTTCATAATATTTTCCCCACCAGATGGTGAGGTAACTTAAAGGTTCTAGTGATTTCTATAACTATTTTAACTAGAAAAAAGTAGGGTTTATAGTCAGAATGTCCTCCCTGTCAGTAAAAATAGTCTTACTATAAAATAGGAGGCTTTGGGTTTCTCTTGGAATGCAAGGTTTTCTTGACAAAAACATTTCTTAACACTGAGAGGACTTCACCAGGAATTGTCCCACTCATGATAATTGTTTCTTCTTTGTCTCTTCTCATTTCCTCATTTTTACTCTCTTTTTTAACTTTGTTCTGGTTGGCATTTCTTGCATTATGTTAAGTGTTAAGTAATAGTGGTTAATAATAGTCTCTAGCTTTTATTCCTGATCCTATTGAAAAGGTCTCTAACTTTATTACGTATAATTTTTGCTCTTGGATTTAGACAAATATTTTTCTATTTATGAAAGATCTTAACCCCTGATTGTCAGAGTTTCAAATATAAATTACTATAGGATTTCATCAAAAGTCTTTTCAAGAGGGCAGAGCCAAGATGGTGACAAGAAAGTATCGAGTCTTAGGCGCTCTCTGATAAAACTCATAATTTAAGGACTCTAACTAAACTTTCGAGAGACAGAACCCACAAAGGGACCTAGAGAAGCAGTTCTCCTACTCAAGGTAACCTGGAAAAGAGCAGAAAGGCTCTGCTCCCCTGGGTCAGAGGGGCGGCCACCCAGACCCCGCCAGAGGGGTGGCCTGCCAGAACAAAAGAACTTCAGCTCCCGGAGGCAGCACCAGAGTGCTGGGAGCCCTAGCTCACAGCAGCAAGGGAGTCTCCAGAGCTACTCCCTGGGGAGCACCAGGCACAAAGTGGGAGAACAGCAGGGGACCTCTGCTAGAGCGAGCACGTGGAGTCCAGCCCTCAGGGCACACAGCAAGCAGGGTGGTCTTTCTGCAACCCCTCAGGCGGGGCTGGTAAGCAGGAGCCCCCAAGGCATGAGCCCATTGAGCTGATGAAGGGGAGTGAAGAGAGACTGCAGAGCTCTGTCCTCTGCCTCTGGAACAGGACTCTGACCACATTCAGATCCTGATCCCAGTCTAGGGCCCCCCATAGAGCAGCAGGGCCCCCTCCACCTCAGCCCCGTGGCAGAGAGGGGCACATACGGTAATTCACAGACCAGGAGGGAGAACAGAGCCTCACACACTGAGACCCTTGTGGGAGTGTCCCAAAAGCTCAGTAAGTACCCCAAAATCAGGCCCAGGCTGGGAAAATGAGCAAGCAGAGAAATAAGAGGAACACCATTGAGAAATATTTTGCAAATGAGGCTAAGAAGGTTCAAAACACTCAGTCTGAAGATGAGGAAGCACAAGCTCCTGCATCTAAAGACTCCAAGCAAAACATAAATTGGGATCAGGCTATGATAGTGCTCAAAGAAGACTTTGAAAATCAAATGAGGGAGTTAGAAGAAAAACTGAGAAAAGAAATGAGAGAGATGCAGGAAAAACATGAAAATGAAGTCAGCAGCTTAGTCAAGGAAATCCAAAAAAATGCTGAAGAAAATAGCATGCTAAAAACCAGCTTAGAATGGATAAAACAGTGCAAAAAGTTATTGAGAAGAAGAATGATTTAAAAAGCAAAGTTGACCAGATGGAAAAAGAGATAAGAAAGCTCTCTGAGGAAAACAAATCTTTCAGACAAAGAACAGAACTCAGGGAGATTGATGAATTTATGAGAAATCAGGACTCATTACTTCAAAACCAAAAAAATGAAAAATTAGAAGAAAATGTGAAACATCTCATTGAAGAAACAACTGATATGGAAAACAGATTTAGAAAAGATAATTTAAAAATTATTGGAATACCTGAAAGTCATGATCAGGAAAAGAGCCTTGACATCATTTTCAAAGAATTACTACAGGAAAATTGCCCTGATATCCTAGAAACAGAGGGCAAAATAGAAATGGAGAGAATCCACCAATTCCCCCAAGAAAGAGATCCCAAAAAACCAACCCCTAGGAATATTATGGCCAAGTTCCAGAACTCCCAACATTTGTACAAAATGAGAATAAAAAATAAAATTAAAATAAAATTTTAAAAAAGTCTTTTCGACTTCTCTTTATAAAATATCCTGGTTTTTATTATTTATATTATTACCATGCTTAGCTATATTTAAGATCATTGAACCAATTTGGCATTCCTGGTAATAAATCTATCTAAGTTATAGTATATAATTTTTCAAATATGTTTTATAGCCTATTTGCTAATAATTTTATTTAAACATTTTATTTTAAGATTCATTGGGTTTATTATTCTATAGTTTTGAACTTTTTCTTTGTCTCAAGGAAACATTGGGGTTGCACAAATCAGAAATTATGAAGGTATGAAATTGGGTATCTACTTTAGGTCTTTAGTTGTGAGGAGGAGGTTATAGAATAGCAATAAAAGATGGGCAAGTGAATGGATATGGTATGATGAGGGAGAGTGAGGAGACAAGCATAACTCTTAAGATTTTTGAAATTATATGATCATGAGCTGTTTTCTGGCCCAGAAATCCATGCTAAAACCCAAAATGGGATTAATTAGTTAATTTTCAGTTGAGTAATGAGGTTGGGAACCAGACTGTAGAAAGTTAAGAAGAGAGTGAAAGAAAAACCCACAGCTATAAAATATTTATAGCAACTCTTTTTGTAGTGGCAAAGAATTTTAAACTGGAGATGCTCATCAATTGAGGAATGACTTAAAGGTTTTGGTGTATAGATTTTATGGAGCACTATTGTTCTATAAAAAATAATAAATGACTGGACTTCAGAAAAACCTGGAAAGATTTGCATGAATTGACACTGAGAGAAGTAAGTAGCACCAGAAGGACATTGTACATATTAACAGAGACATTGAGAGATGATCAACTTATGATGGACTTGCTTTTCTCAGCAGCACAATGATCAAAGAAAATTCTTTTTTTTTTTAGGTTTTTGCAAGGCGTTGGGGTTAAGTGGCTTGCCCAAGGCCACACAGCTAGGTGATTATTAAGTGTCTGAGGCCAGATTTGAACTCAGGTACTCTTGACTCCAGGAACAGTGCTCTTATCCACTGCTCCACCTGGCCACCCCAATCAAAGACAATTCTAAAGGACTTATGATGGAAAATGACAACTTCATCTAGAGAAGGAACTATGGAGTCTGAATGTAAAACATAAAGCATATTATTCTCAGTTCTTAAAATTTTTTTATACTTTGTGTTTTTTGTCTTTTTATGGTATTTTGCTCTTTAATTTTGATTCTTCTTTCACAACATGACTAATATAGAAATATGTTTAACATATTTATACGTGTAAAAACAAAATTTGATCACCTGCTGTCAAGGGGAACAGGAAGGAAAGGGAAGAATGGAGAAAAATGTGGAACTTAAAATCTTACAAAAATTGAATGTTCAGAACTATCTTTGCATGTATTTGGAAAAATAAATTTATTTTTTTAAAAAGGAATGAGAGGAAAAGAAGTCACATTGATTGTAGATGATCTTTGCAAGGATTTTAGTCTCAAAAGATAGGAAGATATGAAATAGTAACTAGCAGAGATGGATCAATCAAGTGAAAATTTTTGAGAATGGGGGGAGTCATGGCCATATTTACATATTGAGGGACACAATCATTGGAGAAAGATAAAAGATAGATGAGATAGATGATAAATGATGATACCATGAGGATGTTAGAAAGGGCAATCTATTGACCAATACAGAATAGAATAGGACAGCTGTGTGTTGTGTCAAGAGTTTACTTGGCAAAGAAAAGAGCTCTTTCATGTGAGACGGTGTTGAAGAAGACAATGGTGGCAGGCACCTGAGTGATGTGAGATGAGGGGGGGGGAGAGGGAGTGCTTAGGAAATGATCTGATTTTTTTCCAGTGTGAATCAGAAAGGGTGGCTGGGGGAGAGGGATTTGAGAAGGAATTAAAAGGTCTAGAGGAATTGCTGTGGTAAAAATGATAGTGACTCAGGAATGTATAAGAGTACTGTCTTATTACAGTGAAGGGCCAGCTTATATCATATAACTTAAATTTGAAGTGGATTCAGATAGCAAAGTTTTGCTCTATTCACAAACACGAATAGGAGCAAAAGTAATATATGATAAAAGTAATATAGGGTTGATGTTTTGGGAAGGGAAATGAATAGGCATTTATATGCCATCTGCTATGTGCCAGGAACTCTGTAAGCACTTTACAAATATTATTTCATTTGATCCTCAAAACAACCCTTCTGGTTGATATTGTTATTCCCATTTTATAGTTGAGGAAACTGAGACAAACAAAAATTAAGTAACTTTTCCAGGGTCGCACAAGTAGTTTGTATCTGAGCCAGAATTTGAACTCAGGTCTTCTGATTCCCGACCTAGTATTTTATATACTCATTCCTTGGCTTGCCTCATTTTGGCAGGGCAAGATTGCTGATCAAATAAGGAATCAACTGTATAAAGCTCTAAAGTATAGAACTGAAATGGTTCATGAAGAGTATAGCTATTGCAGGAGGATGATGAGAAAAAGAACTGAGGAGGTGAGGGATTGGAAATTACAATAAAGATGAACAAAATTTGGAGTTGTAAAGCCAACGGGAAATGAGATTAAAATAAATTTTGACTAGATAAAAGAATTTCAGAGTTTATAAATAAAGAAGGGAGGACATTTGTAGGTGCTGGGAAATTAGGAATATGATCATGTTTGTGTATAGCTGATATAGAGTGGAGGTTGTGGAGGAATTGTGAGGTTAGAATGCTTTAGGAATTATCAATATATATGTTGAAGTCCCCCAATATGAAAACAGAAGTTGGAAAGATGAGAAAGACAATGAGTGAGTCACTAAAATCATTGAGAAAAAACAAGAGGAGTGATTGGAGGTTGGTAGACTCATACTAAATAATATTAAAATTTTGATTGAATGGTAGATATGGATTGTGTGACCCTCAAATGAGGAGAGGTTATCAAGTGTTAATGGTAAAGGATGAACTTGGTACTGGCATAGTAGAGAAGAGAATATTTAATTCTCCCACCTCAACTAATGAATTGAGGGGAATGAATGAAAGTCCAAGCATGCTGGAAAGGGTAGCCAGGAATGTTGTCACTTTATTTTTTTTGGTTTTGCTTGGGTTTTTTTTAATTTAATTTTTTTAACCTTTTTTTTACTACCATTTATTTATTCTTATTTGGTACAAATAATGTTTTTTATACATTACTAAAATATTCTTGTTTAAGAGTAAACATAATGCTCCCCCCCCCAAATATAGACCCACATGAGTGATAAAGTAAAGGGGAGAAAAAATTAAAATAAAATAATAATAATAATAATAGTAGGTATGGCCAGGTGGCAGAGTGGACAGAGCACCAGCCCTGGAGCCAGGAGCACCTGAGCCCAAATCTGGCTCCATATACCCAACAATCATCCAGCTGTGTGACCCCATGCAAGCCACCACAACCCCACTGCCCTGCAAAAACCAAAGAATAAGGCCCAAAATAAAATAAAATAGTAATAATAATAGTAAGGGAAGCTGGGTGGTGGCCAGAGCACAGGCCCTGGAGCCAGGAGCACCTGGATCCAAATCCGGCCTCAGACACCCAACAATCACTCAGAGGTGCAACAGACAGATCCCCGGCCCTGGGGCCAAGAGCCCTGAGCCCACATACCACCCCTTAGGCCCAGCATCCACCTGGCCCTATGGTCCCAGACAGGCCATCCGATCCCAGCCCCTTGCAAGAAGTAAAAAAGAAAATGTGTTATATCTGACCACTCTCCCCCCATGGTCCATCTTCTCCGCCATCATTCACATCCCCCCCACCTTCCCCCGTCCCCCTTCTCTCCTTATTACTTCAGATGTCTGTACCCATTGAGTATATATGCTGGTTCCTCTCCTAGTCACCTCTGATGAGAGTAAAGATTCCTTCATTCTCTCTTGCCTTCCCCCCCTTCCATATCATTGTAATAACTCATTGTAATAAAGAAAAATTTGATTACATGAATTATCTTAGCCTATTCCTCCTCTCCTTTTTCTTTCTCCCATTACATTTCCCTTTTATCTATTGACTCCATTTTTACACCACTTTATATCTTCAAATTCATCTTTCTCCTGTGCTTCATCTATAAAAACTCCTTCTACCTGCTCTATTAAATGAGAAGGTTCATATGAGTATTATCAGTATCATTTTTCTATACAGAAATACATGTAGTTCATCATCATTAAGTTCCTCATATTTTCCCCTTCTCCTCCACTCTTTATGCTTCACCTGAGTCCTGTATTTGAAGATCAAACCTTCTGTTCAGCTCTGGCCATTCTAAAAGGAACATTTGAAATTCCCCTGGTTCATTGAAAGTCCATCTTTTTCCCCTGGAAGAGGACATTCATCCTTGCTGGGTAGTTGATTCTCGGTTGCATTCTAAGCTCTTTTGCCTTCTGAAATATTATCTTCCAAGCCCTATGAGCTTTTAATGTACTTGCTGCTAAGTCCTGTGTGATCCTGACTGCAGCTCCACAGTATTTGAATTGTGTCCTTCTGGCTGCTTGTAATATTTTCTCTTTGACTTGGGAGTTCTGGAACTTGGCTATAATATTCCTAGGCATTGGTTTTTGGGGATCTCTTTCTTGGGGGGGATAGGTGGATTCTCTCTATTTCTATTTTGCCCTCTGCTTCTAGAATATCAGGGCAATTTTCCTGTAGTAATTCTTTGAAAATGATATTGAGGCTCTTTTCCTGATCATGACTTTCAGGTATTCAAATAATTTTTAAATTATCTTTCTTAAATCTGTTTTCCATATCAGTTGTTTTTTCAATGACATGTTTCACATTTTCTTCTAATTTTTCATTCTTTTGGTTTTGAAGTATTGTGTCCTGATTTCTCGTAAAATCAGCAACCTCCCTCAGTTCTATTCTTTGTCTGAAAGATTTGTTTTCCTCAGAGAGTTTTCTTATCTCTTTTTTCCATCTGGCCAATTCTGCTTTTTAAAGCATTCTTCTCAATAACTTCTTGAACTGTTTTATCCATTTGACCTATGCTTGTTTTTAATATGTTATTTTCTTCAGCATTTTTTTGTATCTCCTTGACTAAGTTGCTGACTTCATTTTCATGTTTTTCCTGCATCTCTCTCATTTCTTTTCCCATTTTTTCTTCTATCTCCCTCACTTGATTTTCAAAGTCTTTTTTGAGCTCTGTCATAGCCTGAGCCCAGTTTCTATTTTTCTTGGAGCCTTTAGATGCAGGAATTTGTACCTCCTCATCTTCAGACTGAGTCTTTTGATCCTTCTTGGGATCACAGGCAAAGTCTTTCTCAATGGTGTTCCTCTTTTTTTTTTGTCTGCTTAAACTCATTTCTCCAGCCTGAGCCTGGTTTTGGGGTGCTTTCTGAGTCTTTGAGTATTAGTGGAACACCCCTGTAAGGATCCCTGTGTGTGAGGCTCTGCCTTCCCTCCTGGTCTGTTAATGACCACAAGTACACCCCTCTGCCATGGGGCTGAGGTAGCGGGAGGGGGGCTGCTGTTCTATGGGGGGGTCCTGGATTATGATCAGGATCTGAATGTGGTCAGAACCCCAGAGTCCTGTTCCAGGTACAAAAGACAGAGCTAGGCAGTCTTTCTCCACTCCCCTCCCTAGGCTCAGTACTCATGCCCTGGGGGCTACTGCTTACAGGCTCTGCCTGCTTCCTGTTTCTGGATCTGGGCTGCTGCAGCCAAGCTGCTTGCTGTGTGCCCTGAGGGCTGGGCTTCACATGCTCGCTCTGGCAGAAGTGCCCCTGCCCATCCCCCAAGTTGTGCCTGGTGCTCCCCAGTGTGTAGATCAGAAAACTGCCCTTGCTGCTGTGAAGGCTGCTCCCAGTGCCCTGTTGCTGCCTCCAGGAGGCTGAGGTTCCTTCACTCTGGTAGGCCACCCCTCAAACCCCATGGAATGGAGCCTTTCTGCTCTTTTCCAGGTTACCTTGGGTTGGAGAACTGCCTCACTGTATCCCTCTGTGGGTTGTCTCAAAAATGTAGTTGAGTTCTTAGTTCATATTTAATAGAGAGCACCTAAGAGAGGATCCTTTCTCGTCACCTTCTTAGCTCCACCCCATGTTGTCACTTTAGAAGGGAGCTAGATCTCTCTATGAGATCCAGAAGATGGGAGGAGTAGAAAAAGGAAAATATTTCAGATGAAAACAAGTTCGTTGCTTATAGACAAAACATTCCATTGAAAGGGATGGATAGCCTAAGAATTCAAGGTTATGGGGATTGTTTGGGGAGATACTAATAAAAGGAAGTGATTGAAGGACAACTAGGTATTCCGGATCCCTAGGGACCTCTATTAGAGGGTGGGACTTTTTTTAGTCATTGAGAACTGAGTTGAGGTGGTTTTTATCAACCTACCTATTCAATCCTTATGATAGAGTCCTTTCAGAATGTAGCTAAAATAATGAGAGAAATACAATTGAATGATATTTTCTCTTTTCCTGTAAGCAGATCAATCTATGAGACTGCATGTAGCTCAAAGTCTAATGGAGGTACCCATGCTTGTTTCAAGTAGGCTTCAGTTTATATCTTTCAATGATCCATGCTGAAGAAGTGGTGTAAAGAACATCACTGAGGAAAGGAAGTCTTTCGATATATGATTGGCCCTGAGGGTTTTACCTGATACTCATGAAAATTAAAAAGAACTAGAAGGAAGTCTCTGATATATTTAAGTTAATCCTTTGTATAGGCTTCTTGGGAGACATGAACAAGAATTTCACAGAATAGGAAGGTGTGGATAAGTTGTAATCTGTATTGATAGAGGAAATAAGCACATTAATGAGAATTTTTTTCTTTGAAGATGAGAATGAAAATTACAGCAGTGGATGCCAGTTCTTTAGCAAGTTTCCTCATCTATAAAATGAAGGAATTAGTCTATGTGATTTCTATGAGTAACTTAGCTATCTAAAAGAATGCTTATAAGTAGAAAAGTAGTAAAGACTTATTTATATGTTTATGTAAAGCCCTAAAGTTTATCCTGGGTTCATGAACTTGTTACTTTAACAATTTGATAGGTACATTTCAGTATAATTACTTTCTTCTATTATTCTATGTATTTCATTTTAATAAAAACATTATTCTGAGAAGAGATCCATAAATTTCACCAAACTGTCATGACAAAATATGTTTAAAAATCTATGCCATAAAGAGCAGGGTCAGAATGTATAAATGACTGAATTTTGCATCTGGTGCCAAGTAATAGACAAGCAGAATTTAATACACATTCTCTCTATCTAGGGGAACATTAATTTGAAGTTCATTATTTTAAGTTCCAGTATATGATTTGTACTTAATGTTAATTAGTAAGCATAAATTAAGCACTCATTATGTGCCACTCTGCATTGTCCTAGACAATAGTGATATAAGTACAAAGAATGAAATGAGAAGAGGTCACAAATATAAACACACATATTATATGCATATATGTGTATATATAACATAAATATAAAGTGAATACATTCAAATATATTTTGAGCATTGCTGCTTTATCCAAAGTAATTTTATTATTTTATATAGGTTTAAATAATTTTTTAAACAATGTCTTTCCATTTAAATCATGAAAGTCATTAGGAAAATGTTATTTACTGAATAGACGTTTACTTTTTAATCAACTTTTCAGATTATTGAATATTGGTGTATTTTAGTTAGCAGTTTGTTTTTAAAAACAAATGTAACATCTAGATTTTCTCCATTAAAATAATGTAGTCTGTTTCTGGAAAAAAATAGGGATTTTCTGATGTCCTTGTTATAGTTCAAACTTTATTTAAACTTTATTATATTAGTAAATATTTTCTTTCATGTTAACTTATTTTTGATTTAATAAAAGGCACCTATCTAATCACACTTAAAAATTTTATTTCTCTTAGATTTTCAATAGCTGTGAAAAAGTTCAGTTTCCTGAATCCACTTCGAATTTTTAGTTTAAATGCTTAAATCCTTTAGCATTAAGTACAATAACAAATGGAAAACACATAGTTCCTATTTTAAATGAATTTGGAGTACAGTTTGCAGTCTTTGGTAAATAAATATAATTTTTATTGAAATTCAGAAAATATTTCATATAATAGTATTTTTAGTTGTTTCCATGGTAAGAAGACAAAGCAGGATCAATCCTATATGAATGATTATAGGTAGTATCTTATTTTTTATTTAAATATTATGTTATTCTTTCTACCTTGACAAACTATTGGAACAAAGAGAATTATGTAGAATTAGGGGGCAAGCATTTTATTTATTACAGGATTAGGGAACTTTAGAGTGAAAGGGCTCTTAGAGTTAACCTGAACCAAATTTTATCTGACATATGAACCCCTTTTGACGCATCTCCAATAAGTAATCAGTCAACCCTTTTTGAAGACATCCCTATCTCCCGTGTCATGGCAAGGTTTTAATTGTTTGGATATGTTTCTGCATATTGACCTGAAATCTCCTTTCCTGTCACTTTTACCCAGCAATACTGGAGTTGACCAAGAAGATAAAAGAGGCTTCATGTGATAACTTTTCAAACATTTCAAGACATTTTGTACTCATTAAGAACAAATGATGCGGGCTGCTAGGTGGCACAGTGGACAAAGCACCGGCCCTGGAGTCAGGAGTACCTGGGTTCAAATCCGGTCTCAGACACTTAATAATTACCTAGCCATGTGGCCTTGGGCAAGCCGCTTAACTCCATTGCCTTGCAAAAAAAAAAAAAACTTAAAAAAAAAAGGAACAAATGATGTGGGCAGCTAGGTGGCACAGTGGATAGAGTACCGACCTTGGAGTCAGGAGGATCTGAGTTCAAATATGACCTCAGATACTTAACTAATTACCTAGCTGTGTGACCTTGGGCAAGTCACTTAACTCCATTGCCTTGTTTTTAAAAAAAAGGAACAAATGATGCCAAAGTATTCTCTTTAATTTTCGGACAGAGTTTCCCCTGTATTTAAGATTTTTCTTACTGTTTCATTTTTTTAAAAACCAGTATATTTGATTGATTCTTTTTATTTTTACATTATAGTCATTTGTGGACATTAAAGTTCTTGTCCCACATTAACTTTTCCTTGTAACATTTTCTTGTATTACCTAAAATGTAAGCTTCCACTTTTGTGTCTGTTGCAAATTTGAAAAGCATGCCATTTATGCTTTTATCTGAGTCAGTGATTAAAAATGTTTAATAGCAAGGTTCAAGTATATAAGATCCCTGAGTTATTTCTCTTGAGATTGCCTTCTAGGTTGACACTGGAATGCTCTTTGGATCTTACTATATAACCAGGTCTGAATTTTCTGATTATGCTATTGTTCAATCTAAATTTCTCCCTTTCCCCCCTTAATTTAGTACAATGCTAGCACAACCTAGGTGCTAGCTGACTAAGTAGTAAAGGCTTTTGCTAAAATCTAATGGAAAATAATTCAGAATTGTGCCCCCAGATTAAACCATACCTACCCTTTGAAACAAAATCAATATTAAGTCTATCCTCCAAAGAGATCAAAGAAAGAGGAAAAAGACCTATCTACTTGTCTGTCTGTCTGTTCATCTGTTTGTCTATGTATAAAAACACAGCAGCTCTTTTTGTAGTGGTAAAAAATTAGGAACTGAGCCATGTGTCATATGAATACAATGGAATACTATTTTGCTGTAAGAAATGATGAAGGGGGAGTGGTTTCAGAAATAAAATAAGAAGACATGAAGTATGAAGTGATGCAAAATATGTGAGAAGAACCTAGAGAACAACTTCTCAATGATAACACTATTATAATGACTTCTTTGAAAGACTTAGAAATGATGATTAACAGAATGACTAGTTCCAAGGGATTCATGATAAAGCATGCTTTCCACCTCCAGTCAGAGTAAAAACTGAGGCTATATGTATGTCTTTGTGTGTATATGTATCCATATGTATGTATACATTTGAGTATGTACACACATACACACATATATGGCTAATGTGGGAATTTGTTTTGCTTAACTATACATATTTGAATTTCTTTTTTGACTTTCTTAATGGGGGGCAGGAGAGGTGGGGAAAATTAAGAAATCAAAATTAAATTAAATTATAAAAACTTGAAAAATAATAAAAATAATCTAGGTAAATATTATCAACAACATTTTACTGATTTTCCTGTCCTGTAACTTGCACTAATTGCAGTAATCTTGACCTGGATGTAGTTTGTTATGATATTTTTTATGGAAGCCCTTATATTTTTTTGGGTAGTCACTACTTTCTTTTCCAGATTTCCCTAACCCATCCCTTAGGTAATATACTAGATTTTTTTCTAGGAATCTATGTCTGGCATACTTATATGTCTTTTCTATTCCATTCTTTTTCATTTCCTGAAAATTGAGGTAATATTTCTGCTTTTATAATTCAATAATGCTTCTGTCCTCCATCATTTTTTAAAGCTCTCTAGTTTGGCAGACACATCTTTTCTTTTTTGTAATTTGTTTGGATGAGTTAACTGGCACTTATCTAGGACAATGAGGTTCTTGGTTACTATCTCCCTACTTATCTTGAGTTTCAACTTCCTGTTAGCCATTTTTTGTTCTGTTCTTTTCCAGCCCAATTCAAGCCAATAAACATTCATTAACTACCTATCTACCTGGAGATATAATTGATGAAAGATAGTTCTTACTGGGGAAGATAACAAAGAGGAAGGAAAAGATTTGGGGAGACCAGGAGATATCTTGTTATGTGGAGTTGAAACCAGACAGAGCAGTAAATGAAATGAGCTCAGAGTCCTTCTATAAAGCCATAGGGAGGAATTTGGTATTCTACCATATTATATATACCTCTCTAATCAGATAGGAGAGGAGGTTAAGGAAGGTGGTATCAATCAATACTTGAGTTAACTCATAGTGATGAGATTAGAAGTGATTTCTCCCGGAAAGGGATCTTGTTTAACTGAGTTCAAACTAGGTAGTACAGGACATACAAAGTCTAGTGACTTTCCCAGACCAACGATCTATATCTTTTGCAAAAAGTGTCACCACACCAAAAAAACCTGGTCAAGAGAAAGCAGAAGCCAAATAAGTGTTGAAAAATTCTTTCATCTGTTGTTATTCTTCTAACCATTCCCAGTAGCCTTTTTTAGCCTATCCTTGTTGAGTTTTGTTGGTAGTATATAGAAAGAAATGCTGATGCTTTATGTAGATTTATTTTATATCCTGAAACTTTGCTAAGGTAGTTAGTTGTTTCAATTGTTAAAATTATCTGAAATAAGAAAAATTCCAAGATTTTTACTTCCAAGTGAAAATGATTTAATAGTAAAAACCATAAAATCTGGTTAACTAATTCCTGAGTAATTAGTGACAAAGAAATGACTTGCAAAGGTAATTTTCATAACAAAAGAAGAGGAAAAAATTACAGCAATCTTAGTAAACTTGTATTGAACATAATTCGATTGGGCAAGGCATATAATCTGACTCATTTGCTTCTAAGTTTTCTTAACTCAGTTTTGTGTTGACAGTTTATAGTTATCAAAATGAGATTATCTCAGAAGGTTCTGTCCTGCACCTGTATCATAGATATTATTTATCATTTTAAGAAAGACTCATTTATTTTTAGGTTCTTTCACATTTTAATTAGGCATTGTATTTTGTCAAAGGCTTTTTCTATATCTACTGATAGACTCAAATAATTTTTGTTGTTTTCTTATTGATATAGTCAACATTTTAATAATTTTCCTAATATTGAACTAGTCTTGCATTCCTGATAAATCCCTCTTAATCATAGTATATGGTTTTTGCAATATATTGCTATAATCTTTTTTGCTGGTATTTTATTTAAAACTTTTGCATCAATATTCAGGAAAGAAACTGATCTATAGTTTTCTTTTTTCTGTTTTTGTCCTTTACTGCTTTTAGGTATTGTTGCCATATTGGCATTTTAAAAGGAATTTGGTAGGACTCCTTTACCTGTTTTTTTATATAGTTTATATAATGTTGGGATTAATTGTGCTTTGAATGTTTGGTATTATTCACTTGTGAATTCATATGGTCCTGAAGATTTTTTTCTTAGTAAACTCATTGGTTATTTGTTCAATTTTTTCTAAGGAATGATTACTTTTAGCATTTTATTTTTTCCTCTGTTTATTTGGACAATTTACATTTTTGTCAAAATTCATTCTTTTCATTTAGATAGTAAGTTTTTCTGGCATATAACTGAGCAAAATAATTCCTAATAGTTGCTTTAATTTCATCTTCACTGATAGTTCATTCACCCTTTTCATTTTTGATATTAGTGATTTGGTTTTCTTTTCCCTTTTTTAAAATCAAATTAAATCACAGTTTATTTTATTTTTTTCATAAACCCAAAAGGTATTTTTATTTATCAGTTAAAGGTTTTTTCTTTTACTTTCAATATCCCCAATCTCTTTTCATTTTCAGAATTTCCATTTTAGTGCTTCTTTAAGGATTTTAAATTTCTTCTTTTTCTAGTTTTACTTGCATGCCCAATTTATTTATTTGCTCTTTCTCTCTTTTATTGATGTACATTTTTTAGAGATAATAATTTTTCCCTAAGTTTTACTTTGGCTATATCCCACAAATTTTGGAATGTTGTCTCATTGTCTTTCTCTTTTATTATTGATTAAATTATTGATTGTTTCTATGATTTGTTCTTTGATCTATTCATTCTTTAGGATTAGATCATTTAGTTTCCAATTATTTTTTACTCTTTGCTTCCATGAATATTTATTGAGTATATTTTATTATATCTGAAAAGAGTATATTTTCTACATTTGGAATTTTTTGTACTCTTAATACATCATTAATTTTTGTGATAGTACCATGTACAGCTGAGAACAAATCTGTACTCTTTCTTTTGCCATTTAGTTTTCTCCAGAGGTCTATTATATCTAACTTTTCTAAGATTCTTTTATCTCCTTAACCTCTTCTTTTTTTTTTTTATTTCATGGTTAGATTTATCCAGTTCTGACCAGGGAAATTGAGGGTTCCCATTAGTATAATTTTGTTTTTTATATCCTCCTGTAATTCATTTCATTTTTCCTTTAAGAATTTAGATACTATACCATTCGATGCATATGCATTTATGTTCGGGGGTCCAGCCTCCGCATTGGAACCTGACAGGAGGGATAGAGTCGGCAAAATGAGTTGTCAACAAGTGGGTATAGGCAGGAGCAGGTTGACTGACTGTCAGCTGCTTAGATTTATTTTTATAGTCTTAGAATCATATGAAACAAACTAAAATAATTTCCTTGGTTACAAAAGTATACAATTTTCATCATTAATCACATAGTTCATATGGTTACAAGTTTGATCATATAGTGGTTACAAGTGTGATTATCAATCATGTAATTAATTTTCTTGTCCCTGCTCAGACTGTGATGACCTCAACCTGCCTGTTGCCTAGTTTGTTGCTGTATAATAAAGTTATTAATTAAACAGAACTTTCCTTATAATAATCTTTGATATAATTTGTTTAATGGAATGCTTATATGTTTTTGTACCGCATATGTAATGTTTTTCGATATGCTCCCTTGACAACCTAATAGTGAGGGTAGTTATGTTTGTCCACCTGTCTGTTGACTCCTTCAATAACTAATTTTCCTTTCAGCCCTTGTTGGTAGACGCTATGGTTTCTATGACTTTTTATTCTTTGCCAATAAACTAAGGCTGTTAGAGTTCACATATTGGTTACCTATACTGACTATTCTCTCACCATCTTTATCATGTATTCCTGTGTATGATAAGGGGGGCAAAGCTGTTAATTTCCTTGGAATTCTATCTGACTCATCTTGTATCTGCTTTCCCTGTATATATTCTGACATCTCCCTGGAACTCCCATGGCTGTGTCTTCCAAAGATTTCATAATGCTGAAGCCTTTTGTATGTCTCAGGGAGAGGCAGTCCTGTCAAATTTGGACAGAGTTCACAATCTGTTTTATTCAAGGAATTTCTCTGAAATCCTTCCTTTATAGTCATTCCACTATTAGGATGAGTTAGTTTTGCAATCAATAATAGACCTACAAATATGGGTATACATGGAATCCCTATATATATTGAAGAAGGAAATGTTGTTCCATCAGGCAGTGTGATTGCCCTGAGTCTTCTTGCCACGACTGTGTCAAACAGCTTAGAGACCCTGGCTCCCAACATTTCCCCCTTTTAGATTTAATTTGATAGCAGAAAGTTCAACTTGGGCTGTTCGAATTGATCTTATGATAATCTTGAAGAGGACTGGAAGACAAAAAAGGAGGATTAACAGAGATAATATAACACCCAAAGATGCTATAATATACATTTTTAAATTGCAAGAATTAAGAAAAGACTTCAAGTTTGTTAAAAATTTGGAAGTCACAGCAGCAGGAGTCAGAAGAGCAGATGGAGCAGAAGATAAGGCAGATATTTGAGAATGTAATTTTGATAAATCTATTGACAAGTCAGAATGATTCCAGATACCAAGGACATGGTTCTTAACATTGTCCCAGGGAATAACCGAAGCATTCCACAGCAGAGGGGTAACACAGATTTCAGGGAAAAATGACACCTAGTGGATTGATGAACTTTCAAATCTTGTAACTGCTCTCCTAAATATAGAACTGTCTCCTCTAAAGCATTAACCTTAGCTTCTAGCTTACTATCAATAATTTCTTGTGACATTAGGGCTCGGGAAACATCCTGTGTGTGCTGTATGCACTTCTTGAATAAGAGCAGTGGAGGCCAAGGCAACAGAAGTTACAATAGCAATTAAGGCAAAAATTCCCAGTATCAGGGAAACTATAAATCTTTTTTTGCCTGGAGAGAGCATTACTGACAACATCTAAAGCAAATAACTCAGAATCATCAGACCATGTCTCATTGAGGGTAGTAGGGAGTAGGATAAAAGAGGGTTGATGGATTACAATAACAGCATTTACATTAGATTTAGAATCAATGCAATTAGAAATTATAAAGGTGGTACAGTTAACAACAAATAAATCTGGAGACGTTTCTTTTATAATAAAATCAGCATCAGATGGAACTAAGAGCAAAAGGTGCTGAAACACATGATCTAACAGAGGGAGAGTTTTCTCCTGGAGGCAGGTGGAGGAATAAACGTGTCTTCAAGAGAGACCCTCCCAACTAGGTCCACCAAGGAAGAAATAGGGACAGCTTGTGAGTCATCATTCCTCTGGGGGTTTTGTGGATTGGGTCTTTTCCTCATAATGACGGATGAATCGATCAGGGATCCAGATAAGTGAGTCTTGAGTCCTGTGGGAATATACAAGCAAACTCTCCTCTGGAGTTAAAAGAATGCCTGGACCTTTCCAGGAGCCAGAAAGTAGCCAGTAATTTATCTGTAGTAGGGGGCCACTGCTCCACCCATACAGGCTCATTAGATTTCCATAATATTGGGTCAGCTGTTAATTTTGGAACAATGGCCCCTCCTAAAAAGGAGGTAGTATTGTAGAAGAAGAACTAACAATAGGACTAGAGTCCTCTGGGGTAGAAAGCACAACTCTCATTTGGGACAGGATGTCCCCATAGAGAGGTGGGTAATGAAGGAATAACATAAGGCAGAAACTTCCCTGAGTCATTATCAGAAAACCAATTAAGCATTTGTGAACTTTGCCCTACCCCTGTGGCTTGTCCAATTCCAAGCAATTTATTGGGGGTAGGTTGCACTGGCCATGAAGAAGGCTAATCTTTTCCAGCTATACAAGAGACATTCGCACCAGTGTCTAAAATGCCTTGTATATATTTTCCATTAATCCTCAGAGTTTTTAATGGTCTGTGTTTTCCTACTGCTTGAATCCAAAAAGCAAAATCAGATGAACCAAATCCACAATTTCCTCTATTATATTTTGGGCTCCCAACCTTAAGTAAAGGTATTGGAGTTGTGCAATTCTCTGCCCCGAGTGAATTTGAATAGTTTTTCCTATTGGTGGGGTAAGCATGATTTGAATCTGTCCTGTATAATCAGAATCTATCACTCCTGGGATTACTGATATTCCCTGTAAGGAGTAGTGGACTAAACCAGCTCTAAGCTTATAATGTTATGGCCTTGTTTTACATACTTGTGTCAGTCTATTATTTATCTTAACTTCTTTGAGAGTTAAGATACCCTATTGTTAACTTCTCTTATCTTAGTTATACTGACTTTCTTAAGCTTTACATTTTATGTAATTGAAAGCCTATTTTAGCTTTTATTATCTCTTCTAGCCATTGCTTTGTTAAGAATTCTTCCTCAACCATAGATCTATTCTGCCTTATTTTGTTATTACCTTACTTTTTATACTTAGGCTGTGCAACCATTATGAATTTTGATATATAGTATCACCCAGTGGTTCTCAATCTTTTTGATCTTTATAACCCTTTTATACTCTTAGCAAATCATCAGGGACCCAAAAAACTATTGCTTATGTGCATTATATTCATCAGTATGTATTTATTAGAAATGAAAATATCTTAGTATTATTATGAAAATATCAGGTCCTGTACTACATACACTGGTATAACAAGCTAGTCTGAATCTGAATTCTTCCAAATTGATTTTTAGGTTTCTAAGCAATTCTTGCCAAATAGTGTCACCTTTTCCCTATTATTGGCTCATATTTTAAGATTTGTCAAACACTAAGCTGGTGTTCAATTGGATATGAATCTCATGTATTGATTTGGGATCATTTTTTTTATCTTGTTCTATAACATAATCCTTTACTAGTTTTATAACTATAAATCTGTAACTTAATTTAGGTAATATTTTAATTATATTGGTATAGCCAAACCATGAACAAGAAGTATCTCCAATAATTTGCCTTCCTTTTTCAATAAAAAATGTTTTGTGAGGGCAACTAGGTGGAGCAATGAATAGAGAGCATCAACCCTGGTTAAATCCAACCTCAGACACTTAATTACCTAGTTGTGTGACCTTGGGCAAGTCACTTAACCCCAGCAAAAAAAATCAAACCAAAAAAGAGAGAACATTTTGTGGTTGTTCTATATGTTCAATATGCTGTAGTAGTTTACCAAACAAATAGTTTATGCATTTTGAAGGTATTTTGAAACTAATTTTTCTTTCTATTTCATTCTAATGGGTTTTGAAAGTAAAATATAGAAAGACTTGTGATTTGTAGGGTTTATTTTGTATCCTGATACTTTATTTAAGTTATAATTTTAATTAATATTTTTTCATTGATTCAGGCTTCTCTAGGTAACAATTTTGATTAATCTTTAACTATGCTTAGTTTCTCAATTATAGTGACAAAGTACTGACTTAAAAGAAGAGAAATAACCCTCCAATCCTTATTTTTTAAAAGAATGGAGACATAATTGGAGTTAAATATAACCTAAATGTCATAATTTAAATTCCCATGTAAAATTGAAAAGATTAAACAAAACCATAAAATAGGACAGATTAGATAGGAATTCATAACCCTATAATCTTTTGCTTAGAAGGAACATGCCCAAATAAGCAATGACATGTAGGAAAACCAGGACACCAATGCATTGTGGGTAGAGTTGTGAACTGATGGAATCTTTCTGGAGAGTAATTTGGAATTGTGCCCAAAGAGCAATAAAAATGTGCATACCTTTTGATCCAGCAACTGTAACCTGAAGAGATTATGAAAAAGGGTAAAAATCCCACATGTACAAAATTACTCATAGCAGCCCTTTTTATAGAGGTAAGGAACTGGACATTGAGGGGAATGGCTACACAAATTGTGATATATATATTTATATATATATATATATATTTTTTTCCCCCAATGGAATATTATTGTTCTATAAGAAATCATGAGGGATGGGATTTCAGAAAAACCTGGGAAGATTTGCATGAATTGATGCTAAGTTAAATGAGAAGAACATTATACACATTAACAACAACATAAGGTCATGATCAACCATGATGGACTTGTTCATTTCAGCAGCTCAATAATCAGACAATTTTAAAAGACTGGTGATGGAAAATAACATCCATTTCCAGAGAAGGAACTGTGGAATTTGAAAGAAGATCAAAGTTTATAATCTTCAGTTTTAAAAAAGTTGTTTTATGTATTGTCTCTTCCCCCCCTCAAATGTTTCTTTCATCCATTTGGATATGATTCTTCTCTCACATCATGTTCATTTTGATCTATGTTTAGTATGGTTATAAATATAGCGCTTATATCAGATTGCTTTCTGTCAGGGGGAAGGGGGAAGGAAAGGAGGGAGGGAGAAAAATTGTCCAACTCAAAACCTTGTAAAAAAAAAACAAGGTTGTTAAAAATGATCATTGCATGTAGTTAGAAAAACAAAAAAGTATTTTTAAAAAAAGTGATGATATGCATAGAATAAAAATGAGATGCTGGAAAAAAATCGATCATTAGGTGAATCTTCAAAAGCAAGAATTAGAATAATGCTATTATAAAAGCAGAAATATAATTTACAATACAGGGATAAACAAGCAATGTACACTTGAAGGATCACAGATAATGAGTTAATATCAGGGTTAAATTTATAGACCTTAAATTCTAAAGGAAAAATTAATTGCATTGCAAAGAAAAAAATGTAGTTTCACAATAGTAGGAGAAATTAATTAACCTCTCATGGTTTTAGACAAATCTAACAAAATGATAATCAAGAGTGAAAATACCGAATTGAATACATTACTGAAGAAATTCCACTTAAAAGAGATTTGATGCCTTCTGAAATAGATCGTTAAAATATATTTTTAATGATTTTTTTCATTTCTCTAATTATCTAGTTCTTTCCCCCTTTTGCCTTCTTTTCCCTTACTACAAAAAATGGTATTAATGTCTGTAATAGATTTGATTTTTATGAAAATTGACCATATTTTAGGGGCACAGAGAAATAATAGGTAAATTTAAAAAGTCAGAAAATATTAAATATATCTTTTATAAACCATTATGCAATATAATAATAATTCAGGGAGCACAACAAACACAGAGACTTAAGTGGAGATTTAATAATGAAGTCTTAATAAGTGGAACAAAAATTTTTAATTGCTTTCTTGGAGTTTTGAGAGTTGTACTATAGGATCTCAGAGACAGCTCAAGTTAGGAATCTGCCAGCTTTTAGTGCTCCCAAAATGATCTAATCCAGGGCAAAGTCTTATTACTATCCCCCTGCTATGAGCTCTAGCTCTCTCTGACATTGGTTTGGGTCTGAGCAAGAGGCAGTGACCTGTGGACTGCTGCTAGACTCAGGTTACCATCAGCCATCTGCAAAGCCATCTGACTAAGTGATAGAACTGCAGGTTTCCTCTTGCTATATCTCTACCCTGCTAATACACAACAGGTTTCATTCTAGACTGGAAGCTGGAACTGAGTTTCCTCTCTGCTTCTGGGGTGACAACCACAAATTGCTCCATGCTTCTCACTCTCTTGGTACCTGTTACCTGTACTACTTGCAACTTGACCTCTGCTTGGGAATGTCATCCTTAGCATGTCCCTGTCCTCAATTCTCCTCGCATCTGTGACTCAGAACTAGGTAACAGGCAATGGTGATACCTGTTCCTAAATTGTGTACAAATTTAAACTTCCTCTGTCCTTGTTCTGGAATGCTCCTGTGTGTTCCTGGCTGGGCCCCATTACCAGTGCTCTCAGATCCATTTGCTTTGTCTACTTATGCTGAATTGGGTTGGAAAAAAATGACTCATGGAGGACAGAAGGGAGCTTTTGCCATCTTGATTTTACCTCCTGACATGATTTTTCCAAAACATAAGACTTACCAAGTTCAATTAACTCCTAGATCAAAGAAATTTTTTTTGTTTGTCAATGAGAATTTTTCATAACCTGTCTCCTTCCTATCTTTTCAGTCTTATATCTTTCTCTTCTCTATATTCTTACTTTGTTCTATATTCTAGTAACACTGGTTTCCTTGTAGTTCCTCACATATGACCCTCCATCTTCTTTATGCCTTTGTAGAATATGTCCCACATGCCTGGAATGCTCAGCCCTTTCACTTGACTCTTTTTCCGTCCTCTGACTTTCTTCAAAGTTCAGTTCGAATCCCTTCCACTTCTGGAAACCTTTCTCTGGTTCTCCTAGCTGCTAATATTTTTCCCCCTCAGAATGTCTGCTCTCTAATCTGTATTTATCTTGGACTTACCTAGTAATTTACCTGTTGTCCCACTTTGCTCTCCAGCCCCAATTAAAAAATGTAAATTCTAGGAACTGGTTTTTTTTGTTTTGTTTTATTTTTTATTTTATTTTCATTTATTTCCTATAGTCCTTTTTAGTCTCAGGTTTGAATCAGAATGAATTCCATATCAACATGGTACAAGTTTTTTTTTAACTTTAGATTTAATATGTATTTGTTCATTTTAATTGTCTTTAATCACTGACTGTTGTCATTAATTACTAAGAATTAAATTTGAAGGTTGGATGACCTTAAGCTAGACATTTAAACTTTCTGGACCCCAATTTCCTTATTTGTAAAATAAAGGAGTTTGATTTCTGAGATATCTTCTATCTTTAAGATTCTATGACTTGAAACTTTCAACTCAGAATTTTATTTTTCTCATGATATGAATAGGAATATATTTTGCTAATTTGACTTTCTTTCTGCCTAATTTTAGGAATGTTATAAGAATAGATGATAGCTAAAATTTCCAAGAATTTATGCTACTACTTTGGAAAGCTTTGTTAAGACTGTTTTAGGTCATGAGTGGGATACTTTAGCCTGAACATTAGAAGAATATGGGGTTAGAATTAATTTGGTATCTCCTCTAGACATAGAGAGAAGTCAAATGGTTTTTCAATGTGGCTCCAAATTACCTGTTACTCTTTTCTGGCTCTCCAAGTAATTAGTCACTTGTTATTTTGTGTACATTTACAACTGATGTAGTTCTATTAAGAAAAAACACAACTCATGGTTTAATAAACTAGAGAATATCAGTACAGAAGATTTAGGATGAAGATGATGATATACAGGAATGAATTGGAGAAGGGGGTATTAAAGATAAAGAAGACTTAGTCTTGATTTGATATCTACTAAGTGTTTTATATGTTTGAATATGAACTAACACCCTGGAAGAAATATTAGATGTATTCATTTATTCTCAGAGGATAGAGCTATGGGCAGCACAGATCATTAACTGAGGCCCCTGGCTCCAAATCAGAAGTGGTACAGAAGGCTGCTGTGAGGGTTCAAACCCCAGCTCAAAAGGCATATTGTGAGCCCTGGACTACCAGTGCAGTGGGTGCAACTAGATTGGGTAACCCCAGGTCTATGGGCAAGCTGCTAGAACCTAAAACCTCAGCACAGAAAATCAGTGAACTAGGTCTTGGTCCCCAGCACAAGAAACTTAGGACACTGCCCCCCCACCCCGTGCCCCAAGAGCAGAGTTCAACTTTTTAAAATGAGCAAAACCAGAAAGAAAGCCCAGACCATAGAAAGCTACTATGGCAAAAGGTAAGGTCAAAATTCCATCTCAGAAGAGGAAAGCATATGAACTGGTCTGAAGTCCAGAAAGTTCTCTTAGAAGAACTCAAATAGAATTTTAAAAATTGAAGAAAGGTAGAAGAAAAATTAGAAATAGAAATGAGAGGTATGCAGGAGAATTATGAAAAAAGAGCCAACAGTTTGACTAGATAAAATAACTCCTTATCCTGAATTGACCAAATAGAAAAAAAAATCAACTGAAGGAAACAATTCCTTTAAAAGTAGAACTGGCCAAATGAAAAAGAAGATACAAAAGCTAACTGAAGAAAATTATTCCTTTAAAATTAGAATTAGACAAGTGGAAGCTAATGGCATTATGAGATTACATGAAATATGGGGAAAAATTGCTAAAAATCAGAATTATTACCACAAATAGCTAAAGATGACAAAAGATGAAAACAGTCAATTATTAGAGAGCTTGTGAAAACTTATTAATATTAATACATTTTGAATTTTTCTAGCCAGATTGGAAAAAAAGTAAGAATTATGTAAAAAGTAATGATTTGATATGCTATTTTACTAGTGGGCTTATACCATAAAGAGTTAAAACATAGAAATATAGCTGAGAGTGTGTAGTCAAGATGAAGTGGTTCAACTCCTTCAAAAACCTGTTGAAAATGAATTGAAAAAATCATGATGAGTCATTATTCATCTCATTCATGCAGGATACCAGGGATGAGATCAGGTCAGACACCCACCGAGTAAAGAACTACCCTATTCAGTGAGAGGCAAGAAGAGGCCCTAGAACCATACCAGGGTTGCACAAGATCTGTTGGGGCACTGCAAATGGGGACAAGTTCAAACTGGCAGCTTTGTCTGCCATTACCCAGTTCCAGGTCACAAATCCATAGCAGAGTTAGGAAAAGACCTACACAGGGGAATGACATTGCTGTTAAGAGACACTGGTAATATATGGGAAAAGAGTGAAGTTCAGAAGCCAGCTATTAACTGCTGTGATATGATTAAGGTTCCAGGCTCTGAACAGTGTCACACATTTATTCTAACCTGTAGAGGCAGAAATCCTAGACCTAGATTAAAGGGAAGTCTACAATTTCTTAGCTAATTAGAACTTTCCAGTTAGCTGATAGGGTGGAGAAGAGAATGACTGAAATAGCTATAATCAAAACCTCAGAGAAAAATCACAGTATGGGCAAGACTCAATTAGAAATCCTGTTTATAGATAAAGAGTTTTAAGAAGTCATTTTTTTTAAATAAAAGGAATGAAAAGAATTTTTAAAAAGAAAATAAATAAGGGCTATGGAAGAAAGAATTGGAGGAATTAACAACTTGACACATGAGGTTAAAGAAAAAAAAAAGCCTGGTCCATGCAACAGATTTGCTTAAAATTAGCATGAATCCATGAGGCAGCAAGAAATATTAAAACAAAGTCAAAAGACTGAAATACAAATTGAGGAAAGTCTATACTTCATAGCAAAAACAACTAACTTGGAAAAAAAGTTTGAGGAGGAAAAAAATGAGTCATTGGACTCTCTGAACTCCATAACTAAAAAAGGAAACTAGAGATCATATTTCAAGAAATTTTAAAAGAAAACTGCCCAGATCTCATTGAACGAAAAGGCAAAATAGAAATAGCAATAAATCACTGGTCATCTCCTAGAGAAGACAAAAACAAATGAAAACACCTAGGCCCAATATCATAACCAAAATCTAGAACCTCCAGGTCAAAGAAAAAAAATTAAATTTTGAATATAACAATGAGGATCACACATGATATAGCAGCTACCACTTTAATGGAAGAGAGAACTTGGAATATAATGTTCCAAAAAACAAAGGACAGGGACTTAAAACAGAAAAAATTAAACAGAAAAACTGAGGAAAATGATACGGGGCGAGGGAAGACCTATAATAAAATAAGATTTTCAAGCATTTAAAAATATTTAATACTTTACCTTTTACAATTAATGTAATGAATTTTCAACATTCATTTTTGTAAGATTTTGAATTCTAACTTTTTCTCTCTCCTTTCCCTCCCCACTCTTCAAGATAGCAAAGCAATCTGATATAGGTTAAACATTTACAATAATGTTTAACATATTTCCACATTAATCATGTGGGGAAAGAATCAGAACAAATGGGAAAATACAAGAAAAAGAAAAGAATTCAAATTCCAACATTTTTTCTCTGGATATTGATAGAATTTTCTAACATGGATCTTTTGGAACTGTCTTGGCTCAAGCATTATTTTTTTCCCCCAAGGCAATGGAGGTTAAGTGACTTGCCCAAGGCTACACAGCTGGGTAATTATTAGATGTCTGAGATCGGATTTGAACTCAGGTCCTTCAGACTCCAGGGCTGGTGCTGGATTAAGCATTCTTGATGAAAAGACCAAAAATTCAGAGAAACTTTGATGTTTAAACATTGGAGTGAAGAGAAACATAAAAAAGCTAAACATGAATGGACAATAATCATGTACAATGATTTTTATCCTTTAAAGATTCAAATATGGATAGGATAATACTTATCAAATATGGATAAATAATATCTCCTATCAATCAAATATCTCTTATCAATAGAGGCAGTTCAGTTATATGAGGCCCAGGAGTGGTTCTGTTGGGTCTTAATGTTTAAAAAGGAATGGAAAGAGAGGGGAAGAGAAATACACTGGTGAGAGGAAAGAACAAAGAGTAGAGAAAATTATCTCACATAATTAGAATTCCCAAGTAGATATCAATATAAACTAAGGGAAGGAGGACCAGCTGATTCTTTTTTTCTCACTCTGAATTATTCAAAGGAAAGAAAAATGCAAGTAAAACAAACTCAAGTATATACATATACATATATTAATATATGTTTATAGGTGGATAAACTAGTTATGGTGTGTAAATGTAATGGAATACTATTGTGCTGAACTCCTATCAGCACGATGACAAACTAGAATTCCAGAGGATTAATGATGAAGCATGTTACTCTCCACCTGACAATGGTGAGGGGCTCAAGATGAAGCATGGGACAATTTATTTCTGGAAGTAGAAATTTGTTTTGATTGACTATACATGCTTTTCATGGGTTTTGATTTCCTTGGGTTTTTCAATTTGGGGAGTGGGATGGAAAAGTTTGGCATGAGAGGATAAGGAGGTGGATCTTGACTGACTAAAATAAATTTTTATTTTTAAATTAAAAGATCTGCATATACCAAAATGAGCAAATCATTTTCTTCCTCTTTTTTCTCATCTTTAAAATAAGGAATAATAAATAATGTTTACATAACAGGTTCACATTGTATTACAGTGGAAATACTTTATAAATTGTGAATGGAGAAACAAACAATATTGTCTTTTGTTGATTAATTTAAAAAATAAATGATTTTTCACTTGATATTTTCTTTCTCAGTTGGTTTTATTTTTTCTACTGAGTTTTATATATATGTGTGTTTGTATGTGCATATGCATACATAGCTATGCAGAACTATGTTACATAAATACACTCAAGGCCTATGGGTTTCATTTTTTGCAACATACCTCAGATACACCCCCTTCCTCTACTCTAACACTCTAATACAGGCCCTCATTACTTCATGCTTGGACTTTTATAGTATTCCACTGGTGGGTCTGCTTGTCTCAAGTCTTTCTCCACCCCAATCATCCCTCTATTCAACCAGTGGTTTTTTAAAAGCTAAGATCTAGCCTACCTACTCAATAAACTTCATTGACTTTCTTCAATGACACTTCAGAGTCAAATTTTATAAATGCTCTATTTAGCTTTCAAAGTCCTTCCCCATCTTTGTATGCTTTATTTCCCAAGATGTACTTCCATCCAGTGACACTGGCCCCCTGGTTGTTCATGAACAAAGTACTCTCATAACTTGGCTTCAGGCACTTTTTCTGACTGTCCTCTATGCCTGGAATGCTCTCCTTCCTTCATTCCAACTACTCACCTTCCTAACTTTTTTTAATTTCAAACTAAAAATCCCACTTCAGGAAACTTTCTTTAATCCTCCTTAGTTCTAGTACTTTGTTTCTGTTAATTATTTCCCATTTATCCTGTAGATAGCTTGTATGTCCACTGCTCAGTACAGTGCCTGAAACATAGTAGGCACTTAATAAATGTTTATTGATGAATTATTTCAGTATTACTCCCTTCAACTCATCCCCATTTTATCATCCTGTTTAACTCTTATTCTCTTTTAGAACCTCTTCATTGAATATTGACCTAATGTCAAACTTCTGTTTTGCTTTTTGTTTTTCCTTAACATTACAAGGGAATCAGTTTAGCATGTAAACTTATCTGAATGTATAAACCAGATAATTGAGGAGCAGTTGATTATTTATTCTTATATATCTATATCATTTACAAAAGGATATATTTCAGGATTCCTCTGAACTTGAAAGTATAAGCATGCATTTTGAATATGATTCCACAGACAATTTTAAATATTTATTGTACACATATTTTTAAAGATTATAATCAATAAAGAAGACTGCATTGAGATATTTTCTAGTCCCTCCCATATTGTGACTGAAAGCATTTTACTTATTGCTTTTTAAATAAAAAAAAAAATCAGAATGTTTTCTGTTTTAAAGAACAGTGATATTGGCTTAGTACTACTTAAATTGTCACTTGATTAAAGTAGCATTATTTAGATGATGGTGATATTAAAATTTAAAATATTTTAAAATCCTTCCTCATTTTCATCCTTTTTTCATATGGAAACTTTGTGACCAGTATGTTTCTGAAATTTTATTATTTATAAGTTTAACCTAAAAAGTATATATTGTATCAGTTTTATCAGATAATTTATTATGAGTAGATCTACAGTTTCTTTACAAAATGAAAGTAGAACACTCATTTTATCAAAGTATTTGCTAAACTTTTTTGTTGATTTTTTTTATTAGAAAGCCATGAATTTGATCTTAGTGCAGATATTTTGGAAGAATATAAAAGACAAATACATTTCCCATGGCTTGTCAGCAATATATATATGACAAATTTACTTCAGAACCTCTTGGACATAGTACAGTTAAAAAAATTGATTGAAATAATATAATTGGCTTAATGAGACTAGTAGAAGAAGATTGACTAGATACATTAGCCACAGTTAGCAAATCAACTCTAAACTAAAAAGATTATCTTGATGTTGTTAATCAAATAGCTATAGAGTTTATAGAAAGTATCTTTCTAGGGGCGGCTAGGTGATACAGTGGATAGAGCACCGGCCCTGGAGACAGGAGTAACTGATTTCAAATCCAGCCTCAGACACTTAATAATTACCTAGCTGCGTGGCCTTGGGCAAGCCACTTAACCGCCCCCCAAAAAAAGTATCTTATCATTTCAATTACACACCTGAAATAGATAAATTATACACGGCTTGCCCAGAAAGCTCAAGTTGTAGATGTGATTCTAGGGGGCCATGATCATGAATATGGAATCAAGAAAGTTAATGATAATGGACTGTGAAAAGTGGATCTGATTTTAGGAGCTTGACAAAGATAAAATATAAGACTCTTTGGTGAATTTTTTCAATATATATTTGAGGAATTGAACATTTTGAATCATTTGGAAGGAGATCCATGTATTAAAGTAATAGTAAAAGATTATACCCAAAACCTCCAGGTAAGTAAAACTTTATGATGGATATTGTCCTGGAAATCATGGGTCAACTTAACAAAGATTCAAGGGTATATATTATCACATTTCAAAGAACATAAATTCTTAGCAATTAATATAGCTCTGTGAAGAGGCAATAATGTCCTGCCAATTTAATTCTGTGAAGCTAGGAAAGCATGGTCTGATTGTATTATACTTAAGCTAGTGATTAATATGTTTAAAGGATATTTTCAAGTAATAGTTTTCAATCAGACAGGAATTGGTCATGATACATATAGTATTCATTAACTTTATTGATGTACTAAATGAAGGGAATTAAGTCTATTCCTGTCATAGTTACAAATGACACTAAATTAGGTACAGTTATTAATACTGTAGGAAAAATTCTTCGAAATTAAAAATGTTTCCAATCTGGGTCATTAGATAGGAAAAATGGCTGTACCAAAAATAGGATGAAATTCATTAGGGCTAAGTGAAAGTAATTCAGCAGAAACAAAAAAATAACCAACACTAGCTATAGGGTTGGGAAGAATTAGCTAGACAAAGTATTGAAGGAAGTAGTAGTAATTGACCAGCAAGGCTAAATATCAATGGAAAGGTTGACATTTTATGTGTGCAAAAATCAAAATAATATTTGAAGTCATGAAATTAAATGAAAAAAATCAAATTGATCTTGTACATTACAAGAACTGGGAAAGTAGCCCCTTTTATAGATCTCTTTTTAGAGAATTATGTTCAGTTTTGATCTGAGTGATTTAAAGCTAATATGAACAAATTGTAGACTTAAGATTAAAAGACAAAGAGATGGAAAATGGGTTCTCCATCGGTTAAGGGAATTAATTTATTGATTCACAGAAGAGAGAGTAAATTTGACTTTGGTCTTTAGATTCTTAATGATAGCAATATTTGTCAGTTCCATAAATCCAGAAAGACAGGCAAAAGAAAATGTAATTTAAGAGGAAAATATTTGCAGATGGACTACTCCCAGAGATTATGAGTCTCTAACTCTTGAGATCTTCTAGCTCTTAAGACTTTTCTATTCCCAAGTCTTTTCTCCTCTCAAGTCATCTAGGTCACCCCTGCAACCTCTGAGCAGATGAACTTTTGCATGAGGAGATATAAGCTTCTTACAGTTACTTGCTTGCTTTTCTAATTGTTTTCCATATACTTACATGCCTGGCAAATAATAGTTGCTTAATAAATTGATTCACTGATTGATGTGTTCTTTCATTTTTCATGTTCCATACATTTATGTTGGAGGTGATACAATATTGAAAGCTTAAACTTTCACAAGAAATATCAATGAAGAGCTAATAACATAAGAATGAGGAAAAATCATGGATGATATTGGGACCCCTCAATCCATGAGTGAGAGAAGATATCAAATACTCATTCATATACCTGCTTTCTTATTTTTATTAAAAAATTTTTGAGAATGTTCTACATATCAAAATATAAAGAGGGAAATAAGTTGGCTTTTGCAAATGATTCTTTACAGTAGGTCAAGTCTTTGTAGTTCCTGCATGAAAAAGTAAAGAGAATACAATATTGTGCTATGATTATTTTTTAAAAAAACAACATATTTTTTACCTGTTAGCTCTGATGACTATCCTCCAACAAGGAGTCTGTCATGCAAGTTTTAAAATCTTAGAAGAATACTTAACAAATGTAATCATTGCAGATGTTACTTCAAGAATATTTTGCAAAGTCTGTCTTTCTATTTATATTTTCATCAAGGATATCCTTAATACATATAAAACAATCTTGTAAAACTTTTATAAAGATAAGAAAGAAGGTATATTATTAAAGTCCTCAGGGGTGGCTAGGTGGCACAGTGGATAGAGCACCAGCCCTGGAGTCAGGAGTACCTGAGTTCAAATCCAGCCTCAGACACTTAATAATTACCTAGCCATGTGGCCTTGGGCAAGCCACTTAACCCCATTTGTCTTGCAAAAACTAAAAAAAAAAAGTCCTGAATCATTGCCTGCCTATTGATCATTTTCAAAATGTTCTGTACATATTTAAAATTAAGTATGTTAAAAACAAAACCCATTATATTTCCTACAGATCCATCCTTCTGTACTTTGCTATTAATGTTGAAGGTGCTATAATCTTTCCAGTTTCACAGATTTGGTATTTTTCCCTCACTTGTTTGTCAGGTCAGTTATTAAATCTTTATCTTCCTGTCTTTATATCTCTGACATCCATCTTCTTTCTTCAACTTGTACAGCCTCAAACCTCATCATTTCTTGCTTGAATTGTTGTTGTGTCTTCCTGATTGGTCTTTTTCCTTTAAGTCTTTCACCACTCTAGTCCATCAGACATACAACTAATAAAAACTATTTCCTTTAAGTGCAAGTCTGGCTGCTCTTCATTCTCCTTTTCATTAAATCATAGACCCTTATAGTAGGTCCCATTGCTTCCAGCATAAAATAAAAAATCTTCTCCTTTTGATTTTCTTTCCAAACATTTTATGTATATATATATATATATATATATATATATATATATGTATATATATATATATATATATATATATATATATATATATATATATATATATATATGACTTCCCTTTTTGTATCACATAGCCTTACCAACCTGGGCTTCTTGGCATTCCTTGCACATGATATTCTATCTTCCATCTCATTGCCTTTGTATGGAATTTCTTCCATTTTAGAATGCTCTCCTATGTCACCTTTACCATATATGTATGTATGTGTGTTTGTATGTATATATAGTATGTATAAAAGATTCTTCCTTTAGTTTATTCAAGTTTCAGCTCAAACACTACCTTCTGCAAGAGACCTTTTCTCAATCTCCAACTGCAGGTGCCCTTCCTTCCTAACCTACCTTGAATTTATTTCATATTATTTATATTTACAGTGTTTACATATGTATATATGTGAACCTACAAGTTGTTTCTTCCAGTAGAAAGTAAACTGTCTGAGAGCAGACTATTCCATTTTTGCACAAGTTCAGTCCCTAGCATAATGACTGACCCATACTAGGTATCAAACAATCAATTGACTATTAAAACAAAGCATAAAACTAGAGATATATTTTCACCAAGAGTATTCACTATTGTCATAAAGGATGTTTTAATGGAAATTTGAAATAGGAGAGAGAGAGAGATGCTCTGTAGCAATGAGGTTCTTCAGTTGCTTCTTTTTACAGATAATATTCTATCACTTGCCTCAAGCTGCAGAATATTTTAGGGTAATCTCAACAAGATCTATGATTATTCAAGAAATCTACCTCATGGGGCAGCTAGGTGGCGTAGTGGATAAAGCACCGGCCTTGGAGTCAGGAGTACCTGGGTTCAAATCTGGTCTGGTCTCAGACACTTAATAATTACCTAGCTGTGTGGCCTTGGGCAAGCCACTTAACCCCATTTGCCTTGCAAAAAAATCTAAAAAAAATCTACCTCATAATAAAGGAGACACTAAAAAGAATTTAAAATGTTTGACTTTTTGATAAGATATACGATTTTATGGCCAATCCATTGAATTCCTGTTGAAACTCTGGTCTGGGGTGGGGAAAGGAGGAAGGACCCTCAATTCATCCCTGTTCCTGCCAATTCCCCAAAGTATGTAAGAAATGATATAAAGTATGCCATTTAAAAATGCATTATTGTTAAAGCATTTGGGCTAGTCGTGAGTGATTGACAACTTGAGTAGCATACTGATTCCCAGAGAGTATTAAAAATGTCAAAAAAAAAAAAAACCAGGAAAAGATCTGTATAGGATAAAATAAAAAAGAATAAAGAATTTCTCAGGGCTATTGTGCATAAGTGATTTATGATTAGGACCAATAGCTTAAACAATCAATGAAATTGAAAAGTTATATGGGATCTCCAATTCTCCCAATTAGAATGTAATTTTTAGGGGATGGGACTCTAGTTCTTATTTTTATAACAATAGTGCCTAACATATTGCCTTAAAGATCATAGAACACTCTTAATAAATATTTAATTGAATGGAACATATGATTTTCTATTCCTATTGGTTAAGAAATTTTCTTTCAAAGTTGGGTCAGATGATTTTTCTAGGTTCAATTCAGTGAACATATATTAAATGCCTACTATGTGTCAGGCACTTAGCTATACAGAAGGTTTACAAATGTAAAGATAAAGGGAGAGAGGCACAGGGGCAGCATGTTCCATGACATCCAAACCAAGATTTATCTGTAAAATACAGATATGCTCTCTATAAAAGAAGTTTTGGGAAATTTAGTGTTCTTCTCTTTAACTCCCTAATCAGTGGGGGAAAAGAGGCAGAAAGAGTTGTTGAATTTTAAAAATTAAGCATTGAGATGATGAGATTTTAGGTGATCGTCTTATCCTGGGTAGGGTATTCTGTTTCCTGGAATCAAAAATCAAGCACAGCTGCAGGTGAAAAGTGGCAAGTTAGTTGGTAAAAACCCTTCACTTCCATTTCTTTTCTTTTATCTGCATCTCTATCTTTCTCTAAAAACATCTCTTATCTATATGCTCTAATAATATCTTAAACTTTAGCTAAAATTAAGTAACTTTATTATTTCTCACTGTATTAGCACTATCCTGTTTTCCATGTTTGCAAATTTGAGATTATTTACTCTTCCCTGCCATTCACCATTAATATCCAGTTATTTACCAACCACTCTATTCAATATTACCACCTCAGTACAGGCCCTCATTACCAATTAGTTGGTTATCATAACATTTAACCCCACTCTCAACCTCCCTCCAATCTGTCTTTTAAAGCACTTCAAAAATAATCTTATACATAGGAATATTCAGTTCACTATGGTAAGAAATCATAGGGGTTCTTTATGTTTCCCAAATAAAGTTTAAATTCCTTTGTCTGTCATCTAAAACCCTTTCCATTCTGAGTATGTCCCATATTTACAGCCAATATCACATCTTTTCCTTTACATATAACATATTTCAGAGAGCCAATAATAGGAAAGATCTTTTCTCCTCATCTGTGGTCCATAATATCTCTGCTAGTTTTTATCCTGGATCATTTTAGGTTTGTTTGGATCTACAGCCTTACCAGAGTATCTTCCTGAAACACTTGGGATGGTCAGAAGACTTGAAATTTTATTTTTCCTTTCAAACTATGAACATGGAAGGTGAATACAGAATTTGAGAGCTCATCACAGTCCTAATTTGAACTTTTATGGGTTATAGAATGAGAAACAATTGAATAGCAGATTTTACCTTCCAAAAATAAATATGCAAGTGCTTAATTCTAACATTGTTCTTGGTTCTGTTAGTTTTATCTTGGGATCTCCTTTTGGGACAATAGTGGAAGCCCTTCTATGATTCATCTACTGAAGGTAAACTCATTTATATCAATTATTACAAAGTTTCCATAAGATAATATTAGAATTCTGTTTTCATGGATACAAAACTTTTGAGTAAATGACATTAGCAACCATAAATTAAATAATTTCTACTTTAATTAATATATAGTCACCATAGTATAATATAACCTAGAGATAATTGTTCCAGTTTAGACTCTGCTAACTATGTGTCCTTCCAAGAAGCCACTTAATCTTTTAGTGACTCAATTTCTTCATATATAAGATGAGGCATTTGGATGAGCTACCTCAGATCACTTTGAATTTTTTTTTTTTTTTTAGTTTTTGCAAGGCAATGGGGGATAAGTGACTTGCCTAAGGCTACACAGCTAGGTAATTATTAAGTGTCTGAGGTCAGATTTGAACTCAGGTACTCCTGACTCCAGGGCCGGTGCTCTATCCACTGCGCCACCTAGTGGCCTTGTCACTTCGAATTCCAAAAGTATATGGTTCTTTTACTTAAAGAAAAAAACGCACTTATGGTATTTTAATATTTTATATGGTTTTTGGTCATGTTTTAAAAAATAGTTTTCCTCAGAAATCTTAGCTATGTCTTATAGAAGGGTGTGAGTGATGTAGTTTGTTCTACATAAAGCAGTTAAGGAAAGCATATTTTAATACTATATTTTTTTCAAACATGAAATAATAGAAAAATCAGAGGATAAAAAGAAAGAGATGTAGACTGTATTCAATTACACGGGGAGTAACTCCATCTCCACTTTGTTGGTCTGTTTTGGTTTTTCTAATTCATGATTTTTAATAGTGTTCTCTTAATACTTTATTTCTTGGTTTCTTAGATATCCCTTAAAATCTTAAACAATTAATTAGTCATCACTTCACTCAATAAATATTTATTGAGCATTTGCTATGTTACAAAAGTGTTTGAAACTTCAGTATCTATCTTATTTTGTTCCTTTTTACAACATGTTTTGCAAAATAGAAAGAAATGAAGGTATAATCATATTTTTTACTTGACCTCCTGGTTTTATCATTGTATAGTTCATCTGCCAATAAATAAGTACTTTTAGAAATAGTATAGGTCAAGATAAGCTAAGGAAAAAGCAAAGTGACTTTAATGATTAACATACTTTTAAAAAGGCCTGCACATTTTTTTCTAACATTGGAAAAATATTTCCCATATAATGCCACATTTATTGACATTGGTTCCTGAGGAAATGATATGCTATTGCCATGGGTGATATTTTAAAAATTAGAAATTCTTACTTACTTACACAGACTGATAGTTTAAATTGAAACATTTCTTTCAGTCCACAGATATGTAGGTTCTTCATGTTTTTTAAAAATTGAAATTTTTAAAAATTCTATGTAAGTCAGATATAGTAAGATTCCACTTAATAGGTAGGGTAAGCCAGCATACTCAGTTGTTTAGAATAGCCATAAACTTGAAAATAATTTTTAAAGCCTTTAAACATAAGAAATGAAAAGGGAACCTGAAGAAGAAAAGACAGGAAAGTGATGGATGTCTGAGTGTCATCGGTTGGTTAAAAAAAACAGAAGCAAAGAGTCTGTTTAGTGGACATCATAAAGGGAAGTTTCTCCGCTGCCCAAGTTCAATGGTGCCATGGTCTGTTGGGAAATAGCAGGAATATAACAGGGAAGAAAAACAAAAGTTGAGGAGAAAGAACAAGGACAATAGGATCAGTGTATGACAGACATGGTACCAGGGTCTAGAAATAAGGATAGGCAGAAAAGACAAAAGGAAAAGGAAAAGCAAAAGGTGTCCCACTGTAAGAAAAAGAATGACATAACAGCCTAAGAACAATAAATGTAGGATTGTGGATTCCCCCAAACACAGTAACCCTCACTGGCATAATACAAAAATTGGTCATCATAAAAACTTTCATTAGGTTCAATATGTAATGTTTAGTAAGGCAAGAAAGTCTACAACTTGTTTGAGAAAGATTTTCATCTTTTGTTACTAAAAAATGTTTTAGAATTTATGGAATTAGCTTCAAATTATCAGAAATTTCATTCCCTAAGCCACTCTTGATAACTAAGGTATTAACCATACATAATTTCTTGCAATATGTATTGAAGAAAGGTATTGTTGAGATTCTCTCTCTCTCTTTTTTTTTTTTTATTTTTTTCAAGGCAGTGGGGTTAAGTGGCTTGCTCAAGGCCACAGAGCTAAGTAATTATTAAGTGTCTGAGGCTGGATTTGAACTCAGGTACTCCTGACTTCAGGGCCAGTGCTCTATCCACTATACCACCTAGCTGCCCTTGTTGAGATTCTTAAATATGTCTGTATTAATAGTTGCTTTTTTCCTGCCTTAGTGTCCACATTTCTGAGTATTTTTTATAATGTAAGAAAAAATATTACATTGACTCTTGGTTCACAATTATCTTGGTAAATGCTTTATATATTCATTACTGTGCTCCTTTTGAGTGTTTTGGAGTAAGGATGGCTCCTGAGGAAAAAGTAAGACAGCATGATTCTCCTTCACTTAATTACAATTCACTTGCACAACATGGCATCACTTCCCTCGTGTCTTCAAAAATGAAGAACAAACAACAACATTTAAATGTAATCTTAAATACCAGAACTGTAATAATTACATTTTTGTTAAGAAGTTTAAGCCATTAAAAAATCCTTTGTTTGATCTATAAATCTAGTATTTTATCTACTTCTATGATGAAATTTGATGTCTGTTCTAGCTAAAACTTTCTGATAATAACAGAATAATATATTCAATGAATTTAACGCGGAATGCAAAGTATGTGGCAGGAAAAAAATTAGGTAATATTTCTGAGATCTATGCTAGGCAGCATTAAGATCAAGACAAGATTCTAAGGATATAAAAATCTTGGAATATTTGTGGGAAGGTCATTGCATACATATAAGATTGCACTAAAGATAAAATTGGAAGAATGAAAATGTTCATGTGTTGGCATCAGAAAACTGAGAAAGGAAGATAAGTCAACATCTTAGTATCGTTAAATGTAATACCTCTGCTATTCTAGGGGCAGATTCCAGGATGAAAGCCCAGAAAAATGTGCTTTTTTCTAGTATTTTGTCATCTTGGTGTTTGCCTAGACTTCTGGCATCTCTCTCTCTCTCTCTCTCTCTCTCTCTCTCTCTCTCTCTCTCTCCTGGTTCTCTGGAATTCAGATGGATTTCAGGTTCTTAGAACCCACTCAGCACAATAAATCTAATCAACTTAGGTGTTTATAGGACCACTCTTGCATTTTTATTTACTTATTGGGCAATGGATCTCCTCTCATTTTTTTCCTATGTCTGGAGCTAAACTGAAATCTAACTGGGAGTTTCTAAAATCTGAGTATTTATTAGACTGGTCTAGTACACTTGCATACTGCTCTAATTAGTTTCTTACTGTATACAAACTCTTAACCTAGGAATTTTCTGGCATATATTTCAATGTTTAGGTATCATTGGAATCTAAAGAGTAAAAAAGAACATAAACCACTCTCTTTTAAGCGTATTTTAAAAGGAAAAAAGACTAATAGAAAAATAGAATATGCTACTTTTAATTAGCTCTTTTTTCTTCTTATAGTATACATTAAAAGAAGTTCTTTGTCCAATTGATATGGAATTAGATGGATGTACAATTAGTGTTAGAAGTTCAGAGAGCAAATTAGAAAATCTCAGAACTAATACAATGTTGGAAGCTATTCGTGTTGATGTAGCACTACTTAATTAAGGTGGTTCTATTAACATTTTAAAAATGTTGATTACAGTTCAAAATCAATTCGAAACTGAATACATATATTGGTCAAACTTCATACCAGCATTTGGACTATTAATAATACTATTAAAATACTATTCAGAAATACATTTTATCACTTCTGTGGCTTCAGATTTTCATTTGGTATACTTTTATTATGCTGAACCAAATTGATTTAGAATTTAAAAACTATTTTATTTGCAAACTTAAAGTTCACTTTCTCTTTGATTTGACTTTTGCTAATAATAAGCTTTTTAACATTTAATTTATTATAATTCCCATAAAGATTATTATGATTCCCTCAAAGTTGTAGATTTTGAACTCAGTGTATGGATGTCTTATTTGAAAATCATTAAATTTGAGCTGTTTAGTTTAATTTGAATAACTTAATTTGACTGAGAAATCTCAACACAGCTGCTCCTCTATAGGACATGGGAAACACTGTCTCATGACCACCCAGCACAGCATGCCCTGGTGTTGTGCTCTACTAGCAAAGCAGAATTGTAGTAGTTCAAAAAAACACAAAATGTGCAGATTTAAAGAATACATCCCAAATGTTCACATGACCTAATTTTGCCTGACCTATGGTAGAGCATTCTAGAATTGGTCTGAACAGCCATACTTAGACATATTGCAACTTGATTCTAACATTATGATATTTTTTGATCCTCTTCAAGAACAAAGAACAATACCTACTATGTGATCATAGGTAATTACAAAACTAGATTGATTTCTTTAAACTAAATAGTTAATCTTTGCTTCTACTCTGAACCCTAAAGTGGCTTGTCCTATATAATTTTCTTTGAATAATCATAAGGCTCTAATCTCAGCATGTTTTTAAACCTTAGAAGACATGAGAATTAGGGGGCGGCTAGGTGGCATAGTGGATAAAGCACCGGCCTTGGAGTCAGGAGTACCTGGGTTCAAATCCAATCTCAGACACTTAAGAATTACCTAGCTGTGTGGCCTTGGACAAGCCACTTAATCGCATTTGCCTTGAAAAACCTAAAAAAAAAAAGAAGAAGAAATGAGAATTAACCTTGTGTTGATTCAGACTATTATCAATATATTACATAATCCAGAAACCTAGATAATGGCTAGATAATGAGTTATTTCTGAGTTGAAATATGCTGCAATTTCCTGCTGGCATCATTTAGCATTTACCTTAACCAGCAACCTTTTTAAAAGTCCCATTCACACAAGAAATTTAGGTGTGAGATAGAAAAAAATTTCCTATTTTTAAGAGTTATTTGCATATTGGAATTGCTTCCTTGGAAAATCTGTAGAATCTTCCTATAGAGGTGTTTAAAAAGAGTTAACTTCTTATCAGTTTGGGAAGCTTTATATGTGTTGGGGAAAAACTGGAGATTTAAGTCTTTTTTATCCTTAGTGGTCAGTCAATGGTAATAGATTGAAAGATAAGTAGGTAGCTTTTAAGAATACTTTTTAAAATAACTATGGTAAGTGTGACTGCTTAATGAAATCCATACACTCCCCTGTGTTCATTAGTATAATGACCAGGGTGGAGAAAACATATTAGAGAGTGGTATGGAAGTGGGCGAATTAATTAGATTGTAACCTAAAAATTCAGACCAATGGCTGACTCTGAGGAGAGGAGAAAGCCTTTCAAACTGCTTATAAGACTAGGCATTCTTGCAATTTGGGGCCTTCCCACTAGGAGAAATGATCATTTTCTACAGAAAAGTTAATTAATAAAAAAAATTATGCTAGATACAGTTCTCAAACTGACAAATATGGGGAAAATAGTGAAGAACTAGTGGGAAAATATATTTCTGAAATGTCATAGAGAAAACTGAAATGGTGAACTTCATGAAATCATTGAGTTGACTTTTTGCTGTTAAAAATCAAATCAATAAATATATTGTTTTTTTACTGTATTGTAGGTACCCTTTGTTCTGATTGAATACATGTAGCAAGGAATTTCATTTTGCACAATCTTCTGATTATTCTTCCCATAATGGACCCATTTCTAGTTGTCAGAGTAACAGGTGTACAACTGCTTGAAGCACTTGAAAATGGGGTTTTCAAATACCTAGACCTTATTGGGAGGTATATATAATATATTTTTGCCAGATGACTTTATATTGGGAATTATATCCATTTCTTCTTTGTGTCCTTTTGTTCTCTGCTATAGACTTTTTACTTTATTTATTTTTACTCTTCTTTCTCCCACTCTCCAATAATTAAGTGCAGATAGTTACACACACACACACACACACATTTACATATACATACCTATATATATCCACCCATACATACATATGCATTTGTAAGACTGTGCAATGCTTATTTCTATTTGTCCTCTGTTTCAATGAAGGTATATAACTTCTTTCTTCATAAGTCCAAGTCTGGTCTAGTAATCTTGCATACTTGCATACACCAGCTCATTTCCTATACATAGCAATATTACAACTTTATAATAGCTAGTTATTTTATATAGCCTAAAATGATACTAATTAATTGACATAGAGTGTAGTTTCCCTATTTTTTCTTTTGATTAAGTCTGTTTTAGCTTTAATTTTGTCTGAGATCATGACTACTACTTCCTGCTTTTTTACATAATAAATTATACTCCTGATCTTTATTTTATATTTCTATGTATCTCTCATTTTTGTAGAATTTCCTTGAAAGCAGCATCTTATTTAAATAAATTTTTTAATTTGGTATCTTCTCCATTTTATAGATATATTCATCCAATTCATATTCTAAGTCATAATTACTTCTTTATTTTCCTCCTATTTTCCTCGCTATCCTTCTTACCCTATTCCTAATCCTTACTTCTAACCCCTGCCTTGACTTCCTATTTCTTAACATACTCCACCTCCAAGAGTCCTTCCCTTAGCCTCTCTCTCCTCCCTATCACCTTGCCCTTTTATTTTTGTCTGAATTTAGAAGACTTTTATACCCTTCCATATGTATATGTTGTTCCCCTCTTTATCTCATTCCCATAAAAATACACACCATGCTATATCTCCCCTCTTATCCTATTCCCTCACCCACTAACTCAGTATCCTTGCTATCCTCTTATCTCTTAACTTTTTTTCTGAATTTAGAATACCTTATATATACACATAAACATATACATACATAGGCATACACATACATTACTCTATGTATCTATGTATCTATCTGTCAATGTAGGAGTTGTTCCCTCTTTAACCCATTTCTGATGAGAAATGCCAGTTCTCCTCTCCAATCCAATCCCTCTCTATCAGTTCTTCCTCTCACATTTCACTTGCATGAGATAATTAGTTTTAATCTTTTCCTATACAATTTTACTTTTTCAAAAGACATCATACTCAGCTAAACTCCAGTCTTTCTTTTGAACTACCCAATTATTGACCATCTTAATCATATGGTTTCTATTTCTATATATAACAAGTAAACAATTTATCCTTATTGATTCCCTTGTAATATCTCTGATGTTTACCTTATATTTCTCTTGGATTTTGGATGTAAAATTTCCTATTTAGGTTGGGAATTTTTTCAACAAAATCCTGAAAGTCTGGTAATTCATTGAATGTCCATTTTCTTTTAATCAGGATTATGCTTAACTTTACTGCTAATGATATTTTCAGCCACAGCCTATAATATTTTCTCCTTTATTTGGGAGTTTCAGAGTTTGACTTTGATATTCCTGTAGGTTTTTCTTCTAGGATCTCCTCCAGGCGGTAAGAATTTTTCTATGTCTACTTTCCCCTCTTGTTTTAACTCTTCAGGACAATTTTCATCAATTATTTCTTATATTATTAGATCAAGATTCTCCTTTTGATCAAAGTTTTCATGTAGTTCAATTATTTTGTTTTCTCTTCTTGATCTGTTCTCCAAATTAGTTGTTTTTCCCATGAGATGTTTCACATTCTCTTCTTTTTTTTATTCTTTACATTTTATTTTATTATTTCTTGGTCTCTTAAGAGTTCACTGACTTCCCCTCACACAATTCTAATTTTCAAAGAGTTAGTTTCTTCCTTAAGATTCTGATCTCATGATTTCTCTTTCATCACATTCAATTTGGATCAATGTATACCATGGAGGCAATGAAAAGACTGGCAAATTGCCTTCTGTGGGGGGGGGAGGGAAGTAGAATTAGGGGAAAAATTGTGAAACTCAAAATAAGTAAACTCTTTAAAAAAATTCTGATCACCTTTTCCAGGTGATTGACTTTTTTTTTCATAATTTTCTTATTTTTTTAAAATTCCTTACTCTCTCATTTGATTCTCAAAGTCTTTTTTGACTTCTTCTATGAATTCTTTTTGGTCAGGTGGCCATTTGACACTACTCTTTGGGAGAGAATAGGCCTTTTATTTTTTTCCTTCAATATCCTCCTTTGAAGATGAACTCTGGTTTTGTTTAGTCCCACTGTAAGTGTCTAAAATTGAGTTCTTTTTTCCTTGCCTGCTCTTTTTTTTTTTTAAAAAATTATTTTTCCTTATTTTTAGCAGCTTTTAAATCTATTTACCTCTAGTCCTGGGGTGGGTTGCATTCTTTATTATAAGTCCATCAGAGAAGTTACTTCAATGATTTCCCCCATAATTGCTATTGTTAACTATATTTCCCCTACATTCTATTACTCCCCACTCCCATTTATTCTATTCTATCTCTCCTTTCACTCTATCCATCTTCAAAAGTGTGTTGTATCTGATTACTCTCTCCCATGATCTACCTTCTCTTCTATCACCTCCATCTCCCCTCCCCTCCATCTGCCCCCTTTCTTCCATCCCTTTCCTCTCTTTTTTCCTCTAGGGTAATATAGATTTCTACACTATTGAGTGTCTATGTTATTTCCTCTCTGAGCCATTTCTAATGAGAATGAAGGCTCACTCATTTCCCCTCACCTTCCTCCCTTTTACTCCATTGGAAAATCTTTTTCTTGACTCTTTTATGTAAAATATCTTAGCCCATTCTACTTCTCCTTTCCTTTTCTTCCGGTAATTCCTTTTTCACCCATTGACTCCAACTTTATATTATACTTTTATATTCAGTTCCCTCTGGTGCTTTGTCTTTATATGTTCCTCCTAAGTGCTTTAATAAATGAGAAGGTTCATATGAGTTATTAGTATCTTCTTCCTCTGCAGGACTGCATGTAGTCCAAAAATCATTAAGTCCCTCATAATTGACCCTTCCTGTCCAACCTCTCTATGCTTCACCTGAGTCCTGTGCTTGGACATCAAACTTACAGTTCAGCTCTGGTCATTTTAACAGGAAAGTTTGAAAGTCCTCTATTTCACTGAATGTCCATCTTTTCCCCCAAAAGAGGATGTTCAGTTTTGCTGGGTAGATGATTCTAGGTTGTAATCCAAACTCTTTTGCCTTTCCGAATATCCCAAATCCTGACTGTAGTGCTACGGCAATTTAATTGTTTCTTTTTGGTTGTTTGTAGTATTTTGTCTTTGACTTGGGAATTTTGGAGTTTGGCTATAATATTCCTGGGAGTTTTGGGGTTTGTTTGGTGGGAAATCTTTTTCAGGGGGTGATTGATTAATTCCCTCAATTTCTATTTTATCCTCTGCTTCTTGGTTATCAGGGCAATTTTGTTTGATTATTTCTTGAAAAATGAAGTCTAGGCTCTTTTCCTTGTCATCACTTTCAGGTAACTCAATAATTTTTAAATGATCTCTCTCTCTCGGATCTATTTTCCAGGTCAGTTATTTTTACAATGAGATATTTCATATTTTCTTCTAGTTTTCCATTCTTTTAGTTTTGTTTTATTGTTTCTTGATTTCTCACAAAGTCACTAGCTTCCCTTAGCTCCATTCTACATTTGAAGGAGTTATTTTCTTCAGAGTTTTTTAAATCTCCTTTTCCATCTAACCAATTCTGCTTCTTAAGGTATTATTCTTTTCATTGACTTTTTGTACTGCTTTTTCCATTTGATCTAAACTGGTTTTTAACATGCTGTTTTCTTTTTTGTTTGTTTTTTGCAAGGCGATGGGGTTAAGAGATTTTTTTTTAAGGTTTTTTTGCAAGGCAAAGGGGTTAAGTGGCTTGCCCAAGGCCACACAGCTAGGTAATTATTAAGTGTTTGAGGCTGGATTTGAACTCAGATACTCCTGACTCCAGGGCAGGTGCTCTATCCACTGTGCCACCTACCCACCCCGGGGTTAAGAGATTTGCACAAGTTTACACAGCTAGGTAATTATCAAGTGTTTGAGGTAGGATTTGAACTCAGGTCCTCCTGACTCCAGGACCAGTGCTTGCTTGCTTGCTTGCTTGCTTGCTTTCTTTCTTTCTTTCTTTCTTTCTTTCTTTCTTCCTTCCTTCCTTGCTTTCTTTCTTTTGTTTCTTCTTCACCAAGCTGCTGACTTGGTTTTTGTGATTTTCCTGCATCTTTTACATTTCTCTTGCCAATTTTTCCTCTCTCTCTTCCTTACTTGCTTTTCAAAGTCTTTTTTTGAGCTTTTCCATTGCCTGAGACCACTTCCTATTTTTCTTGGAGGCTTTGGATACAGAAGTTTAGAATTCATCATCTTCTGAGTGTGTATTTTGATCCTCAATGGGACCAAAGTAATTTTCTATGGTCAAATTCTTTTCTTCTATTGTTTGCTCATCCCCCACCCCCAGCCTATGACCTAATTTTAACACACTTCCCAAGATTTTGGGATTTTGTGGGGACACTCCCTTAGAACCTTAATTACTCCAATGTCTTATGAGATTCTCTGACTGCTCTCCTAGTCTGTGGTCTGGTTTAGGAATGACCACAAGCATTCCCCTCTGCCCTGGATCTGTGGGGAGGGTCTCTGCTCCTCTATGACAAAAGGGGACCCCATATTGGGCCCTGGATTTGAGTATGGGCAAAGCTACAGAGCCCTGACCCAGGGAAAGCTGACCTCTGCAGTCTCTTCCAACTCGGTCCATGGGCTTAGCACTCTGGAAGCACTTGCTGGGTGGCTCTGCAGATTTCTGGGGCAAGGTTGTCCTGAGGCCTGTGCTGGGCTGGGCTCTGTGCTTACTCTGGTGCAGCAGAGTTCTTCTACCAACTGTCCCTGGTGATCCCAGGACCAAGAAGTCTGGAAACCACTCCCACTGTCATGGACTCAGGCACCTCCAGGGACGCACGTGCCCAGTGAGCTATTCCTGGAGGGCTGGAGCTAGTTTGCTTCAGCAGAGTGTGGCTGAAACCGGGGCTGTGCTGCAGCTCTTTCCAATCACAGTGGAATAGATTTTTCCCATGGCTCTTCCAAGTTGTCTTGGGTCAGAAAACTGTTTCACTATCTATCTGTGGGTTCTGCCTCTCTAGAATTTGGTTAGAGTCATAATTTTACAGAATTTGGAGCTTTCTGGGGAAGAGCTTCTGGGAATTCCTGCCTCCCAACTGCCATCTTGACTCTGCCCTCCTCAAGTCCTTCTTGCTGTTATTTTCTTAGCTTTGTTTTGGGACCAACCTCTGCACTCCTTCATCCCTTCAAGTCACAACTAGATTCCCTCAGCACAGTAAGCTGGAAATGCTCTTATACCCTGAGACATTTCTTTCTTTCTTAGCCTTAATCACTGAATGGGCATTTCCTCAATCAAACTGAGAGCTGTTAAAGACCCTAGCTTAAAAATAGGTCAAGGTCTCATACACTATATCCTGGGTCATTCTCAGTTGTCCTGATCTAAATCTCCCTGATGTCATGGTCCTCTTTGAGAATGAAGGACAAACATCAGCAAAAACAGTTTCTCCCTAAAAACACTCCAGTGTTAGGGAGGCTAGGTGGCACAGTGGATAAAGCACCAGCCCTGGAGTCAGGAGTACCTGGGTTCAAATCCGGTCTCAGACACTTAATAATTACCTAGCTGTGTGGCATTGGGCAAGCCACTTAACCCCATTTGCCTTGAAAAAACCTAAAGAAAAAAAACCCACTCCAGTGTCTATCACCTTCAGTTCTTTCCTCAGGTCTGGGATCAAGACTAAGAATTCAATTCTCCTGTAAAGTCAGCAACCTTCCTGCACCACTGCTTCTGTACTCATCAAGCATGTGCTGGGACCACATCTTAGCATCTTAGCTGGGCCTGGTATTCTGTGTCAACAGAGGTTCCCTAACTCTTCCCCTGCTCAGATGCTTGACTACTCACACTGTCAGAGGTGAAGTTTCCTTTGGATGAAGCTGAGTCTACCAACATGGAGGTGTTTACATTTCATTCAGGTGGAATCTCTGTCCTCAGATCTTTCTTCTAATCTTCTCCAGATGTCCCAGGAAGACCAATATTTTGCTCAAACTCTTGTTTATTTTTGCCACTCTCTATCCTTTTGTCTTGTTTCTAGAGGAAATCTGGAGAGCTTGGAGTTTTTTTTACCTACTCCACCATCTATCCTCTCTTAGGATGCTTTTTAAAAAGAATAACAGTAAATAGAAATGGTTTGATTTTCCATTTTAGTTATTTTTAGTCAAGGTATGTAGTTAAATACATGTAAATTAAATACATATTAATCTTTGAAAAACAACATGTTTATTTAAAGTAAGCTATGACTATCCAAATCCAGAGATCAAGGTCTCAATTATTCTCTCAATGAGAAAATACTTGATATTCTTGCCAAATGAAGAGAGATGGTAGCCAAGGATAACATTTGTTTGGAGAACAAGATCATTTTCAAAACAACAGACAGTGATGAAAGATTATTTATAATAACACCTCAGAAAATAACAAAAACTTTTGGAAAAAAATGCTTGAAAGTTGAGAATGAGACCCAGCTAATTAAGCCAGATCATTCTGAGAACATTTATAGATGAAACAGAGGACAACATATGTGTGTGTGTGTGTGTGTGTGTGTATATATATATATATATATATATATATATATATATATATATGAAATGGAACAGGAACTATTTCTCTGATGATTTGTTTTTATCATTAAAGACAATAGAACCCCTTCCTTTGGACTTAACACATCAATACCTAGTGAGTTCTTTGAGATAATGTCAGGGTCATTTAAAAAGTTAAAGATAGAAACTCCGGGATTTTCTGTATGCATTTGTTTTGATCCAATTTTAAATTCACTAAGGGATTGAGTTTTAAGATGACTTAAAGGGGAAGATTCCATAAGAATAAAAAAGATCATAAATACTTTGCCCTATTACCCTAAAAAACAGTAGTTTAGGAAAATTGGTAATTGCTAAACCATATACTTGTTTTCATTCTGCTATAAAATATATATGTAAATGCTCTCTACAAGTATCAAGGCATATTCTTGATGAAAATATGAGATGGAAACAGGAATGTTTCCATGGATGTTTGTTTTTGCTTTTGAAGTAATAGCATTTTATACATGCATAATTAATTTACTGGTAGAGAGGGGAGAAGATTCCATTGTCTCTAAAAGTATAAAAAGAGAGTTCTAAAAACCTTACTTTTAGACTGGTGAATATTCTACTTTTCTTACTGAGTTTTAAAAAATGATTTATAAAGCAAAATGTAGCCTTTATAGCTATTTTTGCAAAGAGTACTTTTCCATGAATATACTAAAGTCATACAAAATTCCATAACAGATTTGACCATTAAAGATAACTTTCTTCTGAGATATATGAAATATCAGCCCATGTGAGATATGAAAATAGAGGATCACTAAAAGTATTTGTCAGTAACTTGGAAAAGTCTAAATTTTATTATCTGCTGACACTCAGGCTTTCCAGATACTCTGGTCTACTATGGTTAATTCAAATATTAAGATGAAACACTACAGATCTATCTAGTATCTATCCAGTAAGATTCAGAATTGTTCAATTCAATTGGTCTTATGACACACACTAGAAAATCCTGAAGATTAAGACTATACTTGTCTAGATTCTGACATGTAGATGGATAGAGAATCTGTTGAATTATATCTTTGATATATTTTTCTTGTACAGAAACTGTTAGTGGACAATGGCCCGTGTACAGAATTAAATAGGAAATAAATATCAGGCTAATTCTTATTTGGGTCATTCAGTGAGCCCAGGATAGTTATGATTAATGCTATGTGGTTGTAACTAATGAAACACCACAATCTACCTCCTCTCCCCTCCCCCATCCTCCCAAAAAAGGAGATCAGAAGGAAGATCTGAGGACAGAGGTTCCGCCTACACAAAGGGCCATGGAAAATTATATGATGCTTAATTTGTTCTTCATCAATTCATATAAATCTTCTCATGTTTTTTCGAAGTTATCCCTTTCATCTTTTCTTACAGCACAAGAGTATTGTATTACATACAAATAATATACCTTATTCAGCAATCCTCAATTGATGGACACACATCATTTCCCAATTCTTTGCCACAGAAAGAGTTACTTTAAATATTTCTGTGATTTGGGTCCATTGCCTCTTTCTTTGATCTATTTCATCTCATTAGGTATAGACCTATATATTAGTATCATTGTATCAAAGGGTATGCATAGTTTAATACAGTTTTGGGGAGGCATAATTAAGAATTGCTTTCCAGGATTGTCCAGAATGGCTGGTCAAGTTTAGGCTTTCTTGAGAAGTATAATGTTTACAACTAAGGAGGTGATAGATGCATTGTATTCTTACTCTGATCAGATTACATTTTATTCTGGGCATCACATTTTTAGGAAAGCCTGGATCAATTGGAAAAGTATCAAGCGAAGGGCATCCAGAATTGTGAAGGGATTTATAGTCACATAATATGAGGATCAGTTGAAGGAACAAAGATGAGAAGACTCCAAAGGGAGTCTCATAAGGGAAATATATGATAACTGCCTTTTAAAGTATCTGAAGGGCTTTTATATAGAAGAGAGATTAGATTTGTTTTCCTGGGTTCCAGGGGAGAGAATACTTGTTAGCAGTTGCAAAGAGTTAAATTTAGACTTGATTTAAGGCAAAACTTTATAAGAATTAGAGCTTTCCAAGATTGGAAACCAGTAGTATATACCCCAACATGGTATTCTTCAAGCAAAGACTGGATGACTTGTTCAGTATTAATATAAAGGAGAGTCTTGTGCAAATATAGATTAAACAAGATGACCTTTTTTTCCTCTTCCCTTGTAGCCCATTTTTCAAATCATTGACACCTCACCTATGAATATGAATATGCATCCCTCTTGAATACACACACACACACACACACATACACACACACACACATTTTTTTTGCAATTCTTCTGCTTAAAACCCTTCACCAAGCACTAGATAGTGTTCATACTACTTATTCCAGCATGTAAAATTTCTGTAATCTGCCATCACACTACCATTCCAACTTTATAGTTTATTCTCCTATATTCCATGTATCCCACACATTGGACAAATCAAACTACTTGCTGATCTTCTTCCTCCTCCCCCAGTACATGCTTCCCATTTTCATTCCTTCATGCTTTTTGCCCACATGATTCCTTTTGTCTGTTAATGCTTTTTTCTTTCCAATGCCATACACTCTTGTCTACCTGTTTAATTTCTACCCATTCTATAGTTTAATTCAAGTGCTATTTTACCTTCTTCATGACACCTTCTCTGATCCTATAGTTGGTACCAACCTTTCTCCTACTTAAGTCTTCATGTTGTACTTTGCAGGGACCTCTATTATACATATTATAGGTATTTGCATATATCATATTCCCTTAGAAGAAAGTATATACCACTGGTTCAGAAACTATATCTTTATATATCTCCCAGTGTCTAGTATAATGCTGTGAATATAGCAAAGACTTAAGAAATACCTGTTGAATTTACTTGAAAGAAATCATATATTTTCCTTGTAGTGATTTGCCTCTTTCTTTTTGAGATGAAACAATAAAACCATAAGAAATATAAGCCCATAATTCTTGCTTGCCTTTCTATAAAGTTGATTTAACAAGTTAACTTTTTAACATTTCAGAAAATCAACCATTTCCTTTGACCAATTTGGTACTCTTTGACTTATTTGCACCATTTAAAATAAGTAATTATGGTCCCTGTATAACTAACATATCCACTCTTCTAATTTGCACTGTTTTGATAAAAACAAAAAGATTGAGGTGTATTCCTGATCATTTTAGTAATTTTTACCAACATGTTTGAAGTAGCTTGTTTTATAGCTTGAATATGTTACCAGATAAGAGGATACCTTTTTTGCAGCAATGACACTAAGTTGTAATTTTCTCTAAATTCTCTAGGGAGGAAGCTAGGTGGCACAGTAGATAGAGCACCAACCCTGGAATCAGGACTTGAGTTCAAATCCAGCCTCAGTCACTTAATACTCACCTAGCTGTGTGACCTTGGGCAAGTCACTTACCCCCCCGCCTTTTGCATTACAAAAAACATTCTTCATATTATTTGAATTTAAACAAAATTCCAGACATGAGCATAATTAAAATAGGGATAATAATAATAAAGTCCATAAATACATAGGGGACAAAAATCTAAAATATGAACCCACAGCCTGAGATGTCAATATACAAATGCACAAATGAAAATGAATTATAGCTTCTAACTCAAGGAGACAAATTTAACATCAGAGGTATCATTGAAACTTGGTAGAAGAGGACTAACTAGACTATGTATGGCTTTGGAGGTGCATTATTTTTCAAAAAATAGTTTAAAGAGGTATCAAAAATTGCATTTTAGGTAAGATAGGAAATCCAGGAGCATGGGAGGGGGGAAAAGATAGAATATGATGAGAGCATTTAGATGAAAATGAACAGAGACAGAAATAGAATCGATTCTATTATTAGAACGTATAGACCAAAGGTGTCAAACATGCTACCTTGGGCCACATTTTCCTGAGAATTATTCTATACAGATTGAAATGCAATTGAGAGATATTTAACAAAATAAATTGAATTATAATAGAATATAGATAATATTAATATGTGGTGTTCTAAGACAATAGTTTGCTGCAGGGATCCATATATAAGCTTTTTTGACTCCCATTTCTATTTCAGTTTGACAGCATTATTTAAAAACACCTGGAAAGAGAGGAAAAGCTGAGTTCAGGAAATGGATCAGAAGCTAAACATAGGAAAACTGATATGGAAGATATTTTCTTCAGTTATTCTGATTTTTTGCTGGGTTTCTCTGACTCTGCCAAAAATAGAATAGTAATTTTTTAACTTGATATATTTGTCACCAGGACAGAATTGACAGAAATGATTGATTACTAAGCTGCTGCTAATGATGTTTGAAAGATGTTGAATAGAACACATAACACAAGGATTGGAGAAGGGGGAAAAAATCTGATTTTAAAGACAGGAAAATGGAATCACATAAACTCTAGACCAGTAAGCTTGATTCCTAGATAAAAAGTCTAAAACAGTGATTATTAGTGAATATCTTAAAAAAGTAGTGTCTACTCTGAGTGCTTTTGAGTTTTCAATCCACTAAAATGTCCAGATCTTTTTCTTATAAACTAATGTCTACTCAATATCTCTCTCAAACTTACAATTTTTTCATCTCAAGTGTAGGGTTTTACATTTATTGCAATTAAACTTCATCTTTTTAGATTTGATCCAGTGTCTAAGCTTAACAAAATCTTTTGGATCTTGACCTTGACATCTAATATTTTAGTTATTCCTTCTTGCAAATCCATTAAGTATGGCATCTAATCTTTTATCTGAGTCACTGATAAAAATGTTAAACAACATTAGCTCAAATTCAGATCCCCTGAGACATTCCACTGGAGAATCTCTTTAAATCTGAGCTCAAACTATTAATCTTTGGGTCTAGCCATTCAACCAGTTTCAAAGCCCTGTAAGTGTATTATGTTTTTATTCATATGTCTCCATAACATCAATTAGAATTAGTACAGGAACTTTTTAATGTTCTACTGAAATTTAGATAAACTATTTACAGTATTCCCTTCATCTGCAAATCTAATTAAAAAAAATAGGAAACAAACAAGCCTAGTCTGGCATGAATTATTCTGGATTAAGGAACAATTACTCTCCATGATGATGACTTATTATTTTTACTGCTGGCCAAAACAGAATAGTCGTAACAGTCTTTTAAACTTCATATCAAGGGGCGGCTGGCTAGGTGGCACAGTGGATGGAGCACAGGCCCTGGAGTCAGGAGTACCTGGGTTCAAATCCAGTCTCAGACACTTAATAATAATTACCTAGCTGTGTGGCCTTGGGCAAGCCACTTAACCCCATTTGCCTTGCAAAAACCTAAAACAAAAACCCCCCAGAAAACTGCATATCAGTCCTTTAACCACCTAAAGGGGGACTTGAGAGCTCTTGTTAATTCCTTTCTCTAGGCTAACATTCCTCTTTATTCAACTGATACTAATTTTTTTTTAATTACACATTTAATAATTACTCATTTAATTACTCATTTAATAAGAACAAGCATTATCAGTACAAAAACAAACAACATGACATTTTGCTTAGATTGCTGGGGGCCTTGAATCACTGATACCTGTTTGGATAAAAACAAGCATTGCCAGAGTTGACAGGTATCATTAACATTTTAAAGATGTTCAGAGTATATACTGGAACCTGACATGTCATTTAAAATTTTTCCTAATTATTTTGACACATCATGATTTAAGTAAGTTTTTTTGTTTTATGATATTTCCAAAAATACAAAGACCCATCAACCACTTTGACTCATATACACTTCTTGCCACCTTAGTGAGAAGGAAGTAAAAAATGGACACCTTCAAAACTTTTTTATTGAGAACCACTCATAGTCAATAGTTTAGACAAATTGTATAGTGCTATTTATGCTTCAAATATCTCAAATTTTTCTAGGAATACTAATGGCTATACCTTTTAAACTTTAGTATCATATAAAAGAGATGAAGCAATATTGTATAAATTCATTAATTTCTTCTTTAAAATAGTACTTCACCTCTTAAAGGTAGCAAGAACTTCTGTCTTTTTCCTTTCCCTAGAAAAATATTGGAACCCAATAGTTCCATAATATAACTAGCTCTTCATATTATTGCCTGAATTTAGCTTATTACAAAGGATTCATTTTCCTGGCTAAGTTTGTTGTTATGCTGTATGGAGAGAATTCCAGGTTATTGAGGTGATTTTTCTCTATAACCTTTACCTTATTGCCTGTGCTTTATGCTTTCAAGGACTGGAAGTATTAAAATAGAGGTGATTGTTTGCTTCCCCTTACCACTGACCCACCCCCCTTTTTTGGGAAGCAGATTTTTTAAAAAACAATTTTTTCAATAACATATAAATATAATTTTCAGCATTGTTTGGTAAAAATTTTGGGTTCCAAATTTTTCTCCCTCCTTTCCTTCCCTACCCCCTCTCTAAGACAGCAAGTGATCTTTTATAGATTATACATATCATACATGTACAGTCATGTTAAAGGTATATCCATATTAGTCATGTTGTGAAAGAAGAATCAGAGTAGAAAACTATGAGAAAGAAATAACAAATAGCAGATTTAAAAAAATAAAAGTAGTATGCTTTGGTCTGCATTCAGACTCCATAGTTCTTTCTCTGGATGTAGATGCACCTTCCATTACATGTCTTTTAGAATTGTCTTTGGTCACTGTATTGTTGAGAAGAGCCAAGTGTTTCATAGTTGATCATTACAAAATATTGTTGCTGTGAACAATGTTCTTCTGATTCTGCTCACTTCTTTCAGCATCAGTTCATGTAAGTCTTTCAAGGTTTTTCTGATATCTGTCTGTTCATAATTTCTTATAGTATAATTGTATTTCATCACATTTATATAGGACAGCTTGTTCAACCATTCCCCAATTGATGGGTATCTCTTCAATTTCCAATTCTTTGTCACTACAAAAGAGCTACTATAAATACTTTTATACCTGTGATTACTTTTCACTTTTTTATGATCTCCTTGTGATATTGTTCAATCAAAGGACATGCACATAGCCCTCTGGACATAGTTTCAAATTGCTCCCCAGAATGGTTGGATCAGTTCACAGCTCTACCAACAATGTATTAGTGTCTCAATTTTCCCACAATCCCCCTAACATTTATCATTTATCATTTTCTTTTTATGTCATATTAGCCAATCTGATAGATATGTTGTATTAATTTTGCATTTTGCTAATCAATAATGATTTGTAACATTTTTTCATAAAGTCTATAAATAGCTTTAATTTCTTCCTCTGAAAACTGCCTGTTCATATCCTTTGACTATTTATCAATTGGGGAATGACTGGCATTCTAATAAATTTGACTCAATCTTTTAAATATTTTAGAAATGAAAACCTATATATATCAGAAACACTGGCTGTAAAAATTGTTTCTTAGCTTTCTGCTTTCCTTCTAATCTTGGTTTCATTGGTCTTCTTTTACAAATATTTTAAATTTAATATAATCAAATTATCCATTTTGTATTTTATAATTTTCTCTGTCTGTTGTTTGATCACAAATTCTTTCCCTCTCCATATTCCTTGTTCTCCTAATTGGCTTATGATATCACCCTTTATATCTAAATCATGTACTAATTTTGACCTAAATTTGGTATTGGGTGTGAGGTGTGATCTATCCTAGTTTTTGTTACTATTTTCCAGTTTTCCTAGCAGATTTTGTCAAATAGAGAGTTCTTATTGCAGAAGTTGAGTTTAGATATTACTGTTTCTTTTGTACGTAAAACTAATCTACCATTTTTTAGCCTGTAGCAAACAGTTCTGATGACTGCTGTTTTATAAGATAATTTAAATGTGGTACACCTTCCTTCACAGTTATTTTTCATTAATTCCTTTCATATTCTTGAACTTTTGTTCCTCCAGATTAATTTTGATACTATTTTTTCCCTAACTCTAGAAACTATTTTTTTTGGTAGTTTGGTATGGCACTAAATAAATGGATTAATTTAAGTAGAACTGTCATTTTCATTATTAATTTATTATATTGCTCAGTATATTCATGATCAATTGATGTTCTTCTAGTTGTTTAGTTCTGACTTTATTTGTGTGAAAAGTGTTTATTCTTTTTTTATCTAGTATCTGGGTTTGTCTTGACATGTAGATTCCCAAGTGTTTTGTGTTGTCTATAGTTAAATACAATTTCTCTATCTCTTGTTGCTGTGCTTTGTTGGAAATATATAGAAATGTCGATGATTTATGTGGCTTTATTTTTTTTAGGTTTTTGCAAGACAAATGGGGTTAAGTGACTTGCCCAAGGCTACACAACTAGGTAATTAAGTGTCTGAGGCCGGATTTGAACTGACTCCAGGGCCCTTGCTCTATCCACTGTGCCACCTAGCAACCCTTATGTGACTTTATTTTATATATTTATTGCTATTTTGCTAACATTGCTAATTGTTTCAAGTAGTTTTTAGGTGATTTTCTAGGATTCTCTAGGTATGCCATTATATTATTTGCAAAGAGTAAGTGTTGTTTCTTTATTGCTTATTCGAATTCCTTGAATTTCTTTTTCTTCTCTTATTGCTAAAGCTAACATTTCTATTACACTATTCAATAATAGTTTTGATAATGAGCATCCTTGTTTCAACCCTGACCTTCCTGGGAATGATTCTGGCTTATTGCCATTACATATAATGGTTTTAGATAGATAACTGCTTATCATTTTAAGGAGAACTCAATTTATTCCTTTGCTTTCTAGTGTTTTTAATGGGAATAAGTACTGTATTTTTGTCAAAAGCTTTTTTTAGCATTTATTGAGATAATCATATGATTTCATTTAGTTTTGTTATTGATATTGTCTTAGTTATGCTGATTGTTTTCCTAATATTGAACAATCCCTGCATCCCTGGTATAAATACTACCTGATCATAGAGTATTATGCTAGTGATGATAATGTAATCACTTTGCTAAAATTTTATTTAAAACTTTTACTTCAATTTTCATTCAATTTTCTGTCTGCCTCTTCCTAGAGATTTTTTTGTTATGGAGTTCATTGATTACTGGTTCAGTTTCTTTTTCTAAAATGGGTTTATTTATTTTGTTCGTGCATTCCACTTAGATTGTAAGGTTTATGTGCATACAGTTGGACAAAATAGCTCCAAATTATTGCTTTAATTTCCTCTTCATTGGTGGTGAATTCATTCATTTCATTTTTGATACTGATAATTTAGTTTTCTTCTTTCTTTTTTTTTAAATCAGATTTACCAAAGTGTTATGTATCTCCTTTTTTTCAATGAAACCAATTCTTAGTTTTATTTATAGGTTAATAACTTTCTTACTTTCAGTTTTATTGATTTCTCCTTTGATTTTCAGAGTTCTAATTTTATAATTAATTGGGGCTTTTAATTTGTTCTTTTTTGAGTTTTTTTAGTTGCATGCCCAATTCATTAATCCCCTCTTTCTATATTTTATTCATGTAAGCATTTAGAGATATAAAATTTTCCCCAATAACTGCTTTGGCTGCATCACACAAGTTTTGGTATGTGTCTCATTGTTGTCATTGTCTTGGATGAAATTATTGATTGGTTCTGTGATTTGGTGTTTGATTCACTCATTCTTTAAAACCATGTTATTTAAATTCCAATGAACTTTTAGTCTATCTTTCCATGATCTTTTATTACATATAATTTTTTATTACATCATGATCTGAAAAGGATGCAATTAATATTTCTTTCTTTTTTGCTTTTGATTGCAAGATTTTTATGCCCTAATACATGGTCAAATTTTGTGTAGGTACCATGTACTGTAGAGAAGAGGTCTATCATATCTAAATTTTCTAAGATTCTATTCATCTCCTTAACTTCCTTCTTATTTATTTTGTGGTTAGGTTAATCTAATTCTGAAAGAGGGAGGTTGAGGTTCCCCAATAGAATAGTTTTGCTGTCTTTTTCTTTCTGTAACTAATTTAACTTCTTTAAGAATTTGGATGCTAGATACCACTTGATGTGTATATGTTTAGTATATTATTTTACTGTCTGTGGTATCATTTAGAAAGATAAAATTTCCTTCCTTATCTCTTTTAATTAGATATATTTTTTGCCTTTGCTTTGTCCGAGATCACAATTACTACCCTGCTATTTTTACTTCAGCTGAAGCACAATATATTCTGCTCCAGGTTTTTCCCCTAACTGTTTGTGTATCTCAATACACACCACATATTGTAGGATTCTGTTTTTTTATACCAATCTGCTATCCCCTTCCATTTTATGGAAGAATTCATTCCATTCACATTCACAGTTATGATTTTTAATTTTATATTTCTCTCCATCCTATTTTTCCCTTCAGTACTTTTCTCTCTTTTTGACTCCTTTCCCTCCTTACCAGGCTTTTGCTTTTGACCACCTCCCTCAATCTACCCTCATTTTTTTTCAACCCTGCCCTTTTGCCCCTTTCTCCTTTTATCTTCTTCCTTCCCTTCTATTAGTTCCTTCTTCCTTTTTATTTCCCCTTCTACTTCCCTATAAGGTAAGATAAATTTCTAAACTCAACTGAGTATACATATTATTCCCTTTTTGAACTAAATCCTATGAGAGTATGATTCAAACATTTCTCACCCCTCCCTTCTTTCCCTTTAATATAATCCATTCTTTGTACTTCTTCTTGTAATATAATTTACCCTATTTTACCTTCCAATTCCCTCTTTTCCTAGTACCACTCTTTTTCTCATGTCTTAATTTTTTATATCATCACATCAAAATCAACTTATGCCTACACTCTCGAAGTATATTCCTGATAGAGATACAGTTCTCAAGAGTTACAAGCATCATCTTTCTCTGTAGGGATGTAAGCAGTTTAATTTTATTGGATAACATTTTTTCTTTTTCCTGTTTATCTTTTTATGCATCACTTGAGTCTTGTATTTGAATATTGAATTTTCTGATCAGCTCTGATCTTTTCATCAGACAAGTTTGAAAATTCTCTCTTATTTTGTTGAAAATCCATCTTTCTCCCTGAAAAATGTATGCTCAATTTTGTTGGATAGTTGATTTTTGGTTGTAATTCAAGTTTCTTTGCCCTCAAGAATATATATTATTCCAGGTCCTTCAATCCTTAAATGTTGAAACTGCCAATTCCTGTATAATCCTGATGGTGACATTTTGGTATGTTTCTTTCTGGCTGATTGCAGTATTTTCTCCTTATTCTGATAATTTTGAAATTTGACTATAATATTCCTTGGCATTTTTATTCAGGGATCTTTCTCAGGAGGTGATAGGTTGATTCTTTCAATGGCTGCTTTATTCTCTGGTCTAGAATATTATGGGAGTTTTCCTTGATCATTTCTTGAAAGATGTTGTCCAGAATCTTTTTTTTTGAAATGGCTTTCAGGAAGTACAATACTTCTTAAATTATTTCTCCTGGATTTATTTTCCAGGTCATTTGGTTTTCCAATAAAGTGTTTTATATTTTCTTCTATTTTTTCATTCTTTAAAATTTTTTAAACTTCTGCTTTCTCAAATCTAACTTTAGGGAATTATTTTCTTCAATTTGCTTTTGTTTCTCTTTTTATTTGGTCAATTTTGTTTTTTAAAGGAGTTATTTTCTTCAATGCAATTTTCTCCCCATTTGGTCAATTATATTTTTTTAAGAATTTGGTTTTTTTGGTCAATTTTTGTACTTTCTTTTCCAAATTGCTGATTTTTTCTTTCATATCTTTCATTTTTTCCCAGTTTTTCTATTTGATTTTTAAAATCTTTTTTGAGGTGGTGACATATAGATAAGAAGACCTGGACCTGTTAAATTGAACTGTCTTTACTAACTGTCTCTCCAGATGTCAGTCATTCCTTTCAGAATACACCATGAGAATGGCTCATCTGAATGCTCAAATATTTGGAAGAGTTGCTAGCCCAACCAACTCCAAGTCCATGAAAGGAATGAAGTTGTTTTTGTGAATAGCCATTGTTCAAAAGAAAGGAGGCCTATGACTGATATCACAACATCTCACAACACCTATTTTGCTCTCATGAGGAAACTCTATTTCTTTAGTCTTTACAGTGATGAATATCAAGATTTTAAAGGATAAGCAAGGATGACTAAAAAAACTTTGTGGAAAGGCAGACCAAAGAAAGGAAAAGGAAAAATATCTGCTGCAAAGAAATAGTGTTGGACAAATCTTTGGACCAATTGGTGACTGAGATGAGAAAGAAATTCTCTTGCTTATTTTTCCATTCTCAATAGTAATACAATTTTCCTAAATTGATTTTTAAAAAAATCCTTTTTGAGCTCTTCAGAAAGTACTTTTTGGACTTAAGATCAAATAATATTCCCCTCTGGGTTAGTAGGCCTTTTTCCTATATCCTCTTCTGAGGGAGTGGTTTGTTCTTCCTTGCCACCAAAGTAACTTTTTAATGGTCAGGTTTTTTCCCCCTGTTTCTTACTCATTTTTTTAGCCTTGTTCATAGTTTTTAAATTTGAGCTCTGTTCCTTGGTTAGAGGGGTTACTGTTCCACATTTCTTGCATGAAGGGCCAGGGACCTGCTCACTAACTTTCCACACTGGTGCTAGCAGCCTGCCCATCACTCCAGGACTACTGTGCCAAGTCATGCTGTCTGCACTGGTGTTTTGGGGCTTGAAATATGTCTTTTGTACTAAGGCTGGATCCCTCCCATTTGGTAGGCTGTGCTATTGCTCTTCCGATTTGGGACCAATGGATCTCAGTTGCTAATCTTTGCTGTGACTGGAAGCCTCCTGCTTCCTCTCAGTCATGTATCTCCTTCACTCAAACAGGCAGACCTTTCCTGAAGTCCTTCCAAAATAACTTAAGCTGGAAAATTGCTCCATTCTATCTTTTTGTGGGTTCTGCTATTCCTGAATCCATTTAGAGTTTTAACATTGTTTCTGAGGGAAAGGGAAGAGAGCTCAGACAACTTCTTAGGTACTTTCTACCACCTCCCATCCCTCACCATTTTTTAAAAGAAAAATTTAATTGGCTCTCTTTTTTTAAGTACTGAGTCTGGTACTTGATAGAATCCAGTAGCTACTTCTAACTTTGGCTGATCTCTGAAAGTCATTCCCTTTGCATTTATCTCCTAAATTTCCTCCCTCTTTGGTTTTTATGGCTCAGGATCAACTTTTTATGTACATCATTATTCATCAGGATGTGCCTTTTAAAATTATATGTTGTCCCAGTCAATTTCAGCACATTCGATGTAATCCTCATATTTTTGGTTCTTGCTTGTGTGATAATTGTTACTGTCAAAAATATTCTTCCTTTTACTATTTTCAAGTCTATTCCAGAAGACTGAAGACTATCTGTAAGGGTGGTCATTTAATAAATGTACTTTTTGTCAGTTCTCTCTGTGGCAAGTATCTGAAAATGAACATTTATTTTAGTCTAACACATTTGACCATGACACTTGCCACATGGACACTTTAACTTAGAAGATGGAATACTTTGCTAAGGAGCATTAGACCTATTTTCAGTTTTAGGGTGACCTTGTTTAATCTACTTTTCTCCTTCTATAAATTTGAGTTAATAACTATTTTCCATTACTTAAGGGATATTGTTAAAATTAATCAAATGTGTTCACACAGTTCTTTGAGTTATTTAGAAATATTTGCTATGTAAATATAATTATTAATGCTAAAGAAGACTGGTTCTCATTTAGATTCTTATTTTCAAAACATTATTTTAGTGGTACTGTTATTTCAGCACTTTAGTCATGGCAGGAAAAAAAACACTCAAAACAAGAAATTTTCCTATCCTCTGGAGTGATATAACAAATTTTCCTGTCCTCTGGAGTGATGTTAGAGGGAGTAGTGAAGGATTAGCAATAACTTTCTGAATTGTTACTTCTATGTTTCTCATTCTAAGTTTAGGAGAAGTTGAGAAGGCTTAGGTGAAGAAATGAGACTTGTGTCTCTTTCTAAAAATGGTCCCGGACAAGAATACTCTTATACCAGGCCTAGCCAGCTTAAATAGGAGAAGAAACATCTGCAATGTAAAGGTTTCATGGTGGAAATGAGTAGAAAGTGAGGTGGTTCTAAAAGATTTTTCCTATTTAAGACCTTGAAGATGAAAGTCATCATGTTCTAGAAGTGATTAAAGAGTAAGCGTAAAGAAAAGAAAAATTTAAATTATGTGAACTTACTGCTCCTATAGTTTGAAACAGTTTGTCTTTTTTTCCCAAGAGGTTCAACTATTGTGTAGAGTTCTTTTTTGACTCAAAGTATGAAGTAGTTGGAAAATCATCTGAGATGCTATTGTCCCCCGCAGGTGATTCTGGAATTGTACTGACTCAATACCTTTCTTACTGTTTTTTGAGGAAGGATAGTTTGGAACTCACAATAACTGGTGAGATTGATGACATCAAATGTTGACATTATGAGCATATTGTCATTATTTAACATTTTTTACATGTTATTAAAGTATTGGGTGTTATATGTAGTGCTAAGAAATAGGAACAAGGAAATCTTTAAGCATGAAAAAAACATCAACAACAAAAAAAGGGTGAATTTCCATGTTATGGTATATTCCTTCTGAAGAAGTACTTTGCTTTCTATTGCTAAGTCGAAACATGTCATCAGTTAATTTTCACAATTCTGAAGAGAAGTTGCAGTTGTTGGTGGAATGGTGGAACTATACTCTTCCTTTTTCTTTAGGATTCTATAATAATTACTTATATTTCCTTTGATTTTTTTGGGGGGGTGACATGGGGAAAGAACTTGGTATAGTATAATTTGTATACTATATCACATACCTTGCATGTTCTGTGGAATATATTATTTATGGCTTTTTCTATGCCAAAACTTTCTTTTTAACATGTAAAAATAACTGATTATAGATAAGTGTCACTACTAGACATATTTCTGTTTATATCTTGAAAAGCTGTCAAGTTAGTGTATTTTCATCTGAGTGAAGAAACATGAATAATTTTTTGCATATCCAAAATTCACATTGAATGATACCTTGCAATTGAAATTATTATTTGTATATGGAAATATTTTTAGATAGTTTTGATCATTGACATGGACCAAAAATATTAAGAATTCTTATTTGTGGTACTGTACTGGGAATTGCATGAAAGAGATTTGAATTAGAACCTATTTTCTTGGGAATTCATTTTTTAAATGTAGATGGTTTATTTGTCCTTTTCAAAGAAAATTATATGCAAGTCCATAGACCTTAGGAATATTTATTTTGGCTTTGAACCTAATTGAACAGATTTTGAAGTTCTTAGATTACTTATTAATTTTAATTGAGAAGAGTTGAGACCATTACAACCTAGTACAGTAAATAATGCCCTGGAAACATCTAGGAAACTTAGCAGTAGTCATTGCATGAACTAGACATTTTTGCAACTTTCATGGTTCTGTTCTGTCCCAACAAAATTTAAATAAAGCATCCATGTTTTTATATAGTGTGACTTTTTCATCCCCTTTTGTGATAACTGCAGACTTGGTCATTATGTCTTAGAGTTTAGAAGAAAGAGAAGGAATAACTATAGTAGGGCATAATTATTATAGAGGAGTAATAGGATCACAGGAATTAAATCTCTCAAGACTTAGAGCTACTCAGTAATGTAGAGGGTGAAACAGTTGATTCTTGAAACCCTTTTTGCTAAGGACAAGACAGAATTCACTGTTTCCTCTATGATACATGAAATTACAGGTTATGTGGCTAGATTCTACACTAGTTCCTCCTCATACCTTGCCCACCCTTTATCCTCTGAAAATTTCCAGAACCAAACCAATCCATTTCCTAGGGCTTCTTCTTTTTTTAAAACTCCTTCAATTCTGTTTGACAACATTATAATTCTGAAGACCATTTTTCTTGTCATCCACAAAGTTAGTACTTTATTATCACATGACTTCTTTCAGTTGCTCAAATAATTATACCTTTCTAGGTTTCTCTGACTATTCTTGTGATAATATTTCAGCTCAGCTTTTTTCTTTTCATCAGAAATATCTGAAAGTTTTCTATTCTATTAAAGGACTATTTTTTCTCAAAAAAAGATTATCCTAACCTTTGCAAGATAAATTGTTACTGATTGTAAGCCTGTTTCTTTTGCCTTTGGAATGTTGTATTCTAAGATCTCCTCTGGATTTTAGTAAAAGTTGAAAGATCTTGCATGATTTAACATAGTTCCTTGGTATTTGAACTCATTCTTTCTGGATACTTGAAGTATATTTTCTTTGCCTGAGAAGTTTAGGATTTTGCTTTGAGTTTCCTGGGAGTTTTTTATGTAGACAGATTATTCTCTTTAACTTATTTCCAAGCTAATTGTTTTTGATAATATATACTTTAGATTTTCAGTTTTTTAAAAGAAATTTTTGATTCTTTTCAGTGTTTCTTTTTGTGTCATAGTCATTGTCCATTTGTCCATTTGAATTGTAAGAGAATTCAGTTTTAGATAAGGTTAAATCACCATTTCCCCCCCTAAGGAATTATTATCCTTACCCCTTTCATAACTATTTCATTAAATATCTCAACTTTCATTCATATATGCTTGTTATTTTTGTAGCCAGGATATTCTATGATACTTTAACTGGACTGATGGAGTTATTTTCTTCATCTCAATTGACTCTTTAGGCTTCTTTCAAATCTAAAGTATTCCTTCATTGTGTTTGGTATTTTCTTCTTACATTTTACTTTCATCTCCATTAATATTTTCTGAATTTGGGGGCTTATGCTCTCTATTTCTCTTGGATAGACCTTGATCCTGACTTAAGTGGATAAGACTAGACCTCATCTTTTGTTGGAATTGTCTGGTCTTGTGTCCTGGTATGGTTTAGACCCAGGCACCCTAGATAATCGGTTGTATTATACTGGCTGTCTGAATGCAGGCCCCACCTTTTTTCCTTCTGTCACTGGGTCACTCTATGTTAAGCTTATCTGACCATCTCCTGCCTCCAAAGTTCAGCAGTCTTTTTATCATTATATTGCCTCTCCATTGCATTAAGCTTCCTTTCTACTTTCTTCTTGTCTCAATAATCTTTTCAAAACTTTCTCTTATCAATTAAATGTTTCTATATCTAACCAGCCTGATCATACATAAATTTAATTCTTTTTGCACTTTGTCATTACTTTACTATTAAACTTACAAACTAGCCTAACTTGTTTGATAAAGGCATCTTGCTAAATGAAACTTGTAACTTGTTTTCCCTAATTATTTAAAAACAGTTAATAGAATAATCTTCTTCTTCATAATCTGGATAATTATTAGGGACAGCTAGGTAGCAACTAGGATAGAGTGCTTGGTCCAGAGGCAATCAAACACTTAGTTGCTGTGTGATCCTGAGTAATTCACTTGATTGCTGTTTGCTTTAGTTTCCTCACCTTTAAAAAGGGGGTATTAATAGTATGTACTTTCCAAGGTTCTTGTGAGGATTAGATGAGATAATAGTTATAAAGTATATAGCACAGTGACTGGCATGTAGATTTTCAGTTTCTTCCCTAACTGCTCCTCAGGATCTTTTTCTGGTCATAACATCCAAGCCATAACCACTAAATCTGGGTGTTTCCCAAGGTTCTAGTCTGGGCCCTCTCCTCTTATTCCTCTATTATATATTGTTTGATGTTCTTATTGGTTCTCATGGTTCACAGATCATCTTTAGGTGTAGGATTCTCAGATCTGTTTATCCTGTCCTAACCTTCTTTTCATGTCCAACTACCTATGGGACATTTTAAGCTCTCTGTACTGCAGACATGTCAAACTCTATAGTTCAAACAGAACTCATTAGTATTTTTCTCAAACTTTCCCCTTATCCTAACTTTCTTAGTACTGTCCAAGGCAACACTATCCTCCCAATTATCCAGGTTTCCAACCTCAGCATCATACTGAATTCATCTAAAATACCTAGTCTATTGCCAAATATTGTCATTTCTACCTTTATAACATCTATTCTATTTTACTTCTCTCCTATGGAACTGCTACTTTCATGATGCATTCCCTTATCATCTTATGTGCAGAATGTTGTAGTACTATAACTCTACCCTGGCCATTTCAGAAGTGTAGAATGCATGTTTCTTTTCTTTTTCTTTTTTCTTTTGGCAAAGCAATGGGGTTAAGTGACTTGCCTAAGGTCATACAGCTGAGTAATTATTAAGTGTCTGAGGTCAAATTTGAACTCAGGTACTCCTGACTTCAAGGCCGGTGCTCTATCCACTGCACCACCTAGCTGCTCTGAATGCACATTTCTTAATAAATATTTATTAACTGGTTGATTGATTACAGATTATGAATTGAATAAGAAAGGGAAAGTAAGACAGAAAAAAAGATTTTCTTTTTTTGTTTATAAAGTATGCAATTCCTCTCTTCCTGCTTCATGTACAAATGTAGTATTTAGATTAGATAAATTAAAAATCACATTATGGTAACTTTATGGAAAGGGATACATACATATATGTATATATGCACACACATATATATGTAAATATATATATGTATATTTTATATATATATATATATATATATATATATATAGAGAGAGAGAGAGAGAGAGAGAGAGAGATTATTTATTTTTATTGTTTTATTTTCTTGCTTAAATCAATTAATCCAAATCAATTTCTCATTTCTTCTGTACTTGGAAAATGAGGGAGACATTAAAATAAAAATTATAGAGCCTCAGAGATGGCTTTAAAGGGGTGGCCTTCATTCAGGGACTGATGCTTTTTTATTTTTGTATGACCTGCAGTACCTAGCAGAGTGAATAGATACTCAGAAAATATTAGTTTATTTAATACATGAATGATTTTTTCCTCCAGTTCAAGTGGTAGAGAATATTTCTCATGAGTAAAATTATGATGAAAACTAAAATAGCTCAGCTTTCATGTTAGTGAAGGAGATAGCTCAGAAGGATTAGAGGTGAGGGTTATCCCTCTACTTTTGGATAAGTACATATGTATATGTATTTGTGAAAGTATTTCTGTGTGTATATATATATGCATATATAAAGCACACATGTATATTATTTACATACTCATACACATGTATCTTTTCAGAAGAGCATATTGGTAATCTGCCATGACTAGAAGAGGAAAAAAGAATCTTACCCACTTTTCTTATTTTCTAGTAATGATGGAGACTTTATATTTCTACATTAAGGGCAGATTAAAGGAAGGACAGAGTTATTTTTCTATATCTCTATCAAACTGACTTTGCAAGGACACAAGCTTGGTCTGATGAGAGCTGGGGAAAAAACAGGCATAATTTTCTATCAAGTTGGCTTGTCAGTAGTTGAATGGATACTATGTAAATTTTATATTGATATTCTCTAGAAATTCTACTTGCTTAGCTTGCAGTTATTATAATTGGCCTAACCACAAAATTGTAGATCTGAGAGAAGAATGATTTATTCAAATAGAGTAATAAAGGAGATGGTAGACCAAAAATATGTAGAAATACTAGTTAAAGGAATAATTCCTGTTGAACTCATCCTCAGTTAAGATCAATTCTATTCTTACAATATGGCTTATGTTGGTGAATCAATTGACTTTGATAAACAATTTGAGTGTGTTTTTAAATTAAAAATTCTTTCTATTGTTGTATAAAATAATTTGATATTAAATATTGTAAGTTTGGTCAAAAGACGCTAAGACTAAGAACCCAGAGTTTTGGCCTCAGCCCAACTACTCATTGTCTGGCAATATTTATATCCTTTCATCTCTTTATGTTAATTTCCTCATCTCTAATGTGAATAACAGTACCTTTAATACTGGCCTCATAGGACTGTTTTGAGGATAAAATGAATCATAGATGTAGAAATGTTTTCTTAAATGAAAGGGGTAATTATGTAGAAATATTTAAAATAATTGTTAGATGAGAAAGTTTCAGAGCACTTATAAATAATAATTAAAATAAATTTCAAAATGCATTTGGGAACACTATTGATGAATTACTTTTTATAAATATTATATGAGACCAAACTTAACTGAAAAGTCTCTTTCATAAGAATATTTCCAGTGGCAAGAAGAGGGGCAACTCTGCCATATGTAAGTCATATAATGGTATGCCCCAACTTGCACATTTCTAACAATACAGACCAAAGGTCATCTTGAATCTGAAATATGAATAGCAAATTAGGAATCCTAAGCTATGACTGGGCAAGCCCTTAATTTCTATGAGTGTGAGTTTTCTCACTATGAAATAGGTAGATTACATTAATAGTGGTAGTTTCTTCCATCTCCAAATCCTGTAATTGTTCTGCAAATTTATTCCTTGTTGCCAATATTACCCTTCTTCAATCTATCCTGAATACTGCAGCAAAGAGTTGTTTTCCCATCAGGATGAGGATAATTTAGTGTTAAGGTTTCCCAACAGCTATTTTGGATTCTTATTTACTATTCTTGTTTCTTCCTTGTAGAAATATTCTTATTCACCAAGTAAATCTCTTTATTTTGCTCCCTTTGTTCCATTCTTACTCTTCTTTATAAGGTACACCATGTCCAGAACATTTTCTCACATCAAGGTCATCAAGCTCCTTCTCTCCATTATTTAAGAACTCTTGAAATCCCATTTTCCAAATCCTTCATGAAGAAGTGATTTCAGCCTCAAGAATTTTCTGAGCATACTGTGCAAGCAGTTTTTAATGTTTCATTTTCTAAAATAGTTTATACATAATGTAAAATGTTTTAATTATTCAATTTTTATATAATTTATCTGTATTTTCTGCCATTTTATGTGCCACCCATTTCCCATATATTGTTATTTTCTTAAAATTAGCATATCACCTTGCATAGATCCATGTGGAAATGTATGTTTAATTAAAATATATACTTTTTGGTGTTGGTTGCAATATTACACAGAATGGTATTTGTTACTTTTATGACAATATTTTACTTTTTTATTTACTTGTTTAGTTTTAAAATACAAATATTTTTACAGGAGGTTTAAGCTATTTATTTCACTTTTTCTATTTTTGGTAAGTTTTTAAGATTTTTTTTTATTATGAACTTAATTATCAATTATCAATGAATAGTTCAGTGTATAAAGACCATCAAAAAGGAGGACTGTATATGAAACGACTTCAGTAATATAGTTTTTTAAATGTATATTTTATTTATTTGCTTATAACAAAATCTTGGGGGCAGCTAGGTAGTACAACGGGTAGAGCACTGACCTAGAGTCAGGAGGATTTGAGCTCAAATCCAGCCTCAGATACTTAATAATTACCTAGCTGTGTGCCTTTGGGCAAGTCACTTAAGCCCATTGCCTTGCAAAAAGAAAAAAAAATACCCCCCCAATCCTGTTTGTATCCATTTTTTATTTGAATCTCTTGTTTTTTCTAATATATTTTTGAATGTTTTACTTATCTTTCTTCCTTCTTCCTCTTTCTGCCTCTCTTTATTTCTCTTTTTCTTTTTTCTCCTCTTTTCTTCTCTCCTCTCCTTCCTTTCTTATTTTTATCAGTTTCCATATCCCAACACTCATTTCTAATAAAAGCCCACAAGTGTGGTCACATGAAACAAATAAACATGTTATCTTTACCAAGAAGCATGTGGAATTTTCCTTCTCAGACTTTTGAAGTCCTTGCTGTTTAGAGAGGCCTTGTTGTTTTCTATCTCACTCGCCTTTTATTCTTCAATTCATAATCTTTGATCAATCAGCCAGTTAATAAATATTTATTAAGGAACACATATAAATTCTACATTGCCGAAATGGACAATGTAGAGTTACAATGTTAAGAGTAGTCTACTACAACATTCTGTACATAAAGTGATGGGGAATGCAACAGGATAGGAGTAGTTCTATAGGAAAGAAGTAAAATATAATAGATGCTATAAAGGTAGAAATGAGGATTAAACTAATTAGAATTTTTGTACTTCTTAAAAATTGTTTTCCTTTTCATTGTGTAAATTGTTCTCATTCTGATCATTTTATTCTACACTCGCTCATATAAATCTCTCCATAGTTCTCTAAATCCATATATGTCAGGGCCCTGGGATTAGTAGGGGTGCTTCCCACAATATTTCATCCAGGATGAACCCTCCAGCCACTATACAGGAAAACAACCCCTGGGAAAAAGGGGTTCAACATTCCCTCCACCATTAGTTGCTGACCTACTGCTACCAACGGAATAGGTAAGCCAAATGTAAGACATTTTGAGAAACAGGAAGCAGTATGTACCAGAAAGATCAAATCACTGCCACCCTTCTCTTGAAACCCTGATGAAAATAATCAAGTATTCTGTAGCATAAAATTCTAAAAAAGAGCATCACCTAGCAACCCACCTTTTTATTCTGGTTCCTCCAAAGTCATCATTGGGATCCAAATTTTGTGACTAGAGAGTCTAACAATTCTCCCTTCCTTCAAATGAAGACCATTTTCCATCTAATGAGCACCTACTTTTTTCTAGTTCTTTGATATAACAATAGGTGTTAATATAAATATTTTTGCTTAAATTTTTACTTTATTTTTAATATGTGAAATAAAACAAGCATTTCCATAACAGCAGAATTTCAAAAGATGGTTACAAATGAAACTGCAAATTTATTATGTACAACTTGCTATATAGTTATCATGTAACTTTCTTTTTCCCTTTATGTGTATGTGTGTATACATATGCACACACACACATACACACACACACACACACACACACATATATATATATATATATAATAATTCTAGACACATTTATATTTATCATTTTTTCCCTGAATGCAGATAGCATATGCCTTCATAGGTCCTTTTTAGCTAATTTGGGTATTATAATAGTCAAAATTACTTAGTTGTTCAAAATTGTTCTTAAAACAATATTGCTATTACCATATGCAATGATCTCTTGGTTCTGCTCATTTTGCTCTTCATTATTTCAAGCAAGTATATCCATATTTTTCTAAAATCAGTGAGTTCATCATTTCTTTTAGCACTATATATATATATTTATATATTCATTATCATATGCTATATATCTTGTTCAATCATTCCTCAATTGATGAGCATCCCTGCAAATGTCCAGTTCTTTGCCATCACAAAGAGAGCAGCTATAAATGTTTTTGATGATACAAGTTCTTTTTTCTTTTTTTCCTAATAATCCTCATTGAAAATAGACCTTGTAGTGGTATTACTGGGTTAATATAGATCCCTTCTCTCTATTTTTAAAAATCTCTTTGGGTACATATATATCTTATAGTAATATTATAGTCTAGAAAGCCATAAATTTGGGGTATAGTTCTAAACTAATTTCCAAATGGTTATGCAATTCAAATTCTTGGTCTCCCATAACTTTCTGATAGCATATTCTTCATTATATTATCTTTGTTAAACTCATGGGTATGAGGCGAAACCTTAAAGTTGTTTTAATTTGTCTCTCCTTTATTAGTGATTTGGAGCAATTTTTCATACAGCTTTTTTTAGGTTTTTGCAAGGCAAATGGGGTTAAGTGGCTTGCCCAAGGCCACACAGCTAGGTAATTATTAAGTGTCTGAGACCGGACTTGAACCCAGATACTCCTGACTCCAGGGCCAGTCTTTATCCACTGCACCACCTAGCCACCCTGATACAGTTTTTGATAGTTTCCATTTCTCCATTTGAAAACTACCTGTTAATAGCTTTTGATATTATCAATTAGAAAACTCTTATTCTTATATATATATTTGCAGTCTTGCATAACCCAATATTAATTATTTTTCTTTTCCTCTGATATTTTAACATATCTTTAAAAGAAACACAGACACAGACATGGATACATAGACACACATGAGAGAGAGGAGGGGGGAGAGAGAGAGAGAGATAGAGAGAGTCATTTTTTGAGTCAATGAGTCATATACAACTCTTTGTGAGCTCATGCACCAGAACACACTGGTCCTTCTATCCTTCTTCACTAATCTCTCAAAACCTGTCCAATTCATGTTTATTGTTTCCATGATATTATCTATCCATCTCATCCTCTGTTGTTCCCTTTGCCTTTTCCCTTCAATCTTTCCCAACATAAGGTATTTTCCAATGAGTCACATCCTTTTATTATATGATTAAAATATTTACACTTTAGATTTAGTACTTGACTTCCATTAAATAGCCTGAATCAGTTTCTTTCAGTATTGATTGAATTGTCTTTCTTGCTAAGTGACTCAAAAGTCTTCTTTTTCCAACACCAAAATTAAAACTTTCAATTCTGCGTTGTTCAGTTTTCCTTATAGTCCAACTCCTATAGCTATACATTACCATTGGAAAAACTATAGCTTTGATTATATGGAACTTTATGATGTTTCTGCCTTTTTTTAATATGCTGTCCAGATTTGCTATAACTTTCCTTCCAAGGAGCAACTTTTCCAAGGAGCATCTTTTAATTTCATGGTAATTGCCATCTGCAGTGATCTTGGAGTCCAAGAATATAAAATCTGAGTTCTGCTTCCATTTCTTCTGCTTCTGTTTGCCAGGAAGTGATTGAATAAATTACCAAGGCCTTAGATTTTTTGTTTTTTTTCTTTTCTTTATTTTGATATTATACTTCAAGCCAGCTTTTATACTCTCCTCTTTTAATTCCTCTGCACTTTCTTCCTTCAGATTGATATTGTGTGCATATCTGAGATTGTTGATATTTCTCCTGGCAACCTTAATTCTAGTTTTTGATTCATCCAGCTTGGCATTTCACTTATGTACTCTGTACAGAAGTTAAATAAATAGTGACAATATATAGCCTAGTCATACTCCTTTTCCATTGTTTTTCAGGTTTTTTCAAGGCAATGGGGTTAAGTGGCTTGCCCAAGGCCACACGGATAGGTAACTATTAAGTGTCTGAGGCCAGATTTGAAATCAGGGACTCATGACTCCAGAGCCGGTGCTCTATCCACTGCGCCACCTAGCCACCCCTCCATTTTTAAATCAATTGTTGTTCCATGTTTGGTTCTAACTATGTAGATATATAGCTTTTAAAACAACAAATGAACATATTTTGTTATCCAGTTAAAAATAAAAATTACCAAATCTAATTAGCTTCAAGAACCATGAACCATAAGAAACAACTCTTTTAATTGGTAATACTCAGAAGACTTTTAAAACCTTAAAAGATGGGGTGGCTAGGTGACACAGTGGATAGAGCACCGGCTCTGGAGTCAGGAGTCCCTGAGTTCAAATCTGGCCTCAGACACTTAATAGTTACCTAGCTGTGTGGCCTTGGGCAAGCCACTTAAGCCCATTGCCTTGCAAAAAAAAAAGCCTTAAAAAAAACCAAGAACAAAAACCAAACCTTAAAAGATGATGCTGTTAAACTACTGCACTCAATATACCTGCAAATTTAGAAAACACAACAGTGGCCTCTATATTGAAAAAGATCAGTTTACATCCCAATCAAAAGGAAATGAATCAATAGGGAAGGTATTCCTTTCTATTTTGAAAGAAAGATCATTATAGGGCATCTAAACAGTGGTAAACGTCTCTAAATAAACATTATAAAACTAGGGAAATTGATCTAATGAAACAACCCTGTGGGTTCTCAAGAGAATTTAGAATTATAGCATAATCTTCCAAAAGGGTTCAAGAGAGAAATAAGAAACTTGAAATAAATTAAAAGAAAAATTGGGAGAATTTCTGTTTGGCCTGTATAATAGAAAAGATATTTAATAAAATAGGAAAACATCATTCCACAGGAGTGAATCTCTCCAAAAATGTGAAAAACAAAACAATTGATTCGACATAAAAGTATATTGATGCAAAGGACAATATGAAAGAGAAAGCAAACAGTAAAATAATATAAATAATAAAAAGAGGAGCAAAAAGAAATAATAAAAGATTGCATGATATTTATATATCTTAAAATCATAAATCTCTCAGAGGAACATAAAAGGTAAAAATGAACACAATAATGAAAGAACAATAGTAGAAAAACATAAGAACCAAATAAAGAAAAGAAAGCACTACTTTAAAAAATTACACTTACATTCTCAAGAAGAAAAAAATCCTGTGCTCTGACTCCAAGATTCATTGTAATAAATTTAATGATACCAGTGATACAAATTCTTAATGTGACCATGAAAAAGATCCTCAAATATAAAAGAAGAAAAATTTAATAGTATGAAAATATTTTATACCCACTAGAAACTGCCCGAAAGGAATGTAACAATAATATTCCAAAACTTGAAGGAGTTCAAGATGCAACACAATATTATACATTCTGTTAACTTGGACCTAATCATTAAGGGAAAAAAATTGATCATTAAATAAAAAAGAGATATTCTACAAAAATAGACATAGATTATTTGATTGGCAAACACCTCAAATAATAAAAATATAATTTGTTAGGGACTATTGTGTGTGGGAGTCCTGTGAACCTTCATCGCCTGGTGTCCTTGAACACCAGAGCCTTGTTTTACTAAGTGCCACGGGAGTGGGAGTGGATTAGATACTTGGAAAGATATTTAAGCACTGGTATTTGGTTCAATAAATGGAGACCTTAGAGACCTTGGTGTATAGGGAGAAACTTGTCTCCTTTGTCTCTCGCCCCTGCAAAGTTTTCCTGGGGAAGATTGAGAGAGTCCAGAAAGGAGACTCAACATAATGACGTCTGAACTGGGACTCAACAATGATTAAGATAAATAAATATAACTACCAAGGAAAGTAAAAAGGAACAAAATAAATAACCTCATCGTAAGATACTTTAAAAAGGAAAATCCTTCCTTGTTAAGGGAACAAAAAGAGGGAGATCATTTAAAGTTTTCTTAATTAAAAGTATGCAGGGGAGAAAAGATGAAAGTGGAACTTAAAGAGATAGAAGAAGTAGAGGGAAGAGACCTGAAACACTGTAGACTAAATTTCTCAATTTATGCCCTCCTCTGCTTACAAGTAACTCCATGCATTCTGTGGGACTAAACTACATAATTTGTGGGTTCATTAAAAAGGAAGAGGAGAGGAATAAGATATAGAACAATATACAACATCCTAATCAAATTAATAGTAAATAACGAAGGGAAAATAACTCCAATACTATGTCATCAACAAACATGGTCATCGGAAAATGGGTGAAGTGGGAAAGGGAATGATTGAAATGAGGGAAAGAAGATCTTGATTCAGTGCTGAGAAGATGAATCAAATGAATAAAATAACCCATGAGGGGAGAGAGATACTATAATAGGAAATGAAGAAGCTTGCAGTATGCATAATCTGCAAGGTTTTGGTTCTCAGACTCTTTCCTCTGAATGAGTGTTGGTCCTCTACAGACAACATATTGACTCAGGAGAAGGGAAATCCAAGCTACTGGATACAACCAGTCTTTGGAAGGCAAAGACTCAGAGAGCAGGTTCTTTACCAAATTCTTCAATTTCTTTCTATATTTTCCATTTGCCTTTTTTATAGATATATATTATTATTATTAGCTGTGTGACTCTGTGACAAATGGGAAAGACAATGATCAAAGAGGAGGTTAAAGACTAGAACTGAAATATAGTTCAAGAAATTATGGAATCAATCAGGGAATCAGAGAAAGGGAAATTTCTACCATGGGTCATTCCATTCTCAATATCTCTGATAGAAACTGATATTTGTAAGAATTAGACACACAACAGCAACTAAAAAAAGAAAAGGGGCACTGAGAGGATTGAGGAGACAAGATTTTCAAGATCATAATATGGAAATTATTTAGAAGAGAAAACTGAAACTTGGTATTTTAGATATAATTACATGAGAAAGATACTAAAGTAGAAATAAATAAATGTAGAGAAGGTGAATGAAATAGAAATTTAGACAAGGGAAGAGGATAAGAATAAAGTTAAGAATTTATTAGACCAAGAGGTGAAGAAAAATTTAAAATCATAAACAAAACATAAAAAAGGACAAAAATAATTAGATAAATAAAAGATATATTAGATGAATACAAGGACATAGAAATCAAGTTAAGTAAAACTCCAAAATGAGGAGAAAAGAATGGATAATAATGGGACTGGAATTCTTCTCCAGTTGACTGGGTTGAAAGTGAGAAGGGAGTCTATGGAAATAGAATTGCCAGAATTATTATAGGAAAAAAAGTGCTGTTTTAAAATAGGAAGAGGAACAGTAAGAACAACAGCAAAAAAATATTAAAAATCAATACTAGAGACAAATTGATGAAAATAAAACTTTCATAGCTTTAAATGCAAAAAACTTACACAAGAAAATAAATAAAAAATTTGATAAGATAATAAAACTCCACAATCAGTTTCTTATAAGAAATAACAAAACCCCAAACCACAACCAGCAAAACTAAACCATATGCAGAATAAAAAGGAGGGATTGGAACAAAGTGAATTAAAAAATGCTGGTATTGCAATCCTGCTATCAGACAATGCAAAAAAAAACACAACATAGAGATAAATAAGGAAACTACATTATACTTGAAGGAACCATAAGCAAATCAGATTTAAATTTATAAAAGAAAAATTAACTGAATTATAAGATGATGTACCTAGACCTAATAAATGTAAGATTTTAATGTTCCTCTCTCAGATTAGGACAAATCTATAAAAAAGGCAAATGGAAAATATAGAAAGAAATTGAAGAATTTGGTAAAGAAATGAGAGCTGAAAGACTGATGATGTTTTCTAAATAGGAACACTAATGAATATCTTTTTCTGGGCATTACATGGAAATTATACAAAATTTGATAATGTATTAGGGAATAAGGGGGCAAGATAGATGGCACAGTGTTTAGAGTGCCATTCTGGAGTTAGGAAGACTCATGTCCCTGAATTCAAATGTGGCCTGAGGCACTTCTTCTTCTTCTTCTTCTTCTTATTATTATTATTAGCTGTGTGACTCTGAGAAAGTTACTTAACTCTGTTTCCCTGACTTTCCCCATTTCCAAAATGAGCTGGAGAAGGAAATGGCAAACCACTCCATTATCTTTGCCAAGAAAAATCCAAATGGTGCCATGAAGGATCAGACATGACTGAAAAAAAATTGAACAACAATTAAGGCTGAAAAGCATTTAAAATAAATGTAAATAGGCAGAAATAATAAACATTTTTATAGACCATAACATAATATGGTAATTAGTTAAGGGGATACAAACTGAAGACATAGAAACTTAGTGAAATCCTCCTAACTATTGAGTGGATCAAAAAATCTCATAATATTAAAAAATGAGAATGATAAAACATGCCTAATACTACACAAATTATTCTCAAAAATTGAGAAATCACTCTACTCAATTCTTTTGATGAAATAAAAATATTGTCCTAATTCCTAAACAAGGAAAGCATAGAACACAGAAGAATAACTATAAACCGACATCATTAATGATTATCCAGAAATTTTAAATAAATTCCTGTCAGTCATCAGCAATTAACTCAAGCAATCAGTCATGATCAATTTGAACTTATAGCCAAAATATAAGGATGGCATAATCATAGAGAATGAGCATAAACATATTAAAAATAAAAATGTCCAAAACATGATTATTTAAAATGCATAAAAAATTGACATACAAAACTAATTAAGCTAAAAATCCAAAATACTCACTAAGATTATAGACAGAGATTCTCAATGTGTGATCTGTGAACCCCTGAGAGACCCCAGTATCAGAACTATTCATAATACTAAGATATTATTTACTCATTCCTTCTTTTCTTTTTCCAAGTAAATATTTGTTTGAGGCTAGATTTTCTTCATGTACTTCAACCAAAACAACATATTACAATAGATAAAACTCAGAAGCAGATATTAGAATTGAACTATCATCTGTTAAGCCAAGCATTTTAGATATTTTTAAAAATCCCTAAAACAATGTCACTTTATTCAGTTTTTAAAAATATAGCTACTTTCATAAGAATACATTATTAGTGTAACCATGGGCTATTTGTTGTTCCCTTAAATGAGTTAAATATTTTAAAATTTGTCAGTTTTAGTTTCTAACATTGCAGATATAAAAAACTCTTTGGGTCCTCAGTAATTTTCAGGAGTATCAAGTAAACAGACCCCAAAAGTTTGAAAACTTCTAGCATAGGAGGATCTTTTGGCAAAACTATAAAAAAGTCTGTCTGAAATTAAAAGCAAACATTGTCATTAGCAAATAGTTTTATCTCCTTACTTCCTTAATATCTTTCTCTTATCACTATTACTAGCATTTCTAGAACTGTATCAAAAATACAAGAGAGATTGGGCAACTACCTTTTACTCAAGTAATTATAAAAAAAACCTTAAAATGTTTCCCATTTCACCTAACTTTGTTGGTAAATCTTTCAAATAAGCAAAAAAGTACAATGAAATCTTGTAGCCTAAACATCTTTCACTCCTTAGTAAAATGGTAAAGATGGGGTCCATTGTTAAATGTCTCTTGTGTAAAGCTGCTTATTTCCTGTGTCATTATGGAAGATGTCTTCAATTTGTGACAAGAAATGACAAAGATTTTGTATTGTTGGACAGGTGGATTTACATATTTCTAATTGATGTTTTCTAGGCTGCCTATTTTGATATTAATAAGAATGGAGTTGTTTATTTTTCCCAAAAAACTTGGTATGTATTTTTTGTTTTCCTTTTTAAAATTATTTTATTTTTAAAATCATATAAATAGTTTACTTGTTGTCCAATGAAATATACAATAGTGGTTTCTACCAATTATTTTGTAATGTTTTGAATTTTACAAATTTTCCCTCACCCTTCCTTCCCTCCCCCTCCCCCCAAGGCAAATCTGATAATCTTTACATTATTTCCATGATATACACTGATCAAAATTGAATGTGTTTGAGATAAAAACATATCCATGTGGAAGAAATAAAATATTAGAGGTAGCAAAATTCTGTAGTACATAAGACAACTTTTTTTAAAAAAATGGAAAGTAATAATCTTTGGACTTTGTTCTGCATACAGATGGCATTCTGCATCACAGATACCCTGATGTCCCTCTCTCATATTAGGACAAATCTACAAAAAAAGGTAAATGGAAAATATAGAAAGAAATTAAAGAAATTGGTAAAGAAATGAGAGCTGAAAGACTTATGATGTTTTCTAAATAGGAATTGTCCCTGATTATTGCAAGATGGAGTGAGCAAGTCCATTAAGGTTGATCATCACCCCCATGTTGCTTTTAGGGTGTACCATATTCTTCTGGTTCTGCTCATCTCACTCAGCATCAATTCATACAGGTTTTTCCGAGCTTCTCTGAAATTCCATCCTTCCTAACTTCTAATAGAACAATAGCATTCTATCACATACATATAACACAATTTTTTTTCAGCCATTCCCCAATTGATGAACATCCCTTTGATTTCCAATTCTTTGCCACCACAAAGAGCTGCTATGAATATTTTTGTACAAGTGATGTTTTTACCCTTTTTCATCATCTCTTCAGGGTATAGACCCAGTAGTGTTTGCTGGATCAAAGGGTATGTACATTTTTATTGACCTTTGGGCATAATTCCAGATTGCTTTCCAGAAAGGTTGGATGAGTTCACAGCTCTACTAGCCATGCATTGCTGTCCCAGATTTCCCACATCCCTTCCAACATTGATCATTATCCTTTCTGGTCTTATTGAGCAATCTGAGAAGTATGGGGTGGTGCCTCAGAGATGCATTAATTTGCATTTATCTAATCAGTAATGATTTAGAGCAATTTTTCATATGACTATAGATAGCCTTGATTTCCTCATCTGTAAATTGCTTTTGCATATCCTTTGACCATTTGTCAATTGGGGAGTGACTTGGTTTTTTTTTTTTCACAAATTTGACTCAGTTCTCTATATTTTGGAAATGAGTCCTCTGTCAGAAACACTAGTTATAAAAATTGTTTCCCAATTTACTACATTTCCTTTGATCTTGGTTAAAGTGGTTTTGTTTGTACAAAAGATTTTTTAATTTAATATAATCAAAATTATCTTTTGATTTTGATGATGTTCTCTATCTCTTCCTTGGTCACAACTGCTCTTCTTTCCATACTTCTGAAAGGTAAACCATTCCTTGTTCTTCTAGTTTGATTATAATATTGTCTTTTATATCTAAATCCTGCATCCATTTTGATCTCTTCTTGGTATAGGGTGTGAGATGTTGGTCTAATCCAAGTTTCTGCCATATTATCTTCCAGTTTTCCCAGCAGTTTTTATTGAAGAGTGAGTTCTTATCCAAGAAGCTGGACTCTTTGGATTTATCAAACAGCAGATTTACTACAATCATTTCCTGCTGACTCTTTTGTACTGTCTATTCCACTGATCCACCATTCTGTTTCTAAGCCAGTATAAGACAGTTTTGTTGACTGATGCTTTATAATATAATTTTAGATCTGGCAAGGCTAAGCTACCTTCTTTTGTACTTTTTTTCATTAAATCCCTTGATATTCACCTTTGTTTCTCCATATGAATTTATATAATAAATAATAATAATAAATAAGTAGTTTAATTTAGGTAGAGTTTTCATTTTTATTTTATTAGCTAGGTCTATCCATGAGCAGTTGATATTTACCCAGCTATTTAAATTTGACTTTGTGTGAAAAGTATTTTATAATTGTTTTCATAGAGTTTATGAGTCTGCCATAGCAGGTAGCCTCCCAAGTATTTTATGTTGTTTGAAGTTATTTTAAATGGGATTTGTCTTTCTAACTCTTGCTGCTGTATTTTGCTAGTAATTTATAGAAATGCTGAGGATTTATGTGGGTTTATTTTATATCCTGCAAATTTGCTAAAGTTGTTAATTGTTTCAAGTAGAATTTTTAGATGAATTTTTGAGAGTTCTCTAGGTATGCCATCATGTCATCACAAAAGAGTTTTGTTTCTTCCTTCCCAATTCTAATTTCTTCAATTTCTTTTTTCTTCTCTTATTGCTGAAGTTAGTAGTGGTGATAATGGGCATCCTTGTTACACCTTAATTTTATTGGAACTGCCTCTAGCCTATCCCCATTGCATATGATGGTTGTTTATAGTTTCAGATAGATGCTGCTTATCATTCTAAGGAACAATCCATTTATTTCTATGCCCTCTAATGTTTTTAGTAGGAATGGGTATTAGGATCTATTGAAATAATCATATGATTTGTTAGGTTTGTTATTGATATAGTCAATTATGCTGACAGTTTCCCTAATATTGAACCAACCCTGCATTCCTGGAATAAATCCTGTTTGGTCTTAAAGCATTATTCTAGTGATAACTTGCTGTAATAGCGTTCCTAAGATTTTAAGACTTTTGCATCCAAATTCATTAGGGAAATTGGCCTACAATTTTCTTTCTCTATTTTGACTCATTCTGGTTTAGGTATCAGCACCATATTGGTGTCATAGAAGGAATTGGGCAGAGTTCCATCTTCACACATTTTTCCGAATAGTTTACACAGAATTGGAACCAATTGTTCCTTAAATGTTTGATAGAATTCACTTGTGAATCCATATGGCCCCGAATTCCCTTCTTAGGGAGTTCATTGATGACTTGTTGAATTTCTTCTTCTGAGAAAGGTTATTTAGATTAATTTCCTCTTAATTTAACCTGGACAACATATATTTTTGTAAATATTCATCCTTTTCACTTAGATTATCAAATTTGTTGGCATATAGTTGGGGGAAATAATTCCAAATTATTATTTTAATTTCTTTCTAATTGGTGGTGCATTCGCCTTTTTCATTTTTGATACAAGAAATTTGGTTTTCTTCTTTCTTTTTTTAATCAAATTAATCAAAAGTTTATCTATTTTATTGTTTTGTCATAAAACCAAGTCTTCATTCTACTTATTAATTCAATAGTTTTCTTGCTTTTAATTCTATTAATTTCTCCTTTAATATCTAGAATTTCTTATTTGGTATTTAATTTGGTTTTTAATTTGTTCTTTCTCTAATGTTTTTAGTTACATGCTTAGTTCATTGATATTCTTTTGCTCTATTTTATTCATGTAAGCATTAGAGATATAATATATCCTCTAATAACTGCTTTGGCTGTATCCCATAAGTTTTGATCTGTTGTCTCAATATTGTCATTGGCTAGGGTGAAATCATTAATTCTATCTATAATTTGTTGTTTGATGCACTCATTCTTTAAAATGAGGTTATTTAGTATCCAATTTGTTTTAGGTCTATCTCTCCATGGCCCATTATTGCACATGATTTTTATTGCATTATGGTCTGAAAAAAGTAGTCTCTACTTCTGCTTTTATGCATTTGATTATAAGGTTTTTAAGGGCCTAGTATATGGTCAATGTAGGTGTCATAGATTGCAGAGAAAAAGGTATATTCTTTTCTATTCCCATTCAATTTTCTCCAAAGGTCTGTCATGTCTAGGTTTTTCTAACATTCTATTTGCCTTCTTAACTTCCTTCTTATTTATTTTATAGTTAGATTAATTTAATTCTGAGAGAGGGAGGTTGAGGTCTCCTACCAGTAAAGTTTTGCTGTCTGTGTCTTCCTGTAACTCATTTAGCTTCTCCTCTAAGAATTTGGATGCTATACCATTTGGGGCATAATATTATTATTGAAATTGTTTCATTTAGGGGGTGGGAGGAGGGAAGTAAGATTGGGGAAAAATTGTAAAACTCAAAATAAATAAAATCTTTATAATTCAAAAAAAATAAAAGAAATTGCTTCATTGTCTACGGTACCTTTTAGGAGGATATAGTTTCCTTCATCATCTCTTCTAATGAGATCTATTTTTGCAGCTGCTTTGTCCCAGATAAGGATTGTTACCCCTGCCTATTTCACTTCAGCTAAAGCATAATATATTCTGTTCCAACCTTTTACCTTTACTCTGTATGTATCTTTCTGCTTCAAATGAGTTTCTTGTAAGCAGCATATTATAGGATTCTGGTTTTTAATCCACTCTGCTATCCACTTCCATTTTATCGGAGAGTTCATCCCATTCATAATCAAAGTTATAATTGCTAATTTTTTTACTACCCTCCATGCTATCTCCCCAACCCCATTTATATTTTCTCCCTTTTTCCCCCTTCTCCTTATTTTCCAGTATTTTGCTTCTAAATACCACTTCCTTCAGTGTATTTGCCCCCTTATATTCAACCCCTACCCCTTTCTTACTTCTTTTCCTTTATCCCTTTTTCCTTCCCTTCCTTCTGTCAGTTCCTCTTCCCCCCTCCCCCTTTCCCCTCTTAATAGAAAGGTAAGATAAGTTTCTAAACTCACCTGATTGTGTGTGTGTGTGTTAATCCTTCCTGAAGCCAAATCTGATGAGAGTAAGATTCAGGTGGTTCTTACCTCCTCCTTTCTTCCCCTCTATTGCAATAGGTTCTTTGCACCTCTTCATGTAATGCAATTTACCCCATTCAGTCTCCTTCAATCTCCTGTCTCTTTACTTTCTCCCTTTCTAAAGGAGACATTATTATTTTTTTTAAGGTTTTTGCAAGGCAAATGGGGTTAAGTGGCTTGCCCAAGGCCACACGGCTGGGTAATTATTAAGTGTCTGTGACCGGATTTGAACCCAGGTACTCCTGACTCCAAGGCAGTGCTTTATCCACTATGCCACCTAGCCACCCCAGGAGATATTATTTTTAAATCATTCTATCAGAGTCACAGACAAGTCATGAGTTTCTATTACTTCTGGCTAAATATATTCCCTCTAATACAGTTACACGTCTCAAAAGAGTTATGAGAATATTATTGGATAAGTTTTTTTTCTTTTCCCATTTTTAATCTTTTCATGTATCTCTTGAGTTTCCTGTCTGAAGTCCAAATTTTCTTTTTACCTCTGGTCTTTTCATCAAGAAAAGTTGAAAGTCTCCTGTTTTATTAAATGTCCATCTTTTTCTCTGGACGAGAAGGCTCAGTTTTGTCGGATAGTGAATTCTTGACTGTGTTCCAAGCTCCCTTGCTCTTCGGGATATAATATTCTAGGCCCTTTGATCCCTTAATGTTGATGCAATCAAGTCCTGTGTAATCCTTACTATATTTAAATTTTTTCTTTCTGTTTGCTTGTAGGATTTTCTCCTTTATCTGATAGTTCTGGTGTTTGGGCACAATAATCCTTGTTTTTTTTCCATTTGGGGATCCCTTTCAGGAGGAGATTGATGTATTCTTTAAATAACTATTTTGCCCTTTGATCCCATGATATCAGGGCACTCCACCTTCACTATATCCTAGAGTATGGAGTCCAGGCTTTTTTTTTCTCCTCAAAGTTTTCAGGAAGCCCAATGAATCTTAAATTGTCTCTCCTGGATCTAATCTTCAGATTAGTGGTTTTGCCAATGAAGTATTTTACATTCTTCTATTTTTTTCATTTTTTTTTGTTTTGCTTAACAGATTGTCATGAATTGTCCCTTGAAGTCATTAGTATCCACAGATTCCAATCTCTTTTTTAAAGAAGAATTTCTTCAATTATTTTTTGAAACTCCTTTTCCAATTGGTCAATTCTATTTTTGAATAATTTATTCAATTACCTTTTGAAACTCCTTTTCCAATTGGTCAATTCTATTTTTGAAGGAGATTTCCCTTTGCCCAGTTGTGTTTTTGAGAGAATTATTTTCTTTTTTTGCATTGGCCAAATGTATTTTCAAAGGATTTGTTTTCTTGTTGGAAAATGTTAATTTCTCTTGCAAAGTGTTAATTTTCTCTTGCTTTTTTTTTCTTGTTTGTTTTTTTTGCAAGGTAATGGGGTTAAGTGATTTGCTCAAGGTCACATAGCTAGGTTAATAATTAATAATTATTAATTGTCTGAGGCTGGATTTGAACTCAGGTCCTTCTAACTCCAGGGCAGGTGCTCTATCACTGCACCACCTAGCTGCCCCTTCTCACATTTCTTTTGTCAATTTTTCCATTTGATTTTTAAGCTCCTTCCTGATCTCTTCTAAGAAGTCTTTCTGGGCTGGAGACCAATTCGTATTCTCCTCTCTGATTTAGGATTTAGTTCGAGTCCTCTGTGATTTAGTATCCTTGTTTTCAAGGTAAGTTCAATGAACCCCACTTTTTGTTGGCTATTCTTCATTTTTTAGGATCTTGTTTTTTGGGGGGGCTGGATCACAGACCTTTGATGTTGAAATCCCTAGAGGCTTTGCCCACTGGTTTAGTAACTCCAAATGGGACTGCCAGTAGGGGATGCCAGATGCTTTCTCTGGAGTGTCCGTGACCTTGATTAGGGGCCCACTCCCTAGGCCTGGGGGGATAGGGGGCATGAGAGGCTAAATAGTTAATCTACTTAATCCTCAATTAAACTTGGGGGGAGATTTGCTGCCCACACCTGAGCCTAAGTGTTTAGGGGAACTGTTACTGTGTTTGTTCAGGGGAGAGTCACTTTCTCCTATAGGAACAGGGGAGAGGGGACTCAACTGGAAACACTGGGACTCTTCCAGACTAGTTGATTTGACCAGATAGAGGTCTAGCTGCCATGCTGGACTTTCTTACCCATCTTTCTGCCTGCTGCTCACACAGCCAAAGCTTCCACTACTGCTCTCAGGTTAGGCCCAGGTCTAACTCCTCTGCCCTTGTGCTGGTTCTCTGCTCTCTTTTCCTGGCTCACCCAACTCCCTGTGATAGACTTTGCTGCACAATGTTCTTCAAGTTCTTCTCTGGTCCTGTGGATCCAAATTCTGTTAAGAAGCTTGATTCATATTAGTTCTGGGGAAAAGCCAGGAGAGCTTAAGGCAGTGCCTGGTTTCTCTCCACCATCTTGGCCAGAAGTCCTATATTTTTCCTTCAGATATCTTGACTATCATCCCTCAAAACTCCTTGTTTCTTTCAGCACTGATTTGTTCTATGGGTATTGATTCAATCTCATGGTTTTTCTCATCTTTGTTCTCTTTTATTCCATTTATACTTCTATTACCACATTGGGAACTGATGGAACTGATAGTGGAACCACTAGGTACAGTAGTTCCACTACCCTGGATAGTGAAAATAATTGTCTTTATAGATCCTTTTCATTTTTCTTCTATTTGTTGTCCTTTCATTTTTATTCATAAATGGTTTTGGGGTGACTGTTTAGTTGGAACTCTTGCAAGGTTTTGATTCTACACTACTTTATGCTTTATCAAGATGATATTGTTCATAAATGACTTTCATCTTTATTTGTAAGATTTTTCAAACATTTACATTCTAAAGTTATATTGACATTGTCTCTCACCTCTTCACACCTTTTCTCATTCCTTTTCTTGTTTTTCTAAGAATCTAAGCTTTGTCTGACAACTTGGTGGTCCCACTACAGACAATCGATTCAGAATTAAGTCACATCTTTTCCTATCTATTAAAATATACTTTTAATTTTAAATTTAAAACATACATAAGTTGAAAAATTTGTCCTTCCATTCAGCTGCAATGTCCTCATTCTGGTTTTGTTTATATAATGCTAAGATTGGTATGTATCATCTTTTCTAATTTTAAACCCATTCCATTCTTTAAACATTGGACAAAGATCTCTGACTTAAAGGATCAGTAGTAAAATTAAAGTTTGTAGAGCAGCCTAAAAACTTTGATTATTTATGCATTCTACTCCCTTTCTTATCATTATACTATCACCATTGCATAAACGACATAGGATCATACAGGATTGAAGGTTTTTTGGGGTTTTTTTTTTTTTTTCATGCATAGTCCTGGCCAAAAGAAACAGCAGAGCTCCGTGATGCACATATAGGTGGCCTGTACTCATAAAGTAGATTCAGTCTAGTTCCAGAACTGTGTTTAAAGCTAGTCCAACGTGGACCTACAGTATCTTATGCTCTATAGGCATTGTCTTTGACAACTCTGAATTCATCTTCATGCAATGATGAGACATTGGAAAGGACTTTGTAGAGAATATAGAGGAATAGTGGGGGAGGGAGAGATAGAATAATAGTTTTGTAATATAAGTATTACTTTTTGTGTAATAGTAAAGTAGTAATATTCTACAGGTGGAATACTTATTTCTTTTTAATATAGTATACTAGGACCAGATTGTGGAGTCTTGAAATTGATATCTTTTGGTACACTTTTTATTATGCCCTAGCATAATAATAATAATAATAATAATAATAATAATAATAATAATAATAATAATAATAATCTAGCATTATAATTTACAAAAATTTAAGGAAAGGTGTTTAATAAATATTTTAAATTCAATTTTGAAATTCTATTAATTTATGAAATATTATTGAATAATAATTTATCTTCACTTCAGATTTATTTTTCTAAGAAAATGTAGAAAATCTAAAGGTAACTTTTTTATTTCTTTAATTTCTGAAGTTGAAAGAGCCAGGATCTAAGGTTTCCTGAAAGAATGTTAGATTATGATTTCAATCAAGAAAAGTGAATAGAATTCTGATTATATTAGGATAAAAATGTTTATCTGTTAACATTTATATATAGCTCTGTAGTTTGATTTAGGAAAAATGGATCATCAGAGAAATGCTAATTAGAAAATAAAATTTTAGTAAACAATATAGTTCCAATTATATAAGTAAACTTTTAAGTTTAAGTAAAAAATCATATTTATATGGACATTTTTATTGCACAGAACTGCGTAATAAATATTTGTTGAATGAATGCTGCATTTTAAGTTTAACAAATTTACTTTCATCACAGCCTTTGAAAAGAAATCAGATAAAAAAAGAACAGTAACAATGGCAGGACCTGGTATAGAAGGAAGGATTTGCCATATTTCCTAGGATATGAAAGAACATTTGCAATAACTTAGAACTGCAGAAAACAAAAGATTAAGAATATATCCCACAATTAATGATAATAAATGTGGAAATCCTGATTCTGACTGAAATACTATAGGTAATACTTGGAGCCTAGTTACAGAAAAATTTTGCCAATTAATGCAAGTGTAAATTTAAATTAATATACAATCTTAGTATATTCAGGTTTAATAATGGCACATTGAATGTATTTTGATTTTTAAAATTGTTTAAATTTTTATTTTTATCTTATGAGTATTACTCTGAAAATGTTACATGTAAACAATCATTTAAGTGTCGTTTGAGGGAAAATGTATATATATGTGTGCTGTGCAGATTATTCTGTTGTTTACATTATATGAATGAATTTCAAGCTTTTTTTACATATTAAATGATTCTCATGCTCATATATTGTAGCGTTGATTTATATAGCTAATCCTCTCTCATTTTGTTTTTATCCTACTTATGAGTATTTCTTTTAATATATCTTCATCTTGTGCTTTATTTTTTATTATTGTCCTTATTTTTCTATAACTTGTTTCAAAAAGGACCCACTAACTTTTCAGACTGGGGTATAGACTTTTCAGCTTCATGAAGACAAATAGAGAAAAAAGTTTGTGACATTAATTAACACTCTTAATTTTCCTAGTACAGACATGCCCCTGCTTGCAAATCATTATTCCTTTTGACTCCCTATCATCAAAATCCTCATCACCATTGCATTGAAAACTGAGGGCTATTGTGAAAACTGTGAATGCATTTTAAAAATTTTGTGTGTTCAGATGATAAAGAATAATATGTGAAAAGCAGAAAGTATTTAAGGGAACTGACCTGGCATACTCCCAAGCAGTACTGAATCTGTATCATGTTTTTTTCCTATAATACCTGGAAATTTTCACTTCATTATTACATTGATTGAAATGTCATGGCTATGGGGAGACTAGGTGGCGCAGTGGATAGAGCACCAGCCCTGGAGTCGGGAGTAGTACCTGAGTTCAAATCCAGCCTCAGACACTTAATAATTACCTAGCTGTGTGGCCTTGGGCAAGCTACTTAACCCAATTTACCTTGCAAAAAACTAAAAAACAAACAAAAAAAACCCTTCATGGTTTTGAGATACATTTGAGTAAATACATGTCTTTTAAAATATTTGAATACAAATAACTGGCAGAATTAAGGGTTTGTCACCTACACATGTGAATCAGTTAAACAGATTTCTTTCTTCCCAGCATCTAGTTGAAATCTAGCTATTCTGATGAGGAGATAGGTCTTTTTCTTTGAGGCATGTAGGGAAGCAATGAAGGCTATTAATTTTAGAATATTTGGAATAAATGTTCTAATAAAAATTTAAGTAGGTGTCAGAAAAACCAGGGATTAGCATTTTCATAGATAGAAACATAATTAAGGAAACGAGGGTTTTTTTAAAGTAGGAAGGTAATTGTAATATATTCCATTAATACTTTGTAGCCCAGAAAGCATTCCCTTAGACCTGAGAAGATGAACTTATCCATACACATTTTACATGGAATTAATAAGCAGCAGCAGCAGCACTGATTAAACATTCTTAACAGAATTATTATTATAAGTAGGGATTCATCTAGTAGAGAGAAGAGCTCCAATGGTACAATTGGGATTTATTTTCCTTTTATTTTGAAATCAGTAATGTCATGGAAGCTGAAAGTAGAAACAGATATGCTAGCTTGCCAGTGCCTTCTGATGAATCTATGATGATGAGACAGAATGGGTTAATTTGCTAAGGTTTTATTTATAACTTTCTTAGCCATATCTTAAAATAAGATCTGATTCCTCTCTGATTTTAGAGGGGAAAATCTCGAAGATGAGACTTCATAATAAAGGCCTGTGATTTCTAAGAATCTGAAGACTAAGTAGGGTTCAAATTGTGACCAAAATATGTACTAGTTTGGGGGGAACAAGAACTCTTAATTATTTGTTGAGTCCTTAAGAAGAGCAGAACAGAGAAATGGTTGCATATTATAAGGAATGTAGAAAATTCTATCAAATCTAGATTGGAGACAACACAGAGAATAATTTAAAGATAACAGAAAAAAATTTAAGAAAGAAAGAAAACAATGAAATAAATGAAAAACCCTGAGAGTTTCAATTTACTAATTGGTCTAGCCAGTAATAAATATATTTAGTCAGAAGTTTTTCTTTGTAACCAAAGACACCCCCCCAATGGAGACCCTAAGAACCTTAAATATCTCTCACTGATAAATGAAAATCAACCTGAATTGGTAGACTTTTAGTGAGGAGGTGGCCTATGTCTTCAGCTTCTATTGAAAACATGGTTTGATCTTGAGACTCAGCAGCCCCCAGAAGTTTGGAAAGGAGAATGCCGTTAATAAAAACTGGTTCCATATGAGAAAAATAGTAAGGAGAAAAACCTGGAATCCAAATTAACAGCTAGTTATTAATATAACAACATAATAATTTCTCTCAGCAACAGTAAACAGGAATGGACTTTTTCTCTTGACTATATTTTATGCATATCAGTATAGGAGTTGATGCCACATTTCTATTAAATCTCTTAAATTGATCTAAAGAAAATTGTTTTCAAGGAGAATTATATAAGATAGTTGCATAAAAACTTCCATTTAAACCACCTTAAGTACAATTTAAAAGACAAAACAAAACTGAAAGCAAAAGATGAAAACAAAATACAATGGACTAGACTATTGGTTTGTATCACTTCTAACTCTTCTTAGAGACAATTCAAAGCAAAAAGTAGGTTACCATTGACTCCTAGTTTGATGCCAGTTTGGACTGGGTCCCGTGGCAATCATAATCATTAGGCTCAAAGTTTACTAAGAGTTGATTTTCTATTTTTGGGGGTGTCAAAAGTTTTTTGTTGTCTTTCAACTTTTCTATGTGTTGTCTCCATTTTAAGATTTAATACTATTTCCTAAACTTCCCAACAGTATTTATGTTGATCCAATTCAGAATTCACTCCATTGTGGTAATACTTCTCAGCATCTGGGCTTCCCCAGTTTGATACCTAAGTCCCTGCTTTAACTAGGAAAGTGACTCTTAGAAGATATGACTTGTCCCATCCAGGACTTTTAAAAAGTGGAAAGCTAGAAATTACTATTAATCAGACTTTCCAGTTATCCTACTCCAGACTAAGACAGAGATTCTGTGTGACTGTCACTAGCCTTCTACTTCCATATATAAATAGTTTGAAAAATAGAGCTAGAAGGCACTTTTCCAAACTTTCTATGAGACAAAAAGAGTCAAACCAGTTAAGTAGAAAAGAAAGAGAAACTGCTGGACCAATATGACTAATGAATACTAATGCAAAAGTATTGAATAAAAACATGAGCAAAGAGGTTATAGCAATATAATCAAGAGATTATTTTTTAAGACCAGATTGAATTTATAACAGGAATGTACAGGTGGTTCAATGTTAAGAAAATTACAAACATGAAAGGTAACAATAATTATAAAAGAAGAATCACATGATTGTCTCACTGAAAATACCAACGAAATAAACATTTAATAAGTGCTTACTCTATGCCAGATATTGTGCTGAGTATTGGAGATACAAATATAAGCAAAAGAAAAACAAATTCTCTCTTTAAGGCATTTACTTCCTAAAGGGGAGAGACAACACCCTAAAGGGTAGGGCAGGAGAGAGGAGAGATGAAGGCAGAAGTTCAGAAAAATCAGAAATACAGTTAAGAAGGGAATGAAAGCAGGTCAGCTTGTAACCATCCTTAAAATGGAAGTTCCAGGAGGTATTCACAAATAGGAGAAAGGAATTGACTTAGCAAAAGTATATTCCCATATGTAAACAGGCCTTAAGATTAAATTACTTCAGTGAGATGTTATTCTAGGAGAAGAATTAAGGGAGAGAGGGTACATACTTTCAAAATGAGCAGACCCCAAGCACTGAAGGAAGTTTCAGGGTGAGGAGGCAGCTGAGTCATGATCACTAGAGTTGGAAATACCCAATTACTAATGACAATCTTAGACATATGATTTACATTTCTACATGTCCTTACTGAGTTTCTTGAATTAATCTTTGATGTTTACTTTGTATTTCTCTTAGATTTTGTATGTCAAATTTTCTATAAAGTTCAGGTCTTTTTTTGCAACTGAAAGTCTACCAATTCATTGAATATCCATTTTTTAAAATTCAGGATTATACCTAACTTTGCTGCATGATATTTTCTGCCACAAATCCTGTTCTTTTCTCTTCCAAGATCTGCAGCATTTAATGCAACTGCTACTAGATCTTTTGTAATTCTAATTGTTGCTCCACTATATTTGAATTATTTTTTCTTGTTGTCTATAATATTTCTTTCTTAACCTGGGAGTTTCAGAATTTGGCTATGATATTCCTGTAGGTTTTCCTCCTAGGATCTCTTTTAGGTGGTTAACTGGTGGATTTTTAAAACTTCTACTTTCTCTTCTTGTTCTAACTTTTCAGGCCAAATTTTTATTTCTTGTTTTATTGGATAAAGATTTTTTGATTAAAACTTTCATGTAGTGTGTTATTCTTATGTTTTCTCTTCTTTGTAAAATTTATTTTACTTTTTAAAAATTTGATTTGCATGAACTGATGCTGAGTGAGATGAGCAGAACCAGTAAAACATTGTACACCCTAACAGCAACATGGGGACAATGATCAACCTTGATGGACTCGTTCATTCTATCAGTGCAACAATCAGGGACAATTTGTGGCTCTCTGCAATGCAGAATACCATCTGTATCCAGAGAAACAACCGTGGAGTTTGAACAAAGACCAAGGACTATTACCTTAAATTTAGAAAAAAAAATCTGATATCTTATTATCTGCTCTTGCTATCTCTCATACGTTATGTTTCTTCCTTAAGGATATGATTTCTCTCTCATCACACTCAATTTGGATCAATGTATGCCATGGAAACAATGAAAAGACTGACAAATTGCCTTCTGTGGGGGGTGGGGGGAGGGAAGTAAGATTAGGGGAAAAATTGTTAAACTCAAAATAAATAAATAAAATCTTTAATTAAAAAAGATTTTCCCTCCACATGTACATGTATATTTTTAAGTTATAAAATCTTCCACCCTCCCTTTTCATGCCCATCTTCTCAGCTTTGAATGGTCAGGTTAGCATTGTACATGCATATTTTTGATGAACATGATTACAGATTAGTCATTTTTTAGTATGAGGAATTAGGATTAAGGGAAAGAGATGCATAAGAGATAATTTTTATAAAGTGTTCATTGGTTCTGAAGGGTTGGGGTTTTTTTGTTTGTTTTATTTTGTTTGGTTTTTCTTCCTCTGGATTGGGATAACATTGTCCATAGCCAGTCTAAAATAGTTGTCCTGGTTCTATGAACTGCTGGGAGGAGCTGCTTCCATCAAGGTTGATCATCTCACAATGTTGTTGTTAAGGTGTACATTGTTCTCTTGGTTCCACTCCCTTTGCTCAGCATCAGCTCCTGTAAGTCATTCCATGCTTCTTTAGAGTCCTACTATTTATGGTTTCTTAAAGAACAATAATAATCCATAGTATTCATGTGCCATAACTTGTTTAGCCATTCCCTAATTGATGCGCATCCCCTCAATTTCCAATTCTTTGCCACTACATAAGGGCTGGTATGAATATTCTGGAATATGTGGGACTTTTCCAATTTTTTATGATTTCTTCTGGATATAGGCCTAGAATTGGAATGGCTAGGTCAAAGGGTATAATCAGTTTTATTGCTCTTTGGGCATAGTTCCATATTGCTCTCCAGAATGGTTGGATCTACTCACAATTCCATCAATAATGCAAAAATATCCTAATCCTCCCACAACTTCTCCAACATTGATCATTTGCCCTTTTTCTCATGTTGGCCAAATATGATAGGTGTGAGGTGATACCTCAGTGTTAGTTTAATTTGCATTTCTCTAATCAATAATGATTTGGAGTATTTTTTTCATAGGATTATATATAGCTTTAATTTCTCCATTTGAAAACTGACTATTCATATCCTTTGACCATTTATCAATTGGGCAATGATTTGTAACCTTTTAATTTTTGATGCAATTCTCTATATATTTTAGAAATGTGTTGTTTTCTAGTTGTGTGTTTTCTCTTCTTGATCTGTTTTGTTTTATTATTTCTTGGTCTCTTATAACTTTGTTGACTTCCCCTTGCCCAATTCTAATTTTCAAGGAGTAATTTTTTTCCCTTAATATTCTGTTTTCCAGTTGATTGACTTTCTTTTCATAATTTTCTTATTTTTCTTGGATTGTTCTTAGTCTTAAAAAATTTTTGATTTTTATAGTCTTTTTTGAGTTCTATTAAGTGTTCTTTTTGGGCATGTGACCATTTGACATTACTCTTTAGGATAGAAAAGACATTTTAATTTTTTTTTTGCTTCAGTATCCTTCTCTGAAGATGAACTCTGGTCTTCTCTAATCCCAAAATAACTCTCTATAGTTGAGGTCTTTCTCCTTTGTCTGCTCATTTTTTTTTATTTTTCATTTTTAGCAGCTTGTAATTTTATTCACCTCTAGGATGGAGGTGGAGCATGGTGCCTCTGGTCTCAGATCTTTCTTGCTATTATTTTTTAAGCTTTGTCTTGGACCCAATCTCTGTGCTCCTTTCTCACTTGAAGCCATTATGTTGGAAATGCTTTTACTTCTTGAGACATGTCTTTCTTACAATTATTGATGGGCATTATCTCAGTCAAATTGAGAACTGGTAAAGATCCTAGCTTAAAAAAAATCAAGGTCTACCTCTATTCATCCTGATCCATATCTGGTCACTGAATCCGAAGGGGAGGAGAAATTGAGGCTGGTCACTTTGCAAGTCCTCCCTCACTTAAATATACTTCATTTGCATGTCATATCATCACTTTCCTGATGTCATGGTCCTCTTTGAGAAAAAAGGACAAATAAGAACTAGGGTTGGAGAGTCAGAAACACAATCAGGAGGGGAATGAAACATGGAAGATATGATTCTGTCCCTAAAATGGAGGCTTTGGAAAGAATTCACCAATAAGAAGAGGGAGCCAATGTGGTGGAGGAATAGTAACGGATGAGAAGGCATTGGGCACTCAGAGAAGTTCCAGGACCACAAGTCAGCTCATCTGAAGATACTGAAAAGGCCCTTAGCAAAAGATAATGTCAATTTCTATTAAAACACTAAAAGTTATTGGAATAAATAAGCTTAATATGATAAAGATGTTTATATAGGAAAACTAAAAACTAGTTATATTTGTAATACATAAATACTAGAAATATTTGAAAAAAATCAGATCTATCATCACTGCTATTTTTTTATGTAGTTCTAAAATCTTAGCTAAAGTAATCAGAAAAGAAAAAAGTAATTTAGGGATTAAGGTTAGGCAAAAAGGAGATAAAATTATATTCATTTAGGGACAATATGTTTATTGAGAGAATCAAAGATTTGAAAAGATCGAAACAATAAGTTGGTATGTTTCAGCTTATAAAATAAACTTATAAAAATACCAGTATATATATATATATATATATATGTATATGTATATGTATATGTATATGTATATGTATATGTATATGTATATGTATATGTATATGTATATGTATATGTATATGTATATGTATATGTATACACACACACACAAGGCATTGGGGTTAAGTGACATGCCCAAGGTCATTCAGCTAAGTAATTATTAAGAGATTTGAACTCAGGTCCTCCTGACTCCAAGGCCAATGCTCTATCCACTGTGTCACCTAGCTACCCCATCTCCTATATATCTTTGGGAGAAGAATTAAAAAAAATAAATTCCATGCAAAATTGCTACAAAATGTATATGAAAAGTACTTTTTTACTTAAATTAATTTAGAGAATTATTTTATAAGAACTTGACAAATTTCAGTTCAGTTTGTAATAAACTGCTGAGAACAAGAAGTAAATATCAAAATATTTGTTATTTGATTAAAAACAGGAGATTTGTTAATGGAACATATTAGGTAGCTCATACACAGAAGTAATAAAACATAGTAGCTTATTGGTGATAAACTCAAGAATTCAAGCTATGCCCCCAAAACTTCATTTTAAAGAACAATTGCTCAAATACCTTGAAAGCAGCATAAACTAGACCAGCATTACAACAAATAGCCCAATTGTGGCTCAAGAGCACTCAAGAGCATCCTCCTCCTAGAAAAAAAGTGCCATATTATAGGAACAAATGAATCAAATACTACCAGTTATATGAATTTTATGGATTTGTTTAAATGTAATTCTTTGTTATTTAGAGTAGGGGAAATCCGCTGAAGGAGAGGGAGTCATTGTTTAGGGGATAAAAGAAATCCAGTAGTAAACATTTATGCTTGAAAAAAATTCATTTGAAAATTGATGCATATAAAATATTTTCAAAGACTAAGATTTCATTTAAATCTAGATTTTAACATCTATAGGAGATAAATTCCTTTTTACTAGATGGATATGAAAGACTAACAACTTACTAGCCTCATACCCAGCAAATGGACAAAGATGACAAAATATGGAGATGATGTTGTAGGGGTTGTAGAAAAATGTGCACATTAAACCACTGTTGCTGGCTCTGTTTATTAGAATAACCATTCTCAAAAGCAATTGGGAAATATGCAAATCCATTCCCTTTTTCTTTCTTTTCTTTTTTTTTAAACTCTACAATCTGGCCTCCAGTCTTATTCAACAAAAAATGTTCTTGCCAAAGTTATGATTATTTGATTACCATATCTAATGGCTTTTTTTTTGTTTTTTGCTGGGTAATAGGGTTAAATTGACTTGCTCAAGGTCACAGGGCTAGGTAATTATTAAATGTCTGAGGTCAGATTTGAACTTAGGTCCTCCTCTGACTTTTTTCCTTAAATCCCATTTTAATCCCTGCAGCCTTTAACACTGTTGATCACACTTTTCATATTCTTCTTCTATTTAAGTTTTCATAGCTCCATTACACTTTAATGTCCCTTGCTAGATATTCATCTAGGTCATGTCTGCTAATATCCTAAATGTCCCATAGAGGTCTGTCCTGGACCCCTTTCTCCCTCTATCCTATTGCACTTGGTGATCTCATTAATTCGCATGGATTCATGGATCCACTTATCTTGATGATAACTCATCCAGTCTTAACTTCTACTTACCTCCAGGCTTGCATCTCCAATTGTCTATTGGACATATTAAATTGGAGGTCCCATAGATATCTTAAACTCAGCATGTCCAAAATGGAACTCATAAACCCCTTAGTCTTTCTAATGACACCTCCTGGTGTCATTCTCTATTCCTCATTCTCAATTCTTAAGATCAATCTGTTGCCAAAGTTTGTCAATTTTATCTTTATAAAATCTATCATTTATGCACCCCTTCTCTCCTCAGTCAATCCCATCACCTTGATGCAGATACTTCTTATCTGTGGCCTGCACTATTGATCTCATTGCCTGTGAAACTGTCCCCATTCCAGTTCATTCTCTACTCAGTTGTCAAGGTGATTATCCTAAAGCACAGGTCTGATCATTTTCCCTCATAATAAATTATATTGATTCCTACCAGGATCAAACAAAGTCTTCTTGCATTCAAAGCCCTTTATAACCTTCCATTTTCCAATTCCTTTTCTAGTTTCCTTACATCTATTACCCCGTACCTACATGTTTTACAGTGACACTGACGTTCTTACTGCTACTTGAACAAGGAATTTCATCTCTTAAACTCTGGGCATTTTTACTACTTGTGCCCCTTGCCTGATATGTTCTCCCTCATAATCTCTCTCTTCTGGTTTCCCTTTGTCCCAGTGTCTAAAGGAATCTCAGCTCCCTTTAATTCTAAATCCTCCCCTCTGCTGATTTATTTCCAGTGATAGTTTGTACATAGTTGTTTGTATGTTTTCTTTCTCATTAGACTTTAAACTCCTTGAGAGTAAGAGCTATTTTTTTATCTTTCTGGGTACCCCCATGCTATCTGTTTAGCACTGTGCCTAGTGGTTAGGAGGCGCTTAGTAAATGTTTTATTGATATTTCAGAAATTTTTATTTCAAGGAGTCAGCTATTAGGCATATGCTTCCAATGAAATCACTGGCAAAAGAATGACTATTCATATATGAAAACATTTATAGCAGCATATTTTTAGGTAACAAAGACCTGGAAGCAAAGTAGATGCCCAGTGATTGGAGACTGTTTAAACATTGTGCTTCTTGAATACAGTGCAATATTGCTGTGCTGTAGAAATGGTAAATATAATTAATGAAGCATATAAAGACATTAAGTGAGAAAACATGAAGTATGCAAGGACAAGAAAACATTATACACACTGATTACAGCAATGTAAATGGAAAGGTCAAAAATAAAAAAATAAATAAAAATAAATGTTTCAAAATTTAAAATAGGGTAGCCCCAAAGAAGAGATATCAGAAGAACCTTCTTACTTTGCAGAGGTGGGGTGTTGGTAGTGATGGAGACAGCAGAAGAGGTTCACAAATATGGAGCATTTTATGTATATATATATATATATATATATATATTTATATATATATATATATAAAATATCAGATTTTTTCAATGTGTGATCAGTTTTGTTGAATTTTTGATTCCCTATTTTCTTTTTTAAATGTTCATTGTTATTTGGGATGGCTCTCTAGGAGGATGCAGAGGGATTTCTAAGTGAGGGCAGAGATGGTGGAAAGAAGCCAGGAATTTTCTTAAGCTCTCCTGAGTTTCCCTCAGAAACACCATTCATCAAGCCTCTAAATGGATTTTGGTTTGTTAGAACCCTCAAAAGAAAGAGTGGCATATTTTCCAACAAGGTCTGTCTCAAGTGGAATGGGAGTGTGCTCAGAGCAAGGTATTGAAACCCAGTCTGCAGGTGGCAGGAGGAGGAGACAGCAGGAGGAGACAAGAGATCTACAGCAAAGGCACCTTGTGTCCAGGCTCAGCAGGTCAACAGCACAGCAGGTCAGCTGGGAGAGCTCCAATATAGGAACCCCAGACCTTCATTCAGCCAGTGAAACTAGGAGGGATGCTTCAGCCTAGACAGGAAGCTACTAAGATTCCAATACTGGAAGGTCTCAGCCTAGTGAATAAGCTTTGAGGGGGTCTCAAAGTGAAAAGTTTATGAGTGTGCCCCTCCCCCAACACAAGAAGCTTGGAAGAGCTTATTCAGTTTACTCAGAATGAGTAAGAAAAGTCAGAGAAAAACCAGGATTATAGAAAGTGACCTTGAAGATGGGGTGGCCATAATACCTCAGAAGAGAATGGCAGAAAAAGCACTATATGTGAAACTGCAGAGGAGAATATAAATTGATCTCCAGTCCAAAAAGACTTATTGGAGACCTCAGAAGAGTTTTTAAAAATCAAGTAGAAAAATTGGAAAAACAAATACAAGAAAAATTAAACATCTTGCAAAAGAAGAACAAAAATTGACTGAAGAAAATAAAACTTTAAAAAATTTAATTGGGTAAATGAACAAACAAATGGAAAAAGATAACAGCTCCTGTAAAAATGGAATTGATCAAATGGAAAAAGGAGATGCAAAATCTAACTGAAGAAAATAAGTCCTTGAAGAACAGATTGGGGCAAGTGGAGGCTAATGACTCATTGAAAAAGGAAATGGATTGTATATAAGACGCTAAAAAGGGATTGTAATTGGATAGAGGAAGAAGCAGGAAGAATGGGGTAAATTGCATTACCTGAAGAGGATCAACAGATCAAAAGAAGGGAGGGGGCTAGAATTATTGAATCTTTCTTTCATAAGATTTGGCTCAAAGAGGGAATAATATAGATACTCAGTTGAGTTTAGAAATTTATCTTACCCTTTAAGCATTAGGAGGGGGAAGGGAAGGAGGGACTAATAGAAGAGAGGGAACGCAAAAGGGGAAAAGGGAAATGGGGAAGAAGAAGGAGGGAGGCTTATAGAAGGGGTGCAGACTGAGGGAGTTGGTATTCAGAAGCAAAGCATGGTGAGTAGGACAGGGTGAAAGGAGAAAGAAAAGCACAAATGGAGGGTATAGACCAACATCTCATACCCTATACCAAGATAAGGTTGACATGGGTACCGGATTTAGACATAAAATATGATACTATAAGCCAGTTAGGAGAACAGGGAATAGGCATCTGTCAGATCTATGGAAAGGGGATCAGTTTATAAGGAAAGAAGAGATAGAGAACATTATAAAATTCAAAATAAATAATTTTGATTACATTAAATTTAAAAGGTTTTGCACAAATAAAATAATGCAATCGAGAATAGCAGGAGGGCAGCTAGGTGGTGCAGTGGATGAAGCACTGGCCCTGGAGTCAGGAGTACATGGGTTCAAATCTGGTCTCAGACATTTAATAATTACCTAGTTGTGTGGCCTTGGGCAAGCCACTTAACCCCATTTGCCTTGCAAAAACCTAAAATAAAAAGAATAGCAGGAATGCAGTAGATTGGGAAAATATTTTTACAACTAGTATTTCTGATAAAGTACTAATTTCTAAAATATATAGAGAACTAAATCAAATTCCCCAGTTGTTAAAAGTTCAAAGGATATGAACAGGCAGTTCTCAGATGAAGAAATTAAAGCTATTTTTAAATCATATAAAAATGCTCTAAATCATTACTGATTAGAGAAATGCAAATTAAACACAACTCTGAGGTATCACATCATGAAACTATTAGAATGACCAATTTGACAAAAAAGGAAAATGATCAGTGTTGGAGGGGATGTGAGAAAACTGGGACACTAATGCATTTTTGTGGAGATGTGAACTGATCCAACCCATCTGGAAAGCAATATGGAACTACAGCAAAGGGACAATAAAACATGTGCATATCCTTTGATCAGTAATACCACTACTATAGCTGTTTCCTAAAGAGATCACAAGAAAGCAAATAATCCACATGTACAAAAAAGATTGATAGCAGCTCTTTTCATAGTGGCAAAGAATTGGAAATTGAGATGATACCTATCAATTGAGAAATGGCTAAACAAATTGTGGTATTTGAATGTGAAGGAGTACTATTGTTCTATAATAATTGTGAGAGATAGGACTTCAGAAAAGCCTGGAAAGACTTACATGAACTGATGCTGAGTGAAGTGAAAAGAAACAGAAGAACATTGTATACATTACATTGTGTGATGATCAGCTATGATGGACTTCTTCATCTCAGCATTACAATAAACAAAGATAATTCTAAAGGACTTGTGATGGAAAATAGCAGCCACATCCAGAGAGGAAACTTGGGAGTCTGAGGGTAAACCAAAGCTATCATTTTCAATTTTTAAAATTTGTTTTGGTTTATGGATTTTTTCCCTTATAATGTTTTTTCTTTTTTGTTCTGATTCTTCTTTCACAAAATGATTAATATGGAAACATGTTTAACATAGTTATACATGTATAGCCTATACTAGATTGCTCTCTGTCTGGGGAATGCGGGAGGGAAGGGAGAGAGGGAGAAAAATGTGGAACTCAAAACTTTACCAAAAAATGATTGTTGAAAACAATTTTTGCATATTGATAAATAGATAGATAGATAGACAGATAGATAGAAAATAAATGAAGATATCAGTAAAAATAGGATGAGAGAAAGAACTTTTATAACAACCTGATGTGATAGTTTGGGGGATATTTTGGGGAAAACTGACTAAAATAAATATATTATAATTTTTATATTAGAGTTATACAAAATCATACCTCCTGCCCATTTTGTCACAATTGCTTGAAATATGATGGCATTAATTTAGTGTACTTTCTCTGGTTTCTGACATGCCATTGTTTATGGAGCAGTCAAGAATATTATATTCATGAATGAAATACATATTTAGATGAACTTATGACAAAACTTGGATCATTTCAACCCATAATAATTTCCTTTTTGCTAAATATGTTTTAAAAGAAGTAACTACCTGGGTTCAAATCCGACCTCAGACACTTAATAATTACCTAGCCATGCGGCCTTGGGCAAGCCACTTAAACCCATTGCCTTGAAAAATCTAAAAAAAAGAAAAAAAGAAGTTAACTACTACTTTGCTGTAGAAGAAACACTGGGCCTAGAATCAGAAAAACCTGATGTGGGATATCTAGTGAATAAGATGGAGAGACATGGACTGAATAATAGTATTTAATTAGATAGATTCTGAGTGGGAGTTGATATGAATATAGTCTGAATATAGACTTTTTAAACTGCAAAGGCATATAGAATAATATTGATATTAATTAATATCTAAGGATCTCTATTTCAATACATGGGAAATAGCCTGTAATTTTTTTTTTTTAGGTTTTTGCAAGGCAAATGGGGTTAAGTGGCTTGCCCAAGACCGCACAGCTAGACAATCATTAAGTGTCTGAGACCAGATTTGAACCTAGGTACTCCTGACTCCAGGGCCGGTGCTCTATCCACTGCACCACCCAGCCACCCTTGCCTGTAATTCTTAATTATAATCACTGCCTTCTTAGAAAATTTCTGGTAGATAAGGATCATTTAAGGAAGCACTTTAGTGTTCTAGGGTTGTTGGCAATCAGCATCTATAAAAACATCAGCATTTTTGGAACTTACCATTCTGAGAAAAATCTTCAACTTGAATTCTGCACTTCAATTTCAATTCAATAAACATTTATTTAGAGCCTTCTATGTGGCAGGAATTGTTAAATATTGGGGATAAAAATAAGAAAAAGAAAAAGTTACTGTCCTCAAGAGGCTTACAATCTAATAGGAGAAGACCCCATAGAGGAAGCTGAAAAGGTGAGTCATTGAGGGTACCTGATGTTGGGGCATGTTCCATGGAGTTGAAATCAAGTAGAGTTGCTGATGGAAAACCTAAATTACTAGTTAAGTTTTGAACCATCTGAAGAAGCAGACTTTGGGAGCAATTTAGTTAGTGTACATACTTCTCTTTTATATCTTGCTTGATATTAATGATCAAACTATTTCCAAATTAAATGTCAAATTCTATTTCTAATCAAATTCAATTTCTAAATCAGAATTTCAAACAAATTTTTTTTCTTGTTCTATCTTCTAAGGAATCTTGCTTATTTTTACTCTGAAAAAGGTAAGAGAATGAAGGTAGACTATCACCCAGGTTATAGGCAACCTATAGATCCTTTCCATACACACACACACACACACACACACACACACACACACACACACACACGCATGCGCACATTTTGAACAAAATTTCTGCTTTTCAGAACTGTAAAGCTCCTTTAATACCCCTAAAGTTCTCTTTCAAACAATGGCTCTTGTTTTTTAATACTAACATTCTACTGGTATTTTTGTATGACTATGAATCTCAGAACCCTGGTCTCCAAATTATTAAAAATGTTTATTACTCAAGGGCAATGAGAGGCACAAAGTAAATGTCAAATAAGGAAATACAAAGATGAAATGAAGTAAATGATGTCTTCAAAGAAATGTATGCTCAACTTTTTCCTTTACACCAAATCCAACAGAATATTGCATATATTTTCTTACAAGTTCTTTGCTTAATTCCTTTTATTTTTTACAAGATCAGGTATAGTCTGGGACTGATGTAAAGACATCAATAAAACTTTCAAAAAAGAAAATCATGATTGAAAGTAAAAAGAAATGGACTGATCATATGATGAGAGGGATAGATGATGGATTCCCAGAGTACTCCCTGTATCCAAAAGAAATCAACAAAGGCTCCTATCTAACACACCAGGTGGTTCCCAGTCTGCAGGATTGTAGAAACTTCTAGATTGTCAAGATAGAAGGAAAGAACGAAATGTTTAAGTGCTGACTTTTGGTAGGCATTGTACTAAGCATTTGCTACTTTATTTTATACTCATCACAGACTGAGAGGTAGATAGTTGCTATTATTCTCCTCATTTTACAATTGAGGAAACTGAGGCAAACAGAATAAATGACTTGTCCAGTCTTATATAGCTAGTGTCAGCCTGGATTTGATCTCAGGTCTTCCTGACTTTAGGAATGGTTCAGTAGATAGAATTTTGACCTGGTGTTAGGAAGATTTGAGTTCATATCTAACCTCAGATACTCTGACTTCTTTTAGAGTTGGTGTCCTAATTTTTGCTGTAGATGTTCAAAGTTTAGCAACTTATGAAAAAAAGATGATGATGATGATGATGATGATGTTTTTCCTTTGTTCTCTAACAAGGCCATGACATCATGGAGGTGATGCCTTTTCAAGCATATGAATGGGATTTAAGTGAGGGGATGCTGTGTTGTCACTTCCTTCCTTCAGAGCCATATGGATCCAGTGGTCAGATATGGATCAGGATGACTGGAGATGGCCCTGGATGCAAGGCAATCAGGGTTAAGTGACTTGCTCAAGATCACATAGCTAGTTAGTGGTAAGTGTTTGAGGCTGGATTTGAACTCCCATCCTTCCCAAGGCCAGTATTCTATTCTTCTCATGCACATAAAAATTCCTTTCAATTCACTGAACTTTTCAGTGATTCCTTTTTGCAAAGCTGTACTAGACTGTGTTAGGCACTAAGGATACAAAGATAAAAGCCAAAATATATATTTGTTGAGTACTGATTTTGTGCAAAGCATTATGCTATAGGCCCACATCACACAACCTATACCAAGGTAAAGTTGAAATAGATACAGAATTTAGACATTAAAAGTGATATCAGAAGCCAATTAGGAGAATATGACATAGTGTATCTATCAAATCTCTATAAATAGAGGAGTAATTTATGAACAAACAAAAGAAAGAGAGCATTTTAAAATGCAAAATGGATAATTTTGATTACATTAAATTAAAAAGGTTTTGTACAAATAAAACCAATGCAACCAATATTAGATGGAATGCAGAAAGTTGGGAAACAATTTCCACAGGTAATGCTTCTGATAAAGGACTCATTTCTAAATTAGAGAACTGAGTCAAATTTTTAATAATATAAGTCATTCCTCAACTGATAAATGGCCAAATGATATAAACAAGCAGTTTTCCAATGAAGAAATTAAAGTTATCTACAGTCATATGAATAAATGATCCAAATCTTAATATTGACTGGGGAAATGCAAATTATTTATTTTTGGATTTTTTTCCAAGGCAATGGGGTTTAGTGACTTGTCCAAGGTCACATAGCTAATTAAGTGTCTGAGGTCACATTTGAACTCAGGTACTCCTGATTCCAGGGTTGGTGGATTATGCCACCTAACTGCCTTGAGAAATTCAAATTAAAACAACTTATACCTATTAGATTGCCTAAAATGACAAAAAAGGAAAATGACCAATGTTGGAGTATATGAGGAAAAAGTGGGACACTAATGCACCATTGGTGGAGTTGTGAATTGATCCAACCATTCTGGAGAGCTATTTGGAATTATGCCCAAAGGGCAATAAAACTGTGCATACCCTTTGATCCAACAATACTATTACTAGTCTGTGAAGTAAAGAGATCATAAAAAGGAGGAAAAGATCTACAGGTACAAAAAGATTTATAGCACTCCTTTTCATAGTGGCAAAGAATTGGAAAAAGAGGGGATGCTGATCAACTGAGAAATGACAGTAAATTATGGTATATGAATGTAATATAATACTATTGCTCTGTAAGAAATCATGAGTGGCCAGACTTCAAAAAAGCTTGGAAAGACTTGCATGAATTAATGCTGAAAATTAAGTGAGCATAACCAGGAGAACATTGTACACAATAACAGAAACATTATGTGATAATCAAGTATGATGGACTTAGCTCTTCTCAGCAGTTCAATGATCAAGGACAGTTCTAAAGGACTTATGCTATCCACATCCACATCCAGAGAAAGAACTATGGAGTGTGTATATACATTCCAAAGCATTCCATTTTCACTTTTAAAACTGGCTTTTTATGATTTTTTTCTTGTTTCTTATGTTTTTTTCTTCCCTTTAGTTCTGATTCTTCTTTCACAAGATGGAATGACATAAGTTAAATATGATTATTCATGTATAACCTGTATCGGATTACTGTCATGGGGAGTAGGGAGGGAAAGAGAGAGGTAGAAAAATGTAGAACAAAAGCTTATAAAAAGATGAATATTGAATACTATTTTTGCTGTAATTGAAAAAAATAACATCAGAATAGAAGGAAAAATATATCAGATATTAAAGAAAAGGTGTAAAAGAGAGCTAGTTCAAATCAGATCAGGAGAGCAGCCTGTTAAAATTACAGGGTGAGCATTTATACCTTAGAATTCAGCAAACAGTACAAACCAGGTCTTGATTTATTGTGCTGCTAATTGTCTAGTCTTGAGAAGGTGCTGAAGAAAATCTTAATAATAATGCAGGTTAAATTTAAGTGTCTGGGTTGTTTAGTGGGTTATAAACTCAATATATGTCAGCAGTGTGATATGGCAGCCAAGAAAACTAATACAATAAATTAGGGAGACCTACCTTTTAGGAATCAGGACATAATTTTGTTGTATTCTTTTCTGATCAGGTCATGTCTTGGAATAACATTGTTAAGTCAAGATCTAGTTTTGCAAGCTGAAAGACATAATAAATGCTGACAAGAAAAGATCATTCCTGAATTACAGTTATTTGGGGGAAAAACATAGGAGTTAAAAGGAAAGACTTAGAGGCATTTTTCCTGGCAGTTCACAGTTTATAGTTATGAATAAGATTTTTGCTTTGAATATGATCAATTTGTCTTTGACTTGGAGAGGCTTTCTAGTCATTATCACCTGAAAGGAACTGAGATGGCTAACAGGAGAAATTTTTATTAGTCCCCAAAAAGAGATTCTGCTTACTTCTAAAGACAGGAAAAACCCAACTCTCCCCCCCCCCCCAATTATAGAACCTATGGTCTTCAAAAAAGATTAGCCCAACAGTGCGTGTACATCTCTTGAGAAAGAGCTAGTTGAAGATTTCAGGGAGGGAGACATTGAAAGTGCTGCAATTTTATAGATGTTGGTAGCTTCCACAAGTATATTCTGGTCTCATGTGCCTCCTATGCACAAACCCTTCCACATGGAAAAGCACATCTACTCTACCCATTGATATGTGTATATTTGTGGGATGGTGTGTCTCAGGTTTATGGTGAGAATGGTTTGGTTGTATACTTGAAGGCAGTTAAGTATTTAGAGCACTAGACTCAGGACTCAATAAGACCTGAACTGAAAATTTACCTCAAACTCTTACTTGCTTTGTGACCCTAGGCAACTTACTTTAAGTCTGTCTTACTTTTCTCATATGTAATATGAATATAACACAAGTATCTACTTCTCAGGCTTGTGGGAAAACAAATGAGATAATTCTTTGCATATAAATTTGAGTTCTTATTCTTTGTTTATCCTTTTTTTTAAGGTAATGGGGTCAAGTGACTTACTCAAGGTCACATAGCTAGGCAATTATTATGTATCTGGCTGGATTTAAACTCAGGTCCTCCTGACTCCAGGGCTGGTGCTCTAATCACTGTACCATGCTGCTGCCTTTTATTTTTCTTAATGTAGGCAATAGGTGGTGAAAGAGAACAAGGTATGTTAAACTGCCAATACATAGTACAGGTATGGGGGAGACTGAAGTTTATTCTCTGGGGGTTGAGGCTGTCTTAAAATTGAGTTCTTCAAGGGCAATCTTACCTTCTCTACCAGTCTTCAGTTTTTCATTTCCAAATGCATATTTGAACACCCTGAATTGGATGTCCCATAGTATACATCTTTTTTTTTAAGCTTTTTTCTTTTTTGTAAGGCAAACGGGGTTAAGTGGCTTGCCCGAGGCCACACAGCTAGGTAATTATTAAGTGTCTGAGACCGGATTTGAACCCAGGTACTCCTGACTCCAGGGCTGGTGCTTTATCCACTGTGCCACCTAGCCACCCCCATAGTATACATCTTAAGCTCAACCTATTCAAAAATGAACTCATTACTTTTTCCCTTAAACCATCCTCTCTTGTTAACTTTTCTATTGTTGTTGTTGAGATCAACACCATCCTCCCTATTATCCAGACTCACAACCTACATGTTCATCTCCAACACTTTACTCTCACCCTCCATATTCAATTTGTTGCCAAGTCTTGTCAATCCTACTTTTGCATCATCTCTTGTAAATGCCATTCCCCCTTCACTCCTCTGACACTGTATTATACCGTTGCTGTTGAAGGCCCTAATTTTCCTTCATCCTTGAACTATTGCAACAGTTTAATAGTATTCTTGTTGTTGTCTTTGACTCAAATCTCTCCCCATAGCAGTCCCTCCTCTACTTAGTTCTCAAAATAATCTTCCTAAATGTAGGTCTGATAGTATCAAATACTACCCTCCCCCTTCCCCTTCTCCCTCTTCAGTACACTTGAATTGCTCATTATTTCTAGGACTAAATATAAAAATCCTGTATTTATTTAAAACCTTTCATAACCTATCCCTTTCTCCACTTTTTCAGTCTTCTTATACCATATTCTGCCTCTTTGATTCAATACTGGCTTTCTTGCTCTGTTCCATTACACAAGACATTCCATCTCCTGACTGGATTTTTACTTGTTGTTCTCCTGTGCCTACTTTACCTCCTCACTGTCTCCTGACTTCCCTAGCTTCCTTCAGGAACAGCTAAAATTCCATTTTTATGAGAAGCCTTTTCTGATCCTCCTTAATTCTAATTCCTCTTTTCTGTTAATTCTCTGTCTCTGTGTGTGTGTGTCTCTCTCTGTTTCTGTCTCTCTGTCTCCCCCCCCCATTCTGTTTCTTTAATCTCTGTCTTTATCTCTCTCTCACTGTTTTGCATGCTCTCTTCCCTATTACACACCATGGGCTCCTTCAGCACACAAACTGTTTTGTCTTTCTTTGTATTCTTGGTGTTTCTACAGAGTCAGATACATGTGAGCATTTAATGCTTGTTGACACCTTATGATTCAAAAAGGAAAATATCCTCTTTAATAGGTTGGCAACTTCTTTCTAGGATTAGTGGAATCCTGAATTCTTAAGCCAGGCTTATAATTATAATATTACCATCTCACTTTTTCCCACAAAGAGAAACTAACTCTTTGAAACAAATTTTTTGTTTCCTCAGTATAAAGAATATTCTTTTTCCTACATCCTCTTGCAATTTGGAAGCCTGAAATAATATACATAGTTTAACATTTATTTTATAACATGGTATTACTGTAGATAAATCTAAATTAAAATCAAAAGCTAAAAAAGTACACCTGGCTAACCAGGAAAGGGAAAAGTGGCTTTGTTAAGAAGTAGAAGTGGTTCCTATGATTCTCACTCCCCCAAAGCTGCCCTTTCTTTGCTGGGGCACCCAGATGTGTTGTACACAAGACAAATTCAGGTCTTTTGAGACACTAATATAGAACTTGTCTCAGTGCTTGGTACATTGAAGAGACCTAGTAAGCATTTGTTCTCTTCTTCCTTTATCTCATCACATAGCTCACTTCCAAGTTTTTTTTTCAGTCTCCTTTCTCCTAGATTTCTCAGGTCTTTTTCCTGCATTTTTTTCCCTAAAAGAATAGGTGGAATAAATCTTGAAGTGAAAATCAGTCTGTCCACTCAAAAAAGATATAATATAAATAGAATTCTTAATACTTGAGCACTGGTTGGATTTGGAGTGTGAGAGAATTAGAGGAAATGAGGATGACTCTGAAGTTTACAAATCTGAATGAGTAGAAGACTGATGATTTCAGTGGTAGAAAATAGAGAAATTGGGAGGATGGATCTTAGGGAAAAATAGTAAGTTCTCTTTTGTACAAGCTGGGATTGAAATATTTGTAGAACATCAAACTATAAATGTAAGGCAGGTAGTTTGGTATTTAGTTGAGGATTTTTAATGTTTTTTTCTAGTTGTTTTTTTAGTTACATGTCCAATTCACTCATTTGCTCTTTCTCTATTTTATTGATGTGTGCATTTAGAGATAGTAGGGAAATTATTGATATAATTGACCATATCAATAACAAAACCATAAAATCAGATGATTACATAATAGAAGCAGAAAAAACTTTTGCCCAAGTATAACTCATTTATATTAAAAAAAACCCTAGAAATTATAGGAACTAATGAGACTTTCCATAAAACAATTATCTAAAATCATCAGTAAGATCAGAGGTGAAGCAAGGATGCCCATTATCACCACTATTATTCAATATTATACTCAAAATTCCAGCAAGAGAAGAATAAGAAATTGAAGGAATTAGCATAAGCAATGAGGAAACAAAACGATCACCATTTGTACATGATATGATAAAATTCTTAGAATTCTAGAGAATCAACTAAAAACTATTTGAAACAACAGGCAAAGTTGCAAGATATAAAATAAGCCCACATTTCTATATATTGTCGAAAAAGTCCAGCAAGAATAGATATAAATTCCATTAAAATAATTGCAGGCAAGATAAAATACTTGAGACAAATTTGCCAAGACAAATTCAGGTACTATATGACCACAATTACTAAACATTTCATACAAATAATATCAGATCCAAGCAACTGTAGACATAATAATTAGTCATAGATAGGCTGAACTCCAAAAAAAGACAATTGTCCCTGAATTAATTTACTATGCCAAACCAGTCAAACTGCTAAAAAAATATCTCATGGAGCTTTCAAAAATACCAAAATTAATCTGGAAGACCAAGTGATTAAGAATATCAAGAGAATCAATGAAAAAAAATGTAAAGGAAGGTGGCCTATTTGAATCAGATCTTAAATTGTATTCCAAATTGGTATCCATTAAAATACTCTGGAACTGGTTAAGAATCAGAATTGTGTTCCAGTGGGACAAATTAGGTACATAATACACTGTAGAAATAGTAATCTAGTATTTTATAAATCTAAAGATCCAAGCTTTTGGGACAAGAACTCACTATTTGATGGTCAATTGCTGGGAAAATTGGAAAGAAGTTTGGCAGAAACTAGATATGACTAAAATCTCACATTTGTTTACTTATGTTTTACCACCGGAAGGGTAAAATGGGTATATGATTTAGACATAAAGGCTGATATAATAAGCAGATATAATAAGGAGAGCAAGGAAAAATTTGCCTGTCAGATCTATAAGGGAAAAAATTATGCCCAAACAAGAGATAGAGGGCAATTATAGGATGTAAAATGCATAATTTTGATTTCATCATATTAAAAAAGTTTCATATAAACAAAATCAATGTAGCTTAATATTTGAAGGAAAGCAAGAATTGGAAAATGTTTTTAAAGCAAGTTTCTCCAATTAAAGACCTCATTTCTCAAACAATGAGTCAAATTTAAAAGAATTCAAGTTACTCCCCAATCGATAAATGGTCAAATGATATGAACTGGCAGTTTTGACATGAAGAAATCAAAGTTATCTATGATTATATGAAAAAAAGACTAAATTATGATTGAGTAGATTAATGCAAATTAAAGCAACTCTAAAGTACCACTTCACACCTATCAGACTGGTTAATTTGACAGAAAAGGAAAATGATAAAAATTGGAGGGAAACTGCCTTCCAACTGGGACACTAGGGAAAACTAGGATGCTAATATTCTGTTGGTGAAATTGCAAACTCATCTAACCCTTTTGGATAGCAATTATGCCCTAAAGGCTATAAAATCATGTGTACCCTTTGATTCATCAATACCACTACAAGGTCTATGTACTAAAAATATTTATAGCAGCTCTTTTTGTGGTGGCAAAGAATGTAATATTGAAGGGATACCCATTAACTGGGGAATGGCTGAACAAGCCATGGTTTATAATTGTGATAGAATATTATTATACTACAAGATATGATGAGCAGAATGGTTTTAGAAAATGAAGTGAGCTCCACCAGGGGAACACTGTACACTATAACAGTAATACTGTAATATGATCAACTGTGAATGACTTAGCTATTCTCAGTAATATAATGATCCAAAGCAATTCTAAAGGAGCTTATGATGAAAAATGATATTTAATTCCCGAGTAAGAACTGAGATTCTGAATGCAGTTTAAAGCATACTTTTTACTTTATTTTGTGTGTGTGTGTGTGTGTGTGTGTGTGTGTGTGTGTGTGTTTTGTGGTTTCTTCTACATGACTAAAAGGGAGTTATGTTTTGGATGACTTCACATGTATAATCTATTTCAAATTGCTTGCCTTCTCAAAGAGAAAGGAGAGCTTTTCCTTTTGAAAAAATGAGAAGCAGGGTGAAGATATTCTCCATTGAGAGAAGAGGAGGGAAATTATTGGGTGGCATGATTATATCCTACATGAATCTGTGTATATCCCATCTCTGATTTAGAGAAGTGGGTATTATTAACAGTGGGAGGAGAATCTAGCTGACAGAAGTCAATGCCCAGTCCTTTGGTGTGGCTAACTGTTGGACTTGTGGTAGTCCACAGAAGTTTGAGAATTGGCCTTGGGTGCTAGTCCCCCAGGTCCAGCCTAGATTCTCAGTTCCTGATCAGAGGTGCACCGTGGCACAGGATTCTGATCCAGAAGAGAGAAACACCAGTACATATAACTGAGTCAGTTCAAGGTGACTATTGTTTACACCAGTCTGGCCAGGATGTTTTCCTGTCTGGTCATGTCCAGAAGCAAGGTACATATATTCTGGACTGTACAACTTAAAGAGATAGGTGACAGAGACTCATGTGAAATGTAATAATGGTATCTGGATCCAGGGATTTGTTAAGGGAAACTGTGATTATGGGTTAGTATGGACTTGCAAGGAAAGTGCTGAAATGGCCATTTGAAAGAAAAAATAATTTAAGAAACATCATTAGATCTATTAGCTATTCTTGGGGTTGGTCCAATGGCACAAAATCAGGGATTTGTTTTGTTCAATTTTTGATCCAGGAAGACCTGTATAAAGATATTGGTATAAAAACTTGCCAATGGAAGGAGGTACAGCAACTATGGAAATGTACCTATTATCATGATGATTATATGGCTTATTTAGGAGGGTCCCTTGGAAGTAAGGATGAACAGTATTATTCATTTTTGGAAACAAGGAAACTATATTCCTGGAAGACCAACCAGTACTAAAGGGACATTACTGGATTTACGGGACTACTGTCTACACCCATTTGTCCAAAGGGTTGGTCAGGGAGTTGTTATCTAGACTTATGGGCCTACTACTTGGGCACAGGATGGGAGTTGGGGCTCTGGATACCCAATTTATATCCTGATTAGATTCTAAGCTGTAGTGGAAAAATTACCAATTAGACAGATAGGGCCTCAACTTGCTGGCTAAGCCATGCAAACAAATCTGTTGATTTGAATCTATCAAGATAGATGTCAATAGACAAGTAGCAAAAGACATCAGAAAGTTGACATGTGCTCCCACACAAACCTAGAAAATAGGATGGCTCCATGTCTGATAACAAGGAAATAAAAACTGATAAAAGAAAGTCAGTAGTTATGTCAGTAACAAGGGTTGTAATTTATGAAAGAAATCACTAACAAGATGTGAAACCCAAATTTTTATTATAAAAAGGGGGGAAATTGAGGAAAATGTGGGTGTTTGGGTTCCACAAAAATGTGAAGGGAGGATTGTTAAGTTTACATTACAAAGACTGGGCTCTGTCTATTGTTGCCTTATGGGCAGGTGACCTCAAATCTGATCAAAAACTGATGAGACCGAGTCTTGACCTCCTCCTTTGAGCATGCTAAGGAGATCTAGCTGTTCTTGCTCATTGGAGCAGGGTGGGGAAAAACATAGGAACCAATGTATCAATTAGATTTTTGAACCCAGCCTTAGATTGCCTTAAAAGAGCTTGTATTTTGGGGTTTCCCCCCAACATTTCTCCCACCATGAGAGAGGTGTGCCATTTTGTTAAGATATCTTAATAAAAACAATTGTAATTTAAAAAAGAGAGACGGGGGAAAGGAGAGAGGGAGAGAATTTGAAATGCAAAACTTAAAAATGAAATGTTCAAAATTGTTTACATATTATTGATAAATATTTAATGAAATATATTTTACAAAACATAGCAGAAAAAATACCATATTGAATATGATTTATTTACTGGTTCATATGCTTAGCCTATCCCTTCAATCTTGGCTTTGTAAGGACTGCTGAAGGATCAAAACACACACACACACACACACACACACACACACACACACACACACACACACACGAGTCTTCATACAAACTCAGTTTCCAGGAATAAAAGCTTATTTATCTGTGATGATTCCCCCAAAGAAACACAGGATCCTAGAAGTGACAATGAATGTAGACGGTGTTGGATCAGCAAGGAGATCCTAAGACAGAGCTCCTGGAAGTATTTTAAGCTGGAAGTGGTGGTGTGACTGTAATGAGGTCAATGGAGTTGGGATGTTTTAGGAACTGAGAACAGCAAAAGAATTGTGATCTGGTGAGCTAGTCTGATCTTGCTCTCCACTATATTGTGCATTAAGTGGACCCTGGGGGAATAGACACTTTCCAAATATCATCAGGGCTTTCTGTTAGCACTTAAAGTTGTAATATGTCAAGAGTAAATGGAGTTCTTTGGAGAGGAAAGGGGCTGCATTTAGACTTTTTATGAACTTGGAGGTATCTTTTTTCCTTGGGTGGCTAAATAGGGTCTGTTCTACATTTGATATTCTATATACCTGAATTCTTTCATGTGAATACTGTACTTTTTTCTTTTTTGTTGTAGATATTTAGACATGGGCTAAATATTCCCATGGGGTAACTGTATTTGGGACATGGGACAAAGAGAGTACAATTAATTAAAACCCTCCATTGGAGCATAAATTTGATTATGTGTCAGATACTGGAAGAGGCCAGGTAGTTCATTTCCCTCTCTTTAAAGATGAGGGAATAAACATTCCCAAGGTTTTATCTCAAGATGTTAAATGGCAGGACCAGAAAGCAAACCTGGAAACCAGGGATCTTAGAACTCTAAATTCAGCATGATTTCCATAGCACCATGATGGAACTTTTGTGTGATATCATTAACTTGGTTTCTGGGTCATAATTTACACCTTCAAATAACTACCCAACATTTTAAAAGTCTATATGAGAACTTCCCCTAAATGTTTACACCCCATATGCTGGAGGCATAGCTCTAACACAAGCACACTCTTAGCATCAATTCAATATTGGGATAAAATGAGGCACTTGTAAGTCACTGAACCAAGGAGGTTAACTTTTTCCAAAGATGTGCAGCAAGGATATGGCGGTATTGATCGTCAGATTTAGTGGACACGGCTTCCTTGCTTTCTGAACAGGACATTTACAGCACTCTAGCCTAAAAAGCTCAGACTTTGTTGGGACTCGGTGGACCCAGAATCTGCTTAGGGGCAGCCAGGATAGTTAGACAGCACTGTGGGGCTGAGGGGGTGGGAGGGAGCTCCCTCTGGGAGGTGGAGGCAAATTGATTCAATTCAACAAATATTTATTAAGGACCTTCTATGAATCAGACATTGTGCTAAGTTGTTAGGGATAGAAAAAGAGGCTCCTGCCCTCAAGGGGCTTACAATCTAATAGACAACATGCAAACAAATTCAGACAAAATAAGCTATATAGATGATAAATGAGAAATAATTAATGGAGGGAAGACCAGAATTTAGAGGAGTTGGGAAAGACTTCCTATAGCAGTTAGGATTTTACCTGGGACTTCAAGTCATGGAGATCAGTAATCAGAGTGGAGGATAGTAAGCTCCCTAGGCATGGGGGGACAACTAGAAGATAAGAGTCAAGAGATAGGGTTAATGGAATAGCCAGCAGGCTGGAGTCCCTGGATGAAAGATTATGAGCTAGTTAGGGAGTAAACTATAAGATGATTTGAAATGTAGGAGGGTCTTAGGTTATGAAGGGCTGTGAATGCCAAACAACATTCTGTATTTTATCCTGGAGGTGTTAAGAAGACAGTGGGGTTTATTGAGCTGAGGGGAAGAGGGTTACATGATTGGAATGGCATTTTAGGAAAATCACTTTGGTGGTTGAATGGAAGATGGATTGGAGTGGAGAGTGACTTGTGGCAGGCAGATCCACCAATAGGCTTTGGCAGTAACAGATATGAGGTGATGCAGACCTGCACTAGTGTTGGCAGTGTCAAAGGAAAGAAAAGATGTATTTGGGAGATATTCCAAAGATGAAGTTGGTAAGCCTGGGCAATAGCTTGGATATGGGGGAGTGAGAGAGGAATCCAAGATGTGATCTAGACTGTGGTGACCCTGAGGGACAAGAAGGATGGGACTGCCCTCTACAAAAATGGGTAAGGTTGTGGTAGGGGAAGGTTTAGAAGTAAATATATTTCTTTTTTTAGGCATATTGATTTTAAGATGCCTGAGTATTCATTCAGTTTTGAGATGTCTGAAAGGCAGTTGGAGATGGAGTTCCTGCATACAGCTTTACCTTATTATATCAAATTATTGTGTATGTGGGCATTTATATAATATTGATTACTGTGGTATGACATCTGGGGAGGAAGTTGAGGCAAGGAAAAAAGGAACCTAAATCTCAAAAGCTGATGGTGTTGGATCAATTCAAGATGATTAGAAAAGGAGTTAACCAAGTTGACAAGGCAAGAAGAGGTAGGAAACTAGTTGAAAAGGAAGATATTGTTTCAATCTAAAATTAAGGGAAAGAATTATTTGACAATGGTAGAAAGGACCCCCACAATCAGTGCTTCTAGTATTTCTTTAATCTTTTTCATTTTCCAATTTTTGAGGGCTGAAGAGTCCTATGGATTCAATAGCTTAAGAAATGTATACCTTGAAATCTAATTAGGAATCCTTGAATTATTTTGCAATTCCTTTAATTCTTACCCTCTTCTTCCCTCTCTATTGCTCCCTATTCCCCTTTTTGCATTAACATTCATTTGGGTTTCTTGTTCATTAACAATGAAAACTGAGAAAGCTTGCTTCTACCTGTTGGATTCTTTGTCATACAAACACGACATGGGATTCAAGTTCAAATCTGTTCTAAGCCAAAACAACTCAGAAATTCCAAAGAATATATACTTCTTAGAAGGCAGTGTGGTATAGGGGAAAAAATTCTAATGTGGGAGTAAGATGACTTGGATTGCAATCCTAATTGTACCCTCCAAAGGTTTGATCACACTGAGCAAATTCCTAAGTCTTTCTATCTGTGAAATGATCGGTACTGCTGGATCATCTCTAAAACCCTTAGTTTCACATTTCTAGGACCAGGATTTATTCTAGATGATGAAGGGGATGGAAACCAATACTATTTTGAAAGATCATTTTAAAGAAACATAATTGTTTAGCCTTGCAAAGAGAGGTCTTAAGGTCAGGATATATCTTCAAGTACTTGGAGACCTATGTGGAGTAGAGGTTACATATATTATGCTTGGCTCTAGAGAAGAGGAAGTGATTTGGATCTGGAGAGAAGTGATTTGTTTTCCTTGTGACCTAGATCTTTCTGAAGGAAGTGATGCTGGGTTACATTGATATGCATACATATCTATAACCTCAAAGGTCTCCTAATCCTAATCATAAACTGCAAAAGGATCCACTGCAACATCCACCCAAAATGGTCATCCAGCCTTTGCTTGACAACCCCACTATCTCCTGAGGCAACTTATTCCACTCTGAAAGCTAGAGTCTAATTAATGGGATTACTTTTCCCCTTCAGGAATCAATATCTATTTTTCTGTGATCTCCATTCATGGCTCAAGTAAAAAATGTTTTTATTTTTACTTATTGATTGAGGACTTCATTAAAGAACTAGATGTTCACTAGAAGCTGAGGGGCAGCTAAGTGGTGCAGTCAGGAGGACTCCAGGAGGATGAGAGTTCAAAACTGACCTCAGACACTTGACTCTTATTAGTTGTGTGACCTTGGGCAAGTCACTTTACACAGATTGCCTTGCATTTAAGACCTTCTCCAGTCATCCTGATTCATATCTGGCCATTGGACTTGGATGGCTCTGGAGAAGAAAGTGAGGCTGTGACAGCATGGCACCCCTTCCCTTTGAATCCCTTTGAGAATGAAGGACAAATATCATTAGTTGCTTCCGTAGAAGTAGTTTCATGATCTATTAAATATTGACAGTACAGTTAAATTATTTGAAGAAAACTCAATGAATTTTTAGTACTCACTGCTATGATGGCTTAGAAGGCAACATTAAAAAAAATTTCCTTTACAGCTGAAAAACAACAAAGACTGTTAAATACATGTCACTTAAAACTTGAAAAGTTATTAAAATAATATTCTGATGTCTCTTTGTGGTGTGGAGGTGACTCTGGGCTATGAAAGGCTTTAAAAATTCTGGGAGAACTATAACAGTTGTCAGTGATGAGGACCATAGCAAGGCTTATTTAGTTTTTTTCACCACAAGGCTGGTCACCAGCTGATGAGTTTTGGGGCAGTGACAGCTAATGAAATCTTGTACTGATGTGTGGAATTATTCCAACAGAAATCAATGGAGAGAATAATCATACTGGTGGAATGACAGCTCTTTCAAAGTAATTTGAAGCATTTTTGTAAATTACTTACAATGCAATTTTTAAAATATCTTTTTCTATTTAGAAGAAAAAAATATCATGAATATTCAGGCCTTGTGGTTTGATAATGATTTTAGTAATCGGGATAAATTCTATCCTTAGTTATATGTGTGGTTCTCTCATTGCTTTTGGCCTGTTTAAATCAAACATTAGGAGGAAATGTTCTATGATGTACAGTCTATTATTATTACAGATCATAAAAGCAGCAAAGAATTGGGTCAGGAATGCTAGTATCACTATCATAAAGATTATAACAGCAAAATAATTATATAATTATATGCATTAAAAACAAGAGAATGATTGTTACTGACTATATCAATAGTGCATTTGAATGATTACATGCCTCTTATCCTTTTCAGGTAAAATATTCTTCAATCTATTTAGTTGAAAATTGAGCCAATTCACTAAGAGGTAATTATAAATACCGACATGATTTTCTGAACTCATTATAACTATTCCTGTGACTTTATTACACATTTTTTCTCTCAAATTTGACTTAGAACATTACTTTGATCTGACATTAATACTAAGCAGTTAATTAATCAGCCCTATTTACTTTTACTTCCTCTTTTGAAGTGACCAGCACATAGATATATTTTAGGCAATAAAATGATGAAGTGCCAAAAATGCTGTAATATTTCCCAAGGGAGGCTTATTCAATCTCTTGACCTGGTTATATGAATTGATAGATTTGGATAATTGTTTTAACATTCCTCTTTATATTCCTCAAATAATTATGAGAGCCCTCACCTGAACCATCAACATTTTGTTTTTATCACTACTGAATCTGCCAGTCATTGAGATTTCTCCTTATCACATTTTTACCAGTTTCCATAATTTAGACGTTTGTATATTTTAATTGGAATTGATTTGGTATTTTGTCTTTCTAATCCCTATGTATCGTTTGGTAACTTGTAGGATATTCCTTAAATTGCATGTTTGATGTATTTTATTACTATGACTCCTAAATTTTTCCAGATCCCTAATAGAAAAATGATATATAAAGGAATATAAAATTGTTCTTGACTGTGGCTTGAGATTTCCCATCTATATAATACTAATTTTCTACATTCCTTTCTCTTTGACTTGTTGGGATTTCCAATAAGACTACTAGCATAGTTTAATCTAGTCTGCCATTAACTCACTCTTTCCTGATTCCCGCCCCCTCCTCCAAACTGTAGAATCTGGAGGGAAATGAAAAGAAGATCCTGCTCACAAAAAAAAAAAAGTTTAGGATCTAGTTTTAAGGACCAGAAAGTTATTTTCATGTATACACACACACACACACACACACACACACACACACACACACACACACACACAAATCAACTTTTGCTAATTTTGTAAGTATGGTTCACTTGATATTCAGATTCAAATGTATGATGGGCTTCTTGTGGCAATCCGCACATTTGGAAGAAGGCTGACAGGCAGCACATTTTGTCTTTCCTTACTTACCTTACTCTAGCAGTCTCTCTGTATGGTACATGATGTCCTATTTCTTTCTAACATTGACACTACATGATTTTCCATTTCCCCTTTTATGTTCTACCTTTTTTCAACCTGGTTCCATTTAGAGCATGTTTTTTTCCCCCAAATTCCTTTCCCAGTTCTAATATGTGCTTTCAATCTGGATTCTTTTTTTTTCCTTGTCATGTATGGCACTTGCAGACCTTTTCCTTAGACCTTCTGTTCACTGGCGAATTCAATAATTTTCAATAATTCAATAATAGACTGTACAAATTCAATAAATTTGTCCAAAATAGGACTTAAGACCTGAAATGGGTAATAATAATGAGTTCAATAACATTACAAATTATATTCTAATTATTTATTTACACAAATTGTTAGATTCAAAGTGCATTACAGAACAGACATTTTTGCAATTTGCCACTCTAATTTTATAGGTGAGGAAACCAAGGTTGAAAGACATCTACCAACTGCCCAAGGTTCTATAATAACTTCTGGTTAGAAGTCTGTCCCGAGGCAATTTTGCTTTTTAATCAACCTCATTCTAAAACATGATTTGATTTAATAAAATCATGTTGCCCAGTTCACTTAATGCCATTTATTTTAAAAAATGCCTAATATTTTAAAGTAGTTTCTAATATTTAGTTAAGCACCAATAAAAAGCTTACCGAATGAATATTAACTAGTGTTCTTCAAGGGTCTTTCACAGTTATTATTTTATTTAATATTTATAAGAATGAAAAAACAATCCCACTTTGTGGAAGACTTCAAAATGGAGATTTAAAAAAATACTCTTATTTGAGGATAGTTTATTTAAAAGAGAATTGTAGTGAAAGTCAGGTCTGAACACTCAACAGTTTTATCATAGACTTGTGATGTATGACTTTACACAAATCACAAGAATTTTCTTCATGCCTTGGTTTCCTCTTCCATTTCTGTATTATATACAGATGGTACAGGGAGAAAAGGAGCTAAAATATATTAAAATGCATTGGGGGAAAAGTGCCATGTAATATAATTATTTAGTATACATTAATAATGCTTGTTCATATCTACAGAAGTATATGATATATAAAGCATGTGTGTAGTTTTTTTTTCATTGTAGAGAACATCCAGTGTGGGAAATTCCTCCACAGACTGAAGAGCAAAATTTGTTTATGACTTAGTACTTAAGATGGAGCAACTTTCCTGAGGCACACAGAGTTAAGTGCCCTTAAGGGTCCATCAATCTTCTGTCAGAGACAGGATTTGAACACAGGTTTTGCTTCCTCTATGTCTAGCATTCTAATCACAGTAAAATACTGCCTCATCTACACAATTAAAACATTAACTGAAAAATTAAATGTATGCTATGTTAAAAACATCAAATATATTCATACAATTCATGTTGATGAGTAGGTATTTGAGCTTATATAATTATCACAATATACTGAAGATAAGTAGGCTTGGATAAAGTGATGGAGTAAAAGATAACTAGAGATGGGAGGTCTTCATTAAAAATGTCCTGTTAAACTTTTTTTTCATTTTTCTTGCTAAGGCAAATTGAAAATATAGGTTTAACATCTTCAGTGTTTCTGTGCTGTCATTATTTGGCCATATTTCTAGCTTATTAATGGGTTCATCTACCCAGAACAGAAATAGATCTGTATCATTTTTTTCAGACATAAAACTTGGGAAAGGAAATGCACTTTAGACTAGGGATCCTTTCTCACACAAACAATGGTTGTGTGACTTAGAATGTGCAAATTTTCTTTGTGCTTCAGGTTTTTTAGCTTTATCATGGGAACACTTGGCATAGTATAGTGTAGTAAGAAAACATTTTAAGCTTTTGAATCTCTTTTCAAATTACAGATATTAATTATACCACCACAGAAATGAACAGAGAGAAATTATCACAATTTATAGAAGAAAAATCATCTGCTGTTGGCTTCAATCAAGTCCATCAATGAATAACATGCCACCTTTTATTGCACATTCACAGCATATTTTACTTAACTCACCTAAGAAAGCTAATCATTAAAGAAAATTAATTGGGGCCATGTCTTCATTAGGATATGAAAGCTCACTTAGCAAATTATATTTTAAGGTCACAAAGTTGTAGTCAAGAGTTTTAAAAGTTATTTTTTCCTAAAAAAAGGCATTTATTTATTTCCTTCTTATTGGCAGGCATTATTCTCAATATCTTCTTTTTTCCTCATTTGGTGTTTGAAATAATCATATAAAAATCCAAAGGAAATTATTATAGTACACATTCCAGTTACTCATGTTAATAAGAGGGCATAACTTGAAGTTCAAAATAATTCATTCTTCCTGGGTTATTTTCTGAGGAGTGTGGTTTCTCTTCAAGGCAAATAATTTGAATAATCAGGAACTGACTGGTGTATATGTGTGTTGTTCAAATAACGAAGACTATTCTCTATCTAGATTAAAGAAAACATTTTAAAATTAAGGACAAATGTGGAAAGAAAAGTGATAATTGCAAAAATGCAAACAAAGGGTTAACAGTGCTGTGTTATATATACTAGATAGACTTGATCATAAGTTAAATTCAATTCGCTTACTATTGTCTACTTGGGAAACATCAATAGGTAAATTCATCAATCCCAGGCTTTGTACAGACCAAATAATTCAATATAACATATTGAACATATAACATGTTTATATGTAACATATAAAAACTTCAGAAAACTTTAAAAAGACTTTTTTAAGTCAAAGCTATTTACATAATCAAGGTTTTATATAATTGTTTAACTTTATTAAAATGTGAAAATTCCTAAAACGGAAAGAAAAAATAGCAAAGAAAGCAGAAAACAATGAATCCAATGACCCAGTTTACTGAATAGATATAGATGATAACCATGTCCATGTCAAACCACCATGCACGGCTGTCATCCTCAAAGTGCATATAATCCATTCTATGAGCACCATGTGGAAATTGTCTCCTTGTAACTGGATCTGCACGTCCACCGAAACCTGAATAAAAATATATGAGCAGATTTTTTTAAAAAGTTGTTTAAAATAAATAGAGCACTCAAAAGTGAGGCTAGGTTATGAACATTCACAGTTCTAAACTTTTATGAGGAGAAAAATCTCAGAATCTTACACTAATTATTATGGTTTATATCTGATAATAATATCTCAAGTAAGGAGGCTGTAATATGCCAAAATTAGAAGTCAAGAGAAAGAGATTGATAGAAAATTATTTTCTCCCAGAAGCAATAGGGAGTCATGGATCATTTCAAAGATCCTCTTATCATTACAATTAAATTTTCCACTAAGTTCACATAGTTGAGTTTCGGGAAAGATTATAAAAGCTGAATCATACTCTATCTAGCACTAGTCAAAAAGATCAGACAGAGGTGTTTCTTGAGGAATTTCTACTTTTATTGCCACAGATTTAAGAGTGATCTGGATGAAAGGTAGATTGAACTTTTAAGGCACGGAGGTATAAATTGCATTATTGAGATAAATACTGAAATTTTAAAAAGAATTAATGAGTACTTTGGAAAGTAAAAATCTATTTGCTTCATATTTTTATCTGATGATGTGGTTTAAGTAAGACATTCTGAAAATAAATACTAAAACAATTCACATTTATTGAGTTTTAGGGACATCTTAACTCTGTTTGCTTTTAACAATATGTAAGTGCTTATTAACTTTTTTAAATCACAAAACTGAAAAAAGAAACTTGTACTTCTAATAAATGTTAATGACACCAACAAGATTTAGTAGGAAAAGAGTTTGAAGTTAAATATGAATTGTAACACATTCTAACCTTTACCCAGACTAATTGGAGATAAGGAAGGGGCACCTGGTGGCACAATAGATTGGGTCTGGCTAGAGTAAGGTATGAATTCAGATCTAGTTTCAGACAATTAGCTTTTACGATGTTTGTCCTTCATTTTTGAAGAAGACCACAATGTCAGGGGAGATGCCATGACAAACACATGAATTGGATTTGAGTGAGCAGGTGCTAATGATAAGTCACCAGTCTCACTTTCTCCTCCGGAGTCATCTGGGTCCAGTGGCCAGATATGGATCAGGGCAACTGGAGATGGCCCTGGATATGAGGTAATCAGAGTTAAATAACTTGCCCAAGGTCACACAGTTAGTAGGTGTCAAGTGTCTGAGGTAGGATTTGAACTCCTGTCCTCCTGACTCCAAGGCCAGTGTTCTATCCACTGTGCCACCTAGCTGTCTTTGCTCACATCCAGGGTCATCTCCAGTCAGGCTGCGGTTGTGACTTAATTAGCTGTATGACTCTGGGTAAGACACTTGGCTTGTTTGCCTCAGTTTTCTGATCTGAAAAATGGGGATATTATAGCATTGTGAAGATCTAAAGTCATATTTAAGAAAAATCCTTAGCACAGTATCTGCTATATAGTAGGGGCTGTATATTTATCTCTTTCCCTCCCTGTATTTTAATGCTAAATGGCAGAGCCTGTATTCTCATTTGTTCTCAGGGAATTCCAGCTAAGCCAGACAGGTGAGGTGAGGCAGGTTGTGGGACAGCTAAAAAAAGCTGTGCCCAGCTTCCAGAGAAAGGGACTGGATTCTCTCTTGAATCATTTCATCTTACTCTCACCAGCCATGGTGAGCCTGGCCAGCTGATCCTGGCAGTTTCCATGCTGCCTCCTCTCCATACCTGGGAGCCCTTTGGGAGCAGGTTCTGTCTTCTGCCTCTCTTTGTATGTGCAGGGCCCGGTACTAAATCAGTGTTTCTGGACTGGTTGGCCCCCATTTCCACAAGCACAGTGCAGGAGATGGTACTAAAGGGACATCCCCCAAACTCAGGTAGAGAGGGATTCCAAAAGCAGCCTATGCTTGTAGACAGAACCAGCAATAACATCACTCTTAGCTGCATGCAGCTTTTGAGGAGGAAATGTGGGGCAGGAACAGAGGAGGAGGAGGAACAATTCTTAAACACACACCTAGAAAATGGAGCAGAATGAATTTTGATAGGAATGTCCAAGAAAATGCAACTCACTGTGAGTCTTAGCACAGGTGGCATGGAGAGAGAGAGGGACAGAGAGAAAGTTATGTGTACTACCCTCCAGCACAAGGAGAGCTGGGATAAGGGGCCAAATAAAATGAGAGACTGAAGCCTCCTGAACCCAAAATTCTTGCATATGGTCATTAAGTATAGTGTATTTTGTGACAAGTAATGGCTTTTTTTTTTCAGTGCCTCATAGACTAGGTTAAATTCATGAATTAAGAGTTTACAGCTTTAGTTTCCGAATGTCTGTTACTATCCTAATTTTGGGAGTTAGGGGAAAGGTGGGGAAGAATGATTCTGGTCCTGTGATATCACTGGAGTAGAAAGCTTCCCAGATAGGAAATGCCTTCTTCCAAATCAGATAGGCACCTGCTATTCAAGTCATAGTCCTAAAGAATTTCCTGGAGAACTGAAAATATCAAATAATTTTTACAAAATCACATCTAGTTCCACATAGGTGTCATAGGCAGGATCTGAACCCAGGTCTTCTTACCTTCAAAACTAATTATCTACTACTACCTCAAAGTCAATAGAATGGTATTATAATAAACTCATAATTTCCTAAGAGAGGTTTAGCTCAAATATATATGCAAATATATCAGGCATTTAGAACAATGAAACATATAACACTTTGTATTTCTTGTAAAATGAACAATTACTGACTAGAATCTGCAATATAAAAATGTCAAATGATTACATTACAAAGTCTAATTTAGGATAAATTTAATACTGGTTTACTTAAAGAGAATTCTACATACAGACAAAAAACAGGGATTGCATTTTTTTTCAAATCTCCTGGATGCCAGCATCATCTATCCAATTATAACTACTGTCACTGAATGTTTGCATAATTGTATGCTGATTACAAAATGATTTTAATGTATTGAGGCAAAAATAGTCTTCTTAGTTTTTTTTGCAATGTACTTGTTATGAAAGTTAAAATAAATAAAAGTAAATCACTCAGAGCAGACTTGATCAGAGCTCTTTAGAGAAAGGATAATGGCTGTTCAAATTTATGGACAGAAAAGTAAATAAAAATACTGCTGATGCCAGAACTTATGTTACCAACCAAGAGCAAAAAAAAAAATCCATCTTTATTTTTAGTACTTAATTTTAACAGCTATTTATAAAAGTTTGGGTACTTAGGTGGCACTGTGGATAGAAAGCCAGGCCTGGAGTCAGGAAATCTAAAATTCAAACCTGGTCTCACCCACTTATTAGCTTAGTAAATGTACCACATAAAGAATAGCTATTATTATTATTATTATTATTATTATTATTATTATAATTCTTAGTTTCTAGAAATTTTTTTATCCACACTACTTTAATTTCTATAGCATTTTAAATGAACACAGATTTCTTGAAAATGATTTAAAATTAATGCACATTGATCCTAGACTCATATATGCTTGAAATGTGAGCAGTTAAATATTTATTTTTCTTTTCCATCGTGTTAAATGGAACTATAAACGGGGGGGGGGGGAGTTCTAATCATTATGCTATTTAAATTCTAAGGGTGTGCTTGATATTATAGAGAACACAAAGTTAGCTAGAAGCCCTACCCTACTGGCAAGCAAGCAAAGGGAAAATATTTTTCACAAATGAGGGGATTCAATTTATGAGGTCAGGAATATTCTATGCTGTTGGATTACTTTTTACTCATTTTCAGATACCCTGATGTGATTCAGAATAGCTCTCAGAAATGAAAAGCTTTTCCTCTCTCTACTGTCAGGGCTGAAATCAAGCAAAGGCTCATTTGGTTGGTTTCACACAGAGTTTTAGAGCTCAGTATCTTTTTGGAGAGCCTCTGATTCATCATCTTAGGCTGGTGCTGCTTGGAGTGAACTGAATAAAATAAAAATAAAAAACTAACATATTAATACCTTTTAAAGCCTAACAATGAACTAGTTGAGCACACTTCAATCTGAGGAAAACAGGATATGATGATGCTAGAGAGCATTTTAAATAATTTTCTCCAAGTGCTTAGGATTATGAATATCTTCAGCCTCAAGAATTATTTTAACAAAGCTTCAGCCACCTTAATGAATTCACTACCTCAAGAAAAGGATGATAACAATAAAACATTTTTAACTCAAAGTGTGGCAAACATCTGTTATTTTTTTTTCTTTTTGGCAAGGCAATGGGGTTAAGTGACATGACTCAGGTCCTCCTAACTCCAGGGCTGATACTCTATCTACTGCGCTACGTAGCAGTCCCCAAACATCTGAACTTAGAAATTAAATAATGAATTGATTCTGCAAACATTATTGAAGAGAAAGAATTCCAATAATTTACTAGGAAAAATAGAAACCCTTAAACTAGAAACTTCCTGTTTATCATGTTTCTTTCTGCTAATATTTCAACTCTCCACATTTAAATAATTTCATTCATTCATTTAATCACTCATTCGTGAGGTATTTACTTAGTGATGGCATACTATGAACTGTGGTTGGCTCTGATGGCAGTTTCTTCAAGTTTAAAAACAGGGGAATTGGATTACCTGACCTCTACGATCCTTTTGATACTTGAGTATTAATAAAAAGAAAAATGCCAAACCTCCAGGAATTATATTGGGAAGATAAAACCGATGAAATAATTAAATAACAATAGGTATGTAACTAAGAACAAAATGAATGATACTGACAGTGAATTCTACAGGAGTTTAAAGAAAGGGAAGATAAATGTGCTAAACTACAGAGCCTAAAGTGAAATATGGGTATAATTTGTTTAGGCAGACAATGGGGCAGAGGGAAAGGCATTTAAGATAGGAAGAATAGATTTTTCAATAAGCAAGAGTATGTTCAGACAGAAAACAGATAACATACAGCTAGATCATAGTAAAGGTACCCCATTATGTGATTGTTATGATGTAATTTCCATGACATTTGGTATGAATGTATTTGTGAGTATGTGAAAATATCATCAGGCTCTTAATAGAGAAAATGAATATATCTACCCAAGTGCCAGCTCTTTGACAAACTAGAGAAATATCCATTTGAGGAAGAAGAGAAGGTCTTTTGTTGGGGACATAATAAGTTGAAAATCTGAACGGATCCATACAAAATGGAAAATGCATTATAAGAAGGACTCCTGCTTTCATGAAAGGTGTGTACCTGGTTCCTGGAGGGAGGTCTACTGCTTAACCTCAGGTTTTCTGCCTTGTTTCACCTCAGGGATTTCCAGTAGAAGCCAAAGCAAAAAGTAAATTTGATGACATAGAGAACCAATTCACCTCAATTTCTAGTTCTGATATACTTAAGACATGCAGAAAGAGTTCACTGGATAATTTAATCAATGTGACCACAAAATCCATAATTTCACAGGCCCTCCTGTCTCTTCTATCAATTAATTCCAGTGTTTTTTGACTTTGCTATTTTACTTTGTCAGATTCTAGTGTCAAAAAGAACTCTAAATTTTTTTTTTTTTTTTGGCAAGACAATGGGGTTAAGTGGCTTGCCCAAGGCCACACAGCTAGGTAATTATTAAGTGTCTGAGGCTGGATTTGAACTCAGGTACTCCTGACTCTAGGGCCGGTTCTCTATCCACTGTGCCACCTAGCTGCCCCAGAACTCTAAAATTTGATAGAAAGTGCTACTCTTAATCAAAGTTATATCTGAGGCATGGGGGTAAGTTAATATTGTATATACTGACCCCAAGAATCTAAACTATTTTTATGTTTCTTGACAGCTCAATTAACCAGATTTGTTGGACATTATTTTTCAGTAGTTTCAACTTCACTCATATATATTCCTGTATACTGAAGTTGGTGAGTAGATGAACTTTCATGAATATCTAAATATAGTTACCTAATTGATCAAGCACATCAACAGGCCTTCTGGCAGATTACAAACTTTGACACCATTAAATCTTGGCTAGAAGTATTAGAATTACTTCAATACCAGCATATGGGAGTATTATTACCCAAGTTCAGTGGGCACTGAGCCTATATCTTTAAGACTAGTCTCTGACTGACTTTATCCTTCTACTAGTTTCTAGACAGAGAAAGATGGACCATGCTCTGTCGTTGTCATAATATCTGTGATACACCATAGTGGCCAAATCAATTCCTATAACTTGATGGTTACAACTGTGATACAACATTAGTTAGCATATTCAGTCATGTGAGGTTGGTCCTTTGAAAAAGCCAAGAGGTTGCCACAATCCTTAAACACTGCTTTCTACCCCTAGATGGTGCTAAAATTAGATTTTATTGTGGAATTATCCCAACTCAAGGAATATTGATTGTGATGGAAACTTTGCCCAAGATAGTTTATTTCTTCCTGTGTGGGATTTTACACTGTGGTGGTGAAAACTGTATGAATTCTCTGAAAATTTTTTTTCTGGTTCCATAGCTTTTCTTGCCCTATCACCTTTGATAGGAGATCCTGATTTAAGTCATTCTCACTTGGAATTATTTGTGACTTATAAGTAAAGATTCACCTTTTTGTGGTTGGTGGTTGTCCTGTTCTCAAAGAGGAACAAAATGACATCACTACATTAGAGTTAAGTTACTGATTAAGTTAAGGTCTGATCAGTTCAAAATGCTTCACCATGTGGGCACAATAGTTGAACATTTGGGGTGAATTTTCTAAATTTGAACATCTCATACCTTTTTTGAATTCACAGAGCACAGCATCCTTTCTGAGTAGGACACACCATGCTGAGCAGTCCTGGGTCAATGTCTCCCATGCTGCACAATCAATTCTATAGTTCTTAAGAGAGACGTTGAGAGTTCCTGTATCATTTTTTTCTGATCACCCTTCCCCCTCCCCCCCCCCCCACTTTGTGAGCATTTGCCATGTGTGAGTTCTCATAAAATGGGTCTTTTCAGCATGTATAAATTTGGCACTTGACTAATATGAGCAGCATAATCCAGCTCATTACAGTTGCACTCTCTGTAGTAATGTAGGAATGTGAGGTAGTTTAGCTCAAGAAAGGATCTCAGTGTCTAGTGTCTTTGCCTGCCAGGGGAACTTCAGAATCTTCCTAAGAATTTCAATGGAAGTGATTCAGTTTCCTGACATGGTGCTGGTAGACTGTCCAGGTTTCACAGGCATATAGCAATGAGACCACAAGCTCTGTAGACCTTCAGTTTGTTAGTCAGTTTTGATACCTCTTCTCTCCCATTCTTTCTTTTGGAGCCTCCCAAATACTGAGCTAGCTCTGGCAATGTGAATACTAACCTCAATGTCAATGTGAACCTCCCTGGGAAGAAAACTGCCAAGGTAAGTGAACTTGTCCACATTGTTGAAAACTTCTCCCATTGCTGAATGGATGGTTCCACATATGGATGGTATGGTGCTGGCTGATAAACCCTGTGTTTTCTTGGTGTTAATTGTTAAGTCAAAATTAGCACAAGCACAGAGATTCGATCCATATTTTGTCTCATCTCAACTTCAGAGGCTGCACTGAGAGCACCATCACCTGTAAACAGATCTTACACTGACACTCCCTCCACTTTGTCTTCTCAGTTGTGCTATCAGTGAGGCAGCTGACCTTGATATGCTATGTTGTCCTCCCTGAAGGAATTTGACAATATGGTTGAAAACAACATGAAAGCATGGGAGCAAGAATGTAGCCTTGTTTTACTCTACTGAGTGACTGGGAAAGTGAGGCAGCATTGTTCGTTATCCAGAACTCTGGCAAGCACAGCGCCATGAAATTGACATACTGATAATATACTGATGAACTTCTCCAAGTAACTAAATTTTGACATAATTTTTTACAAGCCTCAAAACCAACAGAATCAAAGGCCTTGGTCAGATCTACAAACATTGTGTACAGATTGCTCTTCTGCTCCTGGCATTTCTCCTGGAATTATCGGGAAGTAAAGACCAGATCAACTTGTTCCTTGGCTCTCATCCTTAAACAGTATTACTTTTATTCTTGGCTTAGAGGGCTGGAGGCAGAAGTATTAAGTCACAAAGCCTTTGCTTAACTTATCCAGACAGCATAATTATCAAAGTCTGGGAATGAGACGTGAGACCAAACAGAAAAATACCTGGAAGGGTGTGAGAAGGGGCATCATTTCTTCTGATCACAGATTCCAGGTAACCTTAAAGTGCTAAATCAGATTTACCTTTAGGGTTGCTACATTTTAGGAAAGATAAAGCTAATGTGGAGGATTCTAGACCATGTTATATTAGAATCAGTTTAATCTAGAACCTATTTAGGGGAAGAATGACAGCAGTTATCATTTTACTTTGGGCCTATTGTGTGGAAGAGAGATTTACATTTATTCTTCTTGGCCCCAGAGAAATTAGGGGTGCTAAAACTGCTCGGTGGTACAATGGAAAGAGGGAATTGGAAGATTGGGGTTTGAATACTTGCTTTGTTGTTTATTGTCCTTGTTAGTCTGTGGTTGGGAGAGAGGAACCCTAAAGTCTCTTCTAGCTCCAAGTCTATGAATCTACAATTGATCCTAAGATCCAAAGAGGTAGATTTAGGTTTGATAAAAAAACCCAAAAACTAAAACCTTCCTAATACTGAATACTGTAGTAGGTTTCCTTGTGACACAGAATTTTAAGTATATACTAGATAACATTGCTGAGAACACAGAACAGTAAAGAGATTTCTGTACAAGGATAGGTTGGACAAGATGGTCCCTTAAGCTACTTCTAATTCTTGGATTTCATGAATTCAGTGATTTCACTATTGGAGATTTAAAAAAGGCTTTAAAATACAAAGGTCTATAAAGATTAAACTCTTTAACATTAAACTGTAATCAGTCAATTAAGTATATGATTGATTTCAGTTCATTTACTATTTGGTTAGAAAGTTAAAAGTGTTATTTCTCTGCAAGAACTGGAAAAGGTACAACCGCCCCTTCATCTCAAAGACAGAGAAAATAGAGAAGAGGGGGCTTTATTTACTTTGCAATTTTGCCTGTAGACATCCTTCTAGGGGTGGGAAATTTTAAGTGAGTACTAACTGGAGAAAGAAAACTATAAGAGTACAAACACTCTGATGAGGTAATGAAGCCTTGAATGATGAGAATAAAGAAGGGATAGATCCGAGAGACAAGTGGACATATGGTATTCAAGAATTAGATACTGGGATTAGAGAGGAAGAAAAAAAGAAAAACTATATCAAAGCTGTGTTAAATTAAAATTTTCACCTAATTTATGTTAAATTCTTTGTAGGATAGAGTGACATTTGATGAAATATGAGCATAGATCGTTAATTCTATCAGTGACCTATTATTCATAAATTTCTCTTTATCTTAAACCTATTGTTGTCACATTCATAACTTGTATTCACAAAAAATGTAATTAACTTCGAAAGACTTTGTACTACTGGCAACTATCCTCAGTATAGGATATTCCTTTTTTCATGACCCACCAATGCACTAGGCCAAGGAAGAGAAATACTCTCTAGTCCATGATCCTAGAAACTTCTTAGAAACTTCTTTTAAATCCATTTGGTGATACAGATTCTTTAACTTAAAGCTAGAAGGGGTCTTGGGGGGGTCATTTAGTTAATCAGTTCAAAAGTACACTTTGCTCTAATTTTGCTCTCTAATTTTATTGATGCTCAAACTGCCAAACATCAGTTCTGGTTTTACTCTCACCATTCTTCTCTTTCACCCATAGGAGCAAGTGTATAGCAAAGAAGGAAGTCACACAACTAGGATAACTGGGTCCATTTCAAATATATGCCATCTAATTCCAGACTGGAGTCTTACTTTAGTTTACCAATTCTATTATTCATCTCTGATGGACTTTACTTAACTTTTCAAGGTCACTGTTCCAAAAGTTTTACTTTTCCTTCTCAGGCTTCTTATATTATTTAATTTCCCCTGCTACCTCTTAGTAGAGTTCTCACCCCCACCTTTATAGGGAAAATGAACTTTCCAATATCAGGTTTTCAATTTTTTTCATCAACTCTTGAATTAATTTTCTTTTTTTCTACCATTTAATTACAACTATTCATGATCTCTCATCTGGACTTAAGTCACAACCTTCAAATTAGTCTTCTTGCTTCCAAAACCTCAAATGGATCTATGTAGATTTGAATATTTTCCTACAATAATGCATTTGATAACCTTACATGACTATCCTGAAAGGTTCTTGTACATGTCCTTATAGAAGTTTACCATGAGGGGTGCACCCAATATAGTGGAGGTTCTTTCTCACTTTCTCTAGACATCCTGAAGTTACCAATAGAGCAAAGATAAGTACATTAACTATTCCTCATTTTTAACATGCAATCAATTAATCTTCCTTCTTGTTCAAACATTTCTTTGATAATATCCTTTGTTTGGGTTGTTCTATATGGTTTTTTATTATATACCATAATCTATTAATAACTGCTTATACACTGCAGCCTGTTCTCAAATATTAAGTACCTCTATGATTTCTTTGGAATTACAATAACTGTAAATTCTCTGTAGACTATTATTCTGTGACTTCCAGTTAGATACCACACATTCTCCACTGAGCTGCCAAAAATCTTCCTAAAACGAAGTTTTAAACCATGTCAGTTCTCTATGCAAGAATCAATGGCTCCCAAATAAAATAAAATAATCAGTGGTTCCCTATTGTCTTGTAGTAGGAACTTCTGAGTTTGGTAGCTAAAGTGATTGAAAGCCATGATCCAGGCTATGTTGCCAGACATATTTCACATTATCTTTTTCATCCACTCTATGTTTCAGACAAAGTGGCAGCTTGTCCCTCCCTAGCATCCTATGCTTAGAATGTAGGTGTTTCTCACCTCCTTAGTCCCTTATAATGCTTAACTTCCTTCAAGGTTCAGCTGAAGTACTACTTATATACAGAAAGCTTTCCTTGATTTATTTAGGTGTTTTTTCTCCTTCCCCTATGGCTACAAATAGGTAACAATGAATAGAGCTTTGAATCTAGAGCCAGGTAGACCCGAATTCAAACCTAGCCTCAGATACTTGCTAAATGTTTTAATCTCTCTGTCTCAGTTTCATCTAACATAGATGATGATGTTTGTCCTTCATTCTCGAACAAGACTATGACATCAGGGAGGTGATGTCATGACAAGCACATGAACTGTATGTGAGTGAGGGGATGCTGTGCTAAATTGCTCTCTCCTCACTTTTTCTTTCTGAGCCCTCTGGGTCCAGATATGGATAAGGTCAACTGGAGATGGCCCTAGGTGGAGGCAATCAGGGTGAAGGGACTTTCCCAGGATGACATAGCCAGTTAGTGTCAAGTTTCTGAGGTCAAATTCAAGCTCAGGTCCTCCTAACTCCAAAGCCATTGCTCTACCTATTGTACCACCTAGCTGCCCTTTGGGATAGTAATAGCACCTTCCTCCCATTAAGTGATATGCAGAGTGCTTAGAGCACAGTAATCACTTAATAAATGCTCCTTCCCTTCCATCTTTCCCAGTGTAGCTTTTACTTGCTTATCTGTTTACATGTGGCACCTCTTCCTCACTTTCCTTCTTTTTTCCTTTCTTCCTTTCCAAAGTAGCTGTTTACATGTGGTACTTCTCTCTCTCTCTCCAAAATAGAAAGTAATCTATAAGGCAAAAACTGATTTTATGGTTTTGCCTTTGTAGTCCTAGGTATTGAATTATCAGGTAGAATTGGAAAGGACCTAGAGATTACTATTTCCAAACAGGCAGTTTGTCTGAGGCTATCCCCATGTAAATAATATATCAGAGTGGAAATTCGATCCCACTGGATCCTCTGGATTCCTTTTTTTGAATGACAATGAATCCTCACCCTGGGAAAAAACTACATATCACAGTCAGGCAGATCCCCAGTGATCATTTTTCTTAGTGGTAGATGGTATATTTATCCTGCAAAAATAATGCCCTGGACTGAGAATAAATGTTTAACTATTTTTCTTTACTATGAGAGTTAAACACTTGATCAGTACAATTAATGATGAGAGATATATTCCTATTTGGCAAAATTATTTCTAAAATAAATTTAAAAGGAAGAAATTGGCAATTCATTTCAATTTACCTTAAAATGTAACACTTCAAAGGTGCTACTATTGTAGTCTTTTCCCCTACATTAAACAAGTCTTAGGAAATTCTTAATTTAATATTACAATCAAATATGCAAATAGCTTTGTGATAGTGGTTCTCTATCAGAGAAAAAAAATCACAAAACACATGTAAATAGGACCTTGAGAAAGAAGTTTCATAGATGTAATCATGATCCAAGTAAACAAAGATGGTTGGAGAAATTTAGTGTTGGACTATCAAAATAGGTCATGTCTAATTCCAACTGGGGTTGGAATGCAATGAAATACTATAAAATGCAATAAAAAATACCCTGATATAGACTAAGGATAAAAAAATAAGTATACAATTCCTGAGTTTCAGGAGTACCTGAGTTCAAATTTGGCCTCAGACACTTAATAATTACCTAGCTGTGTGGCCTTGGGCAAGCCACTTAAACCCACTGCCTTGCAGAAAACCTAAAAAAAAAAAAAAAAAAAAAAAGTAGCAAGCCCAGTCAGAAAAGAAGGCAAACCAATGACAATTCCAAGAACTACCTCCCCACTCCTGTAAGGGGGAAACCAGTCCAATTTACATAAAACAGGATCAGATCTTACCACACTTGTAGAAGAAAAAGAAGATCTATTTCCAGCTCTACAATAAACTTGTGAAAAATCTAGACTAGAAAAATCACTTGCATACTTTGCTTCTCCAGTTTTCTATCATATAGAAATATTTTTGTGTCATTGAGAGTGTGAATAAGATCTTCAGAGGTGAATATATATTAGACATCCTTGTCTGAATGTGCTTATATGCATCCATTCTTCAATTATCTTTCAGGATCACAGCTTTGAAAAGTTTTTAAATAAATCTAAATTTTTTCATATTATAACTCTCCCTGATGGTGTATAAACACAAACAAGCACAAGAGTCCTTGCTTTCAATAAGCTTACATTCAAATGGGAGAAGATGAACTATAAAGGGGTGCTGGGAAGTTTGGGAAGAGGGTACATTAGAAAAGCAAGGTGCTAAGTTGGCAGAAGTGATGTGAAAGCCTGGGCCCAGCAAAATTTTCAAATAGATGGTGGATATTCACTTAGGCTCATATAATGGATTTAGAAAAGATCTTTAAAATTATCAAATTTATATATAAGGAAACAGGTCTCAAGAAATTAGGTGACTATCACATAGAGATATAGAAAGAACACTGGATTCAGATCTTTTTGAGCCTCAGTTTCTTCATCTGTAAAATAAAAATATTATACTGATAGAGCAAGGCTGAGACTCAAATTCTGGTTCCCTGAATGGACTCTTTCATATAAGGTCATCAACCAGATTTAAGTTTGAGTTGCATCATGGTCTTGGTGGGATTTGTGTTAGATGAATCTCTTCCATTTCTGTAGCCTACAGTCTCAAGGGTGTTTAAAAATTTTTTTTTAATGTAACTTTTTTTATTATTGTATGAAACCTCAAATTTAAAACATTAGCACTTGCTTTTTTTCTTAAAATTTTATAGTTTATTTTATTTATACTTCACCAAGGCTGAAAACGCAGTAGCCATTCATGGACGTAATTCCATTTCTGCCCTGGGCTGGCTCACTTCCCCCCAAGGCAGCCTAGTGACCCTCTCCATCCTGACATATTGGTAATCACTTATGGAAACATGATTAACTTGAGCCTCACTGAAGTTCAGGACTCCTTAGCTATCTTATCAGTATCAAGCAGTACAGGAGCTGTAGACTCTGAATATTAAAAGGATAATAGACAGACATCACTATATCTGGCTTATAATAGTAAAGTGGTCTAGGGTACAATGTTTTTGCTTAGGTTGGGGATAAGGGAGAGGGAAAGTTTTATCCTTGATTTTCAACATCCTTTCTCTAGAGCTGTCCTCTGCTTCTGATCTTCTGGATAAAAGTTGGGAAAGGAGGGGAGGGAGTTGGCAGCCCCCCAAAGAAGAATGAACAATTAATAATTTTGTTTGGAGTCAATATTTTTGTTTGAACTTATATCACCCAAGCACAACTGAAATTAAATATATCCTTATCTTTAAGGGTAGACAGAGAGTACTGATATCTTATTAAGGATACTAAATAATTGTTTGAGCCATATATTTCTAGAGATTGGTATTTCTCTCTAAATACCTTATGCATTGCTTATTTCATCTGATGGTACAACAACCCTACTGTTCTCATTTTACAGAGGAGGAATCTGATGCTAAAAAATTAGGTAGTCAGACTGATTATAGATCTAGTAAATGCCTCAGACAAGATTTGAATTCAGGTCTACCTGATTCCAAGTCTATTCACTATGCCAGCTCAATTTGACATTATTCACAATCATTTAGCATGATTACGGATGAAAGGCCAATGTGGAATCAGCAGTATTTTCTACATGGAGTACACATGAAGTTTATTCTTTGATAGACAAAGCATGTGTTAATCATTTACTGTAAGCATAGCTTGTACCTGTAATGTTTGCTATCTAAAATAGCTAATAAATTTGGAGTAATAGCATTTGATAGTTGGAATAGAGTAGATATTATTAGAAAAATTGTCTCATGAGACAATACTAGTCCAAACTCTGTTAAAAAAGAGAAAAAAGTGAGAGAGACACAAAGAGAACAAAGATGGACAGATAAAGAACAAAGCAATCCCATTTCTTAGAGATACAAACTGGACTACTTTTTGAGGCAAGTTATATTCCTGCTATCTATAGTTAGGCTTCTTTATTTGAAGCGTCATACAGAGTTCAGTAATTTCAGGTGCCAAATCTACATATTTAATACTTTATGAGATGGTGGAGGTTTGGTAGCACTCAAAATCACCTTAAAATCTCTCTCAAGCAACTAGAGATTAGCAGACAGTCTGCAGAAGCACCAGGGCAGAATGCTTATTGGAATACAAATTCTTAGCGACAGAGACTGTGGATGATTGAAAAGACTACATAAATTGAGAAGACTCTCTTCTTCCCCAAATCTAGGTGTAACCCTGACTATTGTGCCTAGACTTGAAATTAGACAGTTCAATCAATCAATCCCAGTTCTCTAGTTGATCAATTTTTTCTCATAATTTTTGAATTAGCTCTAAAATTTCCTTTTATTATCTCTTCAATAAGTCAAATATTAAGTGTTTTTTAGCTAATCAAGTAACTTGTCATTACCCCTTTACCAAGAATGATTTAACAACTAGTTAAAAAAAAAAGAAAAAAGAATGGGACCCAAGATTGATACTTGCGACTTAGCAAGGACACAGAATTGAGAAAAAGCATTTTTTGGAGGATGTGGAAAGGTTGAAAAAACAAACTTGGGCCTACATCATAATAGTTCTTGACAATTGGTCCTGATTGTCTGGTTTTGGCACAATGTGTACCATGAATTGCTGTTTGTTATTTTAACATGTTACTTCTGACCTTGTTCAATATACTATGACTAGTTTGATATCTTACCATATAGAAATGGCTTTCCAAAGTATCAAATCTAAACCTTGATTTAGTTTTCTAAGGCACATGTTAGGCATGGGAAATTTAAAGATAAAGTAAGATAAAATTCCTGTCCTCAATGAATTTACATTTTTTTTTTTAGCTTTTGCAAGGCAATGGCGTTAAGTAGTTTGCCCAAGGCCACACAGCTAGGTAATTATTAAGTGTCTGAGGCTGGATTTGAACTCAGATACTCCTGACTCCATGACCAGTGCTCTATGCACTGCACCACCTAGGTGCCCGAATTTACATTCTTTTTAATTTTTATTTTTTAATTTTTAATTTTTATTTTTTTAATAGTGAATTATATCCATCATTTTTTTCTAGGCTCTGAATTCTACAATTTTGCCCCTCTTTCCTTCCCTCCCCCTGCCGAAGGCTGTCTGATAGTCTCTACATTGTTTCCATGCCATACATTGATGTAAATTACCGAATTTACATTCTTGATAGAGTTTAAAACATGAAGAGGTTACTAAGATGCAAGGTGGAATGGTATAATTCAATTAAAATATTTACTAAGCGTCAGCCACATAAAAATGCTATGAGAAATTTTCAGAAGGGAAAGACCATTGTTACTTGAAAGGTGAGATGGAGCCAAGATGGTGGGGAAGAATTACAACCTGGTTCTACTCCCTTCCCTATCTCCAGAGAGAGCTTAAAAATGCACCAAACTGAGTCCTGATCAGGAAATTCAAGAAAAAAAAATCAGCCCACATCACCATAGATAGACAAAAAAAGTTTGTGGATATTAAAATGGTTTCTAGCTAGGAATGGCCCTGAAGAGCATTCAAATGGGCAGGGTTGAAAAAGGGCCCAAGGAAAGTAAATAGGCCTGCTTGAGCAAGGTACAGGGGAGAGGTGCCAAAGGGCAGCTCTTTTGCTTACCACCTGCTTCCAAATTACACATTCAGAGTGAACTGAGGACCTTAGAGGTGAGGAATGATGGTGATGATGTTTTGTCCTGTTTTCTAAGACCTTGACATCAGGGGAGGTGATACCATGACAAGCACATGAACTGGTATTTTGAGTGAGGAGGTGCTGTGCTAAGTCATCCATCTCCTCCAGAGCCATCTGGGTTCATTTAGAGCCAGTTATGAATCAGGATGACTGTAGATGTCCCTAGGTGCAAGGCAATCAGTTAAGTGACTTGCCCAAGGTCACACAGCTAGTAAGTGTCAAGTGTCATAAGATGAGATTCAAGCTCAGGTCTTCCTGACTCCCAAGGTCAGAGCTCTATTCACTGTAACATCTAGCTGCACAGGCTTTAGGGTCTATCTGAGCAAAGAACAAGTTCATAAGCAACAAATTAAAACAACCCTTAATATCTTTAATTCTATATGTCTGATCATAAATTGGCTTCTCAGTCATTATTAGGGTTTGAAAGTCTGAAGTTAACCTCTGACCTCCTCAGGGTCTGTGTCTCTGCAGCTTTAAATCTGAAAGCAAGATGTCTGTTTCACGTAACCTGTTCCCCCGAGCGCATATGCAAGCTTGCAAGTTTAGCTTTCACAGTTGTACAGACAATAGATTATGAAGACCATCCTGAGGAAGCACAAACTAGTCTGGTTATCCCAGAATATCTTTCTTCTGAACAATTTCTTATCAGTTTTCTTAAAATACAACAGACCTTGTGAATGGGTTAGAGAAATTATAAGTCAAATTAATGACACCTTTATGTATTACTGGATTACCTGATTGGTTGTCCACCAACAATTTTATGTCTCTTTGTCTTTTCTATATAAATACACCCCCCCAAAACTTTGTATCATGGTTGACATCTTTAATGATGTCACTACCCTATAGGATTCGGCATGATCCTAGAAAATAAAATTTCATGGATAAGGTAACTTTTAGTTATTTCATTTTTAGCCTAAGAAAAATTAAGGTTAACAGGTATTGCTTCACTCCTATCAGATTGACAAAGATGATGAAAAAAAAACTTTAACAAACGTTTAAGGGCCTTGTGGGGGGAAAATACAACAATGCACTGCTAGTAGAACTCTGAACTGGTCTAGTCATTCAGGAAAGCGAATTTGGAACTATTGACCAAAATCTATTAAACTGTGTATATAGAATTATTGTTTCTAAGTGGGAGATTTAGATGGTGAACCTCTTTTGAGGACAGGGGCTGCCTTTTTTGTCTCTTTTTGCATTCCTAGAGCATAGAATAATACCCAACACATTGTAAGAACACATTAAATATTTACCGATTGATTGACTAAGTCTAAATACCAAAGAGATCAAACAAAGAGATAAAGGACACATATGAATGAAAGTAAAATAGCTTTACAAATGGTGGAAAAGAATTACAAACTGAAGGAAAGTTCATCAATTGGGAAATGGTTGAAAAAATTATGAAATATGACAAGTGTGATGAAGGGGATAGTTCCAGAGAAACCTGGAAAGACTTGTATGAACTGAGCAGAACTAGAAGAACAAATTATACAATAAGAAAAATATTGTAAAGATAAATAACTCCAAAAGCCTAGCAATTATGTTCAAGTGAGCAATTACAATTCTAGATTCATGATGAAACACATTATACATCTTCAGAGAGAGGGAGATGATGAATTCAGAGTGAAGAGTGAAACTTGAATATATTTTTTAATATGGCCAAAAATCAATAGAAACACTGGAGTCAATAAAAACAGGAGTGAATAATCATGAGGGACTAAAACAGGATAAAATATTTGCATTCTAGTATGAGAAGAGGTTACATACCCTTCAGAACCATATCATCATTAGAGGTCATAGATGAATTCTAATATTTTGATGATCTTAAAAGAAGAGGAAAGGAAGGAAGAATAGATTACTTTGGGGGTGTGAGGAAGGAGAGAAAGGATTCAGAAAACATCAAATAATTTGGGCACACAAATAGTTTACACAATAACTTTATACAAATAAGGAGAAGGGGGTGGAAGAAGTACTTGACAACTGAATCTAACTCTCATCGAAGAAGGGAGGAAAATACACCTGAGGTGGGTATAGGAATACACTTCACTCATCAGGAAAACAGGAGAGAAAAGGAAAAAATGAAAAAGGGAGAGTAAGAAGAAGGGTAGGATAAGGAGGTACATTAAGCAAAATAAAGTCTAAGGATGCACACCTTGTTTATAACAGCTTTTGTCCAGTGATAAAGCATTGAAAACAGGATCACTTGGGGAATGGCTTAAGAATTTGTGGTATATGAATATTAATGAATATTATCAAAAGGATGACTTCAGAGAAAATCTGGGAAGGCCTATATAAACTGATACAGAGTAAAATGAGTAGAAGCAGATCAGCAGTTCTCATAGTGACAATACTGTAAAGATTATTAAGATGAAAAATTTTGAAAGACTTAAGAAAATCTGATCATCAAACAAAAGCTGATTATATACAATTCCAGAGAACTCATGATAAAACATGCCACATGGCTCTTAATAAAGAGATACTGGGCTCAGAGTTCAGACTGGAATATATATATATATATATATATATATATATATATATATATACATATATATATATATTTTGGGATTTGAACAAGTTGGAGAATTTATTATATTTGACTATACATATTTGTAACTTTCTGGAGGGGAAGATAAGGAGGGGAAGTGACAGTGAGAGGATGCAAGGCTTTGTTGCTTAAAAAAATAAAATTCAATAAAAAAAGAATTAAAGGGGTGGCTAGGTGGCATAGTAGATAAAGCATGGGCCCTGGAGTCAGGAGTACCTGGGTTCAAATCCAGTCTCAGACACTTAATAATTACCTAGCTGTGTGGCCTTGGGCAAGCCACTTAACCCTGTTTGCCTTGCAAAAACCTAAAAACAAACAAAAAAAAAGAATTAAAGATTAAGGAAGGTTTCTTGGTAATATAATCTTAAACCTTCAGTTCAAGTCAATGAACCTTTACTAAACACCTATTCTTTATGCTGTACATGCTAGATACTGGGGAGATAATTCAAATAAAACATAGTATTTGCCTCATAAAAAGCTTATAAACTAGTAGGAAGATATTTTCTATCTAGTTAGGTGGTATAGTGGATAGAACACTAGAGTAAGAATTAGGATATTGAAATTCTGCCTTTCTCATTTAGAAATTGAAGGAATTAGATGAGATAATCTCAATAAGATCTTTTCAGCTCTAAATCTATGATTCTATGAGAAAGGGAAAGAGGTTAGGATAAGGATGGAAGCATGATTTCCAAAGCAGCACTGAATTCTTTTCTTATGTGCCTATATGTTTCAGAAAAACTTACTGGACAAAAATATTAAAATGAGTAATTTGAAATACGTACCTATACAAATTTATATTTTATGAATGCAGATATTTTTTCCTTAGTAATTGGAATTTAGCCTAAACTAGACCTAAATTCATTCAACCATAAAGGGGATCAAATGCATTTCAGTATGAATAGGTTAAAAATAATCCTAACTAAGGGATTTTGTTTAATCACTTACTTAGAAATGTTTTGTTGGTTTTGACAATTTTTTCCTGATTGCAGAAGAAAAAAAAATTTAGGTCTTAAAACTTCATGTCTTAGTTCTTCTGGTCATAACAACAAAATATTGTTGAAATGCAGGTGTCTAAGATAGCCTAATAAAAGTTCCTTCTACCAAGTAGAAGTGAATGCCCGGAGAATAACTCTGATCTTTCATGTTTTTGAAGCTGTTAGATTGATTCTGCAAGTTTAAACATGTTCTGTTAGGAGACAAGGGATATCAACATGGTATATGTGTTTGTGTGTTATGGATAGCAAAATTATACAAAAAAACGGTAGCAAGCACAATAAAATCGAGCTTAGATAAGTCAAGGGATTCCCTGCCCCCCCCCCCACATGGACTTGGCTCTATTTTTCATAATTTAGGGGGCATTAAACTTTTCAGTCTGGCTTGCCTGGGACTTAAGTGTATCCTAAGAAAGCTTTTAAAAAACTGTCTTAGGCCTTTAGTAGTTATATATTATTCTATTAGGACACAATATATTACAGAATCTCAAGGGGTTTTAATGTCCCGTTTAACTTAGGAATGCATTTTACCGCATCTAAACTCTTCTTGAACCTTTTCCTAGGAAACAGGGAGCTCACTATTTACATACTGTTTTTGCCTACAATTCTAAAAAGTAATGCGAATATTTTTTTACAAAACTGTTTCTCAATATTTAGTCTGGCCGGAGGATCTGCACGTGCTACGCTGGTGTTTGGGGAGTCAGCATGCTGCAGGATCTAGACTTGATCCGCACTATCTGGGAGGACGATGAGGGACCCCTGGAGCTGGAGTCCGACAGCGGAGGCGACGAGGATGAGGAACCCATTGTGCTGAACAGAAAAAAACATGCACTAAGGAAGAATCGGAGTGTTGATTTCAATCCAGACTTTGTTTTTACTGAAAAGGAGGGAGCATATGATGGAAACTGGGCCATGGCTGATGTTATGAGTCAACTCAAGAAGAAGAGAGCAGCTACAATACTAGATGAGAAGATTGAGAAAGTTGGAAAAAAATGGAAGAATGAGGAAAAAGAAGCCAAGTCTGGGAAAACAGTTGATGAGAAGGAAGGAAATGAGAAGGAAATTCAATGTGACTCGGAAGGAGAACATGAGGAAGAGACAAAAGAAGATGAATCAGAATCAGAGTATTCATCAGCTGATGAAAACATCCTCACTAAAGCAGATACACTGAAAATGAAGAAAACAAAGAAACAAAAGAAAGGAGAGAAGGAAACAGGTTTTTTTGAAGATGCCTCTCAGTATGATGAAAACCTTACATTCCAGGACATGAATCTATCTCGACCTATCTTGAAGGCTATAACAGCCATGGGTTTCAAGCAGCCTACTCCTATCCAGAAGGCCTGCATACCTGTGGGGCTATTAGGGAAGGACATTTGTGCTTGTGCAGCCACTGGGACAGGTAAAACAGCTGCTTTTGCCCTTCCTGTCTTGGAGCGTCTTATCTACAAACCTCGACAGGCTCCCATAACCCGTGTACTTGTGCTAGTTCCCACTCGAGAATTGGGCATCCAGGTACACTCTGTCACTAAGCAGCTGGCCCAGTTCAGCACTGTTACCACCTGTCTTGCAGTGGGTGGCTTGGATGTGAAATCCCAGGAGGCAGCTCTTTGGGCTGGACCGGATATTCTCATTGCTACACCTGGCAGGCTCATTGATCATCTCCACAATTGCCATTCCTTCCATTTGAGTAGTATTCAAGTACTCATTTTGGATGAAGCTGACAGGATGCTACATGAGTATTTTGAGGAACAGATGAAGGAAATAATTCAATTGTGTTCCCACCACCGCCAGACCATGCTCTTCTCAGCCACCATGACAGATGAGGTAAAAGATCTGGCTTCAGTCTCATTAAAGAATCCTGTAAGGATCTTTGTGAATAGCAACACAGATGTAGTTCCATTCCTAAGGCAGGAATTCATTCGAATCCAACCTAATCGAGAAGGAGACCGGGAAGCCATTGTGTCAGCTCTTTTGACACGAACTTTTACAGACCACGTGATGCTATTCACCCAAACTAAGAAGCAGGCTCATCATATGCACATCCTTCTAGGGCTTATGGGGTTGCAGCTGGGAGAGCTGCATGGGAATCTCTCTCAAACACAGCATGTGGAAGCCTTAAGGCACTTCAAAGATGAGCAGATTGACATCCTAGTGGCCACAGATGTGGCAGCCCGAGGACTAGACATTGAAGGTGTCAAAACAGTCATAAATTTTACAATGCCCAACACCATCAAGCATTATGTGCATCGAATAGGCCGAACAGCACGTGCTGGCAGGGCTGGACACACTGTGTCCCTGGTAGGAGAAGAGGAAGGTAAGATGTTGAAGGAAATTGTGAAATCAGCCAAAGAGCCTGTGAAGGCCAGGATTCTTCCTCAAGATGTAATCCTAAAATTTCGAGACAAGACTGAAAAGATAGAGAAAGATGTGTATGCGGTCCTGAGACTAGAGGCTGAGGAGAAGCAGATGCAGCACTCAGAAGCCCAGATAAATACAGCCAAATGACTCCTAGAGAAAGGTAATGAAGAGCCAGAGCGGACCTGGTTCCAGAGTAAAGAAGAGGATGAAGAAAAAGATTGCAAAGGCCCTACAAGAGTTTGACTTGGCCTTGAGGGGAAAGAAAAAGAGAAAGAAGTTTATGAAGGACACCAAGAAAAAAGGGGAAATGACACCAGAAGAAAGGTCACAATTTGAGATTCTAAAGTCCCAGATGTTTGCTTGAGCGATTGGCTAAAAGAAATTGGAGAGCTAAGAGAGCAAGAGCCATGCCTGAGGAGGAGCCAACTCCAGTCCCAGGCAGGAAGCAAAAGAGGGTGAAGAAATCTGTCTTTGATGAGGAATTTACCAATACTAGCAAGAAAGCTTTGAAACAGTATGGTGCTGGCCCCACCTTTGAAGAATGGAAACAGATGGGATTACTCCATCCCAAGAGAGGAGGAAACTTCAAATCTAAATCCAGATACAAGAGGAGGAAGTAGCAAATGCTACCTGAAGAAAAACTTAAAGCTTTATCTTTAATCCCTTTCCTAGGGGAAATGTAATTCCATTGTTCTTTTTGATTGTAAAAATCCTCTTTAAAAAGGTCTATTAAAACAAAAAAAAAATTTAGTCTGAATTTAACCAAAGTCTTAACTGGTCTTTTTATTTACATATTGGCATGTATGTATTGTCTTCCTAGTTCTTCTAGCAGTTTTGTTATTGGTATTCACAAAAAACAAACTACTATGTTCATTTGCTTAATTAGTCTATTCAGTGATCTACTGTTTTTCTCTCTTTTTAAAACTAGAACCAAATTGTTTTGATGATTACTGCTTATATACAGTGAGATCTGGTAATCCTAGGCTCCCTTCATTTCTACTCTTTTCCCCTCATTTTCTTCTGACTATGGTAATTTTTATTATCCAAAGGAGTTTAATTGTAGTTATATGAAATATTTATTATTGCTTCTTGGGAGTTTGATTTTATAGGTCAAAATCTCTATATTAATTTAGGTAGTATCATAATTTTTTTATATTGGCATGGTCAACTCATTACAAAGAATGTCTCTCCTTTTATTTATATTCCTGTAATTTTTTAAAATGAGATTTCATTTTTTCAATTTACAAATATTTATGGTCTTTTCAACCCTCCTAACCCTGCCTCCCCCAAAAGAGAGGACTTTGATTTAAAAAATTATAGTCAAACAAAACAAATTCTCACACTAGTCATGTCAAAAACGTATGTTTCACTCTGCATACTATGTGTGCATGTGTGTTTGTGCATGCAAGTGCAGGGGGCAGGGGGTGGGTGTTAGGGGATAGGAGGGGACAGTAGCATTCTTTATAATTGATTCTCTAGAATCCTTCTTGGATATTGTGATTATAAAAGGTCTTAAGCCTTTCAAAGTTGCTCCTTTTTATTTTGAAGTCCCATTTACATATTTTTTGAATATGTCTTTGTAGATTTTGCTAGAAGTTATGCATTTTGTAGTTATTTTTGAAGTAATTTATCTTTATTATTTCCTTCTGGATTTTGTTAGTACTCCATAGAAAAGCTGATGACTTTTGTGAAATTATTTTTTATCTTTACTGAAATTCTTAATAGAGGATACAAGAAACTCTGAAAAATGTTTCCTATAAGAGTGAACCATTTTATTATCTTCAAATAAGGATAATTTTGTCTCCTCTTTATATTTTTATTTCTTCAATTTCTATGTTGAATAATGTTGGCTTTCCCCCTGAATTTACTGTGAAAATTTCAGTATTTCTCCCATTGCAAATAATACTTACCCTAAGTATATGAATATGTGAATATGTTCCTTCTTAGATTAAAAATCTATGACTTCTTTGGTAGGCTTTTTAATGTATATCAATATAGTATTTTTTATTGTTGTTTGTATATTTATATTGTTTTCCATAAAGCCAATTTGGTCATAGCAACTTTCTAGTCTCTTTGCTAATATTTAATTTAAATACCACTGTCAATATTCACTAGTAAAACCGGTCTCTAGTTTTCTCTTTCTTTTAATCCATCCAGGTCTGGATACCAGGATTATATTTATTTCAAAAAAAGAATTTTGTGGAGTATCTTTCACAATTACTAAGGATATTGGTAGTTATTAATTGCTTTTTTTAAAAAAAAAGTATTTATTTAACCATTACTAAAATAGTCTTGTTGTAAAAGTAAACATAATCCCCACCCCCTCCCCACAAAGATAGAGAAACCTCATGAAAAAAAAAATTGAGAGAAAAAGAAAATTTACTTCAGTCTATGTTCAGATACCATCAGCTCTGTCTCTGGGATGGATCCCATTCTTTATCATAGATCCATCAGAGAAGTTGCTTCTATATATTTCCCACAGTTGCTATTGCTAACTCTATTTTCCTCCATCTATTCCTCCCCACTCCCATTTATTCTATTCTCTCTTGCCTTTCACTTTGTCCCTCCTCAAAAGCATGTTGTGGGGTAGCCAAGTAGTACAGTAGATAGAACACCAGGAGAACCTGATCCCAAATATGGCCTCAGATACACAACAACCATCCAGCCATGTGATCCCAGGCAAGCTACCCAATCCCTTTACCTTGTCAAAAAAAAAGTGTTATATCTGACTACCCTCTCCCATGATCTTCCCTTTTTTCTATCACCTACCCCACCTCCCTTCCCTCCCCCTGTCCCCCTTTCTTTCCTTTTTTTTTAGGGTAAGAATGATTTATTTACCCTATTGAGCATGTATTTGGTCTCTTCTCTGAGTCACTTCTGATGAGAGTTTGAAGGTTCACTCACTCCCCCTCACATTCCACCCTCCATATCATTGCAAAAGCTATTTCTTGACTCTTTTACATGAAATATCTTGGTCTATTCTACCTTTCCTTTCCCTTTCTCCTAGTACATTCCTTTTTCAGTCATTGACTCCATTTTTATATTATACCTTCATATTCATCTCTCTCCTATGCTTAGTCTATATATGCTCCTTTTGACTACCCTAATAAATGAGTTATCAGTATCTTCTTCCCATGTACAAACAGTTCAACATCATTAATTTCCTCATAATTAGCCCTTCTTGTCTACCCTCTATATGGTTCACCTGAGTCCTGTATTTGGAGACCAAACTTTCTGTTCAGCTTTGGCTGTTTCAAGAACAAAGTTTGAAATTCCCCTATTTTATTGAATATCCATCTTTTTCCCTGAAAGAGGATTTCAGTTTTGCTGCATAGTTGATTCTTGGTTGTAATCCACATACTTTTGCCTTCCAGATTATCATATTCTAAGCCCTCTGAGTCCTTAATGTAGACACTGCTAAGTCTTGTGAATTTCTGACTGTAGTACCACAATATCTGCATTGTTTCTTTCTGGCTGCTCAATTTGGGAGTTTTGGAATTTGGTTATAATATTCCTGGGATCTCTTTCAGGAGGTGATCAGTGGATTCACTCAATTTCTACTTCATCCTCTGCTTCTAGAATTTTTTTTTTAGTTTTTGCAAGGCAAATGGGGTTAAGTGGCTAGCCTAAGGCCACACAGCTAGGTAATTATTAAGTGTCTCTGGCTGGATTTGAACTCAGGTACTCCTGACTCCAGAGCCAGTGCTCTATCCACTGTACCACCTGGCTGCCCCAATTAGGGCAATTTTCCTGGAAGAAATTCTTTTAAAAATTAGTCAGGTTCTTTTCCTGGTTATGACTTTCAGGTAGTCCAATAATTTTTAATTATCTCTTCTGGATCGGTTTTTGTCCAGGTCTGTTGCTTTTCCAATGAGATATTTCACAATTTTATCTAGTTTCTCCTTCTTTTTGTTTTGTTTTCTTGTTTCTTGATTTCTCAAAAAGTCAATAGCTTCCTTTAGCTCTACTCTACATTTGAAGGAGTTTTCTTCAGAGAGTTTTTTTAAATCTCCTTTTCCTTCTGACCAATTCTTCTTTTTAAAGCATTCACCTCATTGGCCTTTTGGACTGCTTTTTCCATTTGGCCTAAACTGGTTTATAACATCTTGCTTTCTTTGGTATTTTTTTTTTTGTATCTCCATCAAGCTGCTGACTTGGTTTTCATGATTTTCCCACATGGCTCTTGTTTCTCTTCCCAATTTTTCCTCTACCTCTCTAATTTGATTTTTAAAATCTTTTTTGAGCTCATCCATAGCCTGAGCCCAATTTCTATTTTTCCTGGAGGTTTTGGATACAGAATCTTTGACTTTGTCATCTTCTGAGTGCATGTGTTTTGATCTTCCATGGGTCCAAAGTAATTATTTATGGTCAGATTCTTTTTTTTTTTTTACAAAAGAATTTTATCAAATCTTTAAAAAGCAATTATGGAGGGGGGGTGAAGTAGAGTCAAGATGGCTGCCTGGAAGCGGAAATTTCCAGAAGCTCTCTTCTGGAACACTCTGGATGTTTTATGTTTGATTTGTGGCTCTTGATATTCCTGCTGCCATACTGTAAGCTCTGAAACATTCTCCTCCATTTAAAAGAGCTTGAATGTGGTCCTGACTAAGACTGTGTTTCTCCAGACAGAATTATGGACTTTGTTTTTTTTTTTTTAGGTTTTTGCAAGGCAAATGGGGTTAAGTGGCTTACCCAAGGCCACACAGCTAGGTAATTATTAAGTGTCTGAGACCCGGATTTGAACCCAGGTACTCCTGACTCCAAGGCCGGTGCTTTATCCACTACACCACCTAGCCGCCCCAAGAATTATGGACTTTGAACAAAGATCAAAGACTATTACTTTCAAATTAGGGGGAAAAAACCCATTATCTTATAATGTAATTTTACTATCTCATACTTTATTTTTCTCCTTTAAGGATATGATTTCTCTCTCATCACATTCAACTGAGATCAATGTATAACATAGAACCAATGTTATACCTTCTGTTATGCCTTCTGCAGGGGTTGGGGGAAGGGAAGCAAGAATGGGGGAAAAATTATAAAACTCAAAATAAATAAAATCTTTCTTAACAAAAGACTGTGTGTCTACTCTCTAAGGATAAGCTCCTCCTTATGAAGATGCTTATCATTGGGATTCTGGTCACTTGGCAATAAATTCCCTGGACATGGAAATTCAGGCAGCAAAGAAAAACCTAATTTCCAAGATTCTATGTAACTCCTATTCTACTTCTAGATTGATGGTGGCAGAGTAGTTGAAAGGGGGGCATAAAATGCTAAGTATTTCACAAATATTAAGACTATCAAACACTAATTTAGTTACTGGTCCTATAATGAAATATTTGTCCAGTGATCTTCCATACACTAATGGAAGAACTAATTTGTTAATTTTTAACACTATCATTATAGACATTAAAGCAGAAATCAATAAGCTATGTCCTTAATATGTGCCAATATGTTATGCCAATATGAGAGCTGGGAGTACAAAGAGTGGAAAGATTAGCCTTGGTCTTCAAGGAGTTCACATATTAAGTGAAGTAATATGTAAATCATAACTTAGGTACATACAAAATATACAGTAAACAAATGAAGTAATCTGATAAGGGAAGACCAGGGTAGCAGATGGGAAATTACAAAAGGCCTTCAAGAGTTGGAAATTGAACTGGGCCTTGAAGAAAGATAGAGGTGAGAGGGTTTGAGAGGTCTGGGTATAAGGACAGCTAGTACAAAGGCACAGATGCAGGAGATGGGAGTTTCCTGCTTGAGAACCTCTAAGTCAATGTGACTAGGTTGTAGAATGAAGAGAAGTAAAAATGCAAGAATACTTAGAAGGCAAGAAGGTGCTAGTATATGAAGAACTTTAAATACCAACCCCCCAAAATGACCTTTGTTTTATCCATGAAGCTACTGAAGCTCATTGGGCACACAGAGGTAATATGGTCAGTGCTCTCATCAGAAAAAAAATATTTTGGCAGTTGAATAGAAGATACATTAGATGGGAAGAGACCTGAGGCAAGGAAACTAGTTAGAAAGCTACTGAAATGGTTCAGGCAAGAGAGTGAGGAGGCTGAACTAGGGTTGTGGCTACCTGAATGTAAAGAAGGGGAGAAAAAGGAGAAATGTGAAGGTAGAAAAAACAATTTGGCCACTGACTGAATACATGGAGTAAAACTGAATCAAGGATGACAAATTTTGTGAGCCTAAGTGATTGGTAGGATGGTGATGCCTTTGATACTAAGCAGGAAGTGTATCTATGGGGCATAACATTAGAGAGGTTTCAGAGTTAGCTAGTTAGTTAGTGAAGCACAGTTATAGCTCAGGAGAAAAAGTAGAATTGGATATATAGATCCAAGAATCATCTGCATAGAGATAACAATAAACATTATGGGAACTAATGAGATTATCAAGACAAAAGGAAATCACAGCTAACTGGAAACTATTCTCCTTAGTAAAGCAAATAAAGTAGGTAGTTTTTAATCATAATACAGAGACGGTAAGAATCATCATTGCACAGGATATTTGGTCTGAAAGTGATAAAATTCTTTTAGAGATTTGGTATACAGCACTGCATTTGCTCCTTTGGGGTCAAAACCTTGCAAACATCAACACAGGTTTGATAAAAAAGGATGGGGAAAATTCAGTTTACCAGCAGGATAAAGTTCATCCAACTCTAATAAAGCAGCATTTAATTCCATCAAAAATAAAGTAAAAATGAAGCTTAGAGAGAGATAAGAGGATTCCTGGATCTCTCAGGAAGAAGATGAAATTCAGTTTTATGCAGATAGTGACAATCCAAGGTGCTTTTATGATGTCCTGAAGGGTATTTATGGGCCCCAAATCTATTCTGAATCTCAATTTCTTAGAGCTGATGGAGCCACATTGATTAGTAATAAGGACATGATCCTAGAGAGATGGACTGAATACTTTCAAAATATACTCAACAGACCAAAATCAATAGGTGCTGAAGTCATTGACTGTTTATCTCAGGTTGAAGTCAATCACTTTCTAGTCAAATTTCAAACTGAAGAAGAGGCTATGAATGCCTTAAGGCTCCTTTCATGGGGTGAAGCAACTGGTGCTGAGTCTATTCCAGCTGTGATGTACAAGGTGGGGGGTCCATTGCTTATAGAAAAGCTGATTTTCTGTGTTATAGGGCAAGAGATTATTTTCAGGGAGTTCAAGGAGGCTTTCATTATATGTCTCTATAAAGGTAAAGGAAATAGATTATTCTGCGATAATCAACAGGGGTGGGGAGGTAGGGTGTCTCTTAGTCATTGCTGTCAAAATTTTTGCCACAGTCCTCCTTAATAGATTGATCCTTTTTCCTGGAAGATGGTCACCTTACCTGAGAGACTGGGGTTTCAGAAAAGGCTGAACAACAGTCAATATGATATTTGCTGCCCAACAACTCCAGGAGAAATGTCAGGAGGGGAATAAAGGTCTGTATTCAATGTTTGTAGTTTGGATCAAGGTCCTTGAACTGTCAGTTGTGAGGGTTTTAGAGGAATTATGTCTAAATTTGGTTGTCTGGAGAAGTTTATCAGTATTATACATCAAGTACATAATAACATGCTTGCCCAGGTTCTGAATATAGGTGATGCTCTCACAGATCTCCCAGTCACCAATGGAGTTAAACAAGGTTGTGTGTTTGCTTTCACTTTTCATCATCAAGCAAGAGAAGATACCAGACCCTGAGTTTCTTTCTTGAACTAAACCACCAAGCATTCAAATTCTACTGCAGAGAGAACATCTCCAAAGGGTTAGCCATGTTCCATCAATGTTAAACCATAGGCTTGCCAAAAAGACTATTTAGGGAGAATTCACACAAAGATAAATACATGGTGTTCAGAAAAAAGCTATACAAGGACACTCTCAAGAACTTTGGAATTGATTGTGTAATATGGTAGACAACAGCATAGGGGCTGTCCATCATATTATTAAAGAAGGTGCTCTGCTTTATGAGAAAAGTAGAACTGAACTGGCTCCTAAGAAATGGGAGATGTGCAAAATGAGAATCTACCCCAAATGTTCACATTAACTCTGTGTGCCCAACTTGTGATAGAGCATTCTGATCAGCCACAGTTGAACACATTGAAACTTGATTAATATAGTGATCATTTTGGTCCTCTTCGAGAAGGAAGTACAAAATAAATTGTAGTGCTCATGATAAGTACATGCAAAATATTTCCATGAAAATGAATTCAGTTTATGTGTTGAAATCTGTTGTAAAGTATGATAAAGAAAAAAATCTATGAAGAATCTAATCAAATCCTACAAATTAATAAAGGCTAAAATTAATACAAAACTAAGAAAAAGAAATGAAAAGCTATAGAATACAATTAAAATAGCATTCACTTGATGTAGTGAAGCACAATACAGAGAAAAATGCTGTAATCTTTTGAAATGTTTTTGTACCAAGAGGGTATTTTCCATTCCTCAACAGTTGTTGACTGTTTGCTATCTCCATTTCCTAAGTCACACTGGACTTAAGAGGCTTAGCATCTAGTAGGTATAATGCCACCCATGCACAATTAGTACTATCTTAGTCACTTCTTAGGGACTGACCCTGTAGGAAAGGCATTGAAGAATATCTGGAGTCAGGTGTTAAACTACTCCTCAAGAACCACCCTTATTCTGCCCACCATTTAAATAAAAATCCTATAGGATGGCCTTCTTTTTTTCTTTCCTTCTCATCTAGACCTTGTTAAATATAATAATCACTAAAAGTTTTTATAATTATTTTCCTGGTCAAAGGTTGTTTTTCTTGGCTATTTTAGGATTGGAATGTGTTCTCTTTAGACTTTAAAAGGAAGACCTGTCTAGTCCTCTATAAACTCCTGTGAATTTGATCAATTTGAAAAGAGAATTTTGTCAACCTGCTTAAGAATTCAGTCCACCTTTCAAAACATGTATTTACCCTGCCCTCCAGGTAAAAAACTAAAAACAAGTTTCCTCCCTCAAGGAAAAAAGCATTGTAGAAGAATATTTCCCCAGGATCAAATAATAGAATAGTTTAAGGTTTTATCTACCATTTTAATGTATATTTTGTTCCCCCCCCCTTTTTTTTTTTTTACTGTGTAAGTTTTCTGATCTCCTGCAGCTTGGGTAGATCATTTCCTAAGAGGGTTTCTATTACCTAATGATGATGAGTAAAATCTCAGAGAAATAAAACCTTGTATCTAATCTATTTTTCTTTATTTTTATGTCATGTTATTTTAACTTCAGTTTAAGTTCTAATTATAGGGTTACATTAAAGGTGCCAGCATGAACTTGGATAGACAAAATTTTGAAGAGTGACAGGCCTGTTTGGACTCAGACATGCTCCATGGAAGGAAAGAGGTCTATAAAACTGATCTATGGTCTGAAGGAAGAGGTGCTCCTTGGGAGAAAAGAGGTTTGTAACTTTTAAAATCCCAGCTCTATTCTGAACCAGTGTTTTTAAGTTTACAGAGAGCAGTGAAAGTGAGGTTTACTTTTAAACTTAACTGTTCTTGTCTGAACTATTGTTTTTGGTTGTTATTACAGTTTCTCTGGGAATTTTACCATTTGTTTTGGAGTTCTCACAGGTTGGTGAGAATGGTTTTGGCTTCAAGCAAGCAGGTGGGTGCTGAGGACTTCTTACTGATCTAATTATGACATTCTTTGGAGTGGTCTAGGGATTAGATCTGACTCTTTTGTTTAAAAAAAGAGCAAGGATTTTGTCCAGCCACCCTGTCATATATCCAGTGTCTTTTATATGCTTTTATTTGGTTGTTTGTTTAATGTCTTTTTTGTGTTTTGATATGTATTGTTAAGTTGTTGTATCTGACCATGGGACAATCTAAATCTAGGGTCAGATATTCAAAAATTTCAAGGATATGGGAAGAGGAAATGGCTCAGATTAAAATCCTCAGTAGAGAGAACTCCTGCTTTTTATATGACTAAAAATTATAATTTTAATGACCACATATTTTGTCAGTGGTAGAGTACATTAACCAGTGATGACCTCAAGTTATGTTGGTCAAGATGGGGATCTTTTGAAAGGCCTAAATTAAATTATATTAAAACAAAATTAATTTAAAAAATTAATAAGATGTCCAAGGAGGAATGGGAAATTTTTCACCATTGGTATAGTGAGATGCTAAGAAAAAAGCATAAGGCTCAAATATCTTCACTTAAGCCTTGAAGAAAGGCATTTTCTCCTTCCCTTGAGAAGTTGGCTCTTTCCCCATCTTTCACGTTCCTCAGCTTCAGTCCCTCCCCCTACAAAACAGTTGGTTCCATCTCCAAAGGCTTCAGCTTGTAGTGCTTTCTTAGCAATTATTCCTTCTCCTCATTCCTTACTTTCTTTATCTACCATAGACTCTAGTTTTGGGAATTACTCCTTTCTGTAAACATGAATTATAATTCATCTGTTCCCATTTATCCTACTCTAACTGATTTTAAGGAAACCTCTGCCTCTCTGTGCCATCCCCCTGCTGGCCCTATTCACTATGTATTCTCTTTTTCCTTTCTACCCTCATTCAATTTCTTCTTGTTCTTCTGTTTCTCCCTTTTCTCATTTGCCTTTTCCACCTTGTTCTAATCCCTCTCTTTCTCCTATTTCCACTCATCCCTATCCCTCTTCTCTTTGTTCTTCCCTTTCCTCTGTTTCCCCAACATTAATCCCTCCATTACCTCTTCTCTTGCTTCTCAAAAATTTTCCACTTTCTTTTCTGTTTCATCTCCTCATTCCTCTATAACCTCTTCTGTCTTCCAATTTCCTTCCCTTCCTTTTCTGTTCCAGTTTCTTCGATTTCTCCCTTATTCTTTCTCCCCCAATTTCTTCTCCCATTTTAACTTCTATTCCTGTAACCTTTCCCCCTTCCTTGCCAGTTCCAATTCCTCCTAGGTTGTCTTGTCCTAATCTTTCTCCTACAATTTCTTCTCACACTGTAACATCTTCTGCTTATCCTCAAAATTCTTCCTCAAATATTATTCAACTGTGACCTAAGTCCTCCAATCTCTTCACCTCCTTTTGTTCCCTCTTCTCTTTGTCACATAAATTCTTTATGTGCTCCTATCCCATCTCCCTCCAGTATCATCTTCTAACTCCTCTTCCTATTTTCCACTTTATGCCACTGTCCATTCCTCATGCTCTTCCATTCCAACTCCTCCCCTTTGTCTCTGCTATTCCTCTTCCTTCTGTTTTTAATGAGATTTCCCCAGGGCCAGATAAAAGCCTAAAGCTTGACTGTAGGGATCTATCCCTTCAAGATAGTAATTAGACTATGTCCTCCAGCCATTTCATCTACAGATGGAGGTCAAGTTGTGTCAGATGTTAAGCTTTAGACTGTCCCATGGTATAAATTCAAGCCATGGAAAAGAGGGGAGTTACAGGCCTTAAAGAAAGACTTCCCTGATCCATGTCAAAATCCAATTGGCTTTAGTGAACAATTTAAAGTTACACTGCTATACCTATCACCCAGTGATTCTAGACATTCCCCAATTGACAAAAGGTCAAAGGATATGCAGAGGCAATTTACAGCTGAGGAAATCAAAGCAATCCATAGTCATATGAAAAAATGCTCTAAATCATTACTAATTAGAGAAATGCAAATTAAAGCGTCTCTGAGGTACCCACCTCACACCTCTCAGACTGACCAGTATGATCAGAAAGGACAATAATCAGTGTTGGAAGGGATGTGGGAAATCTGGGACACTAATACCTTGTTGGTGGAGCTGTGAACTCATCCAATCTTTCTGGAGAGCAGTTTGGAATTAAGCCCAAAGGGCAACAAAAATGTGCATACCCTTTGATCCAGCAATACCACTACAGGGTCTATACCCTGAAGAGATCATGAAAAAGGGTAAAAACACCACTTGTATAGAAATATTCATAGCAGCCCTGTTTGTGATGGTAAAGAATTGAAAATTGAGGGAATATCCATCAGTTGGGGAATGGCTGAACAGCTGAACAAATTGTGGTACATGGATATTATGGAGCACTATTATTCTATTAGAAACCAGAAGGGATGGGAATTCAGAGAAGCCTATAAGGATTTGCCTGAACTGATGCTGAGTGAGATGAGCAGAACCAGAAGAACACTGTGCACCCTAACAGCAACAGGGGGATGACAATCAACCTTAATGGACTTGCTCATTTTATCAGTGCAACAACCAGGGACAATTTCAGGGTATCTGCAATGAAGAACACCATCTGGATCCAAAGAAAGAATTATGGAGTTTAAATAAAGACCAAAGACTATTACTTTTAATTTAAAAAAATAAAGTTATCTTATTATGTAATTTTGCTATCTCTTATATTTTATTTTTTCCTTAAGGATATGATTTCTCTCTCAACATATTGAATTTTGATCAAATATATAGCATGGAAACAATGCAAAGACTATCAGACTACCTTCTGTGGGGGGCTGGGGGGAAGGAAGCTAGATTGGGGGGAAGGAAGCTAGATTAGGGGGAAAATCATAAAATTCAAAAAATTTTAAAAAAATCATAGCTTTATATAGCTTTAGTAGGAAAGGAAGAAGCCAAAAATTGGAACAGAAAGACAAAAATATAAGTCCCTTTGAAGAGCTTCAGGAAACAGATTAGGTAGCTTATGAAGATCAGCAAAGACATTATATAGAGCAAAAGCTTTGGGAGGTGCCTTAATAGAGCCCATTCCATTGACTTTTCCCTGACCAGAGGATTTTTCAGAAATCAAAAATGTTATTCAAAGACAGGATGAGACAGTATTTCAGTTTTCTAATCATTGAGTAGAGCCTTTTGATGCAAATTCTGGTCTAAAGCATGACATAGAAGGAGGAAGACAGATGCAACTTCTCTTATTTTGTTAACAATTTCCAACCTTCTCTGTCATGAAATATTAGACTTATCCAGCCAGACTGGTAAAATAAACATTGGCAGTCCATAGGTGAATTGGCAGCTCAGTGGGCACCCAACATTGGTTGCTCCAGCACAGGAAGATCAAGAGTAAAGACAATTGTGAGCAAAAAAATGATGAAGTATTCACTATGCAACTTTAGCAAATAACAGCTCCAATCCCAAATCTGCCTGAGTCTGAGGATTAGGTAACAAGGGTTTGTTGTTATTGCAGAAAACCAGGACATTAGAAAAATCAATGTAATTCCCTTCTCAAAATGCTAGAATGCAATAAAAACCCAGGAATTAAAAAGTCCTTTCCCCACACTCTTTCCAGGCATTTAAAAGTTCTCTTTCTGCTCCTTTTGTACATGACCATTTTTTAGCTATTATCCTTCCTGGCTCTTCTATAGTTCCCAATCCCCACACCCAGATATATATCTAGATTTTTACCTCTGGTTTGATTGAAGACTGTCACCTTTGCTGGTGATTGTCTTGCTTTCCATCCAGGTGGGTGCTGGAGACTTATCCCTAGAGTGGATGGGCTTATCTGGCACCCCATTGTTTTGACTGCTGAATTTTCAGGACTCTCTCATGGGATTTTTCCCTGGAGTTCAGGGGCCACTCTGGTTTGACTTGGTTTATGCATTTTTATAGGTGTATGTTTTATGTGGAACAAGTAGAATAAAGCTCTCAGGTGTCTCACCATAGTCAGGCTTGCTGTTGTGTCTCTGTGCTGATTAGTCAAATTTCTTCTTCAATCTCCCTTTTCAAATTAGATTTTTTTCCTTTCTAAAAATTCACATTTTGCACCACAGATTTTTCTGAAAATTGTGTTGTTTTGGGGGAGGGAGAAAAGAATTCCATTTTTTTTCTCTTTGTAAATTTTTTCAAGTTCTGGTCTGTTTGACAAAGTTTTGTTTATTAACTGGGTATTTAAGATGCTAATATACATGAGATACTTGAAGAAAAATTATAATTAGCCCTAAAATGATTTTCTGACCATTCTTAATTTGCTAAAAATAATAGTAATATCCTAAAGCAGAGGTCTGTGTTTGCTGTTTTCTTTAGCAGCTCTTCTCTAGTCTCCTTTGGCTCAGAGATTTGGGCTTATCTTGAGGTTTGGGAAGATTAGGCCAGAGCCTTTAAAATCTAAACATACAGTCTTTATTCTTTTTTGTCTTTATAAATATGAATATGTATGTGTGATTTAACCCAAAATCTATGAAGGAAAAAGGAACAGAAATGTATTAAAGCTATACAATCATATTTTTAATTAGATAACCATATATGGATTGATTTTTCTTTGTTACTAAAAATGTATATTGTAGTAACTTGAAAGGATTGAGTAAAGGATTATCTATTTTGAAAATTGTGAATTTGTCAGCTTGAATTACTGGGGCATGTGGTAAATAAAATAATTTGGACAGGGAAATTAGTCCCTCTGTAATATAGGCCACTACCCCTATCCCAGTCTTCAAATTCTTGTTGAAGTCAATGAACTTTTGGCAAAGTTTTGCCCTTTCCTGATATGGATTTTCCCTGGCAAAAGGTAAGCCTTTTAGATTTTTAGGTTTTTGTAGCAATGGATTGAGTGACTTGCCCAAGGTCATACAGTTAGGTAATTATTAAGTGTCTAAGGCCACATTTGAACTCAGGTCCTTCTGACTTCAGGGCCAGTACTCTATCCACTGTGCCACTTAGTTGCCCCAAAGCAAGCCCTTTTAACAAGGTAATGGGGTCCCTGGGCTAGCTTGAAAGGATTAACTCTTTGAATTACAGCTTTTTTATCTACATATCCTTAATCATATCATCCCTGAAGTAGGTATTTGGGCTTGAATGTTTTAAAATAGAGAATGTAATGGAAAATCTAACCCTGATTTCAAGAATATCTGTGTATAAGTCTGGAAAAATGGGGGTGTAATTGTAATTAAAATAGTTAAGCTTGGTTCATCTGTTTAGACAGATATTAAAGTTAAAATATACAAATCAGTTAGGGTTATTCAAATGAACCATCCATGGAGGATGGTTTAACATTGTGATAAAATTTTGTAAAAGTTCTTCTATGAAATCAGGGACAGGGAACCTTGTATATTTTCATTGTGATGATGTTTTGATCTAAATTTGTTGCCAATCCATGACCTAAGCAAAAGTTATATATAAAATTATCATATGTATACAATTAAATTCCTAAAGAACCTCATTTTCTTTGGAGAATTAGTATATTTAGGTAGAAGTAAATTTATAAAATATGAAAAGTCATAAGGCTAAAGCTCTTTGCTGTTTTGACTGTTTTAAGGAATAGGATTTGAATATAAAAACAGTCAGTTACAATACAATGTTACCATACTTGGAAATCTGGTTGTTCTTGTAGTTGTTTGAAATTAGTTTCTAAATGTTTAAAAGGATTCTAAAAGCAATATTTGTAAACATGACTAATAACTAAAAATTTTTTTCTTTATAAAGACTGTTTCAAGAGACCTGGGATTATTGATTTTTTCTTTTTTTTTTGACCCTGTTTATTTTTAACCACAGTCTTTAGGTGCAACAATAGAATAGTTGTGATGCTCTTCTGTAATAATACTGTTGTCACTGAAAGATTATAGTCACCATATGGCATATTCTGATCTTTTAGACTAAAAAGATTAGAGGTAAATCTGTCTGATTACAGGAAATTGCTATTAAGGACTGAAAATTTGGCCTTCTGAGTTTGAAATAGAGGTAAACTGAATTAAAATTTAAGCCTTTCTTACCCTCCTGAGACAGAGAGTTGAGTTTTTCTACTTCAAATGAACCCAATATTTAATATTCTTTCCTGAACCCCATCCCATTTCCTCCTGTCTTCAATATTATATAAGTTACCAATTCTGAAAAAAATGACAAATGAATGGAATAATGAATATCAATACCAATTATAACAATTTATATGTAATTGAAATGATTTAATTAAATTGCCACCATGAAGAGACCAAATAAGCCTGGAAGAAACTTGAATTTTAAACATTTACTTGATCGTCTTGTTAAATGGAAAAATGTGTTAGCCAAAGGAAACATTCATGGTAAACTTCTTTAGAAGAGGATCATGGAAAATTATGAGCAGTTTATTAGAACATAAAAGGACAGAGAAGGAAAAGAATGCATTTAAAGAAGGCTGGTAAATGACCCAACTAAGCAATTATTTTAGGAACATTTAAAGATGATTTTGGAAAATGGTAGAGAACAGATTGAAAAAGGAGATGGCGTAAGAAATTCTGTTTTTAAATGTCTTTTCACCATTGAGGGCAGACTAATAATTTAGGTGGTAGAGTACAAAGGAAGTAAGCTTTGAATTTGGAGTCAGAGGACCTGTATTTGAATTCTGGATCTGTGTAATCTTGGATAAATTACTTATCCTCTGTTTTCTCATTTATAAAATGAAGAGGTTTGAAGAGGTTGGGACTAGATGGCCTCAAAGGTACTTTTCAATTGTAAATCTGTGATCCATGATTTTTTTTTGATCAACAGGGAACTACCTTCTATTCTCTTTCTGTTTTGTTTTTTACTTTATGGATTTTGCTACCATATCTCAATTGTCACTTCATCCTATAATTTCTCTTAGTGATGGAGACCTCCTCACACAGGAAAATCTGTCAATACTACTACTTTCCCTCATTGATCTTTTCCTTCTGGATCCTGGTCTCTAAGGAGGGGCCCAGCTGATCAACCATCATCTTTGCTTTTCCTCATCTGGATACCAGACCTCCATTTTTCAGCTCTCTTAAATGTGTTGTCTTCCACCATTAGAATACCACAACAAGCACCTTGAGGGCAGGGACTGTTTTTCTTTTGTTTGTATTTATATTCTCAGTGCTTAGCATAGGGTCTGGCATAAAATAAGTGTTTAATAAATGCTTTTTATCAAGACTGCCTGCTGATGAATCATATTTGAACTCAATACCACAGTTCTGAATATGCCACAAAAACAAATGAATGCACTGAAGGACAGAAAGAGGAATTGAGGTCTGTGCTGAAAATAACAGAATTTTGAGGATACTAAGGAATTCAGTCTCAAGGAGTAAGAATCTTCTTAGGAAATCAGACATTATTAAAACTGATAGATCAAAATAAACAATAAAAAAAATTAAAGTGAATACTATTGTTCTTTCCATATTACAGTACTAATGCCCCTTTTCAAAAGGTACATTATTTGACTTTTTTTGACTAAGCTTTATATTTTATTTATTTGTTTGTTTATATTCTTTGACAAAGTTTTAATTACTCAAAATAAATGAAAGTAAATGACATCCTCACATTATCATTTAACTTGAATGGTACTGTGAATCATAAACACAATGTTGGTGGAAATGGTCTGCTAACAGGTTTAGGAGTTCCAGCAAAAATGAAAAAATTGACTTAAAAAATCTACACTCACCCTGAAGAATTTAGGGGGGGAAAAGGTTTATTTATATATTATTGTGGTTAGCAGAAGTTAAGAGAAAAGGAGATTAGCAACAGCAGCAACAGTAGCTGTCATGAGAGGCTAAGCAGGATGGAAAAGATTAGGAGGATGAGAGTTTATCTGGGGGATCACACTCCCCCCAAAGAGCTGGCTTGCCTCCCTAAGAAAGGCTCCAAGGTGGAAAGGTAAACTTTTAAAGAGGCAGAAAGATGAGGTAATTAGGCATACAAGGATGGGGGCAGTAACTCAAATAACACAGAAGAAGTAATAAGGGATATGTAAATGAATGGATGTTAATCCTCCAGGCTTGGGCAGGATCCATTATTTTGTGGAATGGGGCTTGTCTTGTGTCTCGGAGTAGGGATTTACTGAACCCTAGCCATGGAGAGGCAATATACTTTATAAAAAGTTCTTTGACCAGGAGAGCTTGAACTCCGGAATTGGGGATAGGATTAAGAGGTCAATGGTCTTGAGAAAGGGGATAGAGGTCAGTGTTAAATGCTAGATACAAGGTCAATACAACATCAGAATAATTAGAGAAAATACTTCCCTTTAACATTTCCTCTACTACAATGTTTTCTTAAAATACCACTGAACAGTAGTTTTCAATTATTATTATTATTAATTTTTTAGTTTTTTTGCAAGGCAATGGGGTTAAGTAACCCCAATAGTTTTCAATTATTAAAAAAACAAAAACAAAAGTCAATGCCTTATTTTTGCTTTACTTATAAACAACTAACATTACCAAGTCTGTCTCCAACCTCAAGTCATCAGTATAAAAGGTGGCAGGAGTTTTTAATCTAGCACATGTCATTTTAAATGTAAAGCAGTTTGAAAATCTTAAATTGTACACACATGCTAGGTATTATATAAGACACCTGAAAACGAATTAAATGTACAAATTATATACCAAATATACAAAACCAATTTTCCAAGTAATGCTTTAGTTTTACTTCAACAGTTCAAGGATGTAATTATTTGAACATCAAGGAGTTCTTTTTAAAGTGTGGTGGCCACAAAACAAGCATACTTATAACACCTGTAATGAGCATCAAGTATAGCGTTCAAGTCTATCTTCTTTTCTGATCATATATTTAATAGATTCTACTTCTTTACATTACTTTTCAAATAAAAGTCATAATTGGTATTGTCTACTAAACCTCTTTATCTTATCCTTAACTTTGGTTGTGACTTACATAATATTGGAAGGAAGGGGCACTCGATTTGTGATTTTATTAATGTAGGAAATTCCCTCTATCAATGTAGATTGGTAACTATTTCAAAGTATACAGTCAAGAGTGTTTTAGGAGTCCTGAGAAGTTAGAATAACTTACCCAGGGTGACATGGCCAGTATGTCACTGAGGTGAATCTTAAACCCAGATTTTTCTGACTGAGGATCGCTCTTCATCCACCTTGCCTAAAGTGCTTAGCATAGTTCCTGATCCATATAAAGCATTATACAAATACATATTACCCTTCTCCCTCATCCCCCTGTCACTGTAGCAGTTAATACTTTTTAAAATTTCATTTTAAAAATTACTAAGCTTATGAAAAATTAATATGTCCCTCTTTTTACCTATACCCCCTTTCCAAACTGTGCCCTGATTTATTTCTTTTCTTTATTTTTATTTTTAGGTTTTTGCAAGGCAAATGGGGTTAAGTGGCTCTCGCCCAAGGTCACACAGCTAGGTAATTATTAAGTGTCTCAGGCCAGATTTGAACTCAGGTACTCCTGACTCCAGGGCTGATGTTCTATCCCTTGCGCCACCTAGCCGCTCCCCCTGCCCTGATTTAAAAAAAAAATGTGAATCTCTCTCTCTGCATTTTAAACCTAACACTTCTCTACCAGAAGTGGATGGTTTATGTTTGTTCTTTATTCTTTTGAATTAATGGTAAACCCATTAATGATATGTATTGATCAGAATTCTAAAACCTTTCAATACTGTTTATAATGTTATTATATAGATTGTTCTAATTCTACTCACTAATTCTAAATTGGTTTATAAACCAGTTTTTACCCAGTTTTCTCTGAAATTTTCCATTTCATCTTTCTTATTGTACAATGATACCCAAATTAAATTCATGGTATAATTTTTTTAGTTTCTCCCCAACAGAAGAGCATCCTTTTATTTTTTAATTTTTGACTACCAAGTAAAGAACTGTAAAAATATTTTTGCACATATAGATCCTTCTTCTTTCTTTGGGATATAAACCTAAACTTATAAACTTTTTTCTTACAAACTTTCCTTTCTCAAACTTTCCTATTATTTTCAAGGGCACTATCTCACTAGTCTTCCAGGTGTCATCTTTGATTCTTCACTATTCTTCCCAAATATCCAAACAATTGACAAAATTTGCGATTTCTACTACACATGTCCTAAAATCTCCCTGCTTTCTATTTATATAACTATCACATATTACTATCATAGTTTAAGAAATCATTAATTCTTTTATGCATTATTGAAATAATAACAGTAACTTTCTAATTGTTTTCTTTGCCTTGAGTTTCTCCCTATAATTCATCCTTCATTCAGTTGCCAAAAAAAGTGGATTTTCCTAAAAAGTGGATCTGCCTATAACAACAACCCTTCCCCCCACCCCACCCCACCCCCAAATTTAATAAACCCAAATGGTTTCAGGAAAAAATAGAGTCCTTTGTTTAGCAAATTTATCTCTTTCCAACTTTTCTAGTATTCTTCTACTTTACTCCTCTCTTCACATTACAAACCAGTCACACCAGTTTATTTGTAGATCCTCAAATGTGAAATTCTATCTCCTGTACCTGGATCATCATACTGGATAGCTACAAGTCCAGAATTCTGTTACCTGACCTCTACCTCATGGTTCCTAGTTCTCCTTCACTCTCCAGTTCAAATCCCATCTTCTATGGGAGCTGTTTCTTGGTTCCTCCTGAGCACAGAGACTTGTCTCAGATTACCTTCCATCTACTCTAGATATCTTGTCTTCACCTTTTTATTTGCTTAGATATTTTTTTCCCCCCACTAGAATGTCAGAACCTTAGGACATGGAGCATTTTTGTCTTTCTTTACATCATTAATGCTTGAAATACTGCTTAATATATGATGGTGGTTGCGTAGACATTACTGTTATTGAGTGAAGAGCTAGCTAATTTGCTTTATGAAGACCATCTCTAAAAAGGGATTCATATGCACAGGACCATCCCTAGGTAACATGGGTTGTTCCAAGAGATACTGTGTATTTTTCCATACCATTGTTATCTAAATTAAATCATGTGAAATTGAACAAGGATACACTACAAGAAAGAAAAGTCATAAAGATGTATGGAAGGGTAGGAGGCAGGTGCACATGATTTGACTTGGTGATGGAACTTACTATACACTCTTATATAGTTTTTCATTTTTTTGGTTTTGTTTTATTGTTTGTTGATTTCTCACAAAATCATCAACTTCCTTTAGCTCCATTCTACATTTGAAGGAATTACTTTCTTCTGAAAGCCTTTGAATCTCCTTTTCCATCTGTTCAGTTCTGAATTTTAAACTATTCTTCTCCTCATTGGCTTTTGGATCACTTTTTCCATTTGACTCAAATTAGTTTTTAAGATGTTATTTTCTTTGGTACCTTTTTGTAATTCCTTCACCAAGATGGCTTTTGGTTTTCATGATTTTCCTGCATTGCTCTCATTTCACTTCCCAATTTTTCTCTTATCTTCCTTATTGATTTTCACAGTCATTTTTGAGCTCTTCCATAGCCTGAGACCAATTCCTATTTTTCTTGGAGGCTTTGGAATAGAGAACCTTTGACCTTGTTATCTTCTGAGTTTGTATTTTGATCCTCCATAGGATCAAAGTAATTGTCTGTGGTTGGATTTTTTTCTTCTGAAGTTTGCTCATTTCTCCAACCTGACTTGATTTTATCTGTTAAGATGGGGCTCTGCTTCCAGGGTGGGGGGCACCCTGTCCCAAACTTTACTCAATCTTTTTGTGGGTTCTTCCCCTCTAGAATTTGGTTAGAGTCATCATTCAAAGGTATTTGGAGAGGGCTGACAGAGAGGTCCTGGGAAACCCTGCCTTTACTCTACCATATTGACTCTGCCCCCAGAAAGCTGGTTTTGAGGAGTTCTGTAATTGAAGTCAGCTTATAAAAAGAAAAGGTTTTTATAGGTGGTTGTTAAGAACCAGTGGAATTTAAATAGAGGTATCATTTTTAGAATTATAAATTCTCAAAATACAGAAAGTTAGGGCAAGATAAGGAAGCATTTATTTCTGTAAAGGTAGAGTGAGGAAACATTTCATTTATTAAAAACAAAAAAACCTTTAAAATTATGATCATTTTGTATTAAAATTATTCTTGTGTCCAGGTCAATGTGGTATAATGTAAGCATATGTCACTGCTATGAGTCAGAAGTTCCCTACATTTACTAACTAATGAACAATATAAACAGGATCTTTTTATTTTCTTCATATTCAGTAAATATCCTTTTATTTGTTCCAAAACAAATTTTAAAACTTCAGTGTTGCTCCTTAGTGATAGAATATAGGGATTGTACAACTTTATAGATTATACCTATTTCCTTTAAGTTTTTTTTAAAGCAATACTAGTCTCATTTTTTCTAGTTAACATTCATAAGAAACTCCTCTACTTCTCTACTTTTACTAATTGCTCTTCTCTGAACCTTTTTTAAATTTACTCTAATCCTCCTTATGGAGAAATGGCAAGAACTAAGCATGCTGTTCTAAGATACACTATGGTTTTGTACAAAATAATTTTATTAAAATATATGATAATCCTGAAACTTTATTACTAGTATGTTTACTTGAACTACCTGTTTGGAAAATAGGAAAACTACATAGGATTATAACACATTATTGAAATAGGTGCATTAATGTGGGCAAATCCCCTAATATTACCTATAAATTAGGGATCATAATACTTGTAACACCTACCTCTTATGGGGTATTAATAACAACTTGTAGGTCTTTCAAAGTGCTTTTATACACTCTGAATAAATAAGATCCAGTAAACTAAGTTTTCAGAAGTGGATTTTTGAAAGAACTTTATAAAAGATAATAATTTGCATATTCCTTCTTTGAAGATAGGAAAAGTTGTGTTTTTTATCAGACATGTATAGCCAGGCAATCTAACTATGTGTTTTGTAAAGATTAATTCTTTCAATTTAATCATGTATTATACATATAATTTTTTTTATAAATGAATATATACTTTAAAAATAGTTTTAATTCTTTGCTTTTCCAAAAAAGATGCCTTTCTACCCTAATTTCTTAATAAGAATGCAAATAACTCCAGGAAAAGTGATAAGAAAAATGATACTAAAAATGTTACCAGGTTTTTAAGCCCTGATATACTTACCTCCAAAGAGATGGAATGCTTTTCTGCAAGTTGGTAGGGGCCATTTTGCTGAATTTGATTTCTGAAAGCTTTGCTTTATTTTCAAGTATTCTTTAGTAAAGAATGTTTTTGTAGCATTGTTCAGCTCTAAAATGGAAGCAAAAGGAAGGTTTCAAAGCATAAATTTAAGAAGAGTACAGTGATTATACCAATACAAATATGAAAGTATTAGTATCTTGGTCATTGTTTCAGATCTTTTCCAGAAAGATCATATTATAATTAATCTTTTCTACTTACACAAGAATAATTCCTTAAATTTTCTATCTGTCCCAGATTTAGCAAACCTACTGACCTCCAATTCACTACTGATACTAAAATAACACTTCTTAAAATGACTTCCTCATAATTTATTCTGTTTCATTTCATTTATCAAATGAATCAAAGCTCCTTCAATGGCTCTTCTTTCCCACAAACCCATCTGCATTTTTTGGCCTTCTTTTCAAAAGGTTTGTAATAATTGCTCTTCTATTTTTTCCCTCGAGAATCTCATTTACTCTCATGGCTTCAACTACCTTTATATAAGTTGACTGTCAAATTTCTGTCAAATTTACCTCTCTTCCAAAGTCTTCTAACCTAGAATTCCCATTTTCTCAAATTTCTCTAATCATGTTAAGAAACAAGAGGCCAAAATTATACCCATTTTAGGAAATACCAATTTCTCCCCAAATCCTCCCTTGCCATACCTTTTCCTCCTTTGAAAGGACTAACATTGAAGGAGATGAGGAACTTAAGGAAAACAGAGTGAAGTGACTTGCCAAGGGTTCCAAAGCTACTAAGTACCTGAGGCCAGATTTGAACTCATGAATATGAGTCTTTCTGATTCTAAGACAAGTGTTGTATTCATTGCTGCCCCCAAAGGTAAAACATTTTTAAGTCTCCTAGCATCAAGAAATACAATATGCTTTTCAATTATTTAGATCACTTAAGATGATGAAGATTAGACTGTAGATATTAGAAATCTTAATTAAGACCAAATAGTGAGATAAAGGTTAAAAACTGAAATTGAATGAAGACTTTCCTCTGAGTTTTTGACTAACATTCACTATAGAATTCCATATTATTTTAAGATTTGGTTGGTCCAAATTGCTTAGGATTACATCTAAAAATTAGGATTTTATATATGGTAGGAGAAAGCCCTCTGGACTAAGGAGTTCTACCATAAATTTAGTTTAGAAATATAGATCTCACATCTTAATGAACCCCTAAGTACTGTATCAACCATTGGCCTAGGAATTAGGGGCCCCCCAGCTCTAATACTAGTTCTACTAAACCGGGGGTATGATCTGGGGCAATCTCTCTTTTCTTCTTCTTCTTTTTTTAGTTTTTGCAAGGCAACCAGGTTAAGTGGCTTGCCCAAGGCCGCATGGCTAGGTAATTATTGTCTGAGGCTGGATTTGAACTCAGGTACTCCTGACTCCAAGGCCAGTGCTCTATCCACTGCACCACTTAGCCGCCCCTGGGGCAATCTCTTAAACTCAACTTTTTTCAGGTTTTGCATCTAAAAAGGGTTTTGAACAGTAGTTTCTACTGTCCTTTCCATGCCCATAATTCTATGGGTTTTTAGTCATCTCTTAATTGCTATATATTTATAAACCATCATTATGGCAAGGATATAAGATGGAGACTGAAGCAAAGCATATGTGGGCTACTGTCTACCAGTGGCTCTGAGCCTTCATTATAACAGTAACATTATATTATATATTATATGTTATATATTATATTATATTATATAATTATAATACTATAGCAGTAAGTACTGCACGGTAGCCACCATCTTAGGGCTAGGGAATGGAACCCTAGTTTGGTTCTGGTTTTTATTATTCTGTGATTTTAAATTTTCAGTCATGTTTGATTCTTCTAGAGTTTTACAGACATGGTCCAAAGTGGACTGCTACATTTTTTTTATGTAGTTACATTTGAGTAAAAAACCCCGCAGACTCAAGGACTCTCAACATCTGCACAGTTGCTAGAGTCCTGGGTCTAGAGTCAGGAAGACAGAGTTCAAATCTAGCCTTAGGACATTTACTAACTAGGTGACTAGGGAAGTCAATTTTCTCCTGTTTGCTTCATTTTCCTTATCTGTAGAATTAACTAGAAAAGGAAATTGAAAATCATTCCAGTTACCTTGCTAAGAAAACTCCAAATGGGTCACAATGACTTGGACATGACTGAAATGACTGAAAAACAACATACGGCACTCAAAGAGTTTTTCATATTCCATTTCTCAAAAAATCTTGCAATGTGTCTTAAATTTATTAAGGCAAACCTAGGAGGCCCACAAGGAGTTTTAATGTAAATCTATTATATTAAAATGTACTTTTTTCCTTTAGAGAGGGTGATTCTTAACTTTTTTAAGTGTATCATTGGAATTACTCAAGACAGCAGTTCTCTCTCTTTTTGATAATGCTGATATCATTTTAAAAGATAACACTGTAAATACTTACACATTAACCTAAATGTTACATATTTATATAAGAGAAGTTTTTTTTTTGGTGTTATGGACACTCTGGCACTCAAGTGAAGCCTACAGACCCCTTTTCAGAATAATATTTTAAAATAACTGAAGGAAATGACAAATTTCATGTAGAACTTAGTAAAAATGAAGAAATAATTTTTTAGAGGCAACCAAGATGAGTAGGGAATGGAATTCTAGGCCTAGAATCAGGAAGATCTGGGTGCAAATTTGACTGCAGAAACATATTAGCTATCAGAATTTAGACAAATTACTAACCTGTCTACCTCACTTTCCTCAGTTGTAAAAGGGAGATGATAATGGCATCTACCACCCATAGTTCCTTTAGTGATCAAATGAGATATTTTTAAAGTGTTTAGTAGAATACTGAGCACCATGTAAACACTGTATAAATGCTAAATATGTTATTACTACCTCAACTACCACTACCACTATGCTATCATCAGCACCACTATCATTAAGGATAATAAAAAAATTGTTATGGATACCAGGGAAGATAGTGAAAATGATAAATATTATTTAGTCATCATTCTTTTTCTTTTTTCTTTTGTGGGAGGGTTTTTTTTCCATTATTAATTAATATTCTGGGCTCCCTTTCAATGCACAGACCCTCAGTTAACCACTGATACAGAGATACAGTTTAAAATTGTCCTACACACACACACAAACACACAAATTGATGTTATTATGTAATGCAAGACAGTGGGGTTAAGTGGCTTGCCCAAGGCCACCCAGCTAGGTAATTATTAAGTGCCTGAGGCAAAATTTGAACTCAGGTCCTCCTGCCCCCAGGGCTGGTGCTCTATTCATGGAGCCACCTAGCTTCCCCCTCATAAATTATATTTTCAAAAAATTATAGGAGTTTTAGGGGATTACATATTCACCTACAAATATGAAATGAAATGGTTAAACAAGATTAAAGAAGCAGTCTAATTATGTTTCATGACAATAATATAGCTCATGAGATTATTTTTTCTTTTTAAAAAACAGGCCAGAAGTCCTAGGTTCTTTCATATCATACCCTCAAACAAAGATAACACATTTCTTTGCAAACATATGGCTGTAGTTAACCTGAATATACCTTTAAATAAATACTTAACCTGGAGTTCATGGATAAATTTCAGGGAGATCTCTGAACTTGGATGGAGGAAAAAAAAATCACTATTTCCCAATTGAAAAAAGCAATCCCACAACACAAAAAAGCCTAAGAATCCCTGTTCTATATACATCACTTCCGTGTTGGTAGTATGACTTAAATCTCATAATAATTTTAGTTCAATGCTTAAATCTGACAGTCATAATTTAAAATTAGATTAGCATTATTAAAAACATAGAGTACTATCTTGTGTGATCTGAAACATATGCTAAATTATTATAAATATAGGAAATATCTTAGCACCTGCCTCACAAGGTTGTGAGAATTAAATGATATGAAAAGATGATGATTAACATGTCTTACTTGGTATAGTAATTCTGATGGCAACTTTAAATTTACAATCTCATACACAGACACACACACACACACACACCTTTTTCTTTTAAAATGAATTTGGTCAATATGAATAATCCTGACACTTGGGTGAAAGGTCTTAGTTCATCAAAAATCAAGTTCTTTTGTACTTGAAATTTTTAATTAACATTTTTTTCCAAGTTTACTCTGATATCTATGTCAATATTCTCATTAGAGGTGAACTTTCCAAGGTGACGAGAACACTTCCGATCACAGTGAGAAAATTCTGATCAAAACAAGGGATAAAAGTTTCCTCTGCTGCCAAATCAATTCTCCCTGACATCAGCTGGTGTTTATCAGGCAGTCAGAAGAGGAAGAGAGAATTCTAAGTGATGTAACAAGATCTATTCTTTTTTTTTCTCCCTTTGACCTGCTGTCTTCTATGCTGTGTGATACACAACATTTCATTTGCCAGAGATGGAATTTGTAAAACTCAATCAGGCCAATCAAGAAACTTGTAATTTTTCCATAAACGTCACAAACAGGTGATTTCCCTGGAGAGACTTTGATGATATGCTTTAAAACATCTGTGGGTCTGACCCTGAACGTAGATATGTTTGCTACTCTATTTCAATGGGAACTGTGAATGTTCTTTTATAGGTAGTATTTCGCTCAAGGAGATTATGGTATAATATAGGGCATTTGCAAAAAAGGACTTTACAGGATGTCTAATATATAAACTTGGGAATCAAGGTTAAAAATAAGAAGAAACTGTCAAAAATTGGCCAACAAGCCTTTTTTCACAGTTGATTTGTCCTGGGAGGTGGCAGCTAGGTGGTACAGTGGATAGAGCTATGGTCCTGGAGTCAGGAGGACCTGAGTTCGAATCCAGCTTCAGACACTTAATAATTACCTCACTGTGCGACCTTGGGCAAGCCACTTAACCCCACTGACTTGCAAAAAATAAAATCAAAACAAAACAAAGGATTGTCTTGGGAAATGGTCTTCACATCTCAGATTTTTCTGGTCCCATTTATTTCCCTTATTATACTGATTTTACTATATTCCAAAGGTACTATATCATCTAAAATGTTTCCCACTTCCATGTCTTGACATCTTTTAGAAACACAGAACCTTGGAAATACCAGAAATCATTTTCATTGAGAAATATTAAAAATAATAAAGCAAACTCTGCAAGATTTGTTTTCTGAAAAATTTTTACGTTTCCTTTCTATGATGATGCATTTTATGTTTGAATTACAAACAACTTCATTCATTAACTGTTGATTAGTGACTATCATGCTAGACACAGAGAAGATACTGGTTCCTGTATCTTTCATTCTTTTGTGTTTTTTTTTTCTTGTTTGTTTTTTAGGTTGTAGCAAGGCATTGGGGTTAAGTCACTTGCCCAAGGCCACACAGCTCAGTAATTATTAAATGTCTGAGGTCGGATTTGAACTCAGGTACTCCTGAGTCCTGGGCCAGTGCTCTATCCACTGTGCCACTAGTCGTCCCTTATTCTTCTGTTTTATCAATTCCAAATGACAATTGTAATGTATGGTAAATTTGTAACATCTATCCCTATAGGAACAACTCAAAATACACTGGGGAATAAAATTAAAAAAAAGTCAATTCTAGTAGTATTATTTTCCTTTTGGGATTCATTTTGTATGATCAGCTTTTATTGCAAAATTGTGTCATAATGTCTTAAGTCTGTGTATAAAGTTAAGCATAAAACAGAGTATACTGCTGAGCATACTTCACAAGGATTTGGAGAGGATTTACTAACAAGAAGATACCGCAGATGGCAGGGATATTTTCTCAGGCATGAGAAATGGTGACTAAATTGTAACTAATATTTCATCTACTTTTACATTAAGTCAAAAAAATGAAAGGGGACCTGTTGCTTTTGGACTTTTTCAATTTATTTCACATAAGAACTAGAAAAATAATTTTTCAAGTAATTTAATTTCCACAAAAATGGCACAAAAGAAACTGAATACATATACAACATTCCCTTCCCATAACACCAAATGTGACCTCAAATACATTTGATCTTAAATGTTGTTCAAAAGCTATCAATGACTCCTTATCATTATAGTTAACTAGAGGAAAAAGTTCAAACTTCTTGTTTAGCATTCAAGGCTTAATTCCAACCTACTTATTTAAACTTACCTCTCATTCATTATTTTTCTTTATACAGCACACATTTTAGACCAATTGGAATACACTCCAAAGATTTTTTTCATGTTCATTTGCTTACAATTGTCCCTCTGTCTGACTCAATCATCCTTCACTGTAGAACACCTCTAAATTATCTTAATTTCTTCCTAGCCTTCAAATCCTAATTCCAATGCCTCTTCCATGATGATCTTCCCTAAACTTCCCAAGTTAGGAATTATTTATTTCCTTCTTTGAACTAGCAATAGATTATATATTTAATCACACATTAATGACATATGTATTTAGTGTACATTTATGAATGTAAGAGGCAGTGTGGAGAAGTTAGTAAAATATTGCACTAAGAATTAGGAAGAGGGGGCGGCTAGGTGGCGCAGTGGATAAAGCATCGGCCCTGGAATCAGGAGTACCTGGGTTCAAATCCCGTCTCAGACACTTAATAATTACCTAGCTGTGTGGCCTTGGGCAAGCCACTTAACCCCGTTTGCCTTGAAAAAACCTTAAAAAAAAGAATTAGGAAGACCTGGGTTCAGATTCTATCAGTTATTTGCTAGCTGTATGACCCTGGATAAGTCATTCAAACAGTTTCATCATCTGTAAAGCAAAAGGATTGAATCTGATGAATCTATTTTTTTCTCACCTTTAAATTTATGGTCCTATGATCCTTTATACCAGTGGTGTCAAAGTCAAACAAAAATGGATCCAAATGGACCATATATTGACAACTACAAATTATCTAAATTGTGATGTACTTTTATTTATTTTTATTAAATATTTCCCAATTACATTTTAATCTGGTTCTGTCTGGGTCAGAAGTTTCATGCTTCTGCTCTACTAGATTGTAAAATCCTTGAGGAAAAGAATTGGATCTTATTTCTTTATATTTATCACAATATCTAGAACATGGTACTGGCTCAAAATACTTTCTTAATTTGAATTTGAATCTATATTTAGTTTTTTCCTTAGTATAATTATATTTATTAAGTAGGACTTGAATTAATGGAGATAGAGTCAACAGGAAATTTAAGTGTACAGAACCTGGCATTCCTTGTTTTAAAAATTTGTTTATAAACCTCATTTTAAAAATTCCTTGTTTTAAAAATCTTGAATATCAGTCCAAACTGAGTAGGTCAAAGTGGGAAATGGAACTTTCTGAATTTAGAAATATGTAGCTATTTCTAGAGTATGAATATATTTAAAAATTATATAATTCTTTTTAAAAAAATTAATTTAAATGAATGAATTTATCCATTCTAATATATAATCTATGCTTTTATCTTGAGAAATAGGAAGAGTGTTTGTAATTACTTTGGATTCTCAAAAAAATAGGGGGAATCTGAATAGAATTTAGAGTTGGAACACTCTCAGGAATGTCTTCTTTGACTCTGGGCTTTTTTATACACTTGTTCATCTGTTTTGTAACCTATGATGAGTAGGTACTCTGTTCAATTAATCAATCATCAACCTCTATTAAGCATCTACTAAGAGCCAGGCACTGTGTCAGCTGCTAGAGAAACAAGAACAAATAAACAATCCCTATTTGTATGGCTTTTAAATGTTACTCTGGGAAGCCAATCATACCTACAAGTAGACACAGAATAACTATTAGTATGAAAAAACATAAATAAAATCCAAATATTTAAATCCCTTCTAAGTAGTTTGGGAAGGAAGGGCACTAGAAGCCAGAAGAGGGGTATCAGGAAAGGGATTTGAAATGCATCTTGAAGAGAGGAATCTTAAGAAGTGGAAATGAGGACAGAGTACATTTCAATATGAGAGATGATCAATACAAAGGCATGAGATGGGAGAGGGAGTGTTACATATGAGGAAAAGACTGAAAGCCAGTTTAGTTATTTTACAGAGTCTGGGTGCAGGATGTGTTATTGTATGAGGCTGGAAAGGGAAACTGGGGCTAGATGAAGGGCTTTATTGTTGATTCTAGAGGTAAGAAGATATAACTTGAGTTTCCCAAATAATATGGACAGATCTGTATTTAAGAAAAATCAGTCTGAAAGTAGCTGTATGAGCAATGTATTTCAGTAGGGTAGATCTCAAATCAGGGAGATTAGTTGAGAAGTTACTGAAATAATCTAGGTGAGAAAAGATGTGGGCATGACCCAAGACAGTGGCTGTATGAGCAGAGGAGGCTTTGGGCTTTTTTTATTTTGCAAGGCAAATGGTGTTAAGTGGCTTGCCCAAGGCCACACAGCTAGGTGATTATTAAGTGTCTGAGCCCGGATTTGAACCCAGGTACTCCTGACTCCAAGGCCTGTGCTTTATCCACTACGACACCTAGCCACCTCCAGAGGAGGCTTTGAATGAGAGATATGTTGTATGAGTGGAAATGGTAAGATATGGCATCTGACTGAAGAGTGAGCAGTCAAAGGTATAACTGATGATATGAACCTGAGAGAGTATGATGATGGTGTCTGCATCATAAATATGAAAGTCTGGAAGAGGGGTGGGTTTTGGAGGGAAAGAAAATGTATTCTAATTTGGACTTGTTGAGTGTGAGATTTCTCTGGAACATACAATCTTAAATGCTCATCAGGCAATTGTTGATGTGGGACTAAGGCTCAGGGGAGAAACTTGTTATGGATCTATGGATATGAGTCATTTGAATACAGATAATATGCTCAGGAACAGTCAAGGCAGAAAATATAGACAGAAAAGAGAAGTTTCAGAGCCAAGCCTTGGAGAATGCCCACCATGAGTAGGTGTCATATAGATGAACATCAAGGAAGACTAAGGAGTGCTTAGACAGGTAGGAAAACAAGGAGACAATATTTTCACTAAAATTCAGAATGAAGAGAGAATGAGAGTACTGCCAACAGTGTCAAATGCAGAAGAGTAGACAAGAAGGATGAAGTCTGAGAAAAGACTGTCAAATTTGGCAAATTTCCAGTTTCTTTGGAAACATTGGAAAGAAAAATTTCAGTTGCATGATGATCAGAGGCCATACTGCAAAGGGCTAAGGAGAGGAAATGGAGGCAAATAAGTGAAGGTAGCAGATAAGCTTCTCAAGAAGCTAACTGGCTGGGGGGGGGGAGGGGAGAGAGAAGTGAGAGAGAAAGAGACAGACACAAAGACCCATAAAGACAGAGACAGAAAGAACGGCTGTGATCAAGTACACATGTAGAGTAGAGCTAGGAGGAACTTTCAAAACCACTGAAAATAAGCCCTTAAATAAACAGAAGATAAAACAAAGGCCTGAGAAGTTAAATTGCTTCTACAAAGTAGAGAACTAGTAAGGGGTAGAGCCAGGGTTTGCATTGCAGTCTTGTGATTCTAAATCTGATTCTTCTGTTTTTATCCTGCTTAGGATTCTCTCTATTATTCAGTGTTTCAGTAGATGAGAATGTATTTTACTGTCAGAACTAATTAATAAGATCTAAACTTCTGTTAAATTAGGATTTATTTAATGTCCTGCTAACTTTTAATTTCTTGCTCTGAATTTTTTCTACAATCAATATCAAGTAAATATTTTAAGTGTAAGAAAGGAAAACATACATGTGCCTATTATTTATCAGGTCTATGTTAAACACCTAACAAATATCATCTCTTTTGATCCTCACAAACACCCTGGGAAGTAGGTGCTATTATCATTGCCATTTTACAGATGAAGAAACCAAGGCAGACAAGAGTACCAGAAAAAATTTTAAGCAGACTGGTTTTAGAAAAACATGGAAAGACTTACATGAAGTACCAAAGTGAAATAAGCAGAACCAAGAGAACATTTTATGCAGTATCAGCAATATTGTTTGAAGAATAATTGTGAATGACTAAGTTATTCTGAGAACTATAAATATTCAAATCAAATACAAAGGACCTATGAAGGCAGATGCTATTCACTTCCAGAAAAAGAACCTACAAACAGATGTATGAGTAGTATGTTTTTAAATAAAGTATGGGGTGGGAAGGGAGGGAGACAGTTCAGAACTTAAAATGTAACAAAAAATAAATTTAAAAAAATTTGCTCAGGATCACACAGTGTCTGAAATTGGATATAACGCAGGTCTTCCTGACACCCCAGGCTCAGCTCTCTAGCCACTGTGCCATTTGGCTGCCTAGTATAATATAGCTGAAAGAATATGGGTTTTAAGCCAGGAAGAGCTGAGTACAAATCCCACTTGTGGTAGCTGGTCACTTAATCAACTCAGTTAGCCTCTACATAGTCATAGATGATCGATACCTGAATATCTACCTTGTTGGAGAGAGTTCTCAAACTGATGAATATGTAATCCTTCATGAATTCATGACATTTTAAAACCAGAAAACTGATACAGAAAAGCCATTCATTTTGGTTGTCATGATTTACCAGAGCTTTTTGTTAGACAGGACTTAAGATATATCACAGAGATGATAAAATGTAGTGGAAGTTCCACTCAATTTTAGGACTCTACCTTGGGCCTCTTCTGTCATGCCTGGGATGAGCCTAGTCCATCAAGCTGGCCGGGAAGCCTGCTTCTGCTTCTCCCCCTCCCCCATTTTCCTGCCATTGTTACTACAGCAAATTCCAAACAGGATACAGCAAAGCTCATGTCTGGAAAAAGCTAAACCATTTAGCTTTCATATTCCTGCAGTGGGGCAACTCTGATCTGATTGGTGAGAATCTATTATCTGTCCTTGAGTCCAGATTCCTACCCATGCTTTGTCCTAGCCATCATCTGCTTGCTACACCTTGCTGCTAGTGATTCATGCCTTCAGAGACCATGTTCTCCCTTCCTCATTTCTACCTCTTGCTCTGGGAAGAGTAATCAAATCAACATTTTTCATTCTTTCTAAAAAGGAAAGGAGCTCTCTATATAGACACTGAATGTTTGTCATTAAATTTAAATAAAAGGAATTAAATTTTGGTTTCTAAAATGAATCACATTTTTCAGAAAACAAACAACTATGAATAGTAAAGCAATTCATAAAAAGGAAAACTTTATTTTAAAATTAAGAAATACTTTAAATAACTTTAAATACTTTAAATAACTAAACAACTCATTTTATAATGAGAGGTTATAAGCAAGCCTTTTTGTAACATATGAATTTAAGTCTCCAAATGGATAATGGAGAAATGTATAGTTTGAAGTTTTATATTATGTTATGGTGCTCTGAACAGTGTGTATTCTTTTTCAAGAATTTTTCTTCTCTTACAATTTATGAAATGTTTTTAAATTTATGTGTGCATCTTTGACAATATACTTTTCTCAGGATTAAATAAAATAGTAAAATTACCTGTCTGGAAAAAGACTCTGGAAATGATTGTCCGACACAATGGACAGGGTGTGCTTGTTGGGTTGTCTTTGGCGAGGGTCCGGAGGCAAGGTTCACAGAAGATGTGGTGGCAAGGGTAGCACATATATGGGTTGAAATAAACATCAAGACACACTGCACAGATGTAGCTTTCCTTTTCTTCTGTACATTCATTGTCATCATCTGTACTCACATCATTATTCAAAGTCTACGAAACAAAAACAGAGGGAGGCCAAGCTATTTAGATCAGCATTAAAAAAAGTTTAGAAACAATACAGAAAATGAAGGTTTTCTATAATATAAATGAACAACCTTTATGATAGTTGTAGATCTGCAGTATTTCTAGAATTAGTGGTAAAAAAATTTTTTCAGAGGAAAAGAGGGAAAAAAAGAACAAGAAATTTATATATCTAAGGAACAAAAACATCTAGGCAGGATGGAAAAGTGGATGAAATCAACTGAAGCCAAAAATGTATGTTCCTATGAACATATTTCTATCCAAACTACTGAAATTTTATTCACAAATCTTAGAAATCATGAGCATTACAGTTCTTTTAATACAACTTAAACCTATTCAAATTAGTAGACTGTCACAAGGGTATGTTGACATAGCACTTTGTTTTGCATATCTATGACACTTGAACTAGTGTGTAGAATAGTCATCCATCTGTATTTTTTTCTTACCCATCTAGACTCTAACTTTTAGGAAGGTTAGGATTTAAACTGTCTCACTGTCTCACAGCTACTTAGTAAATACTTTTAAAATATAAATTAAATTAGTAGTTTGGTAACCAAATAAAATCACATCTCCTGTTCTATAAAGTATTTCTACTTTATAGTTGCATATCCAGAGGAGGACAAAGGGAATACAAGAAGGTGTCAACAAAAATTGCATGGCTTTCTGGTCTAGAAGCTATGTTGCTGCTATATTATGTGATGTGAGAAGCCATGATATTTTTGAGCTTTTCCCCTATTTTCAGAGATTTATCATGTTGGGTATTTCAGCAATGGCAATCATTTTTGCCCTAGCCAGGAAAAGCAAAAGATTTCAGAGGCTACTAGAAGATTGTTATTTCTCACTAGATCAAAATGTTGGAGACAAATGAGGATGAGTAGATAATAATCTGAAATTTTAGTGTGTTTTGATCATAATATTATCAGTTATTTGAAATGCAAAAGAAAAAACAGATACAATTGTAATAATGGACTTCAAGAAAGAGATGAAAAAATCAGTATGCTCTTGCAGATCTTGAGTTAAATTTTAATTATTTAACAACTGATTATTCAGTTTGTGAATTATCCAAGTGTGTTTTCCTTCTCTTTAAATTCCTTTGAGTATCTATTTCTTTTCCCCTTTATCAACAGCACTCTTTATCAGGGGTATAATTGTTAAGAAGCAAAAAGAAAACCGCAACTTGAGCTTTTTTAAAAATCACTGGCTGAGTGATGGAACACTATTGCTCTATCAGAAACCAGGTGGGATGGGAATTCTGGGAAGCCTGGAAGGATTTGCCTGAACTGATGCTGAGCGAGATGAGCAGATCCAGAAGAACATTGTACACCCTATCAGCAACATGGGGGCGATGATCAACCTTGATGGACTTGCTCATTCCATCAGTACAATAATCAGGCACAATTTTGGGATATCTGAGATGGCAAATAGCATCTGTACACAGAGAAAGAATTGTAGAGTTTGAATGAAGACCTTTAATTAAAAAAAAACACATGTTATCTTACTATATAATTTTTACTATCTCTTATATTTTATATTTTCCCTTAAGGATATGATCTCTCTCTCTCTTACCATATTCAACTTAGATGTAAAAACTAACAGACTGCTTTCTTTTGGGGGAGGAGGGAGGGAGGCAAGATTAGGGGAAAAATTGTAAAATTCAAAATAAATCAATTAATTAATTAAAAAAACACTGGCTGAGAAGTAGTATTTTTTTGTATATGACAATTATTATCCAAGATATCCAACTGGTCTATTAGACCTGACAATCAAAAGTAGGTCATCATACTTTTCACAGAACATTAATGGGTATATTAGACCCTTGGAGGAAGTTCATTTGTTAAATGGAGTTTCAAAAAGTCATTTTTCACATAGCTCTGTATCTATGCAAAAATGCAACTTTTTCTTTCAAACTTTATATTCAAAACAAATCTAAAATAGTTGGATCTCTGAAATGTTCACAAGGCATCAGAATCTGTATAAGACTGGTCAACAGAAAGATGTAGTGATGAGATCTCTCAAAATTACTTGACCATAAAGTCATTTTAGCCAAAAATCTGAATGTGGCAGAATGGAAATTAGAATGATCATCAGTCTAAGGCACAAACTATGGACAATATATACCTCAAGACACAGAAAGATGAAAATCTAAATCTTGTTAGTCTAGGGAAATAAATGCAAGAGGGAAAAAAAATCTATATGTTCTAACTACCCTTATACATATCTAGTAAGTTAGGTTGCCCAAATTGGAAATATTTAATAAAGATTATCATAATTGATAAGGAAGTTTAGATCATCAACTCTAATAATGATAAAGATGACTGGATATTATGTTGGAGTTAAGATAGTTGACTTTAAGAATAAACAAGAAGCTTCCAAACCTAAGCAAATCTTTTAATAGAAGCTTAGTTTCAGTTTTCTTTTTTGATTATATGGAGGGAGGGGGAAGAGAAGAAAAAGAGAGGGAGGCAGAGAATGTGTATGTATGTGTGTGTGGGTGCTCAGCATAGCAGTTGCATTAGTGGAAAATTTTAGCTTATACAAGCTAAAATACATTTTCTATTTGATAACTAAATGACCATATATATTTATATTTCTTATTTCTTCAATGAACACTTACTAATCATCTACATAAGTCAGAAATTGTGCAAAGCACTGAGAATAAAAAGACAAAAAATGACATTCCCTATTTTCTAAGAGCTTATATTGAAGGGACAAAACAGACAAGTAAAAATGAAATGCTAGTTATCAAGGACCATATGAAAAACGTTAAAAATCACAAATAAAAGAAATGTAAAATAAAATAACTCTTACATTCAACTCACACTTATCAGACTGACAAAAAGGAAAATGGCAATTCTTAGAAAAACAATGGGAGGCCAGGCAGAGTAATGAATATATTTTAAAAAGCAGTTGGAAGGGGTGGCTAGGTGGCACAGTGGATAGAGCACTGGCCTTGGAGTTAGGAGTACCTGGGTTCAAATCCGACCTGAGATACTTAATAATTACCTAGTCGTGTGGCCTTGGGCAAGCCACTTAACCCCATTGTCCTGAAAAAAAAATCTAAAAAAAAAGCAGTTGGAACTATATTTCCAAAGTTACTAAGCGCTCTCTCTGTCTGTCTGTCTCTCTCTCTCTCTGTATGTGTATATATATATGTATATATATACATATATGTATATATATACATATATGTATACACACACACATATATATATATGTATGTATATATATATATATATATATACATATATATATATATATCCAAAGACAATACCATCTTTCCTTTAACTTAAGAGTGATATAGACCAGAGCTGTCCAAAATGCAGCCTGCAGTCTAGAGTGGGATTTTATGTGGTCCCCTGTGGGTTTACTAAATGTTTTAGTAAATAAAGCTGAGCTACCAAAGGGTTCTCCCTAACATGGCAAATCCAAATATATTGCTGACTGTTTCAATAAAAAACTTTTAAAAGTAAGGTTAGACAGCCCTGATGTAGACTATTCAGAATGACTTGCTTGGGATCACCCAGGCAGTAACCTGGGATGTACTGAATCTGTCTTCCTGACTTTAAGGTCACTCTCTCTCCATTATAACCACTACTGTCATTCATGTTATCATGGAAGGTACTGACTTGCATTGAGAGAGCCAATGAAACCACAGGTCTAAACCCTAACTTTAACAAAGTTTTTAAACTATCACTATGGTAAAAGAGAAGAATCACGTGGAGAAACTTGGCTAGGACTACAAAGAAATTAACTAGCAAATATTTGTTATATTTGATTCTGATGTCTGAATTTGATGGTTCTTTTTTTTTTAGATTTTTTTTTTTGCAAGGCAAATGGGGTTAAGTGGCTTGCCCAAGGCCACACAGCTAGGTAATTAGTGAGTGTCTGAGACCGGATTTGAACCCAGGTACTCCTGACTCCAAGGCTGGTGCTTTATCCACTATGCCACCTAGCCGCCCCTGAATTTGATGTTTTAATCCAAGTCTGCTTGGTAAAAGGCATTAGGTTAGGAGCTGAAGGCTAAAAAGCTGAACAGGACACAATTTTGTCCTCAAAGCATGTAGAAAGAACAATATAAGAGAAATAAAGGGAATAAGTATAATACAAGGCTACATGCTATATGTTTGTAAGAGTGACAGAAACTGTTACTATAGAAATTCCAAGGAGAGATGTTTCTTTTGGCTGGAGTGGTCCAAATTAAGCATTAACATTTGATTTTGGGAAAAAAGTAAATAGGCATGTGAAAGGAGGTGAGGACCTTGAAAATAGAAAGAGAAGCACAATATGGGACCTAGATATGGGAAGGGTCGCAGAGAATCTATCCAATTTTTTTATTTTATCTTGTACAAGAAAAAAATTCAGATTCAAAGAGAGGAAGTAATGGCCATATCCAGGGTCACACAAGGTTGTGAGAATTGGGGATTTGAACACAGGTCTTTTACTTCAAATTTGGGGCCTTTTTTCACTACAGTATGTTCTCTTTGGGCTCATCATCAAGTGATGAGTAGTAAATAGATGTTTTCAGTTTAGAAAAAGATCAAAATCAATTGTGTGGAGGCACAAAAGGACAAGAAATGTTCAATCAACATCAAAAATCTCCTTTTTGGTCTAAACTATAGGGTATACTTGGAATATAGCTGGAAATTATCTTGGAAAGTTTGGGTCAGATTGGGGGGTCCTTGAACAACATAAACACTAAAATATATATTCAAAGGAAAGATTCCAAAAATAATATTGCCAAATTAAGGTAAACTGTAAAATTTTCTAGAAATGCCAACCTAACCAATATTAACAATGAAGGTTTCAGCATAAGAGCCCAGGAAGTGAAATCAACCTTGGCATTTATGCTTCACAAAAGACAAATCATTTAGGAGTTATAGTTATTTAACTATCTAGGAGGTATAGTTATTCTATCCTTTCATTATTATTCTGATAGAATTGAAACATTTAAACATTTCAAAGTAAGTAAATATTTGATAAGTACTTAATATATATGCTAGGCACTGTGTGAAGTGCTAGGGACAGTCTCTGCCTTCAAGGAGTTTACAATCTAATAGGGAGGCAGCATGCAAACAAATATATACGTGTGTGTGTTTGTGTGTGTGTGTGTGTGTGTGTGTGTGTGTGTGTGTGTGTGTGTGTGTGTGTGTGTATTCCTATTAGATTAAATGGTGGGATGAATCTAGTCAGATGAAATCTACTTTAACAGATCCATGATATTCTTGGTGTGAATATTACCTCTAGGGGTGAAGATTATAAATCATCCATGGATTGTTATTCTGTGATTCTCATATACTTCTTTCCAGAAAGACTCCCTTCAGGGTTCTATCAAAGCACCAAAGAACTGCTTCTGGTTGAAAGACTCAATTTTCTTAGAATTCCTAATCCATTAGATAACCAAATATACTGTGAGGAATTTAATGACGGTTATAAATGACATGATCAACATTCTATAAAAAATTCCTAAATGGACAATAAGAAAAGAGAGGCATGTAAATATTTCTAAGAGCTCCTGGCTCAAGATTTATTATTAAGATTATTTAAATCTAATTTTTATGTATTTTATAAATAAAACTGATGTATTCTAGTCTCCATATCAACATTAATGTAAATAACTCATCCTTTCTTGTAGTTATCAAACACATAGATCATTAAGTACACATAAATGATTCAGTGACTTTAGACTGTAGCCCAGGTATAATTCTGACAGGTATCTCAATGCTATTTGGCTATTTCTCCTGAAAGCAAAACAAATTAAGGCTTTGGAGAATATCATGCTTTTTGTTTGTGGACGTGGGTGAAGAATCCATGAAAATATTGGAATTGAGTATGTTATTTCAACTGCCTTGTTCCCTTTACAGAAGTACATATAACTAGCTATTATTTGACTTTATTCCAATTAACTTGCACATCACAGTATCTCCATTCTAAAATGAGAAAATTGAGGCTCTAAGAAATTGACTGATTTGTGATCACATATCTAATTAATTTCTAAGGTCAGGTCTTGACTCCAAGTACAATGTTTTATTCATATGCTCTGCTTCCTCTACTTAAGAACTTTAAAAAATAACTTTAAAATTTATTTTGTTAAATATTTACCAATTATATGTAAAATTTTTTTGTCATTAATTTTTATAAATTTTGAGTTTCTAATTCTTTACTTCCTTCCTGCCCCTTTCCCCTCCTTGAGAAGGTAAGCAATTTGATTTCAATTATATATAAGAAGTCATATTTCCAGATTAGTAATATTACAAAATAAAACAAAATTATAAAAAAAAGCAAAAAAGAGAAAGTTTTAAAATATGCTTCAAACAGCATTCAAAGCTCATTAGTTTTCTTTCTGGAGGACAGCATTTTTCATCATGGGCCCTTTGGAAATGTCTTAGATTGAAGTACCTATGTCTTTCAAAGCTGATCATTCTTACAATATCACTGTTACTCTATACAATGTTCTAGTTCTGAGTTCATTTTGCATGAGTTCATATAAACCAAGTTTTCCTGAAATTTATATCCTGCTTGTCATTTCTTATAGCACAATTCCATCACAATCAAGACTTATTCAGCCATTCCTCAAATGACCAGCATTCCCTCAATTACCAATTATTTGTCACCACAAAAAGAGCTGCTATACACGCACGCACGCACACACACACACACACACACACACACACACACACACACACAAACATTTATTTTGTACAAATAGATTTCACTTTCTTTGATCTCTTTGGCAGACAAACAGACAAATGGTGGTATTTCTGGGTGGGTCAAAGGGTATTAGGCACAGTTTGATAGCTCTTTGAACAATTTCAAATTGTTCTCCAGAATTGCTGGATCAGTATATAACTCCAGCAGGAGTTCATTATTAGTATATTTTTTCCCTCACTCCCTATTTTTCCCTTGTCCCCTTTGTATTTGTCAGTTTCTTTTTCTGTCATATTAGATAATCTTATAAGTGTGAGGTGATATTTCAGATTTGTTTTAATTTGCATTTCTCTAATCTGTTGTTATTTGGAACTTTTTTAATATAACTATTGAGAATTTTGATTTCTTTTTCTGGAAATTACTTGTTCATTTCTTTTGACCATTTTTCTACTGAGGAATGGACCTTGTTTTTTTCAAATCTGGTTGCCTTCTTTAAATACTTGCGACATTACACATTTATCAGAGCAACTTGCTGTAAATTTCTCCCTTTCCCTGAAGTTTATGGTTTTCCTTCTAATTTTAGCTGTATTTTTTTTTTTTTGGCAAGGCAATGGGGTAAGTAGCTTGCCCAAGGCCACATAGCTAGGTAAATATTAAGTGTCTGAGGCTGCATTTGAATTCAGGTACTCCTGACTCCAGGGCTGGTGCTCTATCCACTGCACCACCTAGCCACCCCCAGCTGTATTTGTTTTGTTTAACCTTTGAATTTCATATTATCTAAATTATCCCTTTTATTTTCCATGAACTTTTCTATTATTTGCTTATAAATTCTTCCCTTATCCATATATCTGACAGGTATAATTTACCATGCTTACCTAATTTACTTAAATATCACCCTTTATGTCTAAATTTCTTTTGCATTTTGACATTATCCTGGCATATCATATGAGATGATGTTCTATGCCTAATTACTGCCAAATTGCTTTCCGGTTTTCCCAGCAATTTTTGTCATATGGTGAGTTCTTATCCCCACAACTTAGATATTTGGGTTTCTCAAACACTCAATTACTACTGTTATTTGTAACTGATCCACCACTCTTATTTCTAAGCCAGTACCTGACTACTCTGATGATCACCACTTTGGAATATAGTTTGATATATAATACTGTGCCAAAGTCACCCTCTTTCATATTTTTAAAATTGATTTCCTTGATATTCTTGAATTTTTATTCTTCCAGATAAATTTTATTAATTTTTTCTAGTTTTACAAAATAATTCTTTGATTGATAAGATACTTAATGTGCAAATTAACAGGCTGAATTGTCATTTTTATTATATTGACTTCATCTGCCCATAAGCAAGGAAAAGAACTCTACTTGCTTAAATCTATCTTTATCTAGATGAAAAACATTTTCTTTTGTAATTGTGTTTAAATAGTTCCTGGGTTTGTCTTGGTAAATAGAATTTCAAGTATTTTATATTGTCTACAATTACCTTCAATGGATTACTTTATCTATTCTTGTTGGATTTTGTTGTTAATATACAGAAAAAGTTGCGCTTTATGTACACACTTACTTTCTTTTATACTTTGCAACTCTGCTAAATCTGTTAACTTTTTATATTTAGTTTTTAGTTCGTTTTCCTTTGGTTCTCGAAGTATACCATTATATATCTATAAAGAATGATAGTTTTGTTTCTTATTTATCTATTTTTACTCCTTCAATTTTTTCTTGTCTTATTACTATAGCTAGCATTTCTATCATAGTATTGATAATAGTGGAGATAATGGATATCTATGCTTCCCTCAATTTTGTCAATAAAGCTTCAATTCTATCTCTGTTAATGATAATGCTTGCTCTTAGTTTTAGATAGATACTCCTTGTCCTTTTAAAGGTTCCACTGAGTTGTGTTTTCTAATTTTTAAAATAGGAATGGATGTTGTAATATGTCAAGGGCATTTTTTTTAATCTCTAAAGAGATCCATGATTTTTGCCTTGTTTTTGATATGATAAATTAAGCTGATTAGTTTCCTAATATTGAACCTAATATTGCATTCCTGAAAAAAATCCCACCTGGTCATAGTATATGATTTTTATGATATATCAATTTAATTTCTTTGCTAGTATTTTGTTTAAACATTTTGTATCAATATTTAACTTTTTCGGGGGAGGGGGTTGCAAGATAATGGGGTTGTGACTTGCCCAAGGTCTGACAGCTAAGTAATTATCTAAAGTGACTGAGGTCGGATTTGAACTCCAGGGAAGGTGCTCTATCCACTGAGCCACCTAGCTGCCCCTCAATACTCATTAAGGAAAATGATACATAGTTTTTTCTGCTTCTGTATTTCCTCTTACTGGTTTAGAAACCAGCAAAATATTTGTGTCATAAAAGAAATTTTGTTAGGACTCCTTCTTTACCATTTTCCCATATATTTCATATAGTATTGAATTAAATGTTTTTTATTTTTAAGAAAATAAGCAATTGCTTTATTTTATACTCTTGAAAGATCTGAAAATATTAAATTTAGAAAGTATGATATATTATAATTGGATTCTCATAAAATGATTATTTTCAACAATGTTTAATAGAATCAATAGATGAAATTATTTTTCTTTTCTTAAAAAAAATTTGCTAATGATGATTTGTGTTTTTCAATTCAGGGAATCCAAAAAGTTATGGTATAGTTTTTAAGCCTTAACCTTTGCCCTGCCACATCCTATATAATGAAGAATAATAAAAAGAAAAGAAAAATAATAGTCTAACAAAAATATGCATTCCATCAATTAAATGAGATACTATATGTAGTATTCCATGTATAACATTATATGTAGTGTTCCACATGCATAGTCCCTATTCCTGTACAAAAAAGGGAGTGGACTAATGTGCATTCTCATTGCTTTTTTGAGCCCAACATTTTTCATTTTAATTTATTAGCAGCTTTGATGGTCATTCTATTTACATGGCTGATAGTCACTGTGAATATTGTTTTTCTGGTTTTGCTCACTTATTTGAATCTTGAATATCTCCCTATTTTTCTGTATTTTTTCAACCATCATTTATTATGTTTCAATAATATTCTCTTACATTCCCCAAAAGATGGACATCTACTTTTTTTCTAAAACTTGGGCTTCATTGACTAAAATGTTTGATGTATAAGACCTTTTTCCCCCCTTACCTTTAAACTTTATATGCTGAGCATGGGGATCCTTGCATCAAAGGGTATGGATACTATATTCATTTTCTTAGCCTAATTTCAAATTGCTTTCCACAATGGGTTGAATATGGAGTTCTGAAAACTGAATGTCTTTATGGACTGTGAATATTCTTTAAATATTTGGCAGAATTCACTTATCTGGTCCTGGGGATTTTTTCTTAGGAAGCTTACTAAGGATTTGTTCAATTTCTTTTTCAAGATAAAGTCAATTAAATATTCTATTTCCTCTTCTGTTAATCTTGGCAATTTATATTTTTCTAAATATTGATCAATTCCATGTAGATTGTCAGTTTATATGCTTATAATTAGGCAAAATGGCTCTCATTAACAGCTTTTATTTACTCTTCATTTGCAGTGAATTCATCCCTTTCATTTTTAATACTGGCAGTTTGATTTTCTCCTTTAAAAAAAATCAAATTAATCAATGGTTCCTCTATTTTACTTTCTTTCTTTTTTAAAACCAGATCCTAATTTTTTTTATGAGTTCAATTTTATAAGTTTCATACTTTGGATTTTTATTTATTTCTCCTTTGATTATCAGGATTTCCAATTTGGTGCTTAATTGAAAAATTTAAATTTATTCTTTTTCTAGTTTTTTTCTTTTAGTTACATGCTCAATTCATTGATTTGTCTTTTTTCTATTTTACCAATAAGCATTTAGAGGTATAAATTTTCCTCTAAATAATGCTTTGGCTGTATACCATATGTTTTAGTATTTTTTTCTCATTATTGTTAATATTTTAATGAAATTTTTTATTATTTCTACAATTGCTTCTTTGACCCACTCATTCTTTAGGATTAGATTATTTAGTTTCCAATATTTATCTATGTTTCCATGGTCTTTTAGTGAATGTAATTTTTATTACATTATGATCTAAAAAAGATGCATTTAATATTTTTTCCCTTATACAATTGTCAATTTTTGTGCTGCCATGTACAACTAAGAAATATCCAATTTTCCTCCAGAGATTATCATATAAAACTTTCTAAAATTCTATTCTTGTCCTTAACTTCTTTCTTGTTCATTTAATGATTTTGATTTCTCTAAGAAGAGAAAGCTGAGATTCCCCTAGTATAGTTTTACTTTCTATTTCCTCTTGTAAATCATTTAACATTCCCCTTATTAAGACTAGATTCTATACCTTTTGTGCATTTATGTTTAGTACTGATAATACTTTATTGTCTATGGTAACTTAGCAAGACAGTTTCCCTTATTATCCTTTTAGCGAGGTCTATTTTTGCTTTTGCTTCATTTGAGATCATGGTTTTTACACCTGTTTTTTGTTTTAAACTCAGCTGAAGTGTAATAGATTCTTCTCTAGACCCTTATTGTAACTGTGTGTCTCTTTATATTAATAGTGTTTCTTTTAAACTGTGTATTATAGGATTCTGGTTTCTAATCAATTTTGCTATCTACTTCCATTTTATGAAAGACTTCATCCCATTCACATTAACTAGTTTTCTCCATACTATTTTTCAATTTTGTTTCTTTTTTACCCTATCTTTCTTCTAATCCTGCTTCTGATTACTGCTTTCTTTGTTTTCTGTCTTACTTCAAAACTTCTCCCTCTCAATCCTTTATCCTTTCCTTTTTCCTTCCTACTTTACTGTTGGATAAGCTAAATTTCTATTGCCAATTAAGTATGTGTGTATACATTCACATACATCTGTATCTTATAAACACACACACACATACACAAATATGTACTTCTGTCTTTGAATCAATTTATATGTGAATTTTAAGCACTTCCTCCCAACCACCACAATTTCCTCCTACACTATAAGAGTCCTTCCTTGGGCTTTTCTTTTCTGGAAGACAATTTTTCTACATTCTTTCTTTCTCTTCCTCCTTTTCCTAGGACATTCCTCATTTTCACTTGTGCACTTTTTAAAAATTTCAACATAATTCACTCTCATTTTCTCTTTATATGTACAATCTTTCTAACTTTCATATAGAAAAGTAAACTGTTTAACCTTATAGAATGTCATATGATTTCTCTTTCATGTTTAGCTTTTTATGATTCTTGAGTCTTTATCTGAAGTTTAATTTTCTTCTCTATTCTTTTCATCACAAATGCTTAAAAGTCCTCTATTTCTTTAGGTATCCATTTCCTGCTCTTGGAAGGATTCTATTTTGAGGGGTAGGCTATTCACACTCGGTTCAAAAAAGGATTCTTTTAGTATCGCAACTCTGAGTGTAAAGCCTTTCAGTAGAAAATGATTTCTACATGAGATTATGTGTATTTATATCTACCATAAAAATACTGAGTTCTTTGAATATATTGAAAAATTTCTTAAGAGGACATGTCAGAATAGCCTTTGCTGTGCTTATAATGAAAATTGTAGTTCTTATCTATTAGCATGCCCAAAACTCGTTTTTAACTCTCTACTGCTTCAATATTTTTATTTATGATTTGATGGATGATGGAAGTCACCATGATCTGACAGCTGTTTTAGAAAGTGTTATATAGATCTTCATATTGAATAGTATGTATGTAAAATTCTAAAAGGTAGAACTATGCCTAATGAGAAATACAGACTTTGACTCAATATGAAAAAAAAATTGAGTTGTCAAACAACTATAAAAAATTGCTAAATAAAACAGCAATTTCTCTTCAGTTATATTCATAGAATTTTAGTGCTAGATGGAACTAGAATTTCTTGTTCTTAGTTTCAGAAACTGATTTTGAAATGATATGGAGTCAATCTGTCCTATTACTTAATAGAAACTGCTTTTTAAATGAGTGGTAGTTTGTCAGCATTCCAGACAAACAAAAAAATGCATCATGAACAAATTTATATATCCTAGCAAAGTAACTGAATAATATAGCTTAAAGCTCATCAAGTTTCAAGTGAAAAGAGGAAGCTAAAAAAACAGCTTCTATGATTCTCTCAGATGCTTTGAGGTGAGATACTTTTTTTTGTTGTTTTGGGTTTTTTTTAGGATTTTGCAAGGCAAATGGGGTTAAGTGGCTTGCCCAAGGCCACACAGTTTGGGTAATTATTAAGTGTCTGAGGTTGGACTTGAACCCAGGTACTCCTGACTCCAGGGCCGGTGCTTTATCCACTGCTCCACCTATCCGCCCCTGAGAGATATGTTTTTGCTCAGGTCTGTAGGCTGAATCCTAGGTCGATCTATGGCAACCAAGTGAGAGCAGAATTTGGCTTTCTGATTATAAGAAGAAAAAAAATGCCCACCCCATTTCTGATGTATATTGGTGGCAGTTGTCTCATCAATCTTTCTACTTCTCAAGCTTTGGAATATGGTCTATGAAACTCTTCATCTTTATCTCCTAAGAGTTGAAGGGATGTAAAACAACTCTTTTCCAGGTCTGATGCCCATTACCTACAGGTTCATACCTCTTAGGAAGATAGAAAAGGGCCTTTTCAGTAGTCCAGGAATGCAAAGAAAAACAATAGAACTATTCAATAAAAATAACAGTACTATTTAAACATATACAAAGAGCAAAAATAAATTGAAGTAATTCATGGGTATGTCACTTGCTAGATCATTTTCAATCTTTGGAAAAATTATACATTTGAGGAAAATTATTTTTAAAACAGAAATTAATATTTCATTAAAGTGGCAAAAAACATTAACTACTGCTCCTTTATTTGAGAGTTTTATTTAAAGAATCAGATAAATTTTTAAAAGGATTTATATATTAATATCAGTATCAATGAAACAAACAAGGAGAAGCAGCATCATATAGTAGACAAAGGTTTGGATTCAAGTTCAGGAAAAAAGTGAATCTGAATCCCTGATTAGAAACTTAATACTAAGCCTTATATCTACGGATAGGAAGCAATTCCCCTGGTACCCAGTTTTCTTTTCTTTTTTTTTTTAGGTTTTTGCAAGGCAAATGGGGTTCAGTGGCATGCTCAAGGCCACACAGCTAGGTAATTGCTAAGTGTCTGAGACTGGATTTGAACCCAGGTACTCCTGACTCCAGGGCCAGTGCTTTATCCACTGTGCCACCTAGCCACCCCATGGCACCCAGTTTTCTTACCTGTAAGACCTGAATGATTATTGCAGATCATAGGATCAAAGATATAGAATTGCAAGGGCTTCAATAGTCATCCAGTTCAACTTCCTTGTTTGATAGACAAGAAAACTGAAGCCCAAATCAGTTTAAGTGACTTATGTAAGGTCATACAGGGCATTTTCCTATCATTCAGTTCTCTGAGTAAGTCCAAGCCTCTCTCTATTCTAGCACACCCCTGATATGTGGAGGACTCCAAGATCTGCTTCCTTTCCACTGACCCATGCTACCTCTACTAAAAGTTGTTGTGAGGAAAGTACTTTATAAACCTTAAAGTGCCATATAAACATGCTACTTGTTGTTATTATTATTGATAACTATCATCATTATTTATTTTCTTTATTGTAAAAGGAATATAAGGGTGAAAATATGGATTACTTGAAGTTTATACTCATTAAAAACGTTTAGTACATTTAAATCACGGTTGTACAAGTGGGCTGCATGCATCCACATGACATGACCTCCTCTGAGTTTACTAAATGTTTTAATAAATGAAATCAAGCTTGTAAAGCTTTCACTAAAATGGCAAATCAAAATGTATTGTTTATTGTTTCAATAAAAACTTTTAAAAGTTTTAAAATTAATGTAATGTTCTCCTTGAAGAGGTTAATGCACTGATACTAGAACCTATGAAAGATGAATCGATAAATTCATTCAGATTGTGAGCTTCTCAAGGGAGGCCCTAGTGATTATTCAAACAGTGCCTGGACCATAGTAGGCCCTTAATAAAAGTATACTGAATGACATTTATTAAGTACTTATTACCTGCCAGGAAAAAATACAAATGCTTTAGTTTGTCGAATCTTCCATTCCTTCTACAGTGACAGTACTGGTGCAGAGGAAAAGAAGAACAGAGGGAGTTAATCACAATATTTCTAGGCTCTTTACATTTAATTTTGTAGCTGGAACTACAACTGTGTTATCTTTATTCAATGACCAAGGAGTAGATATGCTACTCATTAAACTTAATCATAGCAATTATTTTTGCAAAGACATTGTTTTTGCTTTTACATAAACTCAAAAGGAGGAGACTGAAACTAAATTGAAGGATGGTTCATATATGCTTCCTGGAGAAACAATGGAGCTGGCAGCTGATTTTAATCACAGACCCAAAGACAACAGGAAATATTTTTTCACCTTGTAGAGCTGATGAAAAGTATATGAAAGAGATCATCAAGAAAGTAACTGCAACTTGTGTATTGGTATTGGTTCCAAGATTGAGGACATAGAGTAATTAGATGAACAACTGAACAAGAATCTCCTAATTAAATCAATACATACTTTAGTACTTGTTAACAACAATGAAAGCTAGGAAAAACAAATAACAATGATGAAAAATATATCAGAAACTAAAAGTTAAGAAGAATGGATAACAGATACCAAAGATTTATAGACTATATAGGTGACTTTTGTTAGGAACAGTGATCTAGATTGTAAATTTGTAAAATTTTATAAAGATATATAATGAATGATAATGTTTGGATTTAAGGATTGAAATGGAGGGAATACAGCAAATAGTACAAAAGTGGAAATGATCTGCCTATATCGAGGATAGTAAGAGTTACCACCTTTGGACTATAACATCACAATCCTAGATTGTTCTTAAAAAGAAAGTATGACTAACACAAAAGAGAACAGAAATGGGAAAAGTGGCTAGATTAGACCAAGAATACATAGAGACCTGAGCTGAAGGTGATGAAGTTGCAGAACTATAGGATACATGAAGAAAAAAAAAACATAGCAAAGGTATGGAAAAAATCTTGTATCTCACCATAAAAAAGATGAACAAGAGAGCATTGACACTACCAAGCTATATTTCTATCTATACAAAATTTTCATATATTTAAAAAATATTTATCAAGTGTAAACACTTATAAGCCAGGCACACTGCTAAATGCTGATGATACAAAGAAAGGCAAAAGAGAATCTCTACTCATAAGAAGTTTATAGTCAGCATGCAAACAAATATCCACATAAGGTATATGCCAAATAACTTGGAGATAATGAAAATAATAGAGTTATGAGAAGTAAAAGGGGCTTAAGAAAGCTGTCCTGGATAAGGTAGGTCTTTGACTGGAACTTGAAAAAAGTCAGGGTAGCAAGGAAGCAGAGATAAGAGGAAGAACATTTCAGGCATGGGGGATAGCCAATGAAAAATGCCCAGATTTGGGAGGAGTTTCTTATTCATGGAATAGTAAAGAGGTTAGAGTCACTGGATTACAGTACAGTGGAGGGGGAAGTTTGAACATCAATTGGATAGTTTTATATTTGATCCTGGAGGTGATAGGGAACCACTGACATGTTGTGTGTATGTGTGTGTGTGTGTGTGTGTGTGTGTGTGTGTGTATTTTGGGGGGGATCTGGGGACAGTAGGGAGAGTGACATGACCATCTTGAGCCACTGTGCCATATTATTTTGAAAATCACTTTGAAATTTGAGTGGAGAATGAAATGCAATGAGGAGAGATTTTTACAGCTAGACCAAATACTAGGTTATTGCAGCAGTGTAGGCAGTGGGCCAGAAAGCTTACCCCAGGGTGCTGGCAATGTCAGAGGTACAATGTCTAGGCACAAGCCTAGACAACAAATTAGATGTGAGAATGAGGAGTTGAGGATGACACTTGAGAGAGCCTGAGCGACTGTCTCATCTAATCCTAAATAGTAATAGGAAGGTCTGGAAGAGGGTAGAGTGAGGGGAAAATGAGTTCCATCCAGTTTGATATATTTAAAAGGTAGATGTGAGAGATCAGCAGAAATCTTAGAGCTGAATAAGTCAATTTAAGAATCAAATAAGGAAGTATCAAGCAAAAGAGAGTTATTAACAGTGTTAAACGCTTCAAAAGAAGTTGTGAAGGAAGAGACATGATAAAAGATTAGAAGTGAGTATGGAATGATCAGTTTTGGTTGAATTATGAAAGCAGAAGTCAGATTATAGAGTAAAAAAGAGAGTGAGAGGAAATGAAATAGAGGCACTTATTTTATATGAACTTAAGGATTATAGCCATAAAAGTGAGAAGAGATATGGGACAATAGATCATGGGGATGACTGGTTCAAATGAGGGGTATATGAGGATGGCAGAGATATGGGCATATTTGTAGGAAGTAGGAGGAAAAAGTCAATAGATTGGGAGAGATTGATAAATGGGGGGGAGTAGGATGAGAAAGGGAAAAAAGAGGAGATGGAATGGAATCACTTGTGTTGGGTTTGTCTTTGCAAGGAGACAGGTTATTATTATATGAAGAGGGGTGAAGATAGAGCCACATGGGAGGTGGATAGAAGAGGTAGAACTCAGTGAATGATGATTTTTTTTTAAAGAAAAATAGCTGAGGCAGAGCCAAGTTGGTAGAGTAAAGGCAGGGACTCACCCTGGTACTCCCCTAAACCACTCCTGAATAACTTTAAATAAATCAAGAGTGGGAGAACCCACAAAAAGAGTGAAACAATTTTCCAGTCCAAGACAACTTGGAATATCTATGGTTGCATCAGAGTTAGAAAGGTCAGCAGCCCAGGCCACACTGGAATGAACCAGCCCAGCAATCCAGGAGCAGACCATAAGGTGTGTGGTAGCAGTGGCAGTTTCCAGGCCTCTCAGCCCAGAAATTGTCAAATTTGGAAGGTCAGCAGGAAAATCTGCCACACCAAGGTGAGGGGTGGGGGTAGAGTGCAGACCTCAGCAGTGTAGATCCAACACCAGTCAACCAAGAACAGGCCTCAAGAGCCACCTGGCAGTTGCTTCTGGGGTGTCTAGCTCATGGATGGTAAGGGGGTTACAAGGAGAATGCAGGTCTATTTGCTCTTCCTAAGGTAGGGCTCTGTGGCTTTGCCCATACTCAGATCCAGGTCACAGTCTGGGATCAGTCCCAGGAAGAGCAGAAGTCCAACAGCTCACTGCCTACAGCAGAACAGGGACCCTTTTCATGGTTCCAGGACAGAAATGAGTATTTGTGGTCATCTCTGGAAAGAGATCCTAAAATGGAAACTGCCAGAATATTATAGCCAAATTTCAGAACTCCCAAGTCAAGGAGAAAATATTGCAAATACCCAGAAAGAAACAATTCAAATATCATGGATCCACAGTTGGGATAACAGAGCATAGACCAGAAAAGCAGTCAGAGCCTTTCATAAGATCTTGGAGGAGTTAAGAACTTGCAGGTTCCTGGGGGGGGGTATCCTTGAAAACAGCAGCAAAACCCCTCAAAAGCTTGGATAATGTGTCCTCTACCCTGGAAGCTGAACCTCATCTTAACGAATGTCAGAGGTAAAATGTCTAGGCACAAGCCTAGACAACAAATTAGATGTGAGAATGAGGAGTTGAGGATGACACTTTAAAAGAGCTAAAATCAAGTCATAGGCTGGGGAATTAATTGAGCTAACAAAAGAAGAAAAATATCTAACCCAGACAGTTACATTGTTCCTATGGAAGATCAAAACTGACATTCAGAAGGTAACAAAGTCAAAGCTACTGTATCCAAAGCTACTGAGAAAAATATGAATTGGTCTCAGACTATGGAAGAGCTCAAAAAACCCCTCTGAAAATCAAGTAAGGGAGGTAGAGGAAAAACTGGGAAGAGAAATGAGAGCAATGTGAAAAAATCCTGAAAACCAAATCAGTAGTTTGGTGAGGGAGATAAAAAGAAATACTGAAGAAAATAACATCTTAAAAACCAAACTGAGCCAAATTAAAAAAAAGCAATTCAAAAAAAAGATAATGAGGAGAAGAATGCCTTAAAAAGCAGAATTGGGCATATGAAAAAGGAGATACAAAAGCTCACAGAAGAAAAACAATTCCTTAAAATATAGAATGGAGCTAATGGAAGTCGATGACTGTGAGAAATAAAGAAACAATAAAACCAAAAGAATGAAAAGTGAAGAAAATGTGAAATATCTCACTAAAAAACAAATGATTTGGAAGACACATATAGGAAGGATAATTTAAAAATTACTGGACCTCCTGAAAGCCATGATTTAAAAAAAGAGCCTAGACTTTATTTTTCAAGAAATTCTCCAGAAAAACTACCCTGATATCCTAGAAGCAGAGGGTAAAATAGAAATTTAAGAAATCCACCAATCACCTCTGGAAAGAGATCCCAAAATGAAAACTTTCAGGAATGTTACAGCCAAATTTCAGAATTCTCAAGTCAAGGAGAAAATATTGCAAATAGCTAGAAAGAACATTCCAGATATCATGGAACCACAGTCAGGATAATACAAGATTTGACAGCTTCTACATTAAAGGATCATGGAGCATGTAATATGATAATGTAGAAGGCAAAAGAGCTTGGATTACAACTAAGAATCGACTATCCAGAAAAACTGAATATACTCTTTCAGGGGAAAAGAAGACCATTCAATGATAAGGGAGAACTTTCAAAATTTCCTGATGAAAAGACCAGGGCTGAAGAGAAAATTTGTTCTTCAAATACAGGACTCAAATGAAGCATAAAACAGGTAAACAGAAAAGACAAATCATAAGGGACTTAATGATAATGGTGCTTATATACCTGCATGGGAGGATGATATTGATAACTCATATGAAATTTTCATTTATTAGGGCAGTTAGAAGGAGCATATATAGACAAAGGAAAGGTGGGAATTGAATTTGAAGGTTAATATATTAAGAAAGATGGAGTTAATGGGAGAAAGAAGAATGAATTGGGAGAAAGAGAAAGGGAGAGGTATAAATTATTTCATATAAAAGAGACAAGGAAAAGCTTTTGCAATGGAGTGGAAGAGGAAGAAGGTGAAGGGGAATGAGGGATCCTTACTTGCACTGAAATTGGCTCAGAGAGGGTATAACAAACATGCTCCATTGGGCATAGAAATCTATCTTTACCCTAGAGGAAGGTAGGAGAGCAATGGGATGGGAGAAAGGGGGCAAGGAGATAGGTGATAAAAAGGAGGGAAGATTATAGAAGGGGATAGTCCGATGAAAAACACTTTTGAAGAGGGAAGGGAGAGAGAGGAAGAGCAGGATAAATGGGGGTGGAGAAAAGGATGGAAAGAAATGTAGTTAACAATAGTAATTATAGGGAAAAATATTGAAACAAGTTTCTCTGATAAAGATCTAATTTTCAAACACAAAACTGAGTCAACTTTATAAAAATAAGGGCCATTCCCTAATTAATAAATGATAAGAGATATGAACAATTTTCAGATGAGGTTTTCAATGCAATCTATTTAAATCATTTTTTAGTTTTGTTTTATTTTTTGCAAGGCAATGGGGTTAAGTGGCTTGCCCAAGGCCACACAGCTAGGTAATATTAAGTGTCTGAGGCCTGATTTGAACTCAGGAACTCCTAACTTCAGGGCCAGTGCTCTATCCACTGTGCCACCTAGCCGCCCCTTTAAATCATTTTTTAAAAATGTCCTAACTCACTGCTAATAGGAGAAATGGAGGTTGAAACAAATCTGAGGTATTATCTTTTAAATTATTCCACTGGCTAATAAGACAGAAGGGAAAAAAATGACAAATGCTATAAGGGATGTAGGAAAAATGAGACATTGATGCAATACTGGAGAGTTGTGAAATGATTCAACAACTCTGTAGAGCAATTTGGAACTATAGCCAAAAGGCCGACTCCTTTGGCCTAACAATACCATGTCTATATTCCAGAAGAGATAAAATACGGGAAGAAAAGAAACTATTTGTACTGGGATATTTATAGTACCTCTTTTCTGGTGGCAGGGGGGTAGTGACTGAAGGGATGCTCAACAGTTGGGGGAATGGCTAAACAAATTATAGCATGTGACTGAGAAGTTGATGGTATCTGAATACAGTTGGAAGCATATGTTTTTTTCTCTTCATTTTATTTTTCTTGAGGTTTCTCTTCTTTTCTTTTGAGGTGGGGTGATTATGTTTACTTTTACAATAGTAATTGTAGTAATGGTTTTCATGACTATACATTTCTTGACCTCTATCAAGTAACTTGCTTTCTCAATGAGGGGGACTGCAGTGGGAGGAAGAAAGAGAATTTGGAACTGAATGCTGAAACTTTTTTTGGTATGTAACTGGGAGAAAATAAAATTAAAATATTTACTAAATGTAAAATATAAAAAATAAAGGGAAATATAGGACAAGAATCTTAGCTTAAAGTGGCCTGGGATTACTTTTAAGAAATTTCAAAGATCCCTTAGTAATTTCTAAGTTTCTCCCAGAAACAAAATACCATCTTTTTGACATTATTTTTTTCTATTAGTACTATTGTATAGCTGATACATATATGGGCCAAGACATATGCTAAAGAATTAAAGTTAGACATGGGGGGACAACAGAAAAATATGGGAATCAGGAGATCATTTGTTTAGAACTGAAAGAGACCTTCAGGGTCAGGGTAGGTATGAGCAAACTGCAGTAGATAACCAATAAACAACTTCAAGGAAGAAGAGGAGTAAATTATATGATGAGGAAATATATGAGAGTAAAGGAACATGTGCTGGCTATGTGGTGAAAGTGAGGATTCAGAGATGGACAGTCTAATGAAGAGAAGTTTCCAATATATTTTATTTAGTGAAGCTATGAAATGATATTAAATGAAGATATGAAAGGTATGAAATGCAGAGAATTGGAAAGCATGGACAGATGATAATCTTTACAATTACAAGACATTTTCAAATCAGAGATCCCAAATTCACTGGAGTATATGCCTGAGAGACAGTGATCTTTACTTCTCAATCTACTAAACTTATAAATCTCACATGTTAAACTGTCTTAAATATTGGAATTAGAATGAGTGATTGTTGTATGGATTCATCTTTCTCATTTTTACCAGTCACCAGTTGATCATAAGTCCTGAAAGAGTAGCCAGAAAGCCCTCAATATCAAACTATGCTATTCTACCAGCTACTCATACTTGGCATTTTTATCAACCCTTTCAGTTAACACAGATCTCTTTATTTGGTTCTTTAAAAATGAAAAATAATTCCAAGAGGGATAATATGTGGCCATTACTATCTTAACATAAATAGTTATCAAATTGCTTTCTTCTGGAACAGAATGAAGATACTTAGGTTTCTGAGGAAGAAGAAAGACTGAAAAGCAGGAAAAATGATCCAGAAAAGGTAGGCAGGGTTTCTGCAGGTAAACTTCACCTACTTTATAATTTTGCCCAGGGCTGGCCCTGAATATGTATATTAGTTCATTTGTTTTTAACAAGAAACAAAGTAAATTGAGGAATTTAACAATTTTTCCAATAATTGCATCAATACTCACCCCCTATCTGGGATGTTTATAAGGCCAAAAATTCACTATACCTCCAGAATTGCAGTATACTCTTATTTATATGGAATTCAAATAATCTGAAAACTCTAATGATTATAGAAAAAATTACAAGTAAAAGAATTAACATAAATTTTGTCATAAAAGCAATACTGTAACTTTACGTCATATAGTCAGGATAGAACCTAGCATTTAAAATCACCTACTAGATCTATGATATTTATACTATACAATGAAAATAGGAGTTTAAATTGATAGTCATGAAGCACTGCAAGCTTCTGAAGCATTTTTAGATTTTAAGAAAGGGTTGGTAATGTTAGGCATGACATAAGACAAGTGGTGGTAGATGACACAGATGAGGGGTACCAAAGCAGGTCATTTATCAACTTGGTATTAACAATAGAAAAGTCTTATGTCTTTTGGGGAATTCATCTAGGATATGATGGACAGCTCTTCAAAGATCTTTTAAAACTAAGAAAAGAAGTCCACTCTCAATAATTCATTTGGATATTACAAAAGAAACCTAAAAAGCGCTGCCGTCAATTATGAAGTCTATATAAAGAAAATGAATATCTTAGGGTAGACCTGAAAAGAAATTGGGAAGTAAAAGCTGTTTAAGAATATAATGTGGGAGTACATTAATTTCTTGATCACATCTGAACAAAAGAAAAATGTGTTCATGACTACAATGAGGGCTAATAAAAATACAGTTTCTCTGGTGTCTTTCGATTTCAATAATGAAGAACATTTTATGTGAAAGGATTGTGGACAAAAAAATTGGCTACAAAAATCTGGTAAGTTAGATGATATAAAGTGTACCTAGTTATATTCAATAAAGATAAAGTATTATTTGGCAGAGTCAAGATGGTAGAAAGAATCAATCAAGGAAGTTAACTGAGGTTGTCCCAATTCCCTTCAGAAACTATGTTAAATCAAGTTTTTAAAAGAATTCTGGGAACAACAGAAGCCAAAAAAAGACAGAGTGAAACAATACTCCAGTCCAAGATAACTGAGAAGGACTTTAGGAAAGGTTTGTTTCCCTTGGGTAAAAAGGGGTGTGAGGACAAATCAGTGAGAGACAGAGCCACAGCACAGTTCAGTACCCAAGACCCCACAGTTCTGGTTCAGCAGGCACAACTAAACAGGTCATGTGAGTGAGCTGCCAGCCAAAGAGGCCCTGGCACAGAAAACTAAAGAACAGGCCCCTGGCATCCAGTGTAAGAAGTTTGGGACAGTGCCCCTTGTGTCCCAGCAGCAGAGTTCAACTTGAAAAAATGAGTAAGGAAAAAAAATTAGCTCTGATCATAGAAAGCTACTGACAGAGAAAATCAAAACACAAACACAGAGGAGGATAACAAAGACAAAATGCCTACCAAGATAGTCTCAAAGGGGAATATGAATTGGTTTCAAATCCCAAAAGTCCTTTTAGAAGAGCTCAAAAAGAATTTTAAAAATTAACTAAGAGAGATAGAAGAAAAATTGAGAAAAGAAATGAGTTATACAAGAGAATTATATGAGTTAATTAGTTTTAAAAAATGAAAACATAAAAACTGATTGATTAAAAAATCATATTGGCTAAATTGCAAAAAAAAAAATCCATTGAAGAAAACAAAGCCCTTAAAAGCAGAATTGCTCAATTAGAAAAGTAAATACAAAACTTCACTATAAAACATAGTTCCTTAAAATTAGAATTGGGCAAGCATATTCTAATGATTCTATGAGACATCAAGAATTAATCAAACAAAATCAAAAGAATTTAAAATAATACAAGAAAATGTAAAATGCCTCATTGGAAAAACAATGGATGTGGAAAAGAGATTCAAAAGAGATAATCTAAGAATTACTGGACTGCCTGAATGCCATGATTAAAAAAAAACATGTCTCTGATAGTGTTTTTCAAGAAATTATCAAGGAAAACTGCCTCAATATTCTAGAAAGAGAGGCAGTCACTGAAAGAATGCAAGAAATCACCTCTTGAAAGAGATCCCAAAAGGAAAACTTCAAGCAATATTCTGTCTCATAAGAAAGCAATTTGATAGCTATTTATGTTAAGATAATAATGGCCACATAATTCCAGAATTTTCAAGTCAAGGAGAAAATAGTGCAAGCAGTCAGAAAGAAACAATTTAAATATCAAAGAGAAAAGGGTCAGGATTACACAGACATGAGCAAGCTTTCACATTACAATATAAAGTAGCTTCTACATTAAAGTATGATATAAAGGAAAATATATTCTAGAAGGCAAAATAGTTTAGGTTACAAGCAAGAATCAACTTTCCAGTAAAACTGAGCATAATTGCTCAGGATAAAAGATGAATTCAATGAAACAGGGAACTTTCAAACTCCTGATGAAAAGATGAAAGCTAAACAGAAAATTTGATCTTCAAAGAAGACTCAAGAGAAGCATAAAAATGTAATCTGGCATTCAATGTTGCTCAAAGAGGGAATAACATACAGTCAGAACATACAATAAAAATTACCCTATATATGGAAGTGGGAGGGAACAGGGGAAATAAAAAGAAGTGGATGGATAACTATCAGAAAGGAAGGAAAAAGGGAGGGTAGAAGTAGGAGAGGGAAGGGGAAAGAAAAGTCAGCAGTCAGAAGTAAAATACTGCTGAAGGGGGACTAAATGAAAGGAGAGAGAAAAACATTAAAAAAGTATAAAAAGGGGGGAAATAGCTTGGAGGCAAACTCAGTTTCCTGAATGTGAATAGGATGAACTCTCCCCCAAAATGAAAGTGAATAGCAAAAGAAACAAGGAAACATTTGAAGTAGAAAGACACACACAGGAAAAAGGCCGAAGAGAATATATTATACTTCAGATGAAGTAAAGAAACAAAACAGGAGTAACATACCTGTTGACATATAAAACAAAAGCAAAAATAGAAGTAAAAGAGACAAGGAAGGAAATGACATCTTGCTAAAAGGTACCATAGACAATGAAATAATATCAATACAAAACATATTCACCAGTGCTTTATAATATCTTAAGGAAGAAATAGACAGTAAAACTATACCAATAGGAGCGGCTAGGTGGTGCAGTGGATAAAGCACCAGCCCTGGAGTCAGGAATACCTGGGTTCAAATCCAGTCTCAGACACTTAATAATGACCTAACTGTGTGGCCTTGGGCAAGCCACTTAACCCCATTTGCCCTGCAAAAACCTAAAAAAAAAACAAACCAAAACTATACCAATAGCAGGGGACCTCAACCTTCCTCTCTTAGAAGTAGATAAATCTAACCATAAAATACATCTTTTTTCAGACTCTGATACAATAATAATTCATATAATAAAGTACACATTAAAAATACAGATTAAAATTAATTGGAAACTAATCTAATCCTAAAGAATTATTGGGTTAAACAATAAATCATAGAAACAATAATTTCAACCAAAATGATGATGATAATGCATCCAAATCTGTACTTAGAAGCAATTTTATATCTTTAAATGCTTACATGAATAAAATAAAGAACAGAGAAGTGAATTGGGCATGCAATTGAAAAAGAAAAAAGAAAAAATCCCCAAGAAATAGTCAAAGGAAAGATTAATAAAATCAAAAGTAAGAAAACTATTGCAACTAATAAAACTAAAAGCTGGCTTTATGAAAAAATCAAATAAAATGATGCTTTGATTAAAAAAAAGAAAAAGAAAACCAGGGCACCCAGGTAGTCCAGTGGATGGAGAACTGGCCCTTGGAGTAAGGAGGGCCTGAGTTCAAATGTGGCCTCAGACACAATAATTACCTGTGTGACCTTGGGCAAGTCACTTAACTCCATTGCCTTATAAAAAAAAGAAAAAGAAAAAAGGAAAGGAAGGAAGGGAGGGAGGGAGGGAGGGGGAGAGGGAGAGGGAGAGGGAGAGGGAGAGGGAGGGAGGGAGAGAGAGAGAGAGAGAGAGAGAGAGAGAGAGAGAGAGAGAGAGAGAGAGAAAGTAAATAAGAGAGAGAAAGGAAGGAAGGAAGGAAGGAAGGAAGGAAGGAAGGAATCAGAAAAAATCAACTAACAGTATAAGAACTGAAAAGAAAGAATTTACCACCAATGAAGAAGAAATTAAAGCAATAATTTGGAGCTATTTTACCCAGCAAATGCTCATAAATCTGACAATCTAAACGAAATGGATATTTACAAAATTATAAGTTGCTCAGATTAATACAAGAGGAAATAAGATAATTAAATAACTCCATTTTAGAAAAAGAAATTGAACAAGCCATCACTGAACTCCCTAAGGAAAAAAATTCCCATAGCCAGATGGAATTACATTCTAGCAAACATTTAAACAAGAATTAATTTCAACATTGAAGGAGTTCTAAGAAATTCCTTTTATGACAAAAATATGGTGCCAATACCTAAGAGCCAAAACAGAGAAAGAAAATTATAGAACAATTTCCTCCAAAGAATATTGATGCTAAAATTTTATATAAAATAGCAGCAAAGAGATTACAGAAATTTATCACCAGAATCATATCCTATCACGAGGTGGGATTTATACCAGGAATGCATGGCTGGTTCAATATTAGGAACATTATTAGCATAATTGACTATATCAATAGCAAACTAAAAGAAATCTCATGATTATATCAATTGATATAGAAACAGTTTCTGACAAAATTCAATACTCACTCCTATTAAAAACACTAGAGAGAATAGGGATACATGGAACTTTTCTTAAAATGATAAGTGGAATCTGTCTAAAAACATCAACAAGCAGTATCTATAATGGGGATAAGATAGAAGCATTTCCAAGAATCAATGATGAAACAAGGATGCCCATTATCACCACTATTATTCAGTATTGTTCTAGAAACATTAGCTTTAACAAAAAGAGAAGAAAAAGAAATGGAAGGATTTAGAATAGACAATGGGGAACAAAATTATCACTCTTTGCAGATAGTATGATGGTATAATTAGAGAATCCTAAAGAATCAACTAAAAAAGCACATCAAATAATTAACAACTTTAACAAAGCTGCAGGATATAAAATAAACTCAAACAAATCATTAGAATTTTGATATATTATCAATAAAGCCTAGCAGAAAAAGATAGAAATATAAATTCTATTTAATTTTTAAAAAATTTAATTAAGGCAATGGGGTTAAGTGACTTGGCCAAGGTCACACAGCTAGGCAATTATTAAATGTCTGATTCCACATTTGAAGTCAAGTCCTCCTAGCTCCAGGGCTTGTGCTCTATCTAATGTGCCACCTAGCTGTCCCCCCGCCCCGATAAATTTAAAAAATTAAATTTAAAAAAACTTTAGACAGTATAAAATATTTGGTAGTCTACTTGCCAAGACAAACCAAGGAAATATATGAATACAATTTCAAAATAATTTTCAAACAAATAAAGTCAGATCTAAACAACTAGAAAAATATCAATTGCTCACAAGTAGGTTAAGCTAATGTAATAAAAAAAGTTCTACCAAAAAAATTCACTTATTCTGTACTATATCAATCAAACTACCCCAAATTATTTTACAGAGATAGAAAAAATGACAAAGGAAGAATAAAAGATCAAGGACAGGAAGTGAATTAATGGGGGGCAATGCAAAGAAAGGTGGTCTTGTACCAGATCTAAAACTGTAAATCATCAAAACACAGCAATCATCAAAACTATTTGGTGCTAAGAAATAGGAATAGTGAATTACTGGAATATATTAGGTACAAAAGAAACAGAAACGAATGACTACAGTAACCTGCTATTTGATAAACCCGAATGACTATTAAATTCTGGGCTAAAAACTCACTATTTTACAAAAGGTGCTAGTAAACTGGCAAATAGTATGGCAGAACCTACACATAAACCAACATCAAACAACCCTATACCAAGATACAGTCAAAATGGGTACAAAATCTAGTCAGTTGATACCATAAACAAATCAGAAGAGCAAGGAACAGTTTAAATGTGTCATATCTTTAGATAAGGGAAGAATTTAGGACCAAACAAGAGATAGAGAATATTACGAAACGCAAAATGGGTTTTGATTACATAAAATTAAAAAGGTTTTGCACAAACAAAACCAATGCAACCAATATCAGAAAGAAAGCATAAAGTTGGGAAACAATTTTTTATCAAGTAGTTCTGATAAAGGTCTCATTTCTAAAATATATGGAAAACTGAATCAAATTCATGAGAATACAAATCATAGCCCAACTGATAAATGGTCAAAGGATAAGAATAGGCAATTTTCATAATAAGAAATTAAAATTTTTTGGAGTCATATGCAAATTGTTCTAAATCTCTATTGATTTGAAAAATGCATTTTAAAACAGCTCCCAAGTACCACCACATAGTCATCAGATTGTCTAATATGACAGAAATGAAAAATGATAAATGCTGGAGAAGTGGGAAAATTGGGACAATAATGCATTGATGCTGGAGTTGTGAACTCAATGAACTACTCTGGAGAACAATTTAGAGCTATGCCCAATGGGCAATCAAGTTGTGCATATTCTTTGACAGCAATAGTACTACTAGCTTTGTGTACCAAAAGGATCAAAAAATGGAAAAAAGCCTCACATATACAAAAATATTTCTAGAAGCTCTTTTTGTGATGGCAAAGAACTGGAAATTGAGGGGATGCCCATGAATTTGGAAATAGTATACAAATGAATGGAATATTATTGCTTTGTAAGTAATGGTAAGCAGAGAGATTTCAGAAAACCCTGGAAAGATCAGGTGAACACTGTACACAGTAACAGCAAAATTGTGATATGACTGAATCAGCTCTTCCCAGCATACAAAGATCCAGGACAATTCCAAAAGACTTTCCAGAGAAAGAAATAGGGATTTTTGAACACATATTCAAGCATACTATTTCCACCTTTTTTATGTGGCTTTTCCCTATCTTCTGATTCTTCTTACATAACATGAATGATGTGGAATTGTCTACATGATTATATATGTTAATTCGTATCAGATTGCTTGCCACCTTTGATAAGAGAGGCTAGAGGGAAGGAGAAAAAATATGAAACTTAAAATTTTATAAAGAAAGTAATGTTGAATTATTTTTTCTATAAGAAATCATGAGGGACAGAACTTCAGACTAAAGACTTCAGACTGGAGACTTGCATGAACTGATGCAGAGTGGAGTGAGCACTAATAGCAGCAATGCATGATGAGATCAACTATGATAGCCTTGAACATTTCAGCAGTATAACAAGTAAAGACAATTCTAAAAGACTTGTGATAGAAAATGCCATTCACAACTGAAGCGTACTTTTTTTTCCTTTCCTTCTCTCACTTTATTTTTCTTGAGGTATCTTTGAGGGGGGAGGGGGGATTGAATTTATTTTTAAAGACTTATTGTAAAGGGTGGCTAGGTGGTGCAGTGGATAGAGCACTGGCCTTGGAGTCAGGAGTACCTGAGTTGAAATCCGGCCTCAGACACTTAATAATTACCTAGCCGTGTGGCCTTGGGCAAGCCACTTAACCCCCTTGCCTTGCAAAAAAAACCCCCAACTATATAAAAATAAAAGACTTATTATAGTAATGTGAAACTTAATTTTTTTAATTTATTTATTCTCATTCTGTACAAATGTTTTTCTTTACATTAATAAAATATACTTGTTTACAAGTAAACAAAATACCCCTCCCCCCATGAATATAGATAGACTTGCTTGGGCAAAAAAGTAAAGGGGGGAGAAAAAAAATTAAAATAAAAAAAATAGTAATAATTGTAGCTATGGCCAGGTGGCGCAATGGAAGAAGCACCAGCCCTGGAGCCACTAGCACCCGAGTCCATATCCAGCCTCGTAAACCCAATAATCACCCAGCCATGTGACATGCAAGCCACCCAATCCCCACTGCCCTGCAAAAACCAAAAAGAAGAAAAAAAAAAGACCCAAAATAAAATAGTTATAATAGTAGGGGTGGCTGGGTGGCAGACAGAGCATTGGCCCTTGAGCCAGGAGCACCTGGGTCCAAATCCTGCCCCAGACACCCAATGATCACCCTGCTATGTGGCCCAAGGCAGGCCACCCAGCCCCACTTGCCCTGCACCCTCCCCCAAATAACAATAACAAAAAATGTGTTTCAGTCTTTGTTCCATCACCATGAACTCTGTAGTGAGTGGATCACATTCTTTATGATAAGTCCATCACAAAGGTTACTTCCATATTTTTCCAACATTGCCATTGCTAATTGCAACTCCCTCCTCCTTTCTTATTTCTCCACTACCATGTACTATATTTTCTCTCTCCTTTCACTCTGACTCTGCTGTAGGGTTGCTGAGTGGCGCAGCAGACAGATCCCTGGTCCTGGGGCCAAGAAGCCCTAAGCCCCCATACCACCCCTTAGGCCCAGAATCCACCTGGCCCTATGGTCCGGGGCAGGCCATCCAATCCCAGCCCCTTGCAAGAAGTAAAAAAAAGAAAATGTGTTACATCTGACCACTGTCCCCCCATGGTCCATCCTCTCCTCCTTTATTCACATCCCCACCCCTTCCCCCTGCTCCCCCCTCCTTCTTACTCCAGTTGTCTATACCCCATTGAGTATATTTGCTGTTTCTTCTCCTAGCCATCTCTGATGAGAGCAAAGGTTCCCTCATTCCCCCTTGCCTCCCCACTTCCATATCATTGCAATAGCTCATTGTAATAAAAAAAAATCTTATTATATGAAATAGCTTGGACCATTCCCCCTCTCCTTTTTCTTTCTCCCATTCCATTTCCCTTTTTTTCTTATTGACTCAATTTTTACACCATATTTTACCTTCGAATTCAGCTTTCTCCTGTGCTTCAACTATAAAAGATCCCTCTACCTGCTCTATTAACTGAGATGGTTCATATGAATATTATCAGTATCATTTTTCTATACATGCAGTTCATCCTCATTAAGTCCCTCATATTTCCCCCCTCTCCTCCAATCTCCATGCTTCACCTGAGTCCTGTATCTGAAGATCAAACCTTCTGTTCAGCTCTGGCTATTCCAAAAGGAACCTTTGAAATTCCCCTGGTTCATTGAAAGTCCATCTTTTTCCCTGGAAGAGGACATTCAGCCTTGCTGGGTAGTTCATTCTTGGCTGCATTCTAAGCTCTCTTGCCTTCCGGTATATTGTATCCCAAGCCCTACGAGCTTCCAATGTAGCTGCTGCTAAGTCCTGTGTGATCCTGACTGCCGCTCCATGATATTTGAACTGTGTCCTTCTGGCTGCTTGTAATATTTTCTCTTTGACTTGGGAGTTCTGGAACTTGGCTATAATATTCCTGGGGGTTGGTTTTTTGGGATCTCTTTCTCTAGGGGATCGGTGTATTCTCTCCATTTCTATTTTGCCCTCTGCTTCTAGAATATCAGGGCAATTTTCCTGTAGCAATTCTTTGAAAATCATGTCAAGGCTCTTTTCCTGATCATGACTTTCAGGTATTCCAATAATTTTCAAATTATCTTTCCTAAGTCTGTTTTCCATATCAGTTGTTTTTTCAATGAGATATTTCACATTTTCTTCTAATTTTTCATTTTTTTGGTTTTGAAGTATTGATTCCTGATTTCTGGTAAATTCATCAATCTCCCTGAATTCTATTCTTTGTCTGAAGGATTTATTCTCCTCAGAGAGTTTTCTTATCTCTTTTTCCATCTGGCCAATTTTGCTTTTTAAAGCATTCTTCTCCTCAACAACTTTTTGAACTGTTTTATCCATTTGACCTAAGCTGGTTTTTAGCATGCTATTTTCTTCAGCATTTTTTTGGATTTCCTTGCCTAAGCTGCTGACTTCATTTTCATGTTTTTCCTGCATCTCTCTCCTTTCTTTTCCCAGTTTTTCTTCCAACTCCCTCATTTGATTTTCAAAGTCTTTTTTGAGCTCTATCATAGCCTGATCCCAATTTCTGTTTTTCTTGGAGTCTTTAGATGCAGGAGCTTGTGCTTCCTCATCTTCAGACTGAGTATTTTGATCCTTCTTGGGCTCATTTGCAAAATATTTCTCAATGGTCTTCCTCTTGTTTCTTTGTTTGTTCATTTTCCCAGCCTAAGCCTGTTTTTTGGGGTGCTTCCTGAGCTTTTGGGACACTCCCACAAGTGTCTCAGTGTGTGAGGTTCTGTCCTCCCTTCTGGTCTGTGAATGACCATATGTGCCCCCCCCCCCCCCCGCCACGGGCCGAGGTGGGGGGGCCCTGTTGTTCTATGGTGGGGCCTAGACTGCCATCAGGATCTGAATGTGGTCAGAGCTCCAGAGTCCTGTTCCAGGGGCAGAGGACAGAGCTCTGCAGTCTCTCTCTTCACTCCCCTCCCTCAGCTCAATAGGCTCATGCCCTGGGGGCTCCTGCTTCCTAGCTCCACCTGCTTCTGTTTCCGGGTCTAGGCTGCTGAAAGACCAGGCTGCTGGCTGTGTGCCCTGAAGGCTAGGCTCGATGTGCTTGCCCTGGCAGAGGTCCCCAGGAGACTCCCCCACGAGCTGCAGCCCCCAGTGCCCCAGGGCTGCCTTCTGGGAGGCTGAAGTTCCTTGGCTCTGGTGGGCCACCCCTTGGGCGGGCCGCCTCTCTGGCCCCGGGGAGCAGAGCCTCTCTGCTCTTTTCCAGGTTACCTTGAGTAGGGTCCCTTTGTGGGTTCTGTCTCTCGAAAGTTTAGTTAGAGTCCTTAGTTTAGGAGTTTTTATCAGAGAGCTCCTAAGACTCGATCCCTTCATGTCTTAATTAATTTTTAAAAAGGAAAATATAATATCATCTATATTTTGGAGTTTAAATGTAGACCAAAGCTTACTGTCTTCAATTTTAAAAGTTATCTCATGCATTAGGTCTTTTTGTTCCTCTCTTATCTTTTTTTCCTCTTTGGATTTGATTCTTCTTTCACAACATGAGTAGGGGCCATCTTTAGCATAGTTATATATGTATAGCAGGGTTGTCTAAGATTACTTTTAAAAGTTTTTATTGAAACAATAGACAATATATTTTAATTTGCCATTTTAGAAAGAACTCTGTTGTAACTCGATTTCATTTACTGGGGCCACATAAAATTGCACTCCTGGTGGCATGCGGCCCTCGGGCTGCATACCAGATAATCCTGAATATAGAGCTTATCCTAGATCACTTTCTGTCAGGGGGACAGAAGAAGGGAAGGGAGAGAGGGAGAAAAATGTAAAATTTAAAAAACCTTGCAAAAAAAAAAAAAGATGACTGTTGAAAATTATTTTCCTCTCCCTGCCACTAAAAAAAAAAAAAAAGATAGGGCAGCTAGTTGGCGCAGTGGATAGAGCACCGGCCCTGGAGTCAGGAGTACCTGAGTTCAAATCCGACCTCAGACACTTAATGATTACCTAGCTGTGTGGCCTTGGACAAGCCACTTAACCCCATTTGCTTTGCAACCCCCCAAAAAAGATAGCAATAAAAATGATTACTAATTCATGAGACAAAACTGAAGAATGAATACAGAAACTTCTAGATCTTCTAAATCTATGTGCAAATGCAAAACAATATAGAAAATAAATGAGTGAAGAAGACACTCTAAGGATGCAAATTTGATATTCTAAGTCTCTGATTTAGTGGAATGGAACTTTGACCTAGAATATAGATTTGGTAAGATGTACCTTATATATGTAAACAATTTAACAGATAAAATGTGTGGCCATGATGACAAAGAGGTATTACAGATAGTTATTAAAGTGAAACAATCTTAGAATAGAAGGTGAAGAAGCATAGTGATAACATTTGAGTGACTTTCATTTTATCTTATGAAACCAAATTAAGAACTCCCCTTTTTGACAAGAACTGCTAGAAAAACAGGAAAACTGTATAACAGAAATTAGATTTAGATCAATACTACAATAAGCTCAAAATAAATACATAACTTGAACACAAAAGTTTATAACACACATAACAGAAGAAAATGAGAACAGGTATCTTTCACAACTATAGTTTAGAGGAATATACTTTATTTTAAATTTATGTTGATATGAATGAGATATAAAACAAAAAGCAGCAATAAAATATATGTATTTCCCACTCTACCAGCTGAATAAACAAATAAAAAGTGTTTTATAAAATCTAACATATCAGATTAAAAAAAAACTTAAGAGTATAGAAACAATAGGTTAGTCAGCATGACTGAGTTTTCTAAAAACATACAATTAAAGGACTTAGTAAACATTAAACTAAGTTAAGATTGTGTGTGGTGATAGGCCCAAGATCCCTTGGTCTATTCACACATCTGGAAATCTGTTCATTGTCATATTTAAGAAAGACACAGAATGCCAAGAGAATAATTAGGATGGTGAAAGGTCTTGAAACCATGCCATTTAAGGATTGATTACAAGAACTAGAAGAGGGAAAGTACATGGCACTTATGCTATCTATCTTCAGGTATCTGACAGGTTGTCATATAGAAAAGGGTTAGATTTGTTGTATTTGGAATAGAAGTGGAAGGAAATAGTTGTGTCATCTGTAAAAGAGCATATTTGGACATAAAGAAAACTTTGTTATTAATAGGAGCTTTTAACAAGTGGCACTGACTGTTTCCTGAGGTAATTGGTCTTTCCTCAGTTAGAAGTCTAAGGTCTAAACAACTAACTGGTATAAAGAGAATTTCTGGACAGTTATGGATTGGATTGAGTGACATTTAAAGTCCCTCTTAAATCTGAGATTCTGTGATTTTATGCAGAGATTTAATATATATATATATATATATATCTATATATATATCAAAGACTATTAACAGCTAGACTATTTTAGAAATTTGCAGACAGCATAAGGCTAGGAGGGATCAAACCACATAATCAAGATTCAGAAAGATTTTTGACAGGTTAGAATAATAATGGGTTGAATCTAATAGGATGAAATTCTATTGGGATAAATTTAAAATAATTCAGATTTTAAAAAACTGAACCAATTAGGGGAACAATTTAACTTATGCAAAAAAGGCCGAAGAGGAGTTTTAGTGGATTGCAACAGTGATGCATATGATGAAGCAGTCAAAGAACCTCACAAAATTTTAGACTGCTTACTGAGAAAACATTCAGAGAAAGAAGATGGTGTGGAGTAATACATTCACAATTTAAGGTGATTTTAAGAAGGGAAGTTTCAAAATACAAGCCAGAGAAGTATGTGACCTGGACTGAATACAATGCCAAGTAAGGATCAATAATGGAAATAATAAAAGGATAGCCTATAGATGAAAAAACCAGAATGGTTGTCTTCAAAAATTAGAAGGGCTCTCATACTTGCTTACAGAAAATGTATTAAGACTTATGATGGCCTCTGAGATTCCTTCCAACACTCAGGACGAAATGATGAAACTGTTAAAAAAAAGGGGGAAGGTCTCTTGGTGGCAGAAAAAAAATCAAAAGAATTAAATTATAATTGTATATAGCAAGTATTTAGTAGCCAGGATCCACTTAAAACATAAGGTCAACCTTATTTTAAAGTATCTGTGGTATATCACAAGAAGATGAATACAAGGGGTGAGAGGAGTCTGCTGCTATCTGGTCATTCTCATGCATCTAGAAGTCTCAGGGAATGTATCAATTATGGTGGTTTTTAATGGATGACTTGTGTATAATGGTTCTTACAGACTATTTTGTTGAACACTATTTCCATCAACAACCCTATCATCGAGCTAGGTAGCAGAGTAGATGGACACGGAGTTGGGAGAAACTGAGTTCATATTCTGCCTTAGAAATCACCAGCCACGTAACATGGTCAAATTGCATCTCCCAGTTTCAGTTTTCTCATTTATAAAATGGGGGTAATAATAATATCTATCTTACAGAATTTCTGTGAGGATCAAATGAGGCAATGAACTATGTAAATCTTAAAGCTTATATACGTATTTTGTAATTATCATCATCATCATCATCATCATCATCATTATTATTATTATTATTGTTATTATTATTATTATTATTATTAGCAGATAAGCAAAAATTGCCAAGAAATCTTGGAAAGGGAACTGAGTTTCCTAGTTAAAAAAGCATTTTCTGCCAATTCCAGAATTTTGCTTGTTGAGTTTTCTGGAGATAAGAATATTCAACATTCTATCTAAGTCATAAGACATAAAGTGAAAGTCTCTTTATTTTGCTAGACTGCTTGATTAATCCTCTGTGTTTTTCCATGCACTAATTAGTTGCCACATGTTGGGATATACATAGGAAACAAAATTTCAAAGGAGATTATCATTATTTGAACCCTATTATTGTCATTAGAGTTATCATATTTATCTCATTAAGAGCTTTTAAAAATTTAGCTCTGCATGATTTTCTTGCTATCTCAATAAATATGCACCATAAATTAAAAGAATGCTTTTACTTGAGGTTTGAAATATTAAGCAAAGTAACGATTTCAACTATGTAACTAGTCCTTCTCACAGAAGAAATGGCTTCCATAATGGTTTGTGTTCATTTAGGACATTAGCACAAATATGGAAGCAAAACTAGTATTTATATATTCCCTTTTTAGTGATGTCTGGTTTAGGAGATTAAAAATATTTATTCTGAAAGACCAAGAAAAGAAAAAAAACTGTTTAATATAAAGTACCTGCACTATGACCCTCATTTTACAGTTGAATACACTTAGATGATGAAGCAAAGTAACTTGTCTAAAATCACTTAGGTTTTTTAATGTGAAATTCAATGCTCTTTCCACTCTGGTTCTTAAAAATTGTAGCTTTATATTATGGGGCATTTCAAGTTGCACAGAAGATTTTTACAGTGTAATGGAAGTTCTCTGAGGGAAGTATAAGGTTTGTATTTATCTCTATCTATATCAAAGAAGATCCTTAATTTCCCTCTTTATGGAATGGAATAAAATCTTAAGATTCAACCATTCTTATTCTCTGTGAAAATCCCTTCCATGGGATGGATGAGAACCACAGTTGTGACTCTGAAAGTGGAGCCTTGCCTGTTCACAGTCACTGTAGGGCTCTCAAGACATACCAGGAGTGTTGAAGCATTTTTCCTTAAGCAACTTGTTCCTTATTCCCCTATAAAGTCCTCTTTGCTAAGTTTGAATGAAGAGGAGTAACCTAAGGCCTAAAAAAGTCTTCTTAGTCCATTTCAAAGTGCTAAGTGATGTACACAGTCTTGTTTAAAGTAAATGAACCAAATATATACATTATTTCAGTTGAAGGATTGATTTATTTTCCAATTCCTTATTGTAATGTTCAAAGACAAATAAGCAGAAGGTGACAGAAAGGTGACCTCACTGTTAGGCAATGGATATAATTCATGTTATTTAATACTTTCACAGTACAGGATAAATATTTCACTAATTGGAACTTACTTAAACATAATTCAAATTTACAACTGACCTACTTAATGAGCACTACTATTGGACTACTCAGAATTACTGCTTTAGTTATTAAGCTAAAGATGGAAATGTTTAAAAGTAATCTAAAACATTCTTGAATTTTTTTTAGCACTAACCAGTGGGTGACGTTTAACAGATGCAAAAAAATAGATCAAAGTTAAGTAGAACCAATCTGTAATTTCACAAAATAAAATTGATGAATTATTAGTTATTTTTGTTACTTTAATTTTCAAGACAAAATGAAAAATCATCTGTTTCTTATTAGCCAAGTCTGAATCTGAAGTTCAATCTCCTGAAAGTAGGGCCAGCAATTAAAATCCAAATTCAATGCTAACTGAAGAATAATAGCACACTGAATGATATCAAATGTTTGTAGAAGCTACTCCTAATTGTACTCTTTGGCTTTGTTGTTTAGTTTGTTTAGTAGAACAGACTCATAAAAATAAAGAATGCTATAGGAAACAACTGTACATTAAAATTCAGTTATGAAGATTCTAATTCTCCACTAATTTTTGTGTTTCAAAATATATCTGAAACTCAGTGACCAAAAAAGTTTTTGGCAGTAAATCAGTTTCTGAGTTCTCATAATAAAAGTGCAAATTGAGAAAAGTCTCCAAATAATAAAAGTCAATCTCTGAACATCTTAAAGGCCACATAAAAGTTAAAAATTAGCTAAGGAAGAGACAAAAAAATACCAAAGAGATGAGAATGGGGTAGCAGCAAGAACTTGTGCTGAAAGCCTGAGGTGCCTTTTATAGTTGGTTCCTCAACTATAAAATGCAGAATGGCATTTAACCCCCAGGATGGTGGTTAAGGATCAAATGAGAAAGGGTTTGTAAAGTGTTTTGGACAATGTCTGGCACAAAGAAAGAGTTTCAAAAATGATCTGTTTGAACTTTCTTCCATTTAGTCCAGTACTCTTTGAGGACATTAAGTTTCCGAATGGACAACTCATAAGATATGAGAAAAATACATCATTATATACTTCTTTGCAATTACTCAAATAAATGTACCTTGTATAGGTTTCTATGAACTCTTGGGTTTATCTTTTGAAGGCATTACTATCAGAAAGAATTAAACACTGACAATCTTTTATAACAATAATAGTCTCTACTGATGTCATAACATCAATAGCACACTAATAACTGATTTTCATAATGACATTAATATATATATATATATTATATATATTTTTATATCTGCTAAAAGGTACACAGAAGACTTTCCTCATGACAGCCCTGGTAGTGCAAATATTTTTATAATGATTATGAAGGTCAAAGTTGTATTTCTAGACTGAGAATTGGATCAAAAAGCCCAAATCTTATACTGAATCTATTGCTTCTCTGCTGTAGAATGTCCTAAGTTTTGCTTTTATGTTTAGATTTTTATTTTCCAAGAAGCAGACTTTTGCTAGCTCCTATTCATTCCTATTTTCTGAGAAAAGGTGGCCACCTCTGTCCATCTCCTGTCCTACCCTTTCCCTCAGAGGCACTTCAATAGGTCATCTCAGAAAAGTAAATCAGTTAGAGGCTGATTAACTGTCATCTTTGTTTGGTCTTGTAATGGTAATTCCTATTTGGAATGCTGAATAGCATTCCAATATGTTTATTTCTAATCAAGCTTTAGAACCTAAAAGGAATATGTTTGAGTTATTTCAAAAATATAGTTATGCATAATAGCTCATTCTCGAATGTTATATAAAGATATTGAGCTAAACATTAATAAATGTTTAATGGCATTTAATTGGGCAGTGAACAAATATTATGTCTCAGAATCAGTATTTACAGCTTTAAAATTATCTTTTTATGAATTTCAGAATTGGATGACTTCAAACAATATTTTCAGCTTCTTTGATTATGCCATGATTTAAGCTGATAAAGTTTTCCTTTCTTTTTTTTGAAAGTATCTAAGAAAAAATTCTCAGGAAGAAATAGGAATCTGGCCAAATCTGGGGGAATATAGGACTTTATTTTGAGTGACTGGACAAAGAAATTGGAAATGAAACTGAACACAGCCAAATTGAAAATAATGGGTCTGGAAAAAGGACAGACTGGGCACATTAACCTTAAGAACCTGAGGACTATTATAATAAAAGATTGGAATGGGATATCTACATATAAAGTTAAAAAAGGAAAATATTAAGAAGAAAATGCTAAAGAAAAAAGAGATGGACATTGTAACATAGAAAATGACAAAAATAACAAATACAGATCATTTGATTTTATTCAAAATTATATATAAATCATAAGAATGAAAATTTACCTTGTATCAAATTTCTTTTTAACAATTTTGGGTCTGATCTAGATAGTAGTTGCTTAGTTTCTTCTATTTTTAGTATTTTATACAGAGGCAGCAACTTTTTAGAATGGCAATTTCTTACTTGAGTATGAGGTAAAACATACTTATTGCTCACTTTATCATCATCATCATCATTACTATTATTGTTATTATTATTATTAATACTATTGTTATATGCCAAATTCCATGGCAGGTGCTGTGAAAGTTACAAAGATGAATAGTACACAGTTTCTATCCTGAAGAAGTTTGTAATCTAGGAAGGAGCACATGACAAATGAACACACATAACAAAAATACCAGGTAGAATACAGACATGGTCATGAGAGAAATACAAACTACTCTGGATGTCAAGAGAATTAGATCATACACTCAGAAATGGAAAAGTAGAAATAACAAGTCCACCCCTCCTCATTTTATAATCAAATTGAAGTTCAGAAAAATTTAAGTGTTTTGCAAAATGTTATATAGGAAGTACTTGATGCATAATTTGAATCCAAGTCTTGATAAAACTTTAAATTCACAATTTTGTCCATTAAACAGAATCCAGTTTGATTTTGAGGTAAGTGAAGGAATGGAAGTGTTGATCAGGAAGAAAATCAGGAAAGATTTCATCAAGAAAGAGACATTAAAGATGAGCTTTAAAGGAAAAGTAGAATTTTGATTCTGAGAGTGACATATGATGCCTAGGAAGAGGAAATATAGTATGAGCAAAATGATATATTTTGACTAGAATGATGAGATCTTTAAAATTAATTTGGCAGTGGTTTCGATTAGAGGACTAGAAGAGGGAATAGAAGAGATGCTGTACAGAGATAATCTACTTGTCAATCAGACTAGTCAATTGATTGGATGTCAGAGATGATGAAAAGGGAAGAACCAATGATAATATGTAGATTTAAAACATGGAAGTGAATGGGTAGAACTATTAACAGAAACAAGAAAGTTCAGCTTTAGGTATGTTGTTTTTAGGGTAACAATGAGACATCTAGTGATATAAAATAAGCAGTTAGAAATATGGCATCAGAATTCAGGTCTGAATAGAAATAAAAGAAATTACCTAGGGAGAAGAAAGGTGTGATCAAGTAATGAACAAGACATGGAATGGATAATTAGAAAAAGCAAATAGAGAAAACCAGAAGTGAACAACAGCATTAAATGAAATAGAGAAGTAAAGGAACATATGGGATGAGAAACACTGGAATTGGTGATTTTAAGACCACTGAGAGTACAGTTCCAGTCAAATGCTGGAAAAAAAGAAGCCAGGAAATCAAATTCAACTCCCTTCTGAACCTTGTCTATATATGCTGCTTCAAAGTGCCCAAATAAGTAGTCAAGTAGTGAGTTTGAGTATTCCATTTGGCAAACCACAATGCCACTTCTTTGAAATTAATTTCTTCACATCTTTTTGGTAGCAGCTCTACTCAATGTCTCTCTAAAGACTTTGTTTTACAAACCTTTTACTTCTGAATTTTAGCTTGTTGGTTTTTTTTAAACCAAACATTTGACTTACCTTACATTTTAAACCTGGCTATAATGAAGCATTTAAAGAAAATTCTTTAATCTATATTCAGACACCACCAGCTCTGTCTTTGGGATGGATACCATTCTTTATCACAAGTCCATCAGAGAAATTGCTTCAAGATTTTTTCTCCACAGTTGCTTTTGCTAGCCATAATTCCCTCCATCCAATTTCTCGCACCCCCATTTATTCAATTTTCTCTATCATTTCACTCTGGCCTTCCTCAAAAGTGTATGGTATTGACTACCCTCTCACACGATCTTCCCCCTCCTCCTATCACCTACATCCCCATTTCGTTCCCCCCCCATCCCCTTTCACCCATCCCTTTCCTCTTTTTCTTTTTTTCCTCTAGGTTAAGATAGATGATAGATTTCTATACCCAATTGAGTGTGGATGGTATTCCCTCCCTGAGTCTGAGAAAGGGTTTTTAAAGGGTTTGTCAAGTTTGTAAAATTCCGAGGAGAATAAGGTCACTCATTCCCCCTCACCTTTCCCCTCTTCTACCCCACTGAAAAGCTTTTTCTTGCCTCTTTTATGTGAAATAACTCACTCCAGTGTACCTTCCTTTCCCTGTCTCCCAGTACATTGCTCTCTCCCCCACTGACTCCATCTTTTTAATATATTATACCTTCAAATTAAACTCCCTCCTGTACCTTGTCTCTATATACTCCTTCCAAGTGCCCAAATAAATGAGAAGGTTCATATGAATTATCAGTATCATTTTCCCATGCAAGAATACAAGCAGTTCAACATCATTAAGTCCCTTATGATTTGCTCTTCCTGTCCACACTCTCTACGCTTCACCTGAGTCCTATACTTGAGGATTAAATTTTCTGTTCAGCTCTAGTCATTTAATCAGTAAAGTTTGAAAGTCCCCTGTCTCAATGAATGCCTATCTTTCCCCTTAAAGAGGATGTTCAGTTTTGCTGGAATATCATATTCTAAGATCTATGATTCCTTATTATAGATGCTGCTAAATCCTATGTAACCCTCACTGTAACATTAAGATATATGAACTGTTTCTTTCTGGCTGCTTATAATATTTTCTTCTTGACTTGGGATTTCTGGATTTTTGCTATAATATTCCTAGCAATTTTCACTTTGGGAATTTCCTTCAGGAAGTGATTGGTAATATTTCCTCAATTTCTATTTTACTCTCTGTTTCTAGGATATCAAGGCAGCTCTCCTAGAGAATTTCTTGTAAAATAATGTCTGCGCTCTTTTATAGGTCATAACTTACAGGGAATCCAATTTTTTAAAATTCTTTATTTATTTAAGACAATGGGGTTAAATGACTTACCCAAGGTCACACAGCTAGGCAATTACTAAGTGTCTGAGGTTAGACTTGAATTTCTGACTCTGGGGCTGGGGCTCTATCCACTGTGCCACCTAGCTGCCCCAGTCCAATAGTTTTTAAATTATCTCTCCTGGATCTATTTTCCAGGTCAATTGTTTTTCCAATGAGATATCACATTTTCTTCTAGTTTTTCATTCTTTTGGTTATATTTTCTTATTTCTCACAAAATCATCTGCTTCCCTTAGCTCCATTCTACATGTTAAGGAATTATTTTCTTCGGAGAGCTTCTGTATCTCCTTTTCCATCTGGTCAATTCTTCTGTTAAGGCATTCTTCTCTTCCTTGGTCTTTTGGACTGAGAAGACATGTTTTGATAGTGGAGTCAAAAATGTGTTAAAGATAATTTGATGGATTAAAGGTAACAACAGAAATGAAATTTTAATATCAATTATATATATATATATATATATATATATATGTATGTATGTATGTATATATTTGCAAGACAATGGGGTTAAGTGGCTTGCCCAAGGCCACACAGCTAGGTAATTATTAAGTGTATGAGACTGGATTTGAACTCAGGTACTCCTGACTCCAGGGCCAGTGTTCTATCCACGGTGCCACCTAGCCACCCCTCAATTATATATATTTAAAATAATGGAGCACTAAATGGGGGTACTATGTGGGGTACTTTTCTCATAGTATTTATAATCAGGTCATAAACTGACTTGGAATAGTTTTACCTTTCCATTTTTTGATTTAATGTGTAAAATTGAAACATTTTACTAATTAAAGAGATGATACACAAAGAGTGTTGTTCCTACTTTTCTCAATATTTCCTTCTCCAAATTGTTTAGATGAAAAGCAGTCAAATCTTTGGAAGTAGAAACCTGCATTATAAGATTGGGTTCTTTTAAGGACTAGAGGTCATTTATCTTTGTTGAAATTATAAACTATAAAAAGTTATTAAATCATGAAAGGTTATCAGTTCAATATATTATAAAAATACCTCATAGCTAAATCTTTCAGGTGCTTTTAATTATTTCAGATATTTTTCTTCACCTGTCAGATCTATGGAAAGGGAAGTAGTTTATGACCAAGGAAGAAATAGAGAACAACACTAAAAACAAACTAGATAATTTTGATTACATTAAATTAAAAAGGTTTTGCACAGACAAAACCACTGTAACCAAGATCAAAATAAATGTAGTAAATTGGGAAACAATTTTTGCAACTAGTATTTCTGACAAAGGACTCATTCATAAAATACACAGAGAACTGAGTCAAATTTTCAAAAAAAAAGTCATTCCCCAATTGACAAAGGATATGCAAAGGCAATTTACAGATGAGAAAAATCAAAGCAATCCACTTACATGAAAAATTGCTCCAAATCATTGCTTATTAGAGAAATGAAAATTAAAGCATCTCTGAGATAACACATCACACCTCTCAGACTGGCCAATATGACCAGAAAGGACAATGATCAATGTTGGAAGGGATGTGGGAAATCTGGGACCCTAATACATTGTTGGTGGAGCTGTGAACTCATCCAACCATTCTGGAAAGCAATCTTGAATTATGCCTAAAGGGCAACAAAAAATGTGCATACCCTTTGATCCAGAAATTGGGTCTATACACTGAAAAGATTATGAAAAAGGGTAAAAAACATCACTTGTACAAAAACATTCATAGCAGCCCTGTTTGTGGTGGCAAAGAACTGGAAATTAAGTGAATGTCCTTCAATTGGGGAATGGCTTAATAAACTGTGGTATATGTATGTCATGGAACACTATTGTTCTATTAGAAACCAGGAGGGATGGGAATTCAGGGAACCCTGGAGGGATTTGCTGAACTGATGCTGAGTGAGATGAGCAGAACCAGAAAAACAATGTACACCCTAACAGCAACATGGGGGTGATGATCAACCTTGATGGACTTGCTCATTTCCATCAGTGCAACAATCGGGGACAATTCTGGGTTATCTGTGATGGAGAATACCATCTGTAGCCAGAGAAAGAATTGTGGAGCTTTAACAAAGACCAAAGACTATTACCTTCAATTTGGCAAAAAAAAAAAACCCCATTATCTTATTATGTAATTTTGCTATCTCTTATACTTTATTTTTCTTCCTTAAGGATATGATTTCTATCTCATCACATTCAACCTATATCAATGTATAGCATGGAAACAATGTAAAGACTAACAGACTGCCTTATGTGGGGGGTTGGGGGGAGGGAAGCAAGAATAAGGGGAAAAAATTTAAAACTCAAAATAAAATCTTTCTTTAAAAAAATATTTCAGCTACTTTTCTGAAATTCTTGAAGGGAGAACTCTTACATTTAATGTAATTTTAGATGAATAGATATTTGCTTCATTTAATCATAGCTACACATTTGAAAATGTGAACTTGTTTTATGAATTGTGTGTAAAATTGGACTTCTATGCATCCCTGACTCTCCATCCCTCTGCCCTTAAATTACTACTCATCATACTAATAAACATTGACAAAAGATAGCAGTAGGGTAGAACCATGATGGCAGTGTGGAGCTAGGGATTCCCAGAAGCTCTTCTCCAAAAAACTCCAAAAGCTATAAAATTATGACTCCGACCAAATTCTAGAAAGGCAGAACTCACAGAAAGATTGAATGAAACAATTTTTCAGCTCAAGACAGTTTGGTAGATCCATAGGAAAGGTCAATTCTACTGGGGCTGGAGTTGTAAAGAGCTGTAGAACAGCCCAGGCTGCAGCTGTACTGGAGCATACCAGCTCCAGCCTTCCAGGAACAGCCTGAGGGCTCTCTGTGTCCATGGAAGAAGTTTCCAGACCTCTTGGCTCATTGTCTGGGATGACTTGGAGGATGGATGGGAGAACTCTGCCACACCAGAGTGAGCAAGGAGCCCAGGCCAGCACAGGCTTTGGGGCAGACCTGCAGTAGGGAACATATGGAGCCACCCAGCAGCTGCTTCCAGAGTGCTCAGTCCATGGTGGGGAGAGCTGCAGAGGTCTCTCTCTCTGCTATCCCTGGGGCAGGACTCTGTTACTTTTGCCAGGGCCCAGTATTGGCCCCAATATTGCCATAGTGGAACAGGGCATGTAGCCCTCATAGCTCCAGGGCAGAGGGAGTGCTTGTGGTCATCTGCAAACCAGAGCATAGGTCAGGAGAGCAGTCAGAGCATCTCATGATACCATGAAGGAATTAAGGTTCCTGACAAGGGTGTCCCAAAATCCCTTAAAAGTTTTGGAAATGTGGTAAATCAGGTCATAGACTGAGGAAATGAGCAAATAACAGAAAAAAAAAGAATCTGAAAAGAATAGAAAATTACTTTGGTCCCATGATCAAAATATACACTTAGAAGATGACAAAGTCAAAGCTTCTATGTTGAAAACCTCTGAGAAAAATAGGAAATGGTCTCAGGCTATGGAAGAGTACAAAACAGACTTTGAAAAGCAAGTAAGTGTGATACAGGAAAAACTGGGAAGAGAAATGAGAGTGATGCAGGAAAATAATGAAAACTAAGTCAGTGGCTTAGAAAAGGAGATACAAAAGTATGCTTAAGAAAATTAAAAACCAGCTTAGAGCAAATGGAAAAAAGCAACCCAAAAGGGAAATGAGAAGAATACCTTAAAAATGCAGACTTGGCCAGTTGGAAAAGGAGATACAAAAGGTCTCTGAAGAAAATAATTCCTTCAAATGTAGAATGGAGCTAACAGATTTTGTGAATAATCAAGAAAACAATAAAACAAAACCAAAAGAACAAAAAACCATAAGAAAATGTGAATTGTCTCATTGGAAAACAATTGACATGGAAAACAGATCCAGGAGAGATCATTTAAAAATTACTGTGCCACCTGAAAGTCATGACCAGAACCTAGACTTCATTTTTCAAGAAATAATCCAGCAAAATTGTCCCAAGATCCTAGAAGCAGAGGGTAAAACAGAAATTGAGAAAATTCACTGAAAGAGATTCTAAAGAGATCCCCACCAAAAAAACTCCCCAAAATTAAATTATCCAAATCCCAGAGCTCCCAAGTCAAAGAGAAAATATTAAAAGCTGCAAGAAAGAAAGAATTCAACTACCATAGTTCTACAGTAAGGACTGCACAGGATTTGGCAGTGTCTACATTAAGGGCTCATAGGACTTGGAATATGATATTCTGAAAGGCAAAAGAACTTGGATTACAAACAAAAATCAACTGCTCAGCAAAACTGAACATAATATTTCAGGGGAAAAGATAGACATTCAATGAAATGGGACATTCAAACTTTCATGTTGAAATGACCATAACTGAACAGAAAATTTGATCTCCAAGTGCAGGTCTCAGGTGAAGCATAGAAAGGATGGATGAGAAGGACTAATTATGAAGAACTTGATGATGCTGAACTGTGTGTATTCCTGCATGGGAAGAAAACACTGATAGTTTATATGAACCTTCTCATGTTTTAGGGCAGTGAGAAGGAGCATATATAGGCAAAGCATAAGATGGAGCTGAATATAATGGTATAATAAAGTATGAGTGAAAAAGGAATGTACTGGGAGAAGGGGAAAGGAGAGGTAGAAGGGCTAAGATATTTCTCATGTAAGAGTCAAGAAAAAGCTTTTGTAATGGAGTAAAGGGGGGGGAGGTGAGGGGAATAAGTGGGCCTTCATTCTCATCAGAAATGGCTCAGAGAGGAAACAACATACACATTTAATTGGGTAAAGAAATCTATTTTATCCTAGAGGAAAAAGGAGAGGAAAGAGATGTGAGAAATGGGACAGGGGGAGGGGAGGTGTAGGTGATAGAGAAGAGGAAAGATCATAGAAAAGGATAGTCAGATTCAACACTGAGGAAGGACAGGGTGGAGAGAGAGAGAAGAAGAAGAAGAAGAAGAAGGAGGAGGAGGAGGAGGAGGAGGAGGAGGAGGAATAGGATGGAAGGAAATACAGTCAACAATAGCAACAGTGGAAAAAACACTGAAACAAATTTTGTAATGGACTTATGATAAAGAATGCAACCCATCCCAGAAACAGAGGCAATGGTATCTGAATACCTACTGAAGTACACTTTTTTCCCTCTCACCTTCATTTCTCTTGAGGTTTCTCCATTTTTTGGAGGGAGGGAGATTCATGTTTACTTTCACAACAAGATTACTGTAATAATATGAAAATAAATATAATTCATTAAAACAAAACAAAACTAAAAAGATAGCAGTATCTATTCATCTCATTAAAGACACCACCAAAAGCACATTCTATTTCTTCAACAAATGATGCCAAAAAATTACACTCCAAAATTAAATTGTTCAACCCCTGTGATCCCCTTTACCAACCATATAAACAAGAGATCAAAGAAACACTCTGTATAAGATGTACAAACGTGTGTGTGTGTGTGTGTGTGTGTGTGTATGTATATATATACATATATATATATATATATATAACAGTTCTTTTGTAGTAACTAAAAACTGGAAACTAAGGAGGTGCTCAGTTATTGGAGAAAACTAAAACATAATATGGTATGGAAATGTAATATAATATATTGTCATAAAAAGACAAAATAGACTGTTTCAAAGGAAATTTTGGAGACCATTATGAACTGACATAGAGTAAAGTGATCAGAACTAGGGGAACTATTTATGTATACATATACATATACACACACATATACATATATATTCGCAAGTATTCATATGTTCATATATAATGACATAAAAACTTTGCAAGACTTGAGAACATGCATCAATCACATGATAAGACAACTTCAGAATACTACAGATTAAGAACTTTATCCACCTCCTAGAAATACAATAGATTTACAATTCAGAATGAGTCATTTTTCAACATATCCAATATGGATATTTGCTATGAATATTTGTTATAAGGATTTTCTTACTTTAGAAAAGATAAAGAGAGATAAATCATGGAATAAAATCATTCCAAAAGCAAAAAAAAATCAGTGTCTATCTTCCTTATCCTTAGCATAAAACCCCATAGACACCCCCCAATTACGTCGCTTAGCAAGTAATTCCTTTTAGAAGGGAGATATTTCACTGTGTCTACCTAATATTAACTTATTAATGAACATGTTGTATCCTAAGAAGAATATTATTTCAGGTGGGAGGTTTTATTTCACTGTTATGCCCAGAGCCACTAAGAATGCAGAAACCTCCTTACTGAGGAAGTCAAAAGTTTTTAATTTCTATATGACAGGTGTTCAACCTTTTAGCTCTTCTGGGTCGAAAGTTTTGTTCTATTTTTACTTTTTTGTATGTTTTTAATAAACAGATAAATAAGCATTTTCATGCTTGCAAATAAACATACTCCCCAAAAGAGACATCATGAACAGTGCATGTTTATAAAATGTTGGATACTTTTTTTGGCAGATACAATTTAGAAAATAAAAACATTTGAAGAAATTTTTTCTTTAAGTGTATCTGATTACATTCTATTTGCAAGTTTCAGACAATGTATTGATGTCAACTAAGAACAGAGAAACAGATACCCTGAAATGCGACAAATATATACTGAAAATCTTCAAATCTATTCTCAAAGTCCTGTGACAAAAAAGCAATTAATAAAGTTGTTTGTTAAAATTATGATGAGTCCTATGCTTTAAAATAAATAACCTAATTTCTATATGCATATCTTTTGTAAAAAAGCAAAAAACCTTAAATTCCAGCACTATAGGGTCACACAATATTTGTTATGTGAAAAAGTTGAGCCATTAAGTTAGGGATTTGTCATATTACAATATTGGTACATGCATTCATTCACTCATTCTTTCATTTTCCAGTTATGTGATGTGGGCAGTGTGTTGGACACATATGTTGGTAAATGGTGACACAAAACTTCTCACAAGAGTAATTCTTTTCATGTTGCCCTGAATATCCAACACAGAAGATCTACTGGATATATTGTGGGATAGTAAAGCATTATTTTGTTATTAGGTTTAGAAAAACTAATAGATTCTATTTCTATTCAAAGATTTTTTTAATATCCCCACCCACATACTTTCTAGAGAAATTAAGCCCCTATGAAAATGCTTTGAAGTTAAAACACTTGTAAGAACTCAACTTAGGTCAGCTCTCATAAATTATATTCAATAAAATTTGTATTACTATATTAAATTAAATAGAATATATAATAATATAAAAGAAATTACAGTCAACATTAGAATATATTTTTATAATATATACACATACACATATGTATGTATTTGGGTTATTTATTCTATTTCTATTCAAAGATTTATTTTTTTAATATCCCCACCCACATACTTTCTAGAGAAATTAAGCCCCTATGAAAATGCTTTGAAGTTAAAACACTTGTAAGAACTCAACTTAGGTCAGCTCTCATAAATTATATTCAATCAAATTTGTATTACTATATTAAATGAAATAGAATAAATAATACATAGTATAAAAGAAATTACAGTCAACATTAGAATGTATTTTTATAATATATACACATACACACATATATGTATTTGGGTTATTTTAGAATGGGTTTATTCACATGAAACAAAATAATAAAGTCACATAGCAAAGAGAAGAAAGGAAGGAGTATAATGAGGTTCCATTCAGAATCTTTTTAATTCTTGTATTGTAACCTTGATGCCAAAGCACAGGCATTTTTCTAAAACTAATATAAACAATTTCCTCTAACTATTGTAGGCTATTATTTTTTAGTACTTCAGAAAGTAGTTAAAATAATTCAAGTGAATAAGCATTTATTATAAACCTACTAAGTGAGAGGCATTAAGCTAGGAATCAGACATAAAATAGCCTAAATGGAGTTCTCACCTTCAAGAAGCTTATATTCTATTGGGGAGAAACAAATATGTACTTAGAAAGTTAAATAAAAATATATATACAAAGTAATTTCTAAGGAAAGAGCACTAGCAATAGGGGGAATTGATTTCTTATAGGAGGCCCCAATCAAGGTAAGTTTTGTAGGAAGCTAAAAATTCTACAAGGAAATGCTAAATAAATCTAAACATTCTAATATTAACATTATATTATATTACATTTGCTTGTGCAAAGGCATGGAGATAGCAATGGAATGCTGTGATTGGCAAAAGTAAGCAGGCAAGTCTGGTTAGAACTCTGAGCACTGAGAGTAATTATATTTTTGAAGGAGTATTAAGATGAACAGACAGACAGCCGGGGAGGGGGTAGATTATATTTGAAATCGAATGCATACTGTGTAAGCCTGGAAATGTAGGCTGAATTCAGATAGGGAAGAGTTTAATAACCTGAATAATATAGTTTCTATTTTATTCTAGAGATGAGAGTGTGCTGCTTCTCAAGTTTCCTCAATAGTGGAAAGAAAGGGTTTTTGCTCTGTTTCAGTAATATCACTTTAGCAGCTATGTGGAGGTTTAAAGGAAAGACAGGCAGAGTGATGAGAAACTACTACAGTAGTCCATGGGAAAGATGATCAGGAACTGTATAAGTTGAAGAAGGGAACTGATGCTTAAATATATTTTGGAAGAATTATTAAGATGGACAGACAGACAGCTGGGGGTGGGGGGGGAGATTATATTTGGGATCAAATGCATACTCTAAAGAGACAGAATAGAGAGAAAAGATAATCTGTGGTACATTCCCTGCTAGGGGGGTGAAACAAGTTTGAAGGTCTTGCAAAGGACATTGAACAGAGACCACAGATGACTTTTCAAATTCAAATAAGATGGGAGAAATAATCATTGAAAATGTTTGAGTTCTTAAAGAATATGCAATCCAATTCTATTATGATATGTCATATTTTGAGAAAAATACCTGGAAAACTAGTGGAGGTGAATATTCAAAACATATGAAAGAAAAGATGAACAAATTATGACAAAATATCATCAAACCTTAGTCAAAAATACTGTGGTTCATTTGCCTTGCTATATAAGTCACCTTGTAGGGAATATGTAAGTAGTAGACTGATAGCCTGGAAGAATACAGGCTCCTCCCAAAGCAGTTAAGTTACTATATAAAAGAAATTTAGACTCTGGACAGTACTTAATACAATGAATTATAACCTTGGCTCTAACATTGTCCATCTGACTTTGGAGAAGTCATGTTTAATAAATATCAAGCTCACCAATATATTATAAAAATTACCCAGTTCACAGAGATGCCAAAATTCTAAAATGACTATAATGGCAGTCATATTCAAAGGGAAAGTTCCAAAGATTCTACAAACAGATAGCATTTTTATCTATGCTATAAAATATCCTGAAAAAATCAAAATATATCCCTTATTCTGTTATTTTAGGAGTATATACACATGAAAAGAATACAAACAAAATCATCTATTTAATGGAAACAATTTGGTAAAACTCTCTCTCCTAAATAGTAAAAGAGTCATTATTATGCTTGTGCAAAAATTATGTGCAAATATTTGGTCTCTCAGGAATAATGAGGAAAGATAACCACAATGGTATTGTAATTTATAAAAAAGGAAGATGTCCTCATTATACTAAATCTGTGCTAAAATTTTCTGAATTAAACTTTCATCATTTTCATGTATCAATATTTCCTTCCCTACTAGCCTCTTACTTTTTAATTGGTTAATTACATATTGGCACTTATATGACTAGTGTGGGAAATATTCCCTGCTTGTTAAAGATATATTATCTTAGAGAAAGAAGCAAGGGCAGAGTTCTGATCTGCTGCTTGACAACACATAAGAAGTCTCTTAGTCAAGTACTTGACACTCTTTATGCCCCCCCTTTTTTTGAATTTTATTTATTCAAGGCAAATGTGGTTAAGTGGCTTGCCCAAGGCCACACAGCTAGGTAATTATTAAGTGTCTGAGGCCGGATTTGAACTCAGGTTCTCCTGACTCCGGGGCTAGTGCTCTATCCACTGCACTACCTAGCTGCCCCCAATTTGAAGTCAATCTTTAAACCACAGAAATGATGGTCTAGCTGTGTGTCCTTGGGCAAGTCACTTAATACTATTTTCCTTTAATAAATAAAGTTTGAAAAAAAAAAGACTGACCTCAAACAAAATGAACTTTCCAGGAGAACAGGTGATATTTCTATGAGTGTTTTGGTAAAACACTGGACCTTTCTTTCTAGATAATGTTTTTACAGTTATCTGGTACTGAAGGAAAAGAGTTTTGAAAAATGATTAGTTCCAGATGCAGGAAAGGACCTAACTAAAAGTTATTAGAGATATAGAAGTCTTCAAAAATGATACAAGATATATTCAGAGGCAAAGTCAAGATGGCAAAGAGAAGTCAGGAATTTCTTTAAGTTCTCCCAAGTTTCCCCTCAGAAACAACATTAATCATGCCTCTAAACAGATTCTGGAGTGAAAGAAATCATAAAGGAACAGTGTGAAGCATTTTACAGTAAAGTCTGTCTTGGGTGGAACCGGAGTACATCCCCAGGCCAGGGAACTGAAACTTAGTGCAAGTGATAGAAGGGGGAGCTGGAAGTTCTTAACTACAGTAGAGATCTGTGGTGGAGGCCCCTGGAGTCCAGGCTCATCAGACCAACAATTAAGTGGCAAGGTAGGAGAGCTCCAATATCGATACCTCAGACCCTCATTTAGCCCAGTGTGACTGGGCTGGAAAGCCTAGTCCAGTGAGCAAGCTGCTTGCATTCTCAGTATGGTAAGTCTGTGAATGGGCCCAGCTCCCAAAACTAGAAACTTGGGACAGTCCAATAACAAAATTCAGAATGGGTAAGAAAAGTCAGAGAAAAGACAGGGCTATAGAAAGTTACCTCGAAGCAAAGGATGAGCAAAACACTTTCTCAGAGAAAGTATCAGATGTGAACCTGCACAAGAGAAAATAAAACGGGCTTCAGTTCAAAAAGAATTTCAAAAATCAAGGACAAAAACTGGGAAAAGAAATGCAAGAGAAATTCATCATGTTTAAAAGGAAGAACAAAAATTGACTGAAGAAAAGAAATTCTTTAAAAATACAATTGGACAAATTCAAAAATAAATGGAAAAAGATAACAATGCCTTTAAAAATAGATGATCAGATGGTAATGGAGAATGCTAAAGTAAACTGAAGAAAATAATTCCTTGAAAAATATACTGGGACAAGAGGAGGCTAATGACACTATGAGACACTGAGAAGCAGTCAAGTAAAATGGAAAAAAAATGAAAAAATAGAAGAAAATGTAAAATACTTCATTAGAAAAACAACTGACCTGGAGAAAAGATCTAGGGGAAAAGATTTAAGCATCATTGGACTAGTAATGATCAAAAAAGGATCCTAGACAATATATTTCAAGAAATCATCAAGGAAAACTGCCTGGATATCCTGGAACCAGAGGGCAAAATAGTCTTTGAAAGAATTCACCAATCACCTCCTGAAAGGGATCCCAAAATAAAAATGCCAAGGAATATTATAACCAAATTCCAGAATAATGAGATCAAGGTTAACTCTGGCTATTAGACGGAAAGAAACAATTACAATACCAAGGACCCATGTCAATATTTTGCAGGACTTGGCAGCAAACCAACCATTATGGAGAGCATTATAGAACATTGATCAGACTCAGCAATACCAATACTACTAGGCCTATATTCAGAAGAAATCATAAACAATGAGAAAAGTCCCACATGTTTCAAAATATTCATAACAGCTCTTTTTGTAGTGGCAAGGAATTGGAAATTGAGGAGATGCCCATCAATTGGGGCAATGGTTACACAAATTATAGTATATGAATGTTTTGGAGTATTTCTGTTGTATAAGAAACCATGATTGGACTCTAGGGAGGCATAGAATGAGTTACAGGAATTGATGCTGAGCCAAGAACACTGTGATCAACTTTGATGGATGCAGTACCTGTCAGATATTCAGAGAGCTTGGGCAATCCTGAACACTCCTGCTATAGACAACATTATCCACATCCAGAGGAAGAAAAACAAATCAAAACGAAACAAAAAACCCTATAGAATCTGAATGAACACTCTGTTCACTTTTTAAACAATTTGTTTTTTCCCTATCTCATGCTTTTCTTTCATCTTTCTTAGTCCTAATTCTCAATACAGAAAATGACTAATATGTAAACATAAGAAACACAAATGTTTGTGTATAATGTTCACAAGATTGTTTGCTGTTGAGGGGAGGGAGGTGGGAAGGGAGGGTGGAAATTATGTAACTTATAAATAAGCATATGTATGTGGCTGAATATTGAAAAACTTACATAACATGTATTTTGGAAAACTAAAATAAAATATTAACGGGGGAAAGATATTAAAGGAGCAAAGAACCCTAGGATATGATATGCTAGAGGGCAAAGTGTCTTGGACTACAGTCAAGAATCAACTACCCAGCAAAATCAAGCATACTTTTTCAGGGGAAAAGAACTGAATGTAATTGAAGTCTTTCAAATTTTCCTGACGAAAAATTCAGTGCTAAATAGAGTTGATCTTCAAACATGAGACTCAAGAGACACATAAAATGGGAAACGGGTAAAGAAAAAGACTGCTTATTAAATAAGATTAATTTGGTTATATACTTACATGGGAAAGAAGACACTTTTAGCTTGAGAACTATAAATCTATTGGATGGAGTATACTTTGACTGAAGGTATGGTCCTTAAGTTGATTTCAATGGGATGATTTGAAAGAATTAAGATATTTTAAAGAAGGGATGTCAATGGCCAGGAGGAAGGTAGAAGCAGAACAGGGTAAATTAACATCACATGAAGATGCAAAAAGGATCTACTATTACAACAGGGAAAGAAGGGAGGGATGAGAATTGCTTGAATCTGACTTTCATCAGATATGGTTCAAAGAGGGAATAAAACAGACAGGTTTAGAAATTTATCTTACTTTCAAGCATTACGAGAGGTAAGGGAAGTAAGGACTAACAGAAGTGAGGGAAAGAAGATGGGGGAAAAGGGAAAGAAAAAGGAGGGAGATTTATAGAAGGGGGGCAGATTGAGGGAGGTAGTATTCAGAAGCAAAACACTAGTGAGAAGGATCAGGGTAAAAGGAGAAAGAAAAGTACAAACGGAGGAGAGACAGAATGGAGGATAATAGAGTTAGTAACTATAACGAGTGAATGTAAATGGGATGAACTCTCCCATGAAATGGAAGCAGAGAGCAACTGGACTGAAAACCAGAATCCTACAAAATATGTTGTTTACAGGAAAAATATGAAGCAGAGAGATACATCCACAGTAAAGGTAAAAGTATGGAGCAGAGGTGAAAAAAGCAGGGGTAGCAATCCTTATCTCAGACAAAGTAAAAGCAAAAATAGATCACATTAAAAGGGATAAAGAAGGAAACTACATCTTGCTAAAGATACCATAGATAATGAAATAATTTCAATACTAAACAGATATGTATCAAGTGGTAGAATATTCAGATTCTTAGAGGAGATGCTAAATGAGATACAGGAAGACAAAGACAGCAAAACTATACTGGTGGGGTACTTCAACTTCCCTCTCTCAGAATCAGATAACCCAAAACACAAAAAGAATAAGAGGAAGGTTAATGAGTTCAAAAGAATTTTAGAAAAGTTAGATATGATAGACCTCTGGAGAAAACTGAATGGGAATAGAAATAAATACACCTTTTTCTCAATGTACATCATATTTACACAAAAACTGACTATGTATTAAGACATAAAAACTTCACAATGAAATGTAGAAAGGCATAAATATTAAATGCAACATTTTTAGATCATGATGCAGTAAAAATCATGTATAATGATGGGCCATGGAAAGATAGACTAAAAATTAACTGGAAACTAAATAATCTAATATTACAGAATGAGTAGGCCAATAATTTCATAGAAATAATAATTTAAGTTCAAGACCAATTATAATCATGAGACAATATACCAAAACGTGTGCCATACAGCTAAAGGAGTTACTTAGGGAAATTTTTACATCTCTAAATGCTTAAAAGAATAAAATTGAAGAAAAGATAAATGAATTAGGCATGCAACTAAAAAAGTTAGAAAAAGAACAAATTAAAAATCTCTAATTAAATACCAAATTAGAAATTCTGAACATAAAGGAGAGATCAATAGAAGAAAATTATTGAACTAATAAATAAAACTAAGAGTTGGTTTTGTGAAGAAAAACTTAATGAAATAGAAAAACCTCTGGTTAATTTAATTAAAAAAAGAAAGAAGAAAATCAAATTATCAGTATCAAAAATGAAAAGGATAAATTTACCACCAATGATATTAATTGCAAAATAAAGTAATAATTCAGAAATATTTTACCCAATTGTATGCCAATAAATTTGACAATCTAAGTGAAAAGGACAAATATTTAGAAAAATAAAACTGTCCAGATTAACAAAAGAGGAAATTAAATATTTAAATAACCCTATTTAAGAAAAATAAATTGAACAAGCCATCAATGAAATCCCTAAGGAAAAAAAAATCACAAGTCAGTTGGATTCACAAGTGAATACTACCAAATATTTAAAGAGCAATTAATTCCAATTCTATATAAACTATCTGAAAAACTATGTGAAGGAGTTCTGCCCAAATTCCTTTTCTGACACCTATATGGTGCTGATACCTAAAGTAGGAAAACAGAAAATAGAAACAGAGAAAGAAAATTATAGACCAATTTCCTCAATGAATATTGATGCAAAAATTTAAAATGAAATATTAGCAAAGTGATTACAAGTTTTCACTAGGATAATTCATAATGATCAAGTGGGATTTATACTAGGAATGCAGGGTTGGTTCAGTATTAGAAAAATGCAACATAACTGATCATATATCAAAAATAACAGAAATATGATTATTTCAATAGATGCTGAAAAAACTTTTGACAAAATACAATACCCATTTTAAAAAACACTTAGAGCATAGGAATAAATGGTGTTTTCCTTATAAAGGTAAGTGACTCTATCTAAAATCACTGGCAAGTATTGTATGAAATAGGGATAAGTAGCTACATTTCCAATAAGATTGGGATGAAACAAGGGTGCCTGTTTACTGCAACTATTATTCAATATTGTATTAGATGTTAGCTTTAGTAATAAGAAAAGAAAACAAAATGGAAAGAATTATAATAGGCAATGAGCAAACAAAATTATCACTTTTTGCAGAAGATATGATGGTATACTTATAGAATCAACTTCAAAAACTCTTTGATACAATTAGTATCTTGAGAAAAGTTTCAGGATATAAAATCAAACCACATGAATCATCAACATTTCTATGTTTTAGCAATAAAGCACAGCAACAAGAGATAGAAAGAAAAATTCTACTTAAAGTAACCATAGGTAACATAAGATCTTTGGGAGTCTAGATACCAACACAAACTCAGAAATTATATGAAAACAATTCCAAACATTTTTCAATAAATAAAATCAGACATATGTCAACTGCTCATGGGTAGGTAGCCTGAGCTAATACAATAAAAATGATAATGCTACCTAAATTAAATTAAGCCACCATGAATTACTCTTATGGACTAGGAAAAATTGTAAGAAAATTCAGATGTAGGAACAAAAGGTTATGAATATCAATGGAATTAAGGGGGGAGGAATGGAAGAAAGGCTGTCTAGCCACACAAAATCTAAAATTATATTATAGACCAGCAGTTATCAAAGCTGGTATTGGTTAAGAAACAGAGGAGTGGATCAGTGGAAAAGATTAAGTACAAAAGTAACAGATATCAAAATCCAATTAGGAGAAAAAAGAATGGTTTACCTGTCAGATCTATGGAAAGGGGAACAGTTTATGACCAAACAAGAGACTGCAGTATCTGAGTTCAAATCTGGCCTCAGACACTTAACAATTACCTAGCTGGGTGGCCTTGCACAAGCCACTTAACCCCACTGCCTTGCAAAAACCCTAAATAAATAAATAAATAAACACAAAACAAATAAATAAAAATAACAAGTGTTTAAAATAAAGGACTCATTTTTAAGATATATATTGAATTGATTCAAATTTATAAAAATACAAGTCATTCCACAATTGATCAAAGGAAATTAACAGGCAGTTTTCAAGTGAAGAAATTAAGACTATTTATAGTCACATAAAAATGCTCTAAATTATTATTCATTAGAGAAATGAAAATTAAAACAACTCTCTGATTGACCAAAATGACAAAACAAGGAAAATGATAAATGTCGAAACTGAGATGCTAATATATTGTAAGTGGAGTTGTGAACTAATCCAATCATTCTGGAAAGCCACATGGAATTTCACCCAAAGGGCAATAAAAGTGTTCCTATCCATTGATCCAGTAATACCACTACTAGAGCTGTATCCCAAAGATATCACAAGAAAAGATTAAAAAAACTCACATGTACAAAAAAAGATTTCTAGCGGCTCTTATTATAGTGAAGAATTGAAGGGGATGCCTATCATTTGGGAATGGCTAAATTGTGAAACATGAATGTAATGGAGAATTATTGTTCCACAAGAAAACATGAGGGATCGGACTTCAAATACAATTGGAAAGACCTGCATGAACAGATGCTAAGTGAAGTGAACAGAACAAGAAGAATACTATACATGTTAACTGCAACACTGTGTGATCAATTATGACAGATCTACTCATCTTAGTAGTACAATAATCAAAGACAATATTTTTACTGAAAATAAACACTTTAATCTTTTTTTAAATTTATTTTTTATTAAAGATGTTATTTGAATTTTACAATTTTCCCCCCAATCTTACTCCCCCCCAACAGAAAGCAATCTGTCAGTCTTTACTTTGTTTCCATGTTGTACCTTGATCCAAATTGAGTGTGATGAGAGAGAAATCATATCCTTAAGGAAGAGACAAGAAGTCTAAGAGGTAAAAAGATCAGACAATAAGATAACTTCTTTTTTCTAAATTAAAGGGAATAGTCCTTGAACTTTGTTCAAACTCCACATCTCCTTATCTGGATGCAGATGGCACTCTCCTTTGCAGACAGCCCCAAATTGTTCCTAATTGTTGCACTGATGGAATGAGCAAGTCCATCAAGGTTGATCATCACTCCCATGTTGCTGTTAGGATATACAGTGTTTTTCTGGTTCTGCTCATCTCACTCAGCATCAGTTCATGCAAATCCCTCCTGGCTTCCCTGAATCCACCCTCCTGATTTCTAATAGAACAATAGTGTTCCATGACATACATATACCACAATTTCCTAAGCCATTCCCCAACTGAAGGACATTTACTTGATTTCCAATTCTTTTGCCACCACAAACAGGGCTTCTATAAATATTTTGTACAAGTGATGTTTTTACTCTTTTTCATCATCTCTTCAGGATAGAGATCCAGTAGTGGCATTGCGGGTCAAAGGGTATGCACATTTTTGTTGCCCTTTGGGTGTAGTTCCAAATAGTTCTCCAGAAGGGTTGGATGAGTTCACAGCTCCACCAACAGTGTAATAGTGTCCCAGATTTCCCACAACCCTTCCAACAATGATCATTATCCTTTCTGGTCATATTGGCCAATCTGAAAGGTGTGAGGTGGTACCTCAGAGAAGCTTTAATTTGCATTTCTCTAATAATTAATGATTTAAGGGTGGCTAGGTGGGGCAGTGGATAAAGCAAGGGCCCTGTAGTCAGGAGTACCTGGTTTCAAATTCAGTATCAGACACTTAATAATTACCTAGCTGTGTGGCCTTGGGCAAGCCACTTAACCCCATTTGCCTTGCAAAAACCTAAAACAAACAAACAATTAATGATTAGAGCAATTTTTCATATGGCTATGGATTGCTTTGATCTCCTCATCTGTAAATTGCCTTTGCATATCCTTTGACCATTTGTCAATTGGGGAATGGCTTTTTGTTTTAAAAATATGACTCAGTTCTCTGTATATTTTAGAAATGAGTCCTTTGTCAAAATCATTAGTTGGAAAGATTGTTTCCCAATTTACTACATTTCTTTTGATCTTGGTTACAGTGGTTTTATCTGTGCAAAAGCTTTTTTAATTCAATGTAATTGAAATCATCTAATTGGTTTTTGGTGATGTTCTCCAACCCTTCCTTAGTCATAAACTGCTCTCCTTTCCATAGATCTGACAGGTAAACTAGTCCTTGATCTTCTAAATTGCTTATAATATTGTTTTTTAATGTCTAAATCCTGTAACCATTTGGATCTTATCTTGGTAAAGGGCGTTAGGTGTTGGGTCTAATCTAAGTTTCTTCCTTACTAACTTCCAATTATCCCAGCAGTTTTTATCAAAGAGGGAATTTTTATCCCAATAGCTGGACTCTTTGGGTTTATCAAACAGCAGCTTACTATAATCATCCCCTGCTTTTACACCTAGTGTATTCCACTGGTCCACCATTCTATTTCTTAGCCAATACCAAACAGTTCTGATGACTGATGATTTATAATATAATTTTAGATCAGGTAGGGCTAAGCCACATTCTTTTACACTTTTTATTCATTAAGTTCCTGGAAATTCTTGATTTTTTCTTTCTCCATATGAATTTACTTACAATTTTTTTCTATCTCATTAATTTTTTGGAATTTTGATTGGTAGGGCACTAAACAGGTAGCTTAGTTTTGGTAGAATTGTCATTTTTATTATATTAACTCTACCTATCCATGAGCAGTTGATACTTGCCCAGTTATTTAAATCTGATTTTGTGTGAGAAGTGTTTCTGAGTCTGTCTTGGCAAATAGACTCCCAAGTATCTTATATTGTCTGAGGTTACTTTGAATGAGATTTCTCTTTCTAGCTCTTCCTGTTGTATCTTGCTAGACATATATAGAAAAGTTAAGGATTTATGAGGGTTTATTTTATAACCTGTAACTTTGCTAAAATTGCTAATTGCTTCCAGTAGTTTTTTTAGAGGATTTCTTGGGATTCTCTAGGTAGACCATCATGTCATCTGCAAAGAGTGAGAGTTTTGTCTTGTCCTTCCCAATTCTAATTCCTTCAATTTCTTTTTCTTCTCTAATTGCTGAAGCTAACATTTCTAATACAATATTGAATAGTAGTGGTGATAATGAGCACCCTTGTTTCACTCCTGATCTTACTGGGAATGCCTCTAACTTATCCCCATTGAATATAATGCGTGTTGATGGTTTCAGATAGATAATGCTAATAATTCTAAGGAACAGTCCATTTATTCCTACACTCTCTAGTGTTTTTAGTAGGAATGGATGCTGTATTTTGTCAAAAGCTTTTTCAGCATCTATTGATATGATCATATAATTTCTGATAGGTTTGTTGTTGATATAATTGAGTATACTAACAGTTTTAATATTGAACCAACCCTGCATTCCTGGAATAAATCCTATTTGATCATAGTGTATTATCCTAGCGATTACTTGTTGTAATCATTTTGCTAAGATTTTATTTAAGATCTTTGCATCTATATTCATCAGGGAGATAAGGTCCATCATTTTCTTTCTCGGGCTTTAACTCTTCCTGGTTTAGGTAACAGCACCAATATTGGTTTCATAGAAAGAGTTAGGCAGAGTTCCACCTTTCCCTATTTTTCCAAAGAGTTTATATATGGAATTGGAACCAATTGTTCCTTAATGTTTGGTAGAATTCGCTTGTGAATCCATCAGGCCCTGGAGATTTTTTCTTAGGGAGTTCAATGATGGCTTGTTGAATTTCTTTTTCTGAGATAGGGTTGTTTAGGTATTTAATCTCCTCTTCATTTAACCTGGGCAACTTATATTTTTGAAAATATTCATCCATTTCACTTAGATTATCAAATTTATTGGCACAGAGTTGGGCAAAATAATTTGGAATTGTTACTTCAATTTTCTCCTCATTGGTGGTGAGTTCACCATTTTCATTTATGATACTAGCAATTTGGTTTTCTTCTTTCCTTTTTTTAATCAAATTGATCAGAGGTTTATCAATTTTATTGGTCTTTTCATAATACCAACTTTCGGTTTTATTTATTAATTCAATAGTTTTTTTTTTTTGCTTTCGATTTTATTAATTTTTAGAATTTCTAATTTGGTATTTAATTGGGGATTTCTAATTTGTACTTTCTCTACTTTTTTTGGTTGCATGTTTAGTATGTTGATTTCCTCTTTCTCCAATTTATTCACGTAAGCATTTAAAGCTATTATATATATCCCCTGAGAGTCACTTTGAATGAATCCCATAGGTTTTGGTATGTTGTTTCATTATTATCATTATCTAGGATAAAATGGTTAATTCTTTCTATAATTTGTTTTTTGGTCCACTCATTTTATTAAAATGAGGTTGTTCAAGTTTCCAATTTGTTCTGGGTCTATATTTCCTTGGCCCAATATTGCATATGACTTTTATTGCATTGTGATCTGAGAAAGATGTATTCACTATTTCTGCCTTTCTGCAGTTGATCATTAGGTTTTTATGTCCTAGTACATGGTCAATTTTTGTGTAAGTTCCATGTACTGCAGAGAAAAAGATATATTCCTTTCTGTCCCCATTTAATTTCCTTCATAAGTCTACCATATCTAATTTTTCTAACAATCTATTTACCTCCTTAACTTCTTTCTTGTTTATGATTCGATTTATCTAGATCTGAGAGTGGTAGGTTGAGGTCTCCCACTAGTAGAGTTTTGCTGTCTATGTCTTCCTGCAGTTCTATCAGCTTCTCCTCTAAGAATCTGGATGCTATGCCACTGGGTGCATACATATGGAGTATTGAAATAACTTTATTGTCTATGGTACCTTTTAGGAGGATAAAGTTTCCTTCCTTATCTCTTTTAAGGCTATCTCTTTTTGCTGCTGCTTTGTCTTAGATAAGGATTGCTACCCCTACTTTTTTTACTTTAGCTGAAGCAAAATATATTTTGCTCCAACCTTTTACCTTTACTCTATATGTATCTCTTTGCTTCAAATGAGTTTCTTGTGAGCAACATATTGTAGGATTCTGGTTTTTAATCCACTCTGCTATTCGCTTACTTTTTAAGGGAGAGTTCATCCCATTCACATTCAGTTATGATTACTAATTCTTTATTGCCTTCCATGCTATCTTCCCTGTTTGCATTTTCCCCCTTTCCTCCCCACTTTATCCATATTCCCCAGTATTTTGTTTCTGAATACCACCCCCTTCAGTGTGTTTGCCCTCCTATATCACTCCTTCCCCTTTCCCTTCCCTTCCTTTTTTTTGGTTCCCTTTTTCCCCCACTCCCCTTCCCTTCCTCCGTCCCCCCCTCCCCTTTTCCCCTTTTAATACTTGAAAGGTTAGATATTTTATAAGTTAGCTGAGTATGTGTAGGTTGACTTTAAGCCAAGTCTGATGAGAAGAAGATTCAGGTGTCTCATCTCCCTTCTTCCCCTCTATTACCATAGGTATTTTGTACCTCTTAGTGTAATTGAGATTTACCCCATTCAATCCCCTCCCTCCTCCCGTCTCTTTCCTGTCCCCCTTTTTAAGGAGGTAGTATAGTTTTTTTAGATTATTCTATCTGAGTCATAGAAAATTCTGAGTATCTGTCACTTTTAGTTAAGTATATTCTATCTAATAGAGTTAAAATTCTTGAGAGTTATTAGAGTCTTTCTCCCAAGTGGGGCTAAAGCCAGTTACATCCCATTAGATAGCCATCTCATGGATAGATCATGAATGTCCATCATTTCTGGCTAAGTATATTCTCTCTGTTAGTGTTACAATTCTCACGATTTATGAGAATCTTTCCCCCCATGCTGGGATATTGCCAGTTTCAACTTACTGGATAGCAGTTTTTTCCTTTTACTGCCCCCCCCTTTTTTTATACATTTTCATGTGTCTCTTGAACCTCCTGTTTGATGTTCAAATTTTCTATTTAGCTCTGGTCTTTTCATCAGGAATTTTTGGAAATCTTCCATTTTGTTAAATGTCCATCTTTTTTCCCTGTAAGAGAAGGTTCAGCTTTGTGGGATAGTAGATTCTTGGCTGCATTCCAAACTCCCTTGCTCTTCGAAATATCTTGTTCCAGGCCCTTAGATCCTTTAATGTTGATGCAGCCAGGTCCTGAGTGATACTTAACTGTGGCTCCTTGATATTTAAATTCTTTCTTGCTGGCTGCTTGTAGGATTTTCTCTTTTATCTGATAGTTCTGGAATTTGGCCACAACATTCCTTGCTGTTTTCATTTTATAATATTTTTCTGGAGGGGATCCATGTATTCTTTCAATAACTACTTTGCCCTCCAGTTCCATGATATCAGGGAAGTTTTCCCTCACTAGATCCTGTAATATTAAGTCCAGGATTTTTTTTCTCTTCAATGTTTTCAGGAAATCCTATAATTCTTGATCTATTCTGGAGGTCAGTGGTTTTGTTGATGAGGTATTTTACATTTTCTTCTATTTTTTCTATTTTTTGATTTTGTTTAACTGGATCTTGCTGTCTCAGGGAGTCATTAGTTTCTGCAGACTCCATTCTTTTTTTTTTTTTAGGGAGTTTTCTTCATTAACCTTTTGCAACTCCTTTTCCAATTGGTTAATTCTACTTTTGAAAGAGCTTTCCATCTGACCAATTGAGGTTTTGAGAGAATTATTTTCTTTTTTGCATTTGCCCAATTGAGGATCTGAGAGAATTATTCTCATTTTGTATTTGTCTAATTGATGTGAGAGATTTATTCTCATTTTGTAATTGTCCAATTGAGGATCTGAGAGATTTATTCTCCTTTTGTATTTATCTAATTGTATTTTCTAAGGATTTGTTTTCTTGTTGCAAGGTATTAATTGTCTCTCCCAAATTTTCCAGTTGATTTTTAAGCTCCATCCTTATTTCTTCAAGGAAGTCTTTCTGTGCTGTAGATCAGATTGTATTCTCCTTAGAGGTTCCAGGTATTTTTGAGTTAGGGTCTTTCCCTTCCAAGAATTATTCTATGGATCCACCTTTCCGCTGACCCTTCTTCATTTTGCTAAGACCTTGAGTTGGGGAGGGGCTGGTTTACAGGGGCTTGGGATTGCTAAAGGCTTTACTCACTGAAAGCAATTTCTCTGGCTGGCCAGTAGGAGGTGCTGGTTGCTTTCTCTGGAGTGTCTGTGACCTTGATTGAGGCCTTCTCCCTTTGCTTGAAGGGAGAAGTTGGAGCTATTGAATTCTTTTGCCTTCAATCAATGGTGAGCTTTACTCTAGCCTGAGGTCATTCCTGTCTTGATTATCAGCTGGGCTGATTCTTCTGCTCACACAGCTGGGCCTGAGGCAGAATTAGTCTGCAAATGTATGTTCTAGGAAGAGGCCTCAGCTGTAATGGAGGCATGGACTTATCAGACCAGAGGAGCCCAGGGATGGTGTCAACAGCTCTTCTGCACAGAAACTATTTTAAGCAATTTGATTAAAGCTTGACCAAATGGTACTTTAATTTCCATGAGGCTGCAATTTTTCTTATTTTTATAAATATGGAAAAGAATATAATTTCTTAAAATTTTTCTGAAACATCAAAGAGGACTCAAGATTAAGCACTCTGAGCCTCAATAATTTACCAGAACCTGGGAAATGAAGATCTGTTTAGGAACACAGGTAACTTGGGTAATGAGGGCAAACAGGGTTGATTACAACTATATACAGGTAATGTACATATGCAAGCACACACACAATTAGATCTCTAACAAACAAGCCTTTCTTTGCTCCTCCTACTTTTCCTCCTCTTCATAACTCTTCCCCTTCCTTTGTTTTTTGTACTATACTTCTTTTTCTGAGATTTTCTTTTTATACACAAACTTTCCTAAATTTTTTAAATAGAATTTCCATAATTTTCCCTGCCTCCATGACACTGAATGCCATGGAAATTTTTTTTATTTTATATCACATAAGAGAATAAAAATGACTGAAAAACAAAATACTTAGCATCAGTTTTTTTTAAACCACAGTGATATAAAGTATAAAAGCTATTATGTTTATTTTGCCCCCCAAAGTGAAAAATGTGCTCATTTTTCCTATTCAAAAATTTTAAATGACCTACAGTGAATGAACTGTGCAATGTATTCTAAAACAAATCTTTATTTGTAGCCATCAACTTGCCAGTTTTTCCTTTCTATAGTATGTCAATGTCAAGGAGACAGTGGAGAAGTTTTTTCATCTTTGGATATTATCAAAAATTTTTTATTAATTTGTAAGATTCTCAAGTGATCCTATAGAATCTGAAAAGATAGGACTTTTATTTCAGTGTCTAATTTTTATAAGGCTGGAGGAAACCTTAGATTCTCCTATAATCTCACCACTTAAAAATGAAAGACATATCAAGTGATACTCCAAAGATAACTGGATTTTTGCTTAGAATATCTAACAAATGGAGTCTTCCAGTAATTTGAAACCCCAACCCTCACAAAATTATCTGAAACTCCTTGCCATTTTCTCAAATACCAACTGATAAAACTGAGTTTTGAGTGCATTAACCTAAGAAGAGTGAATAAGATCTTGAGATTATATGTATATATATATTAAACTCAGGGACACATTTTATTCATTAGATTTAATCTACTATACAGTGTTTTAGATTTGACTAGTCCCATGAGGAAAAACCAAAAAGGTTTTCTGATATAAGATGGAAAAAGGAATACAAGTCACTTCCACTGGAGTTTTAGATAAATTATTAATAGTAGTTATAAAACGTAAGAATACATGATTTAGTCTAATTCTTTAGACTACAGCAGAATGTATGGTCAATATTAATAAATTAATTGGAACTATCAAGTACAAATTTGTGCATGATAAATTATAAAATTAATAAAACGGAAAATAAATCCATTAATTATTCAAATTTATTTGTTTTATAAGGAAACATTTAAATTATACAACTTTAACATATATTTAAACTCTAGAAACAATTTAATATTAAGAATTTTTAAAAATATTAAGTAGCTAAGGGAAAAAATAACTATATATTTCTTTTGAAGGACTAAGAAATCATAGGGTCTAATTATATTTATTTTACTACTAGATAAAGCTCCTCAACGTTAGGCAAATCTAGAATTTTTGTGGTTTAATTTGTTTGCTAATTCTGAAAATGTAGGGTATATATATATGATGAAAATATGAAGCTGACAAGTGAATAGATATTGACAGCCTTTTTTCCCTAAGGAAGTCTGAGCAATGTAAATTGGTTTCTACAAAGGGGAGATCACAAGTTTTTCCTAGAAACAAAGGTCTATCATTTATAAATCAATTACCTGGTAATGTACTATGATATAAAAATATAGAATATTCATTTCTTGAGTATTAAAATTGGAGATTGTATTAAAGAAGAATTTGGAGTATACTAAAATAAAGAACTGAGCAGCAAAGAAAATATAAAAAAATATTAACAAAGAATTTATAACTTGAAAATGGGAAGGATCAGGTAGTAAGGATAAGGGACAACTGACAGGCAACCATGCAATGTTAAAGTTCTAGAAAACAGTTTCCAGGACACAGACTGGTCCCTTTATGGAAGATATGGATGAAAGTGAATGAACTGTGCTTTGCTCTGCTGAAGGGAGTACCCACAATGTTTAAATTAGAATGATTACCATTTATCTCTCCATTCATTATCTTTTAAATGATTAATAATTTTAATTTTTAGAAGATTGTGGTATTCCATGAATTCCAGTCATAGAGAGTTATAAGAAAGCTATTACTATTAAAAGGATAGTTCTCTTTTTAGGGGAGAATTTTGGGTTATTTTAAGTGTTATTGCAGTTTTCCAAATTCAACCCATTTTGTTCTCATTTTCTTGGTTAAGTGCCTTTAATATTTTGGTTACAAGATTACAAAACAAAAAGTTAAAAAGCAAATGCTAAATCCCAGTCACTTTTATGCTATGATCAGAAAATGATTCTGATGGATGTGACTTATGGATTTTGAAAGGTATACACCAAAGAGACAAAATATTAACAAGTGCTACCAAGCTGGAAAGGCTACTGCACATTTAAAGATCAGTCTAGCTAACTATGGAAGCATTCGTTATCACTGACCACCAAGTGATAATTATTTTTTGTCACAACTCATAAAAATTTAAATTTATATCAATGAAGGGAATGTTATTACTGATAAAATTGAAAGAATAGATTAAAATGAAGAGTCAGGTTAAAAATAAAACCCTAACAGTAATAGATCCAGTCCTCCAGGAGTTAGCTTACAATTTAATGGAAGAAACAAATGAACCTATTTCATAATTTAAAAGGATAAAGATTTTATTGGACCAGCTATTCAAATGACATTTATTATTTGCTTCCAATCACTATTAATCTACATAATTAGTTTTATTTTACTGAAATAACTGATTATGTACTTTCCCCAGTATATCCTGCCTGCTATCAAATCTTTGTGACTGTTGCTGCTATTGAGTGTTTCACTTATGTTCAATTCTTTGTGACACCATTTGGGATGTTCTTGATAAAAGTACTAGTGGTTTTACCACTTCTTTATGAGAAACCAAAGCAAAAAGGATCAAGTGACTTACCCAAATCACAAGGCTAGTAAATGTCTGAAGCTGAATTTGAACTCACAGATGAGTCTTCCTAACTCCAGGTCTGACACACTATCCAATGCACCACCTAGCTGCATTAGGATGAATTAAGCTCAATAATATTGAAAGAATTCATTTAAAAATCATCTTTTAGGTGGCTTTGGGGGACGGCTAGGCGGCATAGTGGATAAAGCACCGGCCCTGGAGTCAGGAGTGCCTGGGTTCAAATCCAGTCTCAGACACTTAATTACCTAGCTGTGTGGCCTTGGGCAAGCCACTTAACCCCATTTGCCTTGCAAAAAAAAACTAAAAAAAATAAAAATCATCTTTTATATGGTTTGAAAGTAATGAGAGTGATTTTATATCTCACATATAACACAGAATCTCAAAGTTTGGAAGGACCAAAATGGGCAATTAACCTAACTTGCATCTGAAATAGAATCTCTCTACTATGATACATTGGGCAGATGGCTATTAAGCTTTTGTTTGAAGACCTCCAGTGAATAAGAATATTCCATTACCTTCTATTCCCACCACTAAGGTAGCCCATATTTCCCTTTTAAACAATTCAGTTGTTAGGAATGATTTATTTTTATCAAGACTAACTCTACCACTTCCACCTCCTATTCCTATATCTATCCTCTGTAGTCAAACAGATCAATTCAAATATTTCTTGTATATAAGACTTTATGTCTCAAAGAACAATTATCATGTTCCCTAATTCTCAAATCTTCTCTTCAACAGACAAACTCAAACAATATATATTTCAATCAATTCTCATATTATGATCATGAAGTCCCTTAATACCTAAGTTGCTTTCATTTTTTTTTTTTATCTTTTATGGTATAGAGACTTAAGAGAAGTTTGAGATCATCCGTTGGTGTTGGTCAACTGTATCTTATTCTCTGTGACTTCATTTGAGATTTTCTTGGCAAAGATACTGACGTGGTTTACTCTTTCCTTTTCTATCATCTGGTATAATCCCTAATCTATTATACAGAAAAATTATGATATAAAGAAATTGTCTAATTTGTCCCATGAAAAAATCAGAACTAAATTTACTGCTTTCCAGTCTAGAGTTTTTTCGTATTATACAATGGTTAACTCTATAAACAAAAATTCTTTCTACTTTATGAGTAGGGTCTTAATGCAAGCCTTCTTTGTCCTTCTCTAAAACCTGCCTACTTTAATCAGAATCATCATAAAATATCTTCTTTAAGTATGTGTGTACAATTCTCAGAAAAAAACAACAAAAACAAAAATCAACCTTTTTATTTACCTAGGTTTGGAGGGCAGCAAAACATTAAGACAAAAAAATGTAAAAAGTAGAGCAAAAAAAATGATTAGATAAGCAAGACTGAAGAAAAGCAGCTAGGTTAACATCTGTTCCATTCCCTTCAATCTGTGTATGTTCTACTGATTCAAATGAATAACAGTAAAGCTATTATAGAAGGAAAAAAATCTGATAGCTATTTTGTAGGTCAGGTGGATCCTAGGTCTCTTTGAAATATGTTCCATGAACTTGTCTTTTTGAGTTACCATATTTTCTGGAAACAATGGGCACAGGGTATGCAGGAGGAGACCCTGGATGCTTCAGGGAAGAAGCCCTCCCTCCACCTGTTTACATAATTTGTTGTTTGTACCCCAAATAGGATTCCCTATGTGTCCTTGGGCCTGGCAGTCAGACTGTGCCAGACTGGGATATTGTTTGTGCAGTTGGGATCTTTGCAGATAAATGGACCTCATCTTCGTAATCTAGCAATTCTCAAGAGAAAGGAATGTGGTTTTTGCTATCACTAACTTTTTCCCTGCTAAAGGAGATATTGCACCTTCCCCTCCAATGCCACGCCTCTTCCTGCTTTCTCCTCCTCTTTTTGTAGTACTGTCATAAATATAAAAACTTCTATAAGGACTATGAACTTTTTGGGATCCACATGCATGTTCATTTCTCTTGTAAAAGAACCTGGTTTTCACATAAGTCTCATGATGTTGTGTCTTCCTACTGACAAACACTAAGGGGACCAGAGATAATATAGAAAGAATTAAAATCAAGGGAGGACATCATCAGTGGGCTTTCTATAGTGACAATATGTAAGGCGGGGTGATAGCCCTCAATTCCAAATTTCCAATTACATTGTTTTCCCCACCAATGATGGTGCCTCCTTTTAGTCATTAAAAATGTTCTATCAGTACTCATTCGGGATCTTAGCTAGCTGGGAAGGCTGATTCCTTGTTTATTGGCAAATTATTGTGCTCAGAGCTTTGTGTCTCAGTTTCCCTTAATTTTAATAGCATCAGTACTTAATAAATCATCCATGATTGATTTTATTATTGTAGCAACAGTTTTGCATCAATTAAACTTCTCTGAGAACTGGTGATAGTCAATGCATTTATTACATTTCTCATTTTCTGGAGCTGAGAAATTGTTTGAACAAGTTGGGTTAGAATTGCTATAATTATTTTTGTCCCTTCTTCAATATGTTTATTCTGGTTATTGTTCTAAGAAATCAATGATGTACTCAACTAATTCAATATTCCTTTTATATAATTGTAACCAATCATATTTCCTGTTTTTTTAACCTTGTTCATTTCATTTTGATGCTATCATTTGGGGATAATCATTTCCATTGTCTTACAACTTCCCTGAAGAAAGAATGAACTTATGGGTAGCCTACAAGTTTTTCTTTTATTTCTTGATTGCACCATATGTTAAAATACAATTTTCACACTGAAATCACTAGCTATCAAGGCATACATTGATTTACTTTGGGGGTCTGTTTTAAAATTTCTCACAATTTCTCTCTTATCAATTCTAAGAGATAATAGTATAAATGCTATAGTTATCTGTGTGTTCTATTTATGATCATGAAAGATAAAATGGTCTAATAAAAAGATCTCCTTAACTTCCCCTTATATTTCCTGCTGTACAGGTCCCCTAAGGGAGGCTGTAGATTACCCTCTCTATCATCCTCACTCTATCACTTATTTTCAATCTCTCCTTGTCCTTTAGTTCATTCCCTATACTTACAAACATGATGTTTCTCCTATCCTGAAAAAATCCTCAACTGATCTTTCCAACATCACTATGATCCTATATTTCTTTTGTCCTTTGTAGCTAAACTCCTCAAAAATGCTTCTACAACAGTTGCCTCTATTTTCTCTCCTCTTAATTTCTTATCCCCTTAAAAATACGACTTCTGATCTTATTATTTCAACAATACTGTCAATAGCCTGGTTATATTCTTTGGATACCACAATAACTTGCTAGTGGGTCTGTCTGCCTCCAGTCTCTCTCCACTCCAGTATATCTCTCCATTCAGTCATCAAGGTGAATTTCCTAAAGCACAAGCCTGATTGATCATGTCACTCTTCTACTCAATAAGCTTCAGTGTCTTCCCATTGTTTTCGGTGTCAAATAAAATCATCTTTTTGGCTTTCAAATCTTTTCATAATTAAGCCCCTTTCTACAGTTCCAATCTGCTTTTATTTTACTCTTTATCACATACTCTTCAAACTAGCCTTCTGTCCTTATTTAGCACCTTTTTTTGCATTATTCCACTACTATTATAATGGGGTGAAAGAGGGTTGCATGAGATTATATGAGACTAAAGATCATTTTATTAGTCCCCATTTACTCCCCTGACTCTACCCTCCCCACTTCAATCACTAGTGATCAATATCCTGGTAAGTCTTCCCAGAGTTGGATAATAAAGGCCTTATTCAGCAAATATAATCTGTTGCCAGGTCTATTCTCCAAGTCCTCCCAGACTGACAGAATCTGCCAGAGCTTACTCTGCACCACTTGGCTGACATACAAAAATCACTGAGTCACAACTGTGATTCTTTAGAAAGGGCAATAGACTAGGATTCACAATAACATAGCATCAATCAATAATAATGATTAAAACTGATTATTTTCATTTCAGGGGGAAGTTTAGGGGCTTTAGAAAGTGCTGCATACTGAAGTGTAATAAATTTCTGGTCCACTTCTTTGTCAATCTCATAATGAGTCCAAAATAGAAGTAAGCACTGGTAAGAAAGTTCTATATGCTATTTATCCATCTGTAGGTAAAATAGCTGCTTGTTGATTGCTGACTGATTTATTAGATACTGAACATTTTTCATCCACTTTTTTTCTATTAAACTCTTTTAAGTAACTATGAATTTCATTTAGGAGACTCTGCAATATATTTTTGCAGTTGGAAGCAATCACTACACTATAAATCACATAGTGAAACATCTGGAGAACCTTATCATCCTATGGAAAATCCCTTTTAGCTTTTTACTCAATATCTTACAAAATTGCTGAAAACACCAATATCTTCTCTTGATATTAAAAAAAAGAAAAAAAGTAAGAATTGAACAATGACCTCTCTAAATTTGTAATATAATTCAACTCTGGCTGTTCAGAAATATAATGTAGATATAATTGACTGAATTTACCTTTTTTTCCACCCTGAAAATATCTGTACTGGATCTTAAGGGCTGTTGAATCAAAGGGTATGATCCTACTCCCTGTTATCATAATCCATCAACAACAAGCATTTATTAAGCATATGCCAGGGAACACAAAGGTAAAATTCATGCACCTACACCCAGGAATAATAGTTAAGGCTCCATCAATGATTACACAGCAGAAATATGATAGGTATTTTGAATTATACTGGCCTGTCTCATCTTTAGAACTGTGAAAGTAGAAAAAGGCTCTATAGTATAAGTATGGCTTTTTTAATAATGATTTAAATGGTTTTTTTTCTAATGAATTTGAGTCAATGGGGCGGCTAGGTGGCGCAGTGGATAGAGCACTGGCTCTGGAGTCAGGAGTACCTGAGTTCAAATCTGGCCTCAGACACTTAATAATTACCTAGCTGTGTGGTGTTGGGCAAGTCACTTAACCCCATTTACCTTGCAAAAAAAACCCCAACAGCTTTACAAAAATGAATTTGAGTTGTCAAACAAATTATGCTGTTCATATAAAAAGTATTAAAAGGGGCTGCACATGAAGCCATGAGATTTTTATAAAAAGTATAAATCAAAAGTTACTTGGTAGTATCAACTCTATCCTTGTATGTATCTCTTTCTGAACTTTCTTGTTTTCCTCTCTGCATTTTTGTTTCTTAGTGATGCTTTAGTACCTTTTGGTTTGCAATATTACCATAACCTACATATTCCTTCCCATATCATTTTCCCTCTTCCCTATGATAGCCCTTTCTTGTAATGAATAGGCTGAAGCAAAATATGTTATATTAGTCATATCTGAAAATATGGATCCTTCTGTACCTAGAGATCAACACCTTTCTGCCAAAAGATGAATTGCATGCTTCACTATCAGTCTTCTGGAGTTGTGATTAGGTCACTGTAGATTTGAAACAAGGAAAATCTTCCAAAAGAAAACTATTTAATAAAACTTAGAGATGTACTCCAAGTGAACTTTAAAGTATATAAGATAACAGAGAAGAATTTCCATGGTTATTTATGTATTCAGAATTTTAATGTAAAAGGCAAATTATTAGGGATTTGGGGTAAAAATGGCTTCTACCTATCTGGAGATAGGTAAATTTCTGAGAGCAAATATTATGTCTTAGTGCACATTATTTTTTGAGCATTTTGTGGACATATAATACATAGGTTGTTGTCTCAAAAGCCTAACTGGGAATAAATTTACACTTTCTGGTTAACAATAAGTCATATATTAAGTTCTATACGATTAAATTCTCTTACCTGAAATAGCTTATGCAGTTTCTAAAGGCACTAAATTTACTCTTAGGGAACAATTTAAGAAATAGTTCTACCAGAAAAATATGATTCATTCAATAACACTGATGATTTCAATGCTAATGATCAAGTCTGTAAAGTACATTCAACTTTCAAGAAAAAGGTAATATTATATAATTTACATTTGTACAGTTCAAAAAGGATTTTTTAAACTGTTTCAACTATATCACAAATCAAATGAGATAACATACTGTTTTATAAACTTGAAAATAGCAAATAAATATAGCTATTACTGTTGATTCTTGTTTATTATTTATTAGTGTTATTTTTTAAAAAAGAAATATTTAAATGCATAATGATAAGCAATGGGAAAACACTGATAATAAAAAAAAATTGGTAGGAGATCCCTATTAGATCTCTCTTTAAAATTTATTTATCCATTCATCCATTATTTAATTATTTATTTAGTTAATCAAATGAATTAAATAATCAATCAAACTAATTATTGAATTAAATGAATCATTTATTTATTATATTTCTTATTTATTTAAGACAGTGGGATTGAGTGACTTGACCAAGGTCATAATTAGGCAATTATTAAGTGTCTGAGGCCAGATTTCAACTCAGGTCCTCCTGATTTGCCCCATTATACTTCTTTTCAAAGGGAAGTTAATTAAATGCCAAAAGTATCTTTAAAAAAGGGGCAGCTAGCTGGAGCAGTGATAGAGTGCTAGATCCAGTCATAAGGTCCTAAGTTAAAATCTGACCTCAGGTACTCACTAGCTGTATGACCCAGGGCACTTAACCATTTACTTTACTTTCTACATCTGTAAAATGAGCCATAAGAGGCAATGAAAAACCACTCTGGTACCTTTGCAGAGAAAATCTCAAATGGGGTCAAAAAGAGTCAGACACAACTGAAGTGATGACAACAACGTTTTAACAAAAGACAGTTTCAGCAGGAATGGAGAAAGCCTGAGAGATGTGTTTAGAGTAATGTATTATTAATTTATAATTGAAATAAAACTGACTTCAGTTCATTATATACGAATCTATGCCCATTACATGGGGAATCTTGTCAACTTATATTAAGTAGATATAAATGAAAGCTAATAGTATCTTTTTGAGAATCATCATGGAATCTAAGAAAATATATATTAAGTGAATCTTCTTATTTACCTCACCAAAATCTACCTTGCATTTCCCATGTGGTTAATGTCCTGAACTCCTACAATTTGTACATTTCCCATATTTTACATGGCTTGGAGTGGCTAGGTGGTACAGCGGATAGAGTACCAGCCCTGGAGTCAGGAGTAGCTGAGTTCAAATCTGGCCTCAGACGCTTAATAATTACCTAGCTGTGTGGCCTTGGGCAAGCCACTTAACCCCATTGCCTTGCAAAAAAAACAAACAAAAAACAACAACAACAAAAAAAAACAAATCAAACCAAACCAAAACCTAAAAAAAAAAAAGAAAGAAATTCTTGGCTTGAAACATGCATTACTCTTGTGTTGAAACTACCTCTGTTCTGCAAAGGGCAATTCTAAAATGGTGCAGGGTCTTGAAAACCTGATGAAACCAAAGCTATTTAAATTTCCTCCACAAAGGGGTGGCTAGGTGGCGCAGTGGATAAAGCACTGGCCCTGGAGTCAAGAGTACCTATGTTCAAATCTGAAACACTTAATAATTACCTAGCTGTGTGGCCTTGGGCAAGTCACTTAACCCCATTTGCCTTGCAAAAACCTAAAAAAAAAATTTCCTCCACAACTTTGGATAGCACCTTGAGCATGAGAGGACCTAATAAATAACTGTAGATATAATTGAATACCCCTGCGTTTGATCAGAATTTTTTAAAAACAAGACAATAAAAAAAAAACCTGGATAAAATTCTCTAAGTTGTTTAATAAAGAAAATCATAGCCAATTCTACCTCATCTACTGATGGCAATACATTTTATTATTTCTATGACATCATAGTGTAACAAATCTAATTAATGACTTTCAATTTTGAATTTCCATTTTTACCCTGGTCCCAAATATTGCAGAAAAGTATTAAAACTTAATTCATTATTAATGAAATATGTGCTGATTCTGTGGCACATCTTCAAATATATTAGGCAAAAATCAATAAAATCATTTGGCAAATTAAGTATATAATCTCCATAAGGATTTATTAAACAAATTATATGATTTTAGAAATTTTATTTTTCTTAGGTTTGTCTCTATGGGTTAATTCTGTAATACTTTTATAAATGAAAGGCAACCATGTTCTGCTCCAAAACACTAGAATTGATTAAAAAATTGTTAAACTGTATGTTTATAGTTTTTGATCGAATAATCACATTCTAAAGAAAAAAGAAAGGAATCATTAGTTTATCTGTTATCAAATTAGAAGATTTGAGAAGAAAAATCCTAATAGGATATTCAGTGTCTAAGAATAAAATTCTTATCCTTTAGGGAATCCCTGTCATTAAGAAGGACCATCCCCTGGAGTGTAAGCAGAGTTGGTTTTGGTAAATGACATGAAATTCTGGGGTCTGTTTCCAGTCACATATGGCACAAAATGACTTGCTAGTTGACATGATAAAATGATCCCCTCATTTTCTGTTTGACTGGAGAAGCCTTTGACTTAGTAAACCTTTTATAAGCAGTAATAGGTCCAAGATTTCTTTTGCTTCCACAAGTAGAGTACTTTTCCTTTAGGACTCAACTAGTTAAATTTTTCTAGGAATCTTTCAATTCCTTTTGTGCTTTTTCCTTCCTTTCCAGAGTAAACACTTTTTTTTTTTGAGTTTTCCACATTTGGAGGAGACCTTCTGAGTTTTACAGAGGTCACATAGAGCTAGGGCTAACTACTGGTCTCTTGAGAAGTCAAACCATTGGATTACCAAAGAGAAGATTGACCCAAAACTAGTTGTTTTCCCACCAGACATTTGATTATAAGAGTTGTTTAGATATGCAGAACCAACCTAAAAAGAGTAAAGAAACTGCTTTAAATTGTGACCAAATTTAGATAGCCTCCTGGTAGACTGAATAATAGTTTTGTTACATAATTCTACTTTAAATTAATTCTTTTGGTCAAATATTCACTTGTGAATATTCCAAGTTTATCATTTTACTTGAGAGTACAAATAAAATACCAGTACTGTATAAAATACTGTCAGGCAGTCAACAAGCATTTATTGAGCACTTACTATGTGCTAGGCACTATACTAAACCCTGAAAATATAAATACAAGTAAAAAGAATGACAGTCTGTGCTCTAAAGGAGTTTATATTTTAATGGAGGAAAACAATTCATGAGAGGGGAGGTAAAAAGTGAGAGGGAGAAAGGAGGTATATGGAAAGAACACACCAATGCCAATTCCTCTGAACATTTAGATTCACTAACTATCCCTTTATTTCCTACTCTGGAAGACTTTAGACATGAACCTAAACTTAATCTTTAAATAATCTGTCCAGAGGGCAGGGTTAATGAGCTTCTGAGTGTGAGGAAAGGGAGTCCAGTCAGGGCAGGGCAGTCCCAAACAGCCAGTCTGGGTCTAGAACACTGGGCTCTCCTAGTGGAGAAAGGGTTAGACCGGGTATTCCATCCCCTGTGGGCCAAGTAGCAATGAATGGAGTATTGTGGTACCTGATATGCTGTTTTTTTTAAAATAAAGATTTTATTTATCTTGAGTTTTACAATTTCCCCCCTATTCTTGCCCCCCCCCCCAAAAGAAAACAGTCTGTAAGTCTTTACATTGTTTCCATGGTATACACTGATCTAATTTAAATGTGATGAAAGAGAAATCATATCCTTAAGGAAAAAAAAGTATAAGAGATAGCAAAATTACATAATATGATAATTTTTTAAAAATTAAAGTTAATAGACTTTGATCTTTGTTCAAATTCCTCTGGATACAGATGGTATTCTCCATCACAGATATCCCAAAATTGTGCCTGATTGTTGTACTGATGGAATGAGCAAGTCCATAAGGTTGATCTTCACTCCCATGTTGCTGTTAGGGTGTACAATGTTCTGGCTCTGCTCATCTTGCTCAGCATCAGTTCATGCAGATCCTTCCAGGCTTCCCTGAATTCCCATCCTGTCTGGTTTCTAATAGAACAATAGTGTTCCATGACATACATATACCATGGTTTGTTAAGCCATTCCCCAATTGAAGACATTCACTTAATTTCCAATTCTTTGCCACCACAAACAGGGCTGCTATGAATATTTTTGTACAAGTGATGTTTTTACCCCTTTTCATCATCTCTTTAGGGTACAGACCTAATAGTGGTACTCCTGGATCAAAGGGTATGCACATTTTTGTTGTCCTTTGGGTGTAATTTTAAATTGCTCTCTAGAAAGGTTGGATGAGTTCACAGCTCCACCAATAATGCATTACTGTTCCAGATTTCCCACATCCCTTTCAACAGTGATCATTGTCCTTTCTGGTCATATTGGCCAGTCTGAGAGGTATGGTGGTATCTCAGAAATGTTTTAATTTGCATTTCTCTAATATGTAATGATTTAAAAAAATTTCATATGACAATAGATAGCTCTGATCTCCTCATCTGTAAATTGCCTCTGGATATCCTTTGACCATTTGTCAATTGGGGAATGGCTTTTTTTTTTTAAATTTGACTTAGTTCTCTTAGTTTTATAAATGAGTCCTTTGTCAGAAATACTAGTTGTAAAAATTGTTTCCCAATTTTACATGTTATTCTTTTAAGACTACAGGGTACATGATAAATTTTTATAGAACTGTGATGGCATTGAAATGGTTATTATCTTTCACTGCAGAACCAGTCCATACCTTCCCTTCCTAGATAAGTTTGTCATCTATAGGAAATTCCTATTCTATTTGCATTTCATTTTGGATACATGTATTTTAAGATGCTTATGGGACATCCAGGTAGAAAGAAGTGACACTCAGATACTAATGAATATAGATTTGTAGTCATCTTTATAGGAATAATAACTGAATTTATGCAAGTTAATTAACAGAATATAGAGAAAAGAAGAGAGAGGAAAGTGGAGAGAATTGAACAGAACCTGGGAAAGAACTTTGAAGGATGCCAATTAACAGTATCAGTATAATAATAATTACAACATTACCAATAATAACAGCACGTATTTAGGTAGCACTTTAAGGTTTGCAAAGGACTTTACAAAATTATTCTATTAGAGCCTCACTTCAACCCTATAACAAAATCACTAGAAACCAGATCTAAATTGAAAGCTTTTCCCACTACCTTCTGATTTTGTCCTTAGACACAGAGGATGTGTGTGTGTCTGTTGAAGGGGGGGAAGGATCTGTGTTTGTGTGTGTGTGTGTGTGTGTGTGTGTGTGTGTGTATGAGCAGCTCCAATCTTACCTTATTCTTTAAGTTATATTGGTAACACAAATTCCTCTGGGTTCAGACTCTTCTTATTGCTCTTATTAAAAAGTAAAATGTAAAACTCCAGCCAGTTTTTCTAATCTCCCTAAGAAATAATTTACTTTTCATTTAAATAGAAGTAAAAATAAAAAAAAAATTCTTTATGAAGATCAATGCCCTTATCTGTCCCTTTACCTTGTGATGAAAAAGAACTATGAAATAAAACACCAGCTCTACAATCTTAATCTCATACCTCAATTCACCTCTATGAAAATAGACATAATAGCTCTCTCTCTAAAAATTTGACCTTAAAATTGGCCACTGCTGGTTGGTCCAAGACTATTTGACTATTATTAACTTGAAGAGTAACTAAATATCTAAAATTGGAATCTAACATTAAAAGGGAACTTCTATTATAGTAATGTAGGCATCACCTAACTTATATGACCTATTTAAGGTAAATCTGTATTTGGACCCTCATGATGAACTTTCAGGAGGACATGAACTAGTTAAACCAGAAGGACAATCATGGATAGGTTGTCATTTACATTAGTGGATGAAAACTGCTAAATAAATAAGGTTATTTTGATTCATTTGAGAATGAATAAAAGAAATTCAAAATCCCTGGTTATTTCCAGTATTTAAGAAGCCACTGCTGTTCCTTGTGTTTTCAAGATGTTTTTGAGAAGCTATTAGCAGAACTTTGAATAACCTGGCCCAACTGCCCTTGGAGAAGACAAAATAAGAGCTGCAGTAATTGTGTTCCTCCCAAACCAAAACCCAGAAAGAGGTGCTACCATGAGTGGAAAATGTCTTATTCAAATGCCAGAAAATGGAGGCAATGGACTGTACCTCACTATAAGTCTTTACGGGATAGAACTATATTTCTTTTTCTTTTTTTTTTTTTTGCAAGGCAAATGGGGTTAAGTGGCTTGCCCAAGGACACACAGCTAGGTAATTATTAAGTGTCTGAGACTGGATTTGAACCCAGGTACTCCTGAATCCAAGGTCGGTGCTTTATCCACTACGCTACCTAGCCACCCCTAGAACTATAGTTCTATCAATTCCCATTAATCTCATGGAAACTTGTTGTATCAAGGTGTGTAGTTTGTGGACTGTTTAGAAAAGAAGGCATTAGAATAAGAGGCTTGATTTTTCTTTAAAATGAGTGGCAAAACAAACAAAAATAAGTTTTTGAAGGTTCACATGGTTCAGGTTCTCCTGAATAAGGGGATAAAGGTAATATTCTGGAACAGTCAAAGTGAAGACAATGGATAATGATGAAAGCAGAGTGGCTAAAAACTGTGGATGAAGCAGCATCACCTACTGGAAATGAGTTGGATTACAGAGGGCAGTATGCATATTGAGAATTGAGCAGCATAAAGTAGCATCTGCTGGAGAAAAAGAGAACTATTAAATTATGGAGGGCAACCACTCTGCCCAGAGAGCAGAACAGTAGAGCAGCATGAAGCAGCAGGGACTATGGAAGCATTTCCTGTGGTGAGGAAACTATCATCTACTGGGAGTTAAGTAGAGCTTCAGTGGGGAAAAGGATTGGAGCCTTGGCAGAGAATAACCCAAGAGAGCTCCTGAGATGCAGGACTAACAAAGGAAGAAACTCCAAATATCTGGGCCAGGCCTCTATGAAGATTGAGCATATTGTTGAAGGAAGCATGGATTGGTTGGAGGGGTGACGTTTTCATTTGGTAAAGGGTGAAGTGAGTATTTACTGTTTGAGTATTTTCTTTTTCTGTTAAGTCCTTTAGTCTACTTGTTTATAAGAAGAATGAGAGATATTATTTCCAGATCACCTGGGAAGGGTGTCACTAATCAAAGCACTGAAGGATCTCCAAAGTGTACTGGGCCCTTCAAGAGCCTTTATAACCAAGATTACATAATGCAATAATAAAAAAAAAAATTGGAGATTTTTTTAAGAGTAAAGGAAAGCAATGTCAGAAGGAAGGCAGGGAAAAGGTGGTTTTGATATGTTTAATTCATTCACTCAGAATGATAGCAGAGTGTTATTCAGAGATGTTATCTCTGCCCACACCAAATAATAAAAATAAAGAGCCAAACCCTGCCCCCCAAATAAAAAACAAAAATCTCACTAAGAAAGAAAAAGGGAAACAAAAAACAGAAACCCTAAATAGAAATATCTGTAATTAGAGGAGGAAAATAAGAGCCAACCATAAGAAAAATCTTAGAGGAAAAAAATGACTGAAACTTTATTTTCCTCTCCGATTCCTCTTTTCTCCATTCCTTCAGACTAAACTGATCCATTCCTTGGGGGAAGAGGTCTCATTTGCTACCAGCACACCTTTAGACACTTGCAGACTAGTCTACTAAATAAGTTTACTAAACCTTTAGAACAGAAAAGTCTTGGAATAAGAAGAGCATTTTCAGGAAAGATAACATTAAAATCAGCAGAATATTGACAGACAAAAGCTGCCCAAGGAAGAAAAATAAACAAATATTAGGGAAAAAAATCTTAATGAATAAAACTCTGCCACAAAGGGAACTACTAATCTCTTTAAGGAAAAGTAACAAATCTCAATAAATTCTAATGTCCTCTAAATAACAACAGAAACACTATAAATATCTAACAAAAATTTTCAAAATAATCCAAAAATTACATTAAAACATCAAAGAACTAAGGCCAAAAATTAGAGTTCTTGAGGAAAAAAAAATGAAGTCTAAACATAGCCTAATAAATTTAGAATAAAACACTAGGACTCAATAATAGCAGATTTTCTAAAAAAAGAGAGAAATAATTTTGAATGAAAATTCAAGGCAGATAGAAAAATTACCTTTTCTTCCAAACCCCACTCTTAATCAAACTTCCCTATATCTATCTATAGATTACCAATTTTCCAGTCACCTGTCTTTACAACTTCAGCATTGTCCTCCACTATTCACTCCTCTTCCTACTTCCATATATGCATTCTCTAAAATATCTCTTGAATTCATCCTTATTTTTCCTACTCACAGGTCAGGTCTGTAAGTATTCTAAGTGATCTCCATGTCTCATTTTTTCCTTTACTCTGTCAGCTGCTTAAAATTAGTTTTCACACCATCAAAATTTGGCTCCATTTTATCTTTCCAGCCTTGTTATATATTATTCCCCTTTATACAATGTCATGTATTCAAAATACATATGATACTTTATCTTGTCTCAGTGTTTTTGTGCTCTGCTCTTTATGTTTGGTGTCCACTCCCTCCTCATCTCTGCTAGTTAGAATTGGTTGTTTCAATCCAAAACTCCCTCTTTAAGTTACATGAAACATTTTCTGATCTCCTGGGCTCTCTTCTCTCAAAAATTAACTTTTATATATTTTTTTATGTAATCATATATGCATATGTTGCCTCCTTACCCCCTAGATTATAAGCTTCCTGAGGAAGAGTATTTCATTTTTGTCTTTGACTCCCCAGTGCTATCACAAAGGCAGGGACACAGTAGATACTTAAAAAGTTTATCTAGAAGTTTATTAATTTTGAAACTGTTTTCACAGAATCGTATTTTAATCTTTTTAATTGTGCTTTCTATTGATTAGAGAAAAGCAAATTAAAACAACGAGGTATCACCTCATACCTAACAGATTGGCCAAGATGAGAAAAAGGAAAAATGATCCATGTTGGAGAGGTTGTGGGAGGACTGGGACATTGATGCATTACTGGAGTTGTGAATGGATCCAAACTTTCTGGAAAGAAATATGGAACCATTCCCAAAGAGCGATAAAAATGTTCATTGCCCTTGACCCAGAAATTCCAATTCTAGGCCTATATCCAGAACAAATCACAAAAAATGGGAAAAGTCCCATACATTACAGAATATTCATAGCAGCTCTTTTTTTGTAGTGGCAAGGAATTGGAAATTGCGGAAATTATTCCCATCAACTGGGGAATGGCTAAACAAGTTATCATACAAGAATACTATGGAATGTTATTGTTGCATAAGAAACCATAAATGGTCAGACTCTAGAGAAGCATGGAAGGAATTAAAAAGTCTGATGCTGAGTAAAGGGAGCAGAACCAAGAGAACAATGTACACATTAACAACAACATTGTGAGATCATCAACCTTGATGAAAGCAGCTCCTCTCAGCAGTTAGACAACCATATTAGACCAGCTATGGACAATGTTATCCCCATGCAGTGGAAGAAAAGCAAAACAAAACAGAAAAAACAAGCCCTTCAGAATCTGATGAACACTTTATAAAAAAATTATCTCTCTCTTTTTTAAAAGTTTTTGCAAGGCAATGGGGTTAAGTGGCTTGCCCAAGGCCACACGGCTAGGTAATTATTAAGTGTCTGAGGCCAGATTTGAACTCAGGTACTCCTGACTCCAAGGCCGGTGCTCTATCTACTGTGCCACCTAGCCACCCCAAAAAAATATCTCTTAAGCATCTCTTTCCCTTAATCCCAATTCCTCATCCTGACAACGTCTAATCTATAAATATGCTTATCAAAAAATATGTATGTACAATGTTAACCTGACTGCTGCTGAGGGGAGGGGTTGGGAAGAGAGGGTGGAAGGGAATTGTGTGACTTACAAATATACATGTACATAGGAATGAAAATAACTAACTAAATACATTTTTAAAAAACAGTGCCTTCTTTTTGTTTTCTACTTTATTTTTCATCTACTTTTCTAGTATTGGGTTTTTCTTTTACTTATCACTTTTTATCATTTTTTATTACTTGTCACTTTTATAAGTTCTAAACAACACATCAATCCATTCTTTTTTTCTACTTAAGTAATGGAAGTTTTAGAGAAATAATTTTTCCTTTAAGAACTATTTTAGGGGTGGTTAGGTGGCGTAGTAGATAAAGCACCCGCCTTGGAGTCAGGAGTACCTGGGTTCAAATCTGACCTCAGACACTTAATAATTACCTAGCCGTGTGGCCTTGGGCAAGCCACTTAACCCCATTTGCCTTGCCAAAACCTAAAAAAAAAAAAAGAACTATTTTAATTGCATCCTAGTTTAATCTCTTTAAGTTTCCTTAATATATTTTTTAACCTATTCACTATTAACAGGCAGTAGATCTTTTGCTTGTTTCCCTGTACTTACTTGCAGTTTAATGATCTGTAAAAAAAAAAATCTCAATCCATCAAGAAACATACATTAAATGCCTACTGTGTGCTAGGTACAGTGTTAAGCACTGGTGATGCAAAAAGAAGCAAAACACAGCTCTTGCCCTCAAAGAATTTTACAATCTAATGGAGGAGACAACATTCAAACAAATATATATACAGCAAAAAAAGTTATGATCAAAAAAAGTAATAATCAACTGAGGGAAAGCATAGGAATTAAGAGGGATTGAAAAAAGACTTTCAGGAAAAGATGGATTTTAATTGGAACTTAAATTAATTGGAACTTAAAAGGGAATTCTGCAGGCAGAGGGGGTAGGGAGAGAGCATTCTAGACATGGAGGATCACCAAAGAAAGTCCCTGGATTTGGGAAAATCACTTAATCCCATTGCCTGGCAAAAACAAAAAGTCCCTGAGGTCAGGAGATGGTATATATATTATTTTTTTTTCAGAGAGTTAGGAGGTCAATGTCAGTTATAATTGGTAATATTTTTTTACACATTATATTATAATTTCTCACTTCTATTTTTGTAATGGTACCCTAAAAGTCCTGGGAAACTGATATTTTCTTTAATGTTTCCAATCAGTGATAATAGAAATCTTTTATTTCTAACTTTTCCAACAATTTATATAGTTCTAGATGTTCCTGCATTTTTAATAAACCATTTAACTTTATCTTTATGAATTTGGATGCTATATCATTTGAAGCAGTTATATAAAATTTGTTTACTGTCTACAGTCCCTGTAAGAATAATATACTTTCAAACAAGGGATGAACTAACTTTATATTAAAGAACTGATTTGTCTTCCTTATTATTTCTGTCTCATGGTAATTTTTTGAATTTTATTTTCTAAGACATGGGTGATACCTATTGGTTTTCCCTATTTAAATATTTACTTTAGTTTCTTTACTCACTCTGAAGCTAAACCTCTTGAGTCTCTCTTGGGGGCAAAGTTACTGGACTACCTGGTTAGAATTCTCCCTTGTATCCAATGTCTATATTATTACCTTTGTATATTTTATTATCCTTCTTCTCCCTTTTTCTACTATGCCTCACTCAAAAAATATTTTTCTGAGTAAACCAAAGCAGTGTTGTATATATCATTCTGGCATTTCAAGCCTTCACTGTGATCCATCTCCATTCCCAAGATCTCACATTCCCGGTGTGCAATAGTGAATAGGCTATTGATTTGGAGTCAGGAAGACTTGGGTGAAATCCCAATGGCCAGCTGTTTGGAAGCTGGACTAGTCACTTAAGCTTTCTGAGGCTCAGTTTTCTCATATATCAAATGGGGGTGTGTGTGGACTCATTAATTAAGGCCTTTTTCTAGCTCTGAATGTATAACTTTATGCTATCTTATTCTGAGTCTGCTTGCACTGTGGGTGCTAGTTATGCTTTGAGGTTTTACACATTTTCTGGCATAGGATACTGTTCAGGGAAATGCAACTTTTTTTCAGAGAAGGCAGTTTCATGCTGTAGAAAGTTCCCCAGAATGAAATGCATTATAAAGTCCCAATCTCAAACTACAGACATATACCTTCTTCATTGGTTTAGTGGTAAACTTTCCCTTCTGGGACAGGTTTCCCTTCTTCAATCACATGATACTTGATTGAAAAAACAAGGGCTATTTAGCCTGAAAAACAGAAGACTTTGAAAGAAAATTGTTTTCAAACATCTTAAGAGGATTTAGATTTATTCTATTTGGCCTCAGAGTAGAAGTTGCAAAGATATAGACTGAAGTTTAATGCAATAAGATATTACTAATCTAAGATGAAACACAGCAGGTGAGGTGGCAGCAGGTTTTCTGTCAGCGGAGATTTTCAAATAAAGGAAGGATGAAGACATCAGATATGTCTGAGAGGCAGTTCTTTTTCAGGTATGAGTTGGACAAGATGGCTACTTAAGTCCCTTCCCATTGTGAAATTCTGAGTTTCTACTTTAAAGTTTTCAAACTACTTTACATATTGTCTCATTTAAGACTCACTACAACCCTGTGAGGGAGCTAAGAACTATAGTTATTATGCTCCCAATTTTATAGAGGAGGGAGCCAGGTCAGAGAGCTTAAATGGCTTGTCCAGGGTTCATTGAAAAATCAGCGTTTCTCCTCTAAGGGAGAGTCAGTCCATGCCCAGTCTATTACTCCAAATTGCATCTCTCCTATTTGTTAAAAAACCATCTTAGTCACAGTAAATGCCATGATATACAAAACAAAACATTATCTATGTAAATCAATACTAATATAAAGATCAAATATCAAATTAAAATCAATATCAAAAATATTTCAATTGCAAGCCAGGGATATTTCAAAGGTTTATGGCAATACTCTCTGCAAGTAAAAGAATGCCTGTTTTTCTTAAAGCAGAACACATAATAGGTATTGCCTAAATCATATTATGCTTTTATATAGTATGAAGTATATAGACATTGTAAGTTCAGGGAAAAAAGAAGAAAGGCTTCACTCTGTATTAACTATGCCCTTACTACAAGATCCCTTGGGTTTCTCCTTCTTCTGCTGTGTAACATACACATGGCTTAAATTATGAGAACTAATGATTCAGATCCTAGTCACAAAAAATCTGTGAAAATACATTTTCATGGGTAATTTTGTTGTAAGAGTTCTCTTAGGAAAGCAAGTCTGAGTTCTTTTTTTTGTTTTCTGGAATTAAAAGGCAACACATTTATTTAACATTCAACAGACATTTCTTGAATATCTATTAAGATCAAGATGATATGATGAACAATCGGGAAGGTAGAAAAATAATAAGACACTAACCCAGCAGTCAAAGATTTTACAATTGAACCGAAAAAAAATAGATAAAATTATATAATGCACACAGAAAATTTCAAGCTAAGTCTGTTAGTTTTTTTACATAATTTTTTTCACTCATTCAACAAATATTTATCTGGTGTCTGCTCTGTGGAATTCCTTGTGCTAAATGCTAGGGGATATGGGATAAATTACACAGATTAAGACATAAAATGTCAAGAAACATGTGAGGAGAAACAGGATTATCAAGGAAGACTTTATGGGATGGATGGTATTTAATCTGGGTCTGGAAGAATAGACAGAATATCACTAAGTGGAAATGAAAGTGGGAGAGAGGAAATTCAAGTCACAGTGGAAGCAAAAACAAAGAGACAGGGTGGTGGTATGCTTACAGGGATTAGGTGTAAAGAGGACTGTCCAGGAGATGACAACTAGATTTTTGAAGTGCTTTGAACACAACAAAGAGCCAGCAGGGTGTGTTGGATGACCCTATGAAAGAAATCTGTCTCAGAGACTTACAAGTCTTTGTCAGTGGAAAGTCACTTAACTTTTTTTTTTAAGGTTTTGCAAGGCAATGGGGTTAAGTATTAATATGGAGAATGGAACTGTCTCCTTTGTTCCTTAGCTAGGTCATTATCAAGTGTCTGAGGCTAGATTTGAACTCAGGTACTCCTAACTCCAGGGCCAGTGCTCTATCCACTGCGCCACCTAGCTGCCCCCATCACTTAACTTTTTTGAACCTCAGTTCGCTTATTGGTAAAATAGGGGTTATAACAAAAGTACCTATTTTGCAGGATTATTGTGGGTTCTTGAGTTAACCTGTGGAAGAGACTGGGGATGCCAGGAAGGGTTGTTTTGGGGGTGAAGGGGGGAGATATACTTTCTAGGCTTGGGAAGAAGCCTGTGCAAGGCACAGAGATGAAAGACAGAAATGAGTATTGGAGAAAGCATATCATTTTGAATAGATTTTAGAGTTCAAGAAAGGAAGCAATGTTAAAAAGATGGAAATGATAGAATGAATATAGAAGGTGAAGAAAATTAAATGCTCAACATAAGATTTTGTATTTGATCCTAGAGGCATGATCTACCCTCCTCCCAAATTTTACTCCCTCTTCACCCTGAAATTACTGCCTTTTTTGAATAACATTTTTAATCTAGTTTATCTTCTATGTTATATATCTAACATCTTCTATTCCATGCTGTTTCCTAAAAAACATGTTTCTTGAAGAAATAATTGTTTTTGTCATTGCATCCCAGGGTCTTGAAGTTTCTAGACAACAGCAGTCACTTAATAAATGCCTGTTGTTCATATCAAATAATAAAGTTCATGCAAATCTTAAAGCATTACCATCATTATTGGCATTGTCATCGAATGCCTGTTGTTCATATCAAATAATAAAGTTCATGCAAATCTTAAAGCATTACCATCATTATTGGCATTGTCATCGTCATCGTTGTCATCATCATCATCATCATCCCCATCACCTTCATTATTACCATAGCAAGAAGTATGATTTTTTTTATTTCTGATAGGCTCCCCACTACCATTACATAGCAAATAAAGGTAATTAAATCTGTTCACCAGAAGATTACACTGGCTTTAGTACATAGGTGAGATTGGATGAAGAAAGGAGGAGTCATTATGAACTGCCTCAAAAGTTCAAGCCAAAATTAATTATAGCCTAAATTAAGGTTGTGGAGGTAGGAAAACTAAGAAGAAACTGGATTTGAGAAATATTTTGTAGATAGAATACTCAATACTAAGTTAAAGACTATAGAATAAAGGAAAGAAAAGATAGTCAAAGATGAATCTAAAGTTCTGAGCAAAGGAGACAGACAGTTCCATTCTCCATTCATAGAGACAGAGAAATTGGGGAGTGAAGCAAGATTCATAACAAGAGTTTTCAACTTGGTAGGACCTCCTACAGCTTGTGTTTCATAGGACCATTCAATCATCCTGAAATTATAATGAGATATTAGAGTAAAATTTAGAGTAATCACATATTTCAGATGTAGAATAAGTAATCTCATTATTTGATTATTGATTTAAAGAGGGTTATCCAAAAATATATTTTTTGAATCCGCACAATTATAATTTCAAATAACAACCTTTTAATACTTTTCATTAAATGCAAATTTATTTCAACAGAACAATGTATTTCCAAGTATTTTTAGATGAAAACTAACACTAGTTTTCAGATAACAGTAACTTCTTTATACCCAAGCAGACACATCATAAAATATTTACTTTCACTATCATATTTTAAAAACAAAGATCCCAGTCTATAATAAAGGGAATCATGTTTCATAAGATCATTGATTTTCAGATGTTATACCTGCCAAATGAAGAATAATTTAGCTTGCCTTAAAATGGTAAAATCAATACAACAGCTTTTAACTCGAAGAAAAATGCTGTAAATGTCATTTATCTCAAAGATTCTTGTTTTACTTCAGAGAAATTAATATATATCCTATCCCATGGTGATGTGATAGATACTAAAATTCAATCCAATGCACCATTGGAATCCTCCTTTAAAGTAAATTTAATGTAAACTAGAAGTGGAGACAACAGATATATGGTCAAATATGACACTGATGAAAATGATGCTTTGGTTTACTTTTTTTCTAGGTCTCTCTAACTACATTTTCTACCTTCTGTCCTTAATATAAACTTTGGGCTGTGGTGTAGAGGTGTTACATTTGAAAACACATCTGCAGTTTCAATAATAACAACAACAAAAACAAGCACCACATATTCATTGTTTTGTATTCTGCACAATGATGTTCTCACATGGAATATGAACCATTAAGAACTACACAGACAGGGGTGGCTAGGTGGCGCAGTGGATACAGCAATGGCCCTGGAGTCAGGAGTACCTGAGTTCAAATCCAGCTGGAGACACTTAATAATTACCTAGCTGTGTAGTCTTGGGCAAGCTACTTAACCCCATTGCCTTACCAAAAAAAAAAAAAACAACCCAAAAACTTAAAAAAATAACTACACAGACTCTCAAAGTTGGAAGGGATTTCAGAGAACACGAAGTCTAAATTGAACTGAAACAAAAATCTATTTTATAACATCTCCAGGGAAGACTTCTAAAATGTGTGAAATCACAAGACGCAAGGTAGTCCATTCCCCTATTTGTTGTAGTTAAGTTATTTAGTTGTATCTGTTGCTGAGAGCCTATGAATCACAACATGGCATGCCCTTTAATTCTCCAAAATCACTTAAAGTCTGTCCAAGTTCATTTTCACTGTTTCTAGTATACTATCTCACTCTTTTCGAACCCCCTTTCCTTTTGCCTTCAATCTTTCCCAACATCAATGTCCTTCTCATTATGTCATCATAATATAAAAGGTTCAGTTTCAGTATTTGATCTTCCTTCATAGATTTGACTATACTGACCTTTATAAGGAAGATGAAATCTCTGCTTTTCAGTATTTTGTCCAGATTTGCCATAGTTTTCCTTTCATAGAATAAGCATCTTTTAATTTCAAAGTTATGACTTTTTTTTCAAGTAGCAGTGTATGGCTGGGAGAGTTGGAAAATAAGGAAAATTGAGTGCCAAGAATCAAAGCTTTTGAATTGTGGAAGGTCAAATACTGAAGGTCAAACTGGAAAAGCAGGAAATATGTTACTGATGGGGGAGTTACTTCAAAACCAATTGTTTTAAGGTAAGATAAATTTTTACCTTTCAACTTAAGGCTTCTGAAACTTGGAATACTATAATATATGAGGAAATAAAACTATACATCAACCAAAGTTATTTGGCAAGATTCATAGTGGATATGAATAGCATAATTCTATAGCAATCTTTTTCATTCTTTTTGCTTGTTTTTGCCAGGCAATGGGGCTAAGTGACTTGCCCAAGGTCACGCAACTAAGTATTAAGTGTATGAGATCAAATTTGAATTCATGCCCTCCTGACCCCAGGGCTGGTGCCCTATCCACTGTGCCACCAAGCTGCCCCAATCTTTTTCATTCTGAAAAAAAATATTATGCAAGAGATGCATGATTATAAATGGAGGTAATCAAATGGATGAATAGCCAGCATGCTGCATTAATATCTCCACCCTGCCAGGATATGGAAAAGACTATCATAAAAGAAGGTAAGCTTTCTCTACAGCTGAATGGAGTAACAGTTAATCAGATTATAGCATGTAGTTCATGTGAGTGGTTAATCAGGATTTATTATTATCCCACCCATATTTTACTTTGGCTAGTCTTTTTCTCTGTTTATTTTATGCAGATAGCAAATATAAATTTGAGCAAATTTTGATGGATTCTACAGTTCAAATTCCTGGGGATATTATTGGAAAAAATTATATCCTAAAATTATCATGTACAAATGACTCTGAATGTCTAGGCTAACCAGCATAATCCCAAGTGGAATGAGTTGCTTCCATTTGCTTTCAGGAAGTAACATGATTTCCCTCAATGGAAATCTTTAATCAGATAATGAATGACTACTTGTTAAAGATTTTATCCTCCTTCAGTCAGTCAATAAACATTTATTAAGAGTCTACTTGGGGCAGCTAGGTGGCTCAGTGGATAAAGCACAGCCCTGGTCTCAGGAGTACCTGAGTTCAAATCCAGTCTCAGACACTTAATAATTACCTAGCTGTGTGGCCTTGGGCAAGTCACTTAACCCCATTTGTTTTGCAAAAACCTAAACCAAAAAAAAAAGTCTACTAAGGGACATTAAGGGATCCAAAGTCTTGGAATGAGATATTCTGAAGAGCAAGGGAGCTTAGAATGCAGCCAAGAATCTACTACCTGGAAAAGCTGAGCCTTCTCTTCCAGGGAAAAAGATGGACATTTAATGAAATGGGAGACTTACAATATTTCCTGATGAAAAGACCAAAGCTAAATAGAAAATTTAGACATCAAACAGGAGCCTCAAGAGAACATAAAAAGGTTAAAAAAGAGGCAGCTAGGTGGCATAGTGGATAAAGCACCGGCCTTGGAGTCAGGAGTAGCTGGGTTCAAATCCAGTCTCAGAAGCTTAATAATTACCTAGCTGTGTGGCCTTAGGCAAGCCACTTAACCCCATTTTGCCTTGCAAAAAAAAAAAGCAAAAAACCTAAAAAAAAAAAAAGGTTAAAAAAAGAGGGTAAAGAAAAAAACTGCTATCTAACAAGATGAAACTGGCTATATACCCATTTGGGAGAAAAGAGTCTCATAACTCTTGAGAATCATAACTCTATTTGAGAGAATATACTTAGCCAGGAGTGATGGACACTCATGACTTTTCTGTGACTCAGATAGAATGATTTAAAAACACTACCTCATTATAAAGGTGGACAGTAAGGAGATGGGAGGATGTAGGAGACAGAATGGGGTAAATCTCATTACATCAAGAGGTACAAAAGACCCATTGTAATAGAGGGCAAGTCATTAGACTCGGCTTAAAGTTAACTTAGACACACTCAGTTAAGCTAAGAAATTTATCTTACCTTTCAAGCAGTAAGAGGAAAAGGGGAGGGGGAGAAAAGGGGGAACTAATAGAAGGAAGAGAAGAAGGGGAAAAGGGAAAGGGGAAAGAAAGGGGAGTGGGGTTGATATAGGAGGGCAAACACACTAAAGGGGGCAGAATTCAGGAACAAAATACTGGGGAATATGGATAAAGGGAAAAAAGGGAAAAAATACAAACAGAGGAAAGATCATGGAGGGCAACAAAGAGTTGGTAATTATACCTTTGAATGTGAATGGGATGAATTCTCCCTTAAAATGTAAGCAGACAGCAGAGTGGATTAAAAACCGGAATCCTACAGTGTGCGGCTTCTAAGAAACTCATTTGAAGCAGAGAGATACATATAGAGTAGACACATATAGAGTAAAGGTAAAAGCAAAATATATTTTGCTTCAGCTGCAGTGAAAAAAGCAGGGGTAGCAATCTTCCTCAGACAAAGTAGCTGCAAAAATAGAAAGCGTTAAACGAGATAAGGAAGGACTATATCCTGCTAAAAGGTACCATAGACAATATAGTAATTTCAATACTAAATATGTATGAACCCAATGATATAGCATCCAAATGCTTAGAGGAGAAGTTGAAAGAGCTACTGGAGATATAGACAGCAAAACTCTACTAGTGGGAGACCTCAGCCTCCCACTACTAGTGGGAGACCTCAGCCTCCCACTACTAGTGGGAGACCTCAACCTCCCACCCTCAGATTTAGATAAATAGAATCATAAAATAAACAAGAATTAAGTGAAATATGTAAATAGATTGTTAGAAAACCTAGAGATGATAGACTTATGGATGAAAATGAATGGGGATAGAAAGGAATATCCTTTTTTTTCTGCAGTACATGGCACTTACACAAAAATTGACCATGTTCTAAGGCATAAAAACCTAATAATCAATTGCAGAAAGGCAGAAATAGTGAATACATCTTTCTCATATCACAATGCAATAAAAATCATATGCAATATTGGGCCAGGAAGATAAAGACCCACAACTAATTGGAAACTAAATAACCTCATTTTAAAGAATGAGTGGATAAAACAACAAATTACAGAAAGAATTAATTATTTTATCCTAGATAATGACAATAATGAAACAACATACTAAAACCTATAGGATACACTCAAGGCAACTCTCAGGGAATATATTATATCTTTAGATGCTTACATGAATAAATTATAGAGAAAGAAGAAATCAATGAACTAAATATGCAACTAAAAAAATTAGAGAAAGAACAAATTAAAACCCACCAATTAAATACTAAACTAGAAATTATAAAATTAAAGGAGGAAATTAATAAAATTGAAAGCAAGAAAACTATTGAACTAATAAATAAAACCAAGAGCTGGTTTTATGAAAAAACCAATGAAATTGATAAACTTCTGGTCAATTTGATTAAAAAAAAAGAAAAGACAAAAACCAAATTGTTAGTATCTAATTGAAATGGATAAATATTTACAGAAATATGTTGCCCAGATTAAATGAAGAAGAGATTAAAAACCTAAACGACCCAATCTCAGAAAAAAAAAATTCAACAAGAAAAAAAATCTCCAGGGCCAGTTGGATTCACAAGTGAATTCTATTCTATTCTTAAGGATATGATTTCTCTGTCATCACATTCAACTGAGATCAATATATAACATGGAACTAATGTAAAGCCTAACAAAATGCTTTCTGTGGGGGGGGTGGCAGGAGGGAAGCAAGAATGGGGGAAAATTATAAAACTCAAAATAAATAAATAAAATCTTTCTTAAAAAAAAGTCTACTAAGTGCCAGGCACTGTGTTAGGTGCTAAAAATACAGAGAAGGGCAAAAGGACAGTCCCAGTCCTTGAGGAGATCAAAATATAATGGAAGAGACAACATGCCAAAAGCTATATACAAACAAGTTATTTACAGGATAAATAGGAAATAGTCAACAAAGGGAAAGTACTAGAAGTGTTGGGAGAGTTTCCTGGAGAAAGTGGGATTTTATCTGTAAGCCAGGAAGCCAGTAATTAGGAAAAAGGAGGACATATTGAGGCATTGGGGACAGTCAGTAACAATTCAAAATTGGGAGTTGGAGTGTCTTGTTTGATGGAAAGCAAGGACAGTGTCAAAGGATAATAGAGTATGAAAATGGAGGGTAGCGATGTAAAAAGAGTGGAAGGGCAGGGGAGGGGTACACCAAGGGCTAGCTTATGATAAGTACCCTTATCATAACTAAGGAAGTTTGGAAGAGAGGCAAGTTTGAAGAAAAAGATAATGAGCTCAGTTTTGGATATGGTAAGTTTAAGATGTCTACAAATATCCAGTTCAAGATATCTAATAGGGAGTTGGAGATGAGAGAATGGAGATCAGCAGAGAAAACCAGAAATTATCTATGATAAGCAATGAGAGTCATCCGCATAGAAATCTAACTTCAATCAGCTTTTGGCAATTGACCTTTCCCCTTCTTTCTCTAAAGAACCCATTATCCCTTTTTATAACACTGCTCTCTTGGAAACAGAAATAATCAATAATTTTATGCAGGATAATGACAATGATTAGATGTCATACTGAAACTTGGGCAATTCAGCAAAGCAGCTATTAGGGGAAAATTATATCACTAAATTAAAGAAAGAAGAGATCAATGAATTGGGCATGAAATTAAAAAAACTAGAAAAAGAAAAATTTAGAAATTTTAGAAATCCTAAAAATCAAAGTATAGATTAATAAAATTGAAAGCAAGAAAGCTATTGAAATTAATAAAAAACTAAGAGTTGGCTTTATGAAAAAATAAATTAAGATGAAGCTTAGGCTAAACTGATTTTAAAAAACTGCTTTTAATTAAAAGAGATAAAATAACAAAAATCTTGCTAAAAGCACCACAGAAAGTGAAGTAATATCAATACTAAACATATATGCACCAAGTAGTATAATATTCAAATTCTTAGAGGAGAGGTTATATGAGTTACAGGAAGACAGAGACAATAAAATTATATTATTGGGGAACTTCTACCATCTTCTCTCAGATTTAGATAAATTCAACCCCAATATAAAACAAGAAAAGTGAAGGAAGTGAACAGAATTTTATAAAAGTTAGATATGACAGAGCTCAGGAGAAAACTGAATGGAGACAAAAAGGAATATACCTTATTCTCAGTGGTACATATTTCTACATGAATAAATAAGAAAAAGAGATCAATGAACTGGAAATATAACTAAAAAAGCTAGGTAAAGAACAAATTCAAAATCCCAAAACAAATACCAAATCAGAAATCTTAAAAGCTACAGGAGAGATTAATAAAATTGAAAGGAAGAAAACTTACTGAATTAGTAAATAAAACTAGCAGTTGGATTCATGGAAAAAAAAAAAAATTTAACCTGTGGTTAAATCAATTTAAAAATACCAAAGAACAAAACCAAATTACCAGTATCAAAAATGAAAAGGTGAATTTATCACCAATAAAGAGGAAATGAAAGGAATAATTCAGAGTATTTTACCCAACTATATTTCAATAAATATGACAATCTAAATGAAATGGATGAATATTGACAATAATACAAACTGCCCAGATTGGAGAAGAGGAAATAAAATATCTAAATAATCCCAATTCAAAAAATAAGTTTGAACAAGCCAACAATGAACAAGTCTAAGCAAAATTCTTCAAGGGCCAGATGGATTCACAAGTGAATTCTACCAAAATTTAAAGAAGAATTAATTTCAATAATATATTAACTCTTTGGAAAACACAGGTAAAGGAGTCCTACCAAATTCCTTTTGTAGCACAAATATTGTTCTGATACCTAGTCAGAAAGAGCCCAAAACCAAGAAAGAATATGATAGACCAATTTCTCCAATGAATCTTGATGCAAAAATTTTAAATAAAATAAAGAGCAAAAGATGATAGCAAGCTATCTTCAGGATACTACACTATGACTAGGAATGTAGGGCTGATTTAATATTAGAAGGAATGTAGGGCTGATTTAATATTAGGAAAACTATCAGCATAATTGAGCATATCAATAACAAAAGTATCAGAAATAAAATGATTATCTCAATAGATGCTGAAAAAGTTTTTGGCAAAATACATCTTCCATTCCTATTAAAAACATTTGAGAACATAAAAATAAATTAATTTTTCCTTAATATGATAAAGAGTATCTATCTTAAAACCATCAATAACTATCATGTACAATGGAGATAAGCTAGAAGTGTTCCTCATAAGATAAGGGGGTGAAATAAGGATGCCTTGTATCATCATTATTATTCAATACTGCATTAAAAATGTTAACTTTAGCAATAAGAGAAGAAAAAGAAATTAAAGGAATGAGAATAGGCACTTGAAAGCAAAACTCTCACTCTTTGCTGATATTATGATGATATACTTAGAGAATCCTGGAGAATCAACTAAAAACTACTTGAAACAATTAGCAACTTTAGCCAAATTGCAGGATATAAAGCAAACCTACACAAAACATCAGCATTTCTATACATTACCAACACAAACTGGCAGCAAGAGATTTAAAGAGAAATTTCATTTACAGACAACATAAAATACTTGGGGAGAAGACTATCAGCATGGTTGGATGTTTCAAGTTAAGGAGGCTACAGGCACCAAGACAAGCTTAAAGATGAGACAGCATAGTTTGGAAGCCCACAAACAACAAATAGAAGCTGGAAGGTCTTTAATCTACCTGTTGCTTTCCTATTATTCTAAGGCAGCAGTGTGGAGCAGTGGAAATAACACTGATTCTGAAGATACTGGCATTCAAAACCCAACTGAGAAACTTTCTGTGTGAAAACCCCAGGGATTCATCTAATAAAGAAAAAATAAGAGATAGGGTTAGTTATGATTACACTAGATTGTCTCTGAGGTCCCTTCCAGCTCTGTATCAACAACCCCATGATCCTATAGCTCTTTCTTTGTAAAACTGATGCAAGAAATGATATCTGAATGGCTTACATTTATTAAAAAAATTCCACTTCACTTTTATAACCATGGGAAAGAAAGACTATTGGCAGTGCATAACCACATGCAACATTGATGAAGAGCCAAGGGCTCATAGATTGCAAAAGGTACTGACTATGATAAGGGGACATTGATATTCTCCAGACATGGAGGATGACTTAGTAGTCAGGAAAACAAGAGAAAAGCACCAGTTCCACCAAAAGAGCAGACAGTTCTATGGGAGAGAGAAAAGGATCCGTTTTAAAGCGTTGCCAATTTGCTGTCCCTTTAGATATCTTACATTACAAATCTCCTCCAAGAGAAATGATCAGTGGACAAGGACTTCAACCATAGCCTCAGTTCCTGGAAGAGCATCAGGATTCCAAAATGGATACAGGTGAGGATTTTTCCTGAGTAATGTATACAAAAGGTTCCAGCTCACCACCCCATGATTGTGACCTCTTTCCTCTCTTACCATGACCTTTAAGCAATACCTTTCTTAGGAAATCAGGGATGCACCTCTATTATCTTCGCTGCCTCGGAGGCCCCTTCTCTAGAAGAATGGGAGACACAAAGCTCCCATGCTAACAATGGCCCAGAACTGGAGCCCCAGCTCTACTGGAATGAAGACGGGGACCCATACTAGAAGATGCGTCCCTTCTACATTTCTCATCTTTGGATTTTTTCACTTCCTTCTTCCTTTTTCCTTCCCCTTCTCTCTCTTTGGACAAGAATTAAGTTCTGAGGCACTCTAACCTGTGGGTACCCTGCACAAATGAATTAAATTTTGATCCTGACATCATAAAGTATCTTGGTGTTTATGCTTAAGGATCAAACCTTAAACACAAATCACTCATGGACTGGCCAACAATAGATTCCAGATCAACCCAACTTAGTCATTGGTTGGGCTCTGATTGGCTCAAAATGAATGTAAATAGCTATTATTTCTGTTTTGGCCAGAAAACCTTGAAGTCTTTTCATCCCAGACTGATTTTTTTTTTGACTTGGTAAGAGGTCATTCTTTCCTTTCTTCCTTTCTTTCCTAGCCTTAATTATTGAATGGATGTAGCTTCAGGCAAATTGAGACCTCTTAAAGATTTAAGCATAAAAAGGCCAAGGGCTCCAACTGCATCCAGGGTTAACTCCAGTCATCCTGATTCATATCTAGCCAGTGGACCCAGAAGACTCTGGAAGAGAAAGTGAGGCTTTGCACAGCCCTCCTTCAATTAAATCTAAGTTATTTGTATATCATGGCATCATCTACCTGATGTTCTGCTCCTCTTTGAGAACAAAGGACAAATGAAAATAATTTACAAATACTTTGCTGTGTACAGACTGAAAACAGCAAAATAATTTCAATCGCCTCTAGTGATTTCTTTTTGTCCTATTTGTCAAAAGTCTAATCTAACATAAATAAATATGATCTTATTCTATTAAGTTCAACCTTGTATAGGTTCTAAAATAGTACCAATTATGAAGTTTTTAAAATTTGAGGGAATAGGGGCAGCTAGGTGACACAGTAGATAGAGCACCAGCCCTGGAGTCAGGAGGACCTGAGTTCAAAGTTGACCCCAGACACTTAATAATTACTTAGCTGTGTGACCTTGGGTAAGACACTTAACCATATTGCCTTAAATAAATAAAAATTTTAAAAAATCTTGGGGAATACAGAGCAGCAACTGGTAAAAGTTTTATTTTTATTTTAAATCAACTCTCATACCAGTATCAATCATTTCCTAGAGAGAGATGTTACTGTTATAAACCAGATAGAGAGCACTTCTCTATGGTAGTAAGTGAAGAAAAAAACTATCACCATAGCGACTAAAGATTTTCTATTTTCTTCCTTTAACTATCACCATGGTGACTGAAGATTTTCTATTTTCTTCTTCTTCTTTTTTGCAAGGCAATGGATTGACTTGCCCAAGGTCACATGTCTAGGTAAAATATGTGAGGCTAAATTTGAATGCTGGTCCTCCTGACTCCAGGGTCAATGCTCTTTCCATTGTATCACCTAGTTGTCCATATTTTCTTTTCTTCTTGTGTTGATTTATAGTTGTAGTTATTAACATAGAAGATTTGTTTCTTGCTTATAGCAATATGTAACATTTTAAACTGATAATTTGAATTAAGAGAAATATATAATACTCTGTTTTTCAAAGTACTTTTAATTTTGGTTGAGATTTAAGGGGTGAGAAGAATGAAAAGTACTACAGCTATCTTCTAAAGAAACTGTAACACGACTTATAAATATTTATAATGTTCTATCTAATTCATTTCAATTTGACTAGATGCTGCAGAACTGGATTCTATTTAAGACTAATTACTAGGTATATAATCCCGTGTAAACTGTCTAATTTCTCTAGCTCTGTTTTATAATCTTTAAAATGGGTATATTCTAGTTGCTAATTTCCAATACTGTTTGTAGCTCTAAAATGTTATGATTTAGACCATGTATTAAAGTTCAAATTGAAAGAAAACAAGAGCGGTGAGAAGAGCACTGGATTTGTTTTTTGGACAAGGTACTTCATTTCTCTGGGCCTCATGTAACTCAACCATAAAATGAAGAGGACAGACTAGATGATCTCTGTGGAAATCTCTTCAAGCTATGATCTCTAAGGCTACCATGCTGGGAGGCAGAAGATTTTAATTTAAGCCCCAGATCTGCTACCTACTAATGGAAATGCGTCACTTATTTCACTTTTGACTAAGTTCATCTGTAAAAAATAAGTGGCTGAACCAAATGATTTTTTTTTAGGTTTTTGCAAGGCAAACAGGGTTAAGTGGCTTGCCCAAGGCCACACGGCTAGATAATTATTAAGTGTCTGAGACCGGATTTGAACCCAGGTACTCCTAACTCCAGGGCCGGTGCTTTATCTACTACGCCACCTAGCTACCCCCGAACCAAATGATTTTTAACATAATTGTGACCATCACAACTTTTCTTTTGCTATAATTTATGGATCTACAATATCATCTAATAGTGCAACAACAGATATTGTTCCACTAGCTGCTCACCTCTTAGAGACCTTCAAGTACCAGTGTAGCACTCAGACTAGATATTTGGGTCATTCCCTGTTTTTGCTATATGACATTACTTTTTCCTGATTATATTTTTTTCTCAAGTGATATCTTCCTTATATTACTTCTTCCACACAGTTATTGTAATATTACATTCCAGCCTATTTTACAGACGAGGGAGAAAAAAATTCTATTTGGTTTCAGCGTTACTAGAATTTTTCTTTCTTGCATATATTTATTGAAAAAAATGAAATACAACTTTTATTCTTCAATCTTTCCTCAGAACTTTTTACTGATGATTATATTTTAATTTTCTGATTCACAATTATTTAAAGTTCAGTGCTTTCTCAGAATTGTGCAATTTAATTTCTCAGTTCTTATTATTGGGTTTGATTCTTAGGGATCGTTAATTATATGGTATTTTTAAAAAATCATGATAACTGAGCCTCTACATATTTCCTCAAAATTTCCTCAAAAGACCTAGAGGCTTTGTCTTTTTCTTCATTTCATCAACTTAGTCATAGAATCAAAATTAAGCAGAAAAGGGAGACCTAAAATTTTCCCATCCTTCACAGCAGACTTGCTGCAACTACCTAGATTCACAATACAGGGAAACTATGGAATTTCATGTTACTTAGAATACTATCACAATTGGGGTACCTTGTTTATTAAAAAAATGTACTTACTGTGATAATAAGAAAAGGTTAGAATTAAATGGTCATTTTAATAAAAGTTTTAGACCATAAAATGTCTTATAACTATAAAAAATAGAACAAAGATCGTGTTAAAGAATGCTCAAAAGACAGACTAGGTGGTCTAAGTTTTTGGATTTGCCACTGCTCAACAGCAAATTACAAATGATATATTCTTTTACCCCTATCCATAAATTGATAAAATCTTTTCTACTTTCATATCAGTTTAGAAATATACTTTATTATGCCTACAATTCCTTGAATAAAAAAATGTCCAGAAATTTCATATATACTAGAAATAATAATAATGGATATGAAACTACTCATAATCTAAGAAAAGTGATATAAATATTCTATGGAACTAAACCATTCAACTAAAGTAGATTCAACTAGCTTCAGAAGTAAGTTATCTTTTTAAACTGTTAATGAAATATTTTTATTTCCCTATTTCTCATTATAAAGTTATTTATCAGAGGTGAGTATTTTAGCAGTCAGAAATTTAAGTTCATTGATAACATGTGTATAATCTGATTTGTTTGTAAAATTCTCTTGTTCAAAGAGCTTCTAACTTTGAGAAAATGTGATTACTATTAAAAGCATGCCAAAATTGGATGAGAGAGAAATATACTTTGACAGAGACTAATCTATATGTAATCCTAATTCATATTGTACATAGCAGGGAAAATGGGGAATGAATTATTCAGTCTATCTGAAAATTCAATGGATTGATTTCTGGGGGGACTCTGGTAAAATCCTAATATAGAGAATAAAAACAGCAAACAGCCTAAGTTTTCTCTTTACAGATTTTAGTATGGACTTTTCAATATACATTAGGTCTATGCTCAGATACCACTATAAAACTCCTATATTCAAGTGTCTATAAGTTGAAGCTGGTGCATAGTTCCATGTGTATTTACTCTATGTCTCAAATGTAATTATTATTAATTTCTATTATATGAATTAAGGTTTTATTTCTTTCAGTATTTGGCTACTTAAAATGTTTACAATAGTTTCTTATTTTATAGCATATATTTATACCTCTACAACAAGACTCACACCCCAACTCTTCATTCACATGGTAATCATCTTAGTTTGCTAATTCAGGTCCTCATCACCTCTTGCCTCAACAATTGCAATGGCCAATCAGATTTAACTGATTTCTGCCTTTACCTTTTCATGATATTTACATACAACTTGTGAAAGTGACATTTTGGGGAAGAAAATAGGGAACCACTCTGATATCTTTGCCAAAAAAACCCAAATGGGGTCAAGAAGAATCAGACACTATTAAAATGACCAAATAATACTTTCCCTTACAGCCAAATTGGCCTACTTGCTGAAACTCATACATGACTCTCCATCTCCTAGTCAGTGGCATCTACCATATTCCCCTATGTATAAGATGCACCTTAATTTTGGGGCCCGAAATTTGGAAAAAAAAATGTATTACATAAAGTTATTGAACTCAAGTTTTTATTCATCATAAAATTCATACAACTCCTCCTCACTATCATCACTAGCCACTGGCTCATCCTCATCTGTGTCTGATGATGAATCAATACTTCAGGAGAGACTCTGACTGCTCTCCTGCCTTGTGCTCTGGTCTGGGGTTGACTATAAGCACTCCCTGGGTAAGTCTGGTGCATGGATGCAGGCTTGGTACATTTTGGTTCATAAACCTGAGGCATCAACTTGTGTCCTCCTTTGAAATCAGTCACTTCTTTTTCATCAGCAATTCTGGCTTCCTGCTGAACCATCTTTGTGGATACAACAATTTCACTAGCCCTTTGCTCTTAATCCATCTCTTCAATCCCCTCTAGATCAGGCCATTTGGCTGGCTGCCTTGCCTCTCATGGCCTTCTTCTGCCAATTTTCAGTTTTCAGTTGAGTTTCTTCTTCCCATAGCCAGTCTTGGATTGTTTTCTCAGTTGGAGGAGGACCAAACTAATGTTCAACAGCAAGATTCCCATTCACCTTTGCAAACAGGATCACTTTGAACTTGAATTCAGCACTATAAGAACATCTTTTCTGAGCCATTTCTGGGCAGAACATGACAAAATGTAACCTACTAAAATGTGAAATGATGAATGCAAAGACAACAAACGTGAAAAAGCAGGGAATGCAAGTAGAAATATCTATAACCACTGTATAAGACAATCCCAGTGTTTTTACTTCAAATTTTTTGAAAAGGGCTGTGTCTTAAACAAGGGGGCAAATGATACATTCTCATACTTCCTGGAATCCCAATTCTTTTAAATATCTGATCAAATAATATTTCCTTTAAGAGGGTTGTACTGATGCCCCAGACGCTAAGAACATAAGGATAAAAATGAAACACTATGAAGGGCTTTTAAAGGTCAAACAGAGAAATGTGCATTTTATCAGAGAGACAATAGGAATAAATGACTCTTTTTGAACAGGGGAATGTCAGGGTCAGGCCTGTGCTTAGGAATATCACTCTCCAGTTGTGTGGAAGATAGCTAGGGAAGGGAAAGGTAAATTAGTAGGCTACTGCAATGTTCCAGGTGAGAAAGATAAGGGCCTGAACTAGGTTGGGGGTTATGACTGGAGAAAGAAAAATATATTAATAGTGTGAAAAAGATTACATATTTATTTTCTATTTGTTTTCAATTTGTTTCCATCTGTATTATTTATCCCCAAGAAAACAAGGACTTTGTGGGCAGATACAGTTATAATTTTTATATTTATATCCCCAGCACCTAGCACAGGGTCTGGAACATAGCAGATAAATTCAAATGATGAATGAACTGGTAGAAATTTTTTAATAATATTTTTATTTATTTGTTTCTCCAACAACATGCAATGGTAGTTTTCACTGATCATTTTTTTTTGCAAGATTTTGAGGTTTACATCTTTCTCCCTCCTTTCATTTTGCTTCTCTTCTAAGAATCTGTATGCTACACTGCTGGTGCATACGTGTCTAATATTGAAATTACTTCATTGTCTAGGATACCTATTAGGAGGATGTAGTTTCCTTCCTTATTCCTTTGAATAAGAACTATTTTTTGCAATTACTTTGTCTAAGATTAAGGACTGCTATGTCCAGATTTCTTCACTTCAGTCTTACTTTTACTCCATGTTTCTTGTAGGATTCTGGTTTTTAATCCACCCTGCTATCTGTTTCTGTTTTATGGGAGAGCTCATTACATTCACATTCAGTTATAATTCCTAACTCTTTGTACCCTCCAAGTTATCTCCCCTGTGTTTGTACTTTTTTCCTTCCCTTCATCCCATTCTTCCTAACAAATATTTTGCTTCTGGATACTGCCTCCCTCAATCTGCACCCCCTTCTATCAGCCATCCTCCCTTTTGTTCTCTTTTCCCTTTCTTTCTTTCCTCTCTTCTGTTAGTCCCTCCTTCCCTCCCCCATCCCTTTCCTCTACTAAGACTTGAGAAGTAAAATAAATTTCTAAATCCAAATTGTGAACTCTAAATTAAATCTCTTCTTTCCTTCTGTTGCAATAGGTCCTTTGGTCTCTTCATGTGATATAATTTACTATATTCTGCCTCTACTTCCTGCAATCTCATTACAAGTCCCCCCCCCCCCTTTTTAGGTTTTTGCAAGGCAAATGGTGTTAAGTGGCTTGCCCAAGGCCACACAGCTAGGTAATTATTAAGCACTGTCTGAGACTGCATTTGAACCCAGGTACTCCTGACTCCAAGACTGGTGCTTTATGCACTACACCACCTAGCCGCTGCCCCCTTCTTCAATGACTTTATTTCTTTTTAAATCATTCCATCAACTTATGTCTATAGCTTCACTCTAAGTATACTCCCTCTAATAGAGTTATGATTCTCAAGAATTTTGAGAATTTTCCTTTCAGGTAGGGATGTAACCAGTTTAATCTTATTGAATATAGTCTTTTTCTTTTCTCCATTTACCTTTTCATATATTTCTTGAGTCTCCTGGTGGAAGATCAAATTCTCTGTTCTGGTCTTTTCATCAGGAAAATTCGAAAAACATCTATCTCATTAATTGTTCATCTTTTTTCTCTGAAAGAATATGCTCAATTTTGGTGGGTGGTTGATTCTTGGCTGTAATCCAAGTTTTCTTGCCCTCTAGAATATCATATTCCAGGCCCTTCAGTTCTTTAATGTTGATGTAGTAGTGTAATCCTGATTGTGGTTCCTTGGTATTTGAATTGTTTCTTTCTGGCTGCTTGCAGGATTTTCTCCTTGATCTGATAATTCTGGCTGCAATATTCCTTGGCACTTTTATTTTAGAATCCCTTTCAGAAGGTAATGGTGGATTCTTTTGATGACATTTTTGCCCTCTGGTTCCAGGATGTCAGAACAATTCTCTTTAATGATTTACTGAAGAATGGTTCCATTTTTAGATCATGGTTTTCAAGTATTCAATTATTCTTAAATTATCTGTTCTAGATCTATTTGCCAGGCCAGTTGCTTTACCAATGAAATATTTTACATTTTATTCTATTTTTTCTTTTTTGTCAAATTTTGTTTAATAGATTCTTAGTTCCTTTTGAAATTATTAGCTGTAATTAATTCTATTTTTTTTCAGGGAGCCGTTTTCTTCATTTAGCTTCTTTTGCATCTCCTTTTCCATTTGGTCAATTCTGTTTTTTTAAAAGCTGTACCTTTTTTTAACTGCCCAATTGTATTTTTGAAAGATTTGTTTTCTTATATGTGTGTAACATCCTGAACCTATGATTCTGGTTTTTTGTTTATAAAGGACAAATGTTCAATGATACAAATACATATTTAAATATCTACAATATTCTGTGTATTTCTTGTCCATTCAATCACTTAGTAGTGAATTTTTACACAGAATTTCACAACAAAGTTAAGTCTTTATGTGGATCTTTAAAGGTAATCAATAATCTACAATTTAAATATTTTATGCTACCATTTTAATGTGAGCTCTTAATAAATCTGAAAAAAATGTATTAACCCTACTTAGATTTATATTTCTACAGTATTCTGAAATTTTGTCTCCCCATTTGCCAGTGAAAAAGTTGACATATTAATAAACACTAATGATTAAATACCTTAAAAATCCAGTATTATTGGGGTTGATCCAGAAAACTATACAAAAAGGTCCGTATTACTTATAATGGCATTTTTGGCCCATCTGTCATGTTCTCATATCCATTTATCTAGTTCTCCCATTCAGCAAGTATTTAAATACTTATAATGTCAAAGGTCTTATGTTTTATGCTATGGAAAGTTTTTTTTTTAAAAAATGAGTTCATAAAGCCATATATTTTCCAATCTTGTAGATTTTTGAATCTTGTACACAAAATGATAATAGGTAGATTGTTATAAATTCTTTAATATGGCAATACATAAAATGTTATGGGAGTTTAGATAAAGAAGACATTATTTTAATTGATTACTGGAGAAGATGGTTTCATAAAGGATGCAAAGAATGAATCTTGAAAGAAAGGAATTTGGAAGACAGAAGCTGGGATACTATAGCAGAAAATGGTAATTTTGGAAAACATTTTTTAATGTAATAACTTCTTTTGATTGATTTTTGAGTAAAGACTTTATGGCCTATATGTTTCCATCCAACATTTATATGAATAGCTTTCCTAAAACAAAGGCACCTTGGAATAATAAGGAGAAAGTCATCCTGGAAACTAGGACTTGATTTCAAGTCCTGCCTTCTCAGATATAGCAGTGTGACCTTGGGCAAGTCACTTAACCATTCTGTTCTCTAAGTAAGCCTTGAATATAAAGTACAGACAAGGTGCTGACCTGAATAGGGGAATCTTCCTCAATTCATAATTCTTTACACCAATAAATAACAGAGGCAGTCTGTAAAAAAGAACTAACCTTCTACTTTCACAATTCTGTTAAAAGTTTAAATCTTATTCTCATTTTTCACCTGTGTTCCCTCAAGAACTCAACTCAAGCTACAATATTTCACTGTTCAAGGCTGCCCCTATCAAACTGAAAATAAAGGGGGGTGGCTTGCACACCAAAACAATAACACTAATAGCTACAGTTAGAATGATATGGGTATGGTTAAAAAATAGAAGACCTGGGGCATCTGGGTGGTGCAGTGGATAAAGCACTGGCCCTAGAGTCAGGAGTACCTGAGTTCAAATCCAAGTGTCAAATTACCTAAGCTGTGTGGCCTTGGGCAAGCCAGTTAACCCCATTGCCTTGCAAAAAAACAAACAGAAGGCCTGGACACCACCTTGGGGTGGTTTCCTAGTCCCAGAGGCATGCTCTAATTTACTGACAAGAGACTGATGTGACAGGGATACCAATAGGCTTCTGTTTATGATGACATTTGTAACATCTTAAGATTTTTATTTCTGGAACTATATGATGTGATCAATATTAAGTGTCTCAAAAACCTGACAGCATTTCAAGGCAGAGGAAGGGGCATAAATAAAGCATGGAAAGGGAAGAACCTTCTAATAGTCTTCACTATCTCCACTTTAGATTCCTATTCACCTGTTCAAGCCATACATAGATGCTATTTTTGTACAGGAAATATTACTCATCCCATATTCCCTTAACTTCATATACTTTTTTTACTTCTGCAATAATCCAGTTAATTACCAACACACCTGGCAGCAGTGGATAAAGTACCAGCCCTAACATCAGGAAGACCTGAGGTAAAATGTAATCTCAGACTTTTTTTTTAGGGTTTTTTTTTTAGGTTTTTTTGCAAGGTAGATGGAGTTAAGTGGCTTGCCCAAGGCCACACAGCTAGGTAATTATTAAGTGTCTGAGACGAGATTTGAACCCAGGTACTCTTGACTCCAGGGCCAGTGCTTTATCCACTGTGCTACCTAGTTGCTTGCTCAGACTCTTAATAATTACTTAGCTGTGTGACCACAGGCAAGTCACTTGACCCCATTGTCTTGCAAAAAACAAAAACAAATAAACAACAAAAAAAGCACTATCATACTTGAATTGCTGCTACAGCAGCTGAGCTTGAAATAAAACTGGAATAATAAGAGGAAAAAATTGGAAATGCTAAGATATATAAGTGGAAGGAAAGGCAGTGATGGAGACTGAAGTATTTTTCTAAAGTCTGGGGGCTCAATGCTACAAATTCAAAAGACTGTAGGAAGAAAAGTATGGATGGTTTCCAAGTCAGAAACTGATCTGTCATGGTTGTATCCCCTTTTAGAGGCTTTTCTGGCAGGGATCAGAAGACTAAACCTTATATATGTTAAGTATTTGGGAAGTCTGAGGGTTCCAAGGACACCGAAGTTAACAGTAACAACTTCCTCTATATCTGTACCTTGCTCCTTGGAGGATCTTCAAATACTACCTCTGACACTGGCAGGTCCCTTAGTAGGAACTCCCCTGAGTATTCTGGCGACCCTAGGTTTGCATCCAGAGATCTTGCAAAGTTTCTTCTATGAAGTAAGGATAACTAGTTCTTTCAATTACCAGGAGCCATTTAAGGGGACTCTTACAATTAATTAGGATGGTGATTTGATCTATGGGGAAAGAAAATCAATTTTATTCCTTAAAATGGAATATAAGAGGGAGATGAGAGGAAAGATGAAGGAAAAAGGGGAAAGGAGGCTGATAGAAGGGAAGATAAATTGGAGGAGGTGGGGGTCAGAAGTAAAACACTTTTGAAGAGGGTCAGCGTGAAAGGAAAGTGAGAGAAGGGTAAGCAGGGTACAAAACAGGTTGGTGGGAAATAATTAGTAAACATAAACATAAATACGAATGGGATGAATTTACCAGTAAAATGGAAGCGACAGCAAAACAAACTAGAAACCATAATCTAACAACATGCTGTTTTACACTTGGAGCAGAAAGATATACACATAGAGTAAAGGTAAGGGGCTGTAGCAGAATATATTATGCCTCAGCTAAAGTTAAAAATAAAGCAGGGTAGCAATCATGATCTCAGATAAAATTTTTGAAAAAGCAAAAATACATCTAAAAGAAATAAGAAAAAATCACATCTTGTCAAAATGTAGACCAAACAAAACAAAAAAAAATGTACACTAGACAATCAAATAATAACAATACTAAACACATTGTATATTATCCAAATTTTTTTTTAGGTTTTTGCAAGGCAATGGGGTTAAGTGGCTTGCCCAAGGCCACACAGCTAGATAATGACACTGGATTTGAACTCAGGTACTCCTGACTCCAGGGCCAGTACTCTATCCACTGTGCCACCTAGACATCCCTAGTATCCAAATTCTTAACAGAAAAGTCAAATGAGTCACAGGAGGAAACAGACAGCAAAACTAAACCATTGAGGGACTGCAAGAAATAAGTAAATTTAACCAAAAAAACAAAACAAAACAAGAAAGAAGTTAAAGAGATGAACAGAATTTTCGGAAAGTTAAGATATGACAGCTCTCTAAAGAAAACTGTTGGGGACAGAAATGTCTTTATATGTCTTGCCAAGTTTTCATTTCATCTACAAAAAAATGACCATGTCTTAGGGCCTAAAAACTTCACAACCAAATGCAAAAAAGCAGAATTATTTTTAATTCCTTTCAGATAATAATAAAATTAAATTATCTTCAATAAAAGACCATGGAAACATAGATTAAAAATTAATTGAAAACTAAATAACATAATCCTAATAAATGAGTGTATCAAATAACAAGTCACAGAAATGATCAATAATTCCACACTAAAGAGAATGACTACAATGAGACAACAGACCAAAAATTATGGGCTGTAGGCAAGGTAGTACTGAGGGGGAAAATTTATATCTCTAAATATGTTTATCAACAATTTAGAGAAATAACAGATTAGCAAATTGGGCATGCAATAACAACAAAAAAAAAACACACAGGAAAAAAGAACAAATTAAAAATCCCAAATTATACACCAAATGGAACTCCTAGAAATCAAACCAGAGATTAATCAAATTGAAAGTAAGAAAATTCTTGAACTAATCAATAAAATTAGGAGCTGGTTTTATGAGAAAAAAACAATAATAGAAGAAGTATTCATTGATTTTTTTAAAAAAGAAAACCAAATTACAAGTATCGAAAATGGAAAAGGTAAATTTACCACCAAGGAAGGAGAAATTAGAGCAATTATTAGGAGTTATTTTGTCCAATTATTTGCCAATAAATCTAAAAATCTAAGTAAAAGAGGGGCGGCTAGGTGGCGCAGTGGATAGAGCACTGGCCTTGGAGTCAGGCGTACCTGGGTTCAAATCCAACCTTGCTTTGGGCAAGCCACTTAACCCCATTGCCTTGAAAAAATTAAAAAAAAAAAAACTAAGTAAAATGGATGAATATTTTCAAAAATACAAATTGCTCAGATTAACAGAAGAGGAAATCAAATAAATAACCATATCTTATAAAAACAAATCATATGATTATTCAATAGATACAGAAAATACTTTTGATAAAATACAGCACATTCCTATTAAATATGCTACACGGAGTATTCTTTAAAATAATGAGTAGTATCTATCTAATACCAAGAGCAAGCATTATCTATAATGGGGATAAGCTAAAAGCCTTCCCAGGATTAGGGGTGAAGCAAGGATGACCAGTATTCCAACTATTTTCAATATTGTTCAAGAAATACTAGTTATAGTAATAAGAAGAGAAAAAGAGATTGAAAAAGTAGAATAATAAATGAGGAAAAAAACATTCTATGCAGATGATATAATACAGAATCTTAGAGAATCAACTAAAATACTAGTGGAAATAACTTTAACAAAGTTTCAGGATATAAATTAAACCCATATAAATCACCATCATTTCCATTATTACAAACAAAAATTTGCAGTAAAGATATAAAAGAGAAATTTTACTTAAAGTAACTCTGTACAACATAAAATAGTTGGGAATCTACCTGCCAAGAAAACCCCTGAAACTATATGAATTCAATTATGACATATTTTTTTACACAAAATCATATCTAAACAACTGGAAAATATTAATTATTCATAGGTTGGGCCAACATAATAATGATAATGCTACCTAAATTAATATCCTGTGCCATACTAATAAAAGTAGCAAAAAATATTTTAGAGAGCTAGGAAAAAAAAATCATAAGAATATTTATTTGGAAGAACAAAAGGTCAAGAATAATAAGGGAATCAACTGGAAAAAAAAAGTGAAGTAAGTGATTTAGTCATCCCAGATCTCAAATTGTATCAAAAAGTGATAATAATTAAAACAATCTGATACTGGCTACAAAATAGAATAGTGGATCAGTGAAATAGATTAGGTACAGTACAGAGTAGCAAATGAGCATAGTAATCTAATGTTTTATAAACCCAAAGATACAAGTTTTGGGGACAAGAACTATTTAACAAAAACTACTGGGAAAACCAAGAGTGGCAGACTAAGTATAGATCAATATTTCACACCGTATAGCAAAATAAGGTCAAAATCTATACATGTTTTAGACACAGTGATACCACAAGCAAATTAGGAGTTCATGGAATGGTTTACTGTCAGATCTATGAAGAAGAAAAGTATTTCTGACAAATAAGTGATAGAGAATATTATGAAATATGAAATGATTATGATTACATCAAATTAAAAAGGATTTTCACAAAGGAAAGCAGGAGACTGGATGGAAAAAATTTTCACAGAAAATTTCTATGATACAGGCCTAATTTTTCAAATATATAGATAATGTGTCAAATTTATAAGAATAAAAGTCATTCCTCAATAAATGGTCAAAGGATGTAAATAGGCACTTTTTAGATGAAGATTTCTTCACATGAAGACACTTTTGCTATCTATAGTCACAGGAAAAAAATTAACTTTGTGTGTGTGTGTGTGTGTGTGTGGTGTGTGTGTGTGACAATGAGCATTAAATAACTTGCCTGGGGTCACACAGTTGATAAGTGTCAAGTATCTGAGTTAAGATTTAAACTCAGGCCCTCCTGACTACATAGCCAGGGCCCTAACCACTTTACCACTTTACCACCTAGCTGCCCCTCTAACCACTGATTAGAGAAATGTAAATTAAAACAACTCACTCACACCTGATAGGCTATGAAAGAAAAGAATAATAATAAATGTTGGAGATATGGGGAAATCAAGACACTAATGCATTGCTGGTAGAGTTATGAACTGATCTAACCTTTCTGGAGAACAAATTTGGAATTATGCTCAAAAAGTTTTAAACCTTCTGATCCAGCAATAACTCTACTCCAAAGTGATCTACTAAATTCTGGGTTGCCAGTCTTCTTGACAGAACTTTGAAGAATATAACTGACCAAATGGAAGAGAAAGCTCAAAAATTAATTTAGGAAAACAAGACATTAAAAGTTAGGAAGTAGGTAAGTGGAAGTCAATGTGAGGGAGAAATAAAAAGCACCAGTTCACCAAAAGTTGTTTTCAAAGAGGGATTATTGGCAAATTCTAAATGTAAGAATAATTACCAAGAGATGGTGAAGATCTCCAAATATTCTTCTTTGTATATTATATATAGCATAGATTACATCAAAGTCTAGTATATTCAAGGATTTTTTTCAATGAAATCAGAGACTACTCTAAAGAGATTAAATCTTGGAGACTACTCTAAAGAGATTAAATCTTTCTATAAGTTTAAAAAAATCAGTAAAAAAAATATATTTTAGTCAGATTATACTGGTGACAAGTGGGTCTATCAATATCACATCTTAGGTACAAGTGGACAAAAAAATTAAATAGAATCATAAATTTAGAGCTTGAAGTGAACTCAGATGTCCTATAATCTGGCACCTTCTTTCAACAGATGAGGAAACTGAAGTTTAAAAGCAGTGACTTATCCAATGTCACACTGGTTAATAAGCATCTAAACTTGGACTGGAACCCAGATCTTTCACTCCAAATTTTGTACTCTTTCTATTGAGATCTGGATTTCATTTAAATAAACAATAATTAAATACATTTTTATTATGGCATTGTGCCAAGGCTGCAAATAAGAGAAGCAGTTCCTTCCTTCAAGGAGCCAATGTTAGAGGCAACATATACATTTCTGAGCATATTCATATGGAGTGTTATAAGTCATAGTGAAATTTTAAGTTTTAATAGATTAAATAGCCTTACTAATTTAAAACTCTACCAAGGCTTTTGGGACATCGTGTATAAGACAAAAACAAATCACATACAAATCACCTTTCAAGAGAAGGTACTACAATTTGGAACACTGGGCACGGTCCATAGATATAGAATTTAGGGATTTCAATATGAATGAATATATGAAAAAAAGCATCTATTAAGTGCTTATTATATACAGAATTTTATCCTAAACACTGGGGACACAAATAAATAAGCTAGGGCCTATTCCTGATCTCAAAGGACTAAAGTTTGAAGACACATATGTAAGTTTCAGGAGCAAGTCAAATGGGAAGTCATTACTTCTTAGTAACTTGTAAAAGCAAAACAAATTGTTTTCACATCTTCTTTAATATCATTTATGTCTGACTTTGAAACATGTGACTATGTTAAAGAATTTGGTAGCAAGAATATTTTCTCCAGAGTTTCCAAAAGCTATAATGGCTGAGGAAGTGGGGGCTGCAGTGCCTGGTAGGGCAGATGCTGGGTCATATCTCTACAAAGAATACTTCCTGGAGGTTGGTGATACAGAAGGGGTACTGCTATTCCCAGAGCTCTTGATTATAGTTTTCTCTTCAGTTAGTATGTGCTTTGAACATTCAAAGAAGGAAGTGGGCTACTTTCCTATAAAGGGATATATCCATTTATAAGATCCTCAAAAACTGAGCTGAAGCAAGGGTTAAGGCATACCATGTTATTCAATGTTTTCTTGGACTTAGGGCTCTGGACTATATTAACTAAGATATGAGGGAGGTAGTGATTAAGATGGTTTGATCTGTCTGTCACAGGCTGCCTCCCTTCAAAAGGGTTATTCCTTTGGAAGATGGAAACTGAGGCCAAAATTAAAGCAGAGCTGCTGGGTTTGGGACTCCCTGTTTTTCCTGAGATTCTATTTCTTTTTCATTCCTTCGGTTTTCTAGTACTCACTGGGGCCTAGTTATCTCCTCAAGATACTGCTTCCTTAGCTATCTGTTTCAGTACTGACTGTACTCCTTGATACTTTGCCTCATAGGAGGACAGAAGTGGTAGGAGAGCATTTTGTGGGATACCCACAAAAATGGGAACAAAGACAGTAATATCCTGTATGTAGAAAAAGTAATCTAGTATGACTGGATCATTGAAAGGAGTAGTGTGTAAGTAGTCTGGAAAAGCAGGAAGGGATCAAGATATGATTCTATCAATGATTCAAAGCTGCTCCCTGCCATAATAGCTGATTTTTTTTAACACAAGTACTCTAAAAGTGATGCTAAAAGGTTGCATATGACAAATCATAAAAATTTCTTCAGAATCAGAATTTAAGGTGACTGAAGGGGAAGTGAGTACAGTTGATATGAGTAAGTAATATATTATCCATTTAAGAAGTGATAAAAAAAGAGATATCAAAGACAAATATGAGCCCATAAGGAGAAGTGTCTGTTACATGGCAAAGATATGGAATGAAAAACCTATTTTAAACTGATATTCATAGAAAGATATAAAGGTATGGTAAAGGCGTAAGGAGGCTATGATCCCCACTGCTGGGACATCAATAAAGCCCTCTTAAATATTTAAATATCTCATCTGCCTTATTCTAAATTCACTACTGAAAAGAAAGTTGACAGAATATGCAAGTATCACTAAAGTTTGATAGAAAATCACTATGGTAAATCTTACTTTCACTTCCTTAAATATCACTTCCTGTTATCATGGTTTAGTTAAAAAGCTCAGAGCCTAGTAAGCTTTACTTGATGAACAGATATAGAATAGTTAAATTGTCATTGATTAATTTACCAACAGATTAGCAATTTTAAACTTGAATTTGAAGATAATCATGACAAATAATTTGTGTATTTAAGGATTATTTTTCATTCCTCAGTTCTGAATATTGATATTAAATTATCTTAATAGAAAACAAAACAAACAGAACGGATCTTGAAAAAGGGCTTAATATGCAGAGGCACCTGAAGGAATACTTTCCCAGAATATCAAAGATGCAGAGTCAATGAGTTCTGGCTAATTAATTACTGCTCTTGGACTCCCAGATCTCTTTGTTGGCCAAAAATGCTTTTTGTTATCAGTGCCTAGGACATTGCCTTCTTTTCTTCCAGAGGCAGACTTAGTCATAGTAATATAGGCATTTGTCACATTGAGACTAGATAACTGCAATGCACTAAAATTAGATATGGCACAGAAAGCTTCAGATGTTGCAGACAGAACTGAAAGAAGCAAACCCACTATTTAATAGGCAAGAATCAAGATATTCTCATATAACTTCCCATTACATAAAATTTTTACTAATCTAGCCCAAAGCTAATAATTTAAAGTTCTAACTTCAAGCAACAATGGTTAGGTAGGGATTTTAAAATAAACAATAGATAGAATAAATCACAAAAGATAAATGATTTTAACTACCTGATATGGAAGAGTTTCTGCATGAACAAAAGCAATGAAGTTAGGAAAGAGAAACTAACCATAGTAAATTTTCTACATGAACAAGAGCAATGAAGCTAGGAAAAGGGAAACTTTCCATAGTAAAAGAGGAATCTTTGCAACAAAAAACTGATAGTTTTGTTATTCAAAATAAACAGAAAATTGCAAATATCACAAATATATAAAAACCAAGAGTCATTCTTCCATGGAAAATTGGTCAAAATATACAAAGAATAAATATTCTTAAAAAAGTGAAGACTTCTATCAAGTTAAAGAGTACTACAAATCAGGGCAGCTAGGTAACACAGTGCATAGAGCACCAGCCCTGGAGTCAGGGAGACCTGAGACACCTAGCTGTGTGACCTTGAGCAAGTCACTTAATCCCATTGCCTGGCAAAAATAAAAAGTATTCCAAATCAGTAGAAATAAGAGAAATACAAATTTAAACAACTTTCAGAGTTCATTTCAGGACTAGCACTAGCAATGACAAAAAATATACATACAGTTAAATATGAAAGGGAAGAAGCCCCTGGGTAATCAGAAAGTCCCAGGGTAGAGATTATGGAAACCTCAAGGATTTACAGTAAACAACTAATATAGCAAATCAGACTATGACACCCTAGGCTCTAAGACTCTGAGATTCCTAATATTCTACCCTGAAACTCTTAACCCTGGATTTGTCTGGAGGAGGGAAGAGCTGATGACTTTGCAGAGCCCTGCCTCACTTAAATCCAATTCAGAGGTAAGTCAAGACATCATGCATATGGTGTCTTTGGTTCTCTTTGACAACAAAGGAGGAATGACAATAACAACAACAACACAACAACAAGATAGGGAATTTCAAATTTCAAAAGTCCAAGAGTGTCTAATCCTCCTGACTCCGGGGCCGGTGCTCTATCCACTGTGCCACTTAGCCACCCCAAGATGGTCTAACCCTATGCAGAGAAGATAAGCACAGAAACCTAAGGGACCCAAGACAAAGTCGGGTTGAACTGACCCCCTCCCCCCATTCTACCCCAAATCCCAATATGTGGCAGAATTTGGCTCTATTTCAAAACCCCAAGTTGTAGCAAAGAAATCACCTAACAGTATAAAAAAAAATACTTTAAATCTAAGAGAAAACAAGTAAACTCTATAACAATTGCAAGCAGACTCAGTGAAAACTGAATTTTCCAAAGGATTATCTATCTAAAAGAAATGAAGAAATGAAAAATGAATAAAAGTTCTAGTGAAAAAAAATTGAAAGAATACATACCTTTAGAAGAAAAAAGTGAGAAAAACATGGACTCTTTATTCGCTAATCCATTATACCAGAGGTATCAAACTAGCAGCAAAATTCCAATGAAATCTTAAAATGAAAATACAACATAATATAGATAATGTTCATTTCTGGTTTTCTAAGTCAATATGAGGTTTTAGGGCTTGCTTCTATTTGAATTTAACACTACTGAACTTCACCATGCTGCATGACTTCTCAAAATACATCATGTAGTTGGGGGGGAGGGAGTAGAAAATCAGGCACACATGGTTGCACTGGTATATATATAATAACAAAGAAAATTAAAAGTAGAAAACATTGAACGAGATAGTAGGAACATTACAAAATAATGAAAGTAAAAAATAATAGAGAAATACACATTGTTAAATTATAATGTAATTTTAAAATTAAATATTTATTAAAAATAATTTATTTAGAATTACAAAAAACTATAAACAATAGAGATTTCAATATTCCATTATCAAAATATTTTTAAAAATAATATGTATTTATTAGGTTGGGTCTAAGATATATATATATATGTATATATATATATATATATATATATATATATATATATATATATGGAGAAAACTAAAAAACAAACCTATAAGGAGAGATATATGGAGGAACCTAAATGGGATTGAAAAAATCATACATTTTTCAAGTACAAATGGATCACAGAAAAGCATAACACATTTTTTTAAAAAACTAAAGTTATTATATACTGTGATTTCAGGCAATGGTGCAATAAAAATGAAATTAAATCACAGTAACATGAACAAAAGTTGAAAACAATAAATGAAACTACAACTGGATAAAGAAGAAATAAGAAAACCAGTATCAGAATATTAAGTGGTTATTTGCTTTTTTTCAACACGAGATTAGTGTTACTGGCTTATATTTTTGGGTATTTCATTTTTTAAAAATGTTTCTAGCAAGGCAAATGGGGTTAAGTGGTTTGCCCAAGGCCACACAGTTAGGTAATTATTAAGTGTCTGAGTCCGAATTTGAACTCAGGTCTTCCTGACTCCAGGGCCTGTTCTCTATCCACTACACCAGCTAGCCACCCCTAGTATTTCTTTTTAAATGTATTTTATATTACTTCTGTGCAATTTTACAAATGGCAATTTGGGGCAGCCCTTTCATGCCTACCATGTACCTTTCATTGTCATTTAGTCTTTGTTTCTGTCTTTGATTATTAATAAATGTTTGTGAAATTTAACTGAATTGAATTTAGGTGACACTTTAATTGGTAAACTATAATTTGTAACCTATAGTTGCAACTGAGAGAATGCTGGGAAACATTTAAAGCACTTTACAAAACAGTTCAAATTTTTCTTTCCATACTTTTTATTACCACCATACACTTCCATCCAAAATTGCTAACTATGCTTTCTCTTATAACTAACATCCTGGTTCCTATTCCAAGGTTTTCACACAAGTTGAAGGAAATGCACACCATTATTTCACTTATTTCTTGAAGAGCCTAATTCCAATCGAGGTTCAACTCAAATGCCAGTCGCTTAGTCAGTCAACAGGTATTTATTAAACAAATAATACATTCTAGAAACTGTGCTAGCACTGGAGATACAAAGAAAGACAAAACAAAAACAACAAATAAAACAAACCAAAACAGGCCCTACATTTAAGAATATGCATTCTAATAAGGTAAACAAATGTGTGTGTGTGTATACATGCACAACAGATGACAGATAACATACCAGTATCCTAAAAAGCTTGTCCTGATACACATGCACATATAAACACTTATTTTTATGCTATACATAATATAACATATATAACATTATATAAGATTTATACAATGATAATTTAAATAATTTATAATTATAACTTATAATTATATGATATTAAATATATTAGATTTTATTATATAATTATTATTCACTATATAATTGTTATATATTACATTAGCATATTATATATGATATATTGTATTGTTATATATTATTATATATGATATTTTATATTATATCATGTATTATATATGTTATATATTAAATATAAATATGTTGAATTGCATTATAATTTATAATTATAATAATTTTATATATATGTACATATGTAATATTTATTTATTTGCATCCAAATTGTTTCCTCAAATTATCTCTTTAAGGGCAAGGCTGTTTTCTTTTTCCTCTTTGTATCTCTTGAATGTAAGAGATGTTTTAAAAATGACTATTGATTATGTGACAAATTAAGGCAAACTCTTGAGCAATTAAAAATCCCATTACCCCCACCCCCAACAGGAGTATGAGGAACATTTCGTCAAATCTAGGAAATTTATTTTGTAGATGGAATCTACAAAATGAACATCATCCATGACAATACCAACTACTTTTGGTGTTCATAGTTTGGTGCACTTAAATATATTTGGAGAAAAGGAATGGCAATTAGGCAAGAATTGGATTAGGACTTATTTCTCATATCACACACCTCAGTGAATTACATCTTGATAATCTAGGGCATGGACTCACAACTATTTTACCTGGAAAATAATTAAAATCAACAAACTCAAGGCTGACAAGAATGTGAAGAATCATGTCTATTCATTCATTATTGATGGAATTGCAAACTAGAAAACTTTCTGGAAAACCATCTATCAATACCTAGTAAAATTTAAATAACCATGCCTTCTAAGTCCATAATCACATTGTTATGTGTATATATGCATTTTTATGTATATATATACATATATATATATATATATGTACACAGACACACACACAGACACACACACACACACATATACCTCAGATTTGTTATCAAAAGATGTTATTGTTTTAAGAGACTTCCAAAACCTGGAAAAAACCTAAATGCTTGATAATTAGAAAATGATAAAAATGATAAAATAAATATTGTTCCTCTGATATAATACAGTACTATAATATAATTATGATAGAGAAAGGTATGCAATATTAAGATCTTAAAGAAAATATATGTGCTTAAACTATGGATAATTGTTACAAGGATCTTCCTCCTTACCCCATGGAAAGAGAAAAACAAGATTTTTAATAATTAAATATATTTTATTTTAAAATAACATACATAAAAAATCCAAAAGGGAATAGATGGCAAAGAATCTTAATAGAAATTTAACTGAATAACAAAATGATGACATTTTATTGCTAAATTAGTTCTGCTTTTAAATGTAACTGATTAAAGAGAGTTTAATTGACTTATTGATGTTTAATATTAAAAACTTTTTAAGTTAATAACAAGTTTAAAATAAAATTTTGTAAAGGAAATGTATATGTATACATATATACGCACCATAAAACTACTTCTTTAAGTAATTAAGAAATAATTTTTATGTGGCATTCAACACCCTTATGACAGATAATTAAGGAAGGTGTGGTTCACTGTGAGTTGTTCTAGTCTAATCTAATTTGTTCTAATCTAGTTTCTGTTAAAGGCATAAATGGTCGTTATGACAATATCATTAGAAATATCACCTAGTATGTTGAACATGACAGTTCATGAATTAATTCAGAATGTAGAGACTATTTCTAGTCTCAGGAAAATCATACCTCTCAATATAAAATGCAAAATTAATAGCACCAAATAAAACATTCACTTAAAAATAATTTATCTGAACCATTTGCTTAAAGTTGGATATTTTTCCCCTTCCAGCAAGTATATAATAAATTTCCTGAAACAGACATAAGCAAAAAAAAAACCTGACAGATTCTTGGCAGACAAACACAGCATTAAACACCACTATGATTTTCAAAGCCCTTACTCATTAGACACAAATACTGTTGCTATTTTGATCTATCAAGAGCCTAAAAATACATTGTCACACTTTCCTCTCAGAAGTCTGCTGGTCTTTGATAGAAAGCAACAATTTTCATTATTTGGTGCCCCCTGGTGTTCAGAATAATATTTTTTGAAAAATATTTTACATTTTCCCAAAGCATAAATGTTGAAATTGATTAGTGAAGTAAATCTTAAGCTACAGGAAGATTTATGGAATCAACGAATTTTAGTTTATAAAAAGGATCACAAGATCAGGGATTTCAAATCAGAAGGAACCCTAGGGGACAATTTTTAAAATTACCCTCTCATTTTATACTTTAGAAATTGGGGCCCAGGGAAGTTAAAAAGCTTGTAAGGATAAACAGATGAGAGACAGACTAAGAATTTATGAAGCCTGATGTTGAGCAAAGTGTTAAACACTGGGGGAATACCAACACAACCCTGACTATTTAACCCATTTAACACAATCCTGACTCTAGGAGTCTGTTGTTTAATTGGGGGAAGACAATAAATGAAAGGGAGCTAAAGGTGGAAAGGGTAGAAGGTCTGAGGAATGACAGATGAAGGCATCCATGCAGTGGAGAAAGTGTAAGACAGGACTTTGAGGAATGTCCAAATTCAGGCAGGAAAAGAACTAAGTAAGGAGACACCCCTCCCCCACCAAGGTATCTATGATTCACATCAATACCCTTCCTTTCCACTTAACCAGCTTCTATTCTAGTTCAGACACTCATTAACTAATTAGTCCTAAAAAGTCCCCTTGCTTCTTCTCTCCTTTTTCATCTCATCTTTCACAAAGCTACCAAAGTGATACTTCCAGAAGTCTGATTCCAATCAAACTATGTCATTATCCTACTCAAAAATATTCTCCTCAAAGTTATTGTTATTTTTGTTTCCTTTTATCCTTCCTTCTTTCCTTTTTTTTCCTGCCTGGAATTGTGATTTCCTTAAATTAGGGAACTCTCCAAAGAGAAAATCCCCTTTTATCAATGTCAATTGGCACTGAAATGGTTAGGTCTCTTTGCCAGGGTTATGAAATAAGTCCATGGCAGGAGCAGTTCTTGAGCTCATTTTCCTGGTCTCAGGGTTAGGAAGGTCTGTTTGAAATTGCTATACTGCTCTGTGTAACTAATGTTGTGAGATGCACAGACAGCACACTTGTATCGGCTTCCACACCAAGGAGATCCTTACACCAGTTAATTCAAGTCCATATCTATATGCATAGCATATAAAGTTAAAAAAAAAGCCCTTTCATAAACTGTGCAATAGCTTTACTATGATTCTGTATTAAGAATTGAACTACTTCCCGATCCACATCCTTGCTGCTGTTTCTGAGGCAAACAAGCTGCAATCCCTACAGTTCCCATTCCTAGCTGATGTTGGGTCTTTATCTATATTCTTTATCAGTTACTTAAGTGATGGTTGTTTTTAAGCTCTAATGAGCACACACAGACATCATAAGACAATGTTCTACCTATATGTACATATTAAAATATAAATATACATAATGTTTAGGTTTATTTAAGCACTTATGAAGACTGTTGCTTAAAATGGTACCCAGCATAATCATAGAAACAGCATTGTAGAGCTGGGAGGGAACTCAGATCATATCCAAAATGAACACCTACTGTACTATACCAATCCTCTGTTTTCAAGATCTTTTTTTTTAGATTTTTGCAAGGCAATGGGGTTAAGTGGCTTGCCCAAGGCCACACAGCTAGGTAATTATTAAGTGCCTGAGACTGATTTGAACCTAGGTACTCCTGACTCCAAGGCTGGTGCTTTATCCACTATGCCATCTAGCCGCCCTTGTTTTCAAGATCTTTAATGAGGTATCTACAGCCTCCCAAGGAATTTTATTTCATTTTATACAGCCCTAAATTAAATAAGGTTTCTGTTCCATTACTTTGTGATAGCAAAAATAAATTTACTTTTTGGTCATTTTCACTAATTGCTCCTGGTTTGATCCTCTGGATCTATAAAGAACAACTCTAACTCTCCTTCTACAAAACAGTCCATTAAATATTTCAATACAATTATGGCCCCCATCCCAAGTCTTCTCCACACTTAAAACATCCACTTTCTTCAACTAACTCCACATGTGACATGAGATCAGGGTCCATGAAAATCTGGTTGCTTTCCTTTGGAGGAAATCAATTAATTAATCAACATCCTTCTTAAACTGAACACAGTATTACTGATGAAAGGGACTTTCACCTCTCTTCTTGGAAGATATGTCACTCTTAATGAAACCTAAGATTCTCATTAGCTTTGTTAAATTCACATTAAGTTTTCAGTTCATTAATCACTCTAAAACTTTTCAGACAAACTGGTAGCCAACATTTTCTTTTTCATCCTATATTTGAGAATTCAATTTTTTGTAACTTAAGTGTAGGGTTTTATATTTATACCTACTGAATATCACTTTTTATTCAAGCCAATTTTATATATTTCAAGATATTCTTGGACCTTGACTCTATATCTAATATGCTTTTCTTCTCCCCTTGTTGTCTTTTGCAAATTTGATGAGTATGACATCCAAACCTCTATCCAAGACACTGACAAAAAGTCAAACAGCACAAAGCTGAGGAAATCAATATTCATGGGGTATTGCACTAGAAACCTCCCTCCAAATGCCATTAATAAATGATTGCCATGGAGAGCAATATGGAACTATGCCCAAAGAGTAATAAAAATGTTCATACCCTTTGACCCAGAAATTGCAATTCTAGGTATGTATCCAGAAGAAATTATTTAAAAAAGGGAAAAGTCCTATTTGTTCCAAAATATTCATAGCAGTTCTTTTTGTAGTGGCAAAGAACTGGAAATTGAGGGGATCCTAAACAAGTTATGGTACATGAATACTATGGGATACTATTGTTTTATAAGAAATCATAAATGGTTGGACTCTAGAGAAGCAATGAATGACTTACGGGATCTGATGCTAAGTGAAGGGAGTAGAAGAACCAAGAGAGCAACATACACATCAATAACAACACTGTCAGGTGAACAACCTTTATGGAAGCAACTCCTTTCAGTAGTTCAGAGAGCTAGGATAACCATATTAGACTGGCCATGGACAATGTTATCCCCATCCAGAGGAAGAAAAACAAAACAAAACACACACATACATACATACAAACCACCCTTCTGAATCTGATGAACATTATACAAATAATCTCTTTAAGTATCTCATTCCCTTAATCCTAATTCTTCAACCTGAAAATAACTAATCTGCAAACACGTTTATCAAAAATATTTATGTACAATACTAACCTGAGTGTTCACCACTGAGGAGAGGAAGATGGGAAGGAAGGGTGGAAGGAAATTTTGTAACTTAATAATATACATGTTCACATGAAGTGAAAAAATAAATAGATAGTAGCAAATATGGACAAAAAAATAAAATGGTTGAGAGCCAAGTAGTTTACATTAATCCATGTTTTCCACAAGAATGGTATCAGATATTAGTCTAAGCTATGCTGAAATCTAGGTAAACTATAACATCAGCATTCTCCTAATCTATCTACAAACAGTAACTTTCTAAAAAATAAAATTTAGTAGAGCATGATCTCCTTTTTAAAGAAGCCATCTGAGATCTTTGCAATCAAGACTTTCTTTACCAGATATCTTTTATCTTTTAATTGAACTGTTCTATAATTTTCTCACAAATCCAAGTCAAATTCACAAGTTTAAAGATTGTGTTCTCTCTCTCTCTTTTTTTTTTTTTCTTGGAAATAAAAGCACTTACTATCCTTTTCACTTATGTTGAGTCTCCTATTTTCAATGATTAAAAAAATGAGTATTGAAACTGCCATTTCTTTCAGTTACTTCAAGGTAAGGAAGGGCAAGAAAGGTAAAAGTACTGAAAATTATTTGGAATAACAGAGACAAGATTAAGAAAAGTCAGGTCAAAGTAATAATGTAAACTCATTAATAAAATCTTTCAATGGAATATGACCAATTGTAAGCAATCTTGCATTAAAAAAACTAATTGAGGAAAAAGTCTATAAAAGCTTGACAAAAGACTCAATGAAGCCAAATTATTCCAAAATTATTTAAAGATGAAACTGGAAAGATGAAAAATAAAATCTCAGATCTGTCAAGATATCTATGACCAACTCTTATCTATATCAGTAACAGCAGAATCAAAACAGTTATAATTCCTAATGCAATAAATGAGGAAACAGAAATGACAGTAAAAAAACAGAAAACAAAACTAAATTGGACCTAATTTTTATAGAGAGAAAGCAACATTATTTTGTAAATGTTGAGGGATGTTTCAAAATATTTGAAAGGATGATACTACTGGAATGAAATCTCTAGCCTGCCTTTCAGAATTTATTTCCCATTACTCCTCATGCATTTAAATTCTATTAAAACTCTACTATTAGGTAGTCTCTGAATTTGTTCTTATAGGTACTATCTCAATGACTGTTCCCTATGCTGATAAGACTGCTCATCTCAGTCTCTTAAAATACTTACCTTTCTTTAAAGCTGTTAAAGTAATACCTCTTAAAGGAATGCCTTCCTGTTCTTTATATTTGTCAGTGTACTTTTCCCTCTCTTTTCTCAACTTAATTTATTTTTTTCCTGTTTATAATATATCCTTCCACAGAAGAATGTTTTTTTTATACTCTTTGTCTTTTTACACAGGTAAAAAGTACAGTGGTTTGCATATAGTAGACAATTAATTAGTGCTTATTTTAATTACTGTTTTCCTTAAGAGGGCATTAAGATAATATTAATAACTACTCATATATATGCCCACATTATCATCACAGACTGTATAGATTCTCCCATGGAGAATTTATTGGACAACATGGAAAGGAATCACACAACATAAGGAGCTGCAATCTATAGTACTGGAGCAATAATTCACATCAGTGAGATCCAGTGACAGAAATAGAATTAGTATTAATAATTTGCTACCATTAATAAACTTAGTTAAATATTCAAAACTTGAAGTAAATTCTTGAAATATCAGCTTTCCAAAGATATTTTACTTTTTTTTCCAACATTCTTTTCTGCATCTGGGTCAATTAGTTTCAAAATTCTTTCACCTTTTCTCTGCTCCAAATAAAGTGCAGTTCATGATTTTTATGTCTCAAACAAGATGTCACAATCTTTTAAATTTCTCATATTTCATAGAACTCCATGTCAAAGATCTGTCTACATAATATTTCTGGGATTATCTGTATCTACACAGGACTATTGGAATGGTCATTTTTACTGAACACATCCATCTAAACAATCCATTATTTAATTCAACAAATGGGGAAAAAAACTAAATTATTTTAATAATTGAACTGATTCATGAACTAGTAGCTTTGTGAAGTGAATAACAATTTAATCAAATATAAAGCAATTTTTAATTCAAAAATTCACATTCATTATTATTTTTCCTAAATTCAATAGTAGTAGATCATGCCTTCTACCCTGGAATATTATTACATTAAATTTACAGTATGTTAAGAATTTTGGGATCATCTATTCCAATCCCCAACAGATAAGTATTTTAGAAATACAATTTATAAGTATTAAATGATTCATTTATAAGATGTTATTGTACAAAATATAAATAGCATATTAATTTCTATTTTCCATTTCCTAACCAAAGATTTTAAGGCAACCTCTTGATCGTTATTGGTAACAGTATTTTTCTAAACTACAAGATCATATTTTACTCAGAGGTAGGTTAGTATTCCAATAAATAGTTTGATTTTACAGATTAGATAAATGTAAATTGTAAAATATGTTAGTGCTACTAAATCTAGACTAGTGCTTGCTTTTATCAACCAGTAAGCTAAAAATAGTTCTCATTGGCTATATGGAAATCAGAGGATGTTGCTTCAAATTGAACCTCTGTCACTTAATCCTGCTTGCCTCAGTTTCCTCATCTGTAAAAATGAATTGGAGAAGAAAATGGAAAACCATTGCAGTAGTACCTCTGACAAGAAAACCCCCAATGGTGTCACAAAGTGTTGGACACGGTTGGAAAAAACTGAACAATATTACTACTATATAGCTATAGCCAAATCACATAAATGTTCTGGGTCTGTTTTTCTCATATGTAAAATTAAAGATTTATATTAGATGGCTTTGAATATCCCTTTCAGCTTCCTTTGATACTAAAGTGATAAATTCAGTGAATCTATCTGTAGCATTTTGTAGATCAGAAGCAATACAAATATAAAGGAAATTAGGTGGCTCAGGGAATAGAATGCCATTCTGGAGTTAGGAAGACCTGAGTTCAAATGCAGCTTCAGAGACTGACTAGTTATATGATCCTAGGCACATTACATAACCTCTATTTGCCATAGTTACATCATCTGTAAAATTGGTTTAATAATAATACCGATCTCTCAGGGGTATGGTGAGGATCAAATGAGGTAAAATATTTAAATCACTAAATACAATGACTAACACTTGGTAAGTTATATACAAGTTATATACAAGTTATTACTATTTAAATTTAAATCACTGTCCCATAAGTAAGTTCTTTAGAACAAAACCAAAGTAGCCTTGTGGATTAAAAAAAAAGAACACTGAGTTTGGTGACAGAAGACTCCAGTTCCAGTTTATTAGCTATAAATGTTGGGTCAAGTATTTCATTTATCTGGGGCACAGATTTAGTTTTTTTTTTTTTTTTTTGCAAGGCAAATGGAGTTAAGTGGCTTGCCCAAGGCCACACAGCTAGGTAATTATTAAGTGTCTGAGATCTGATTTGAACCCAGGTACTCCTGACTCCAAGGCTTGTGCTTTATCCACTACCCCACCTAGCTGCCCCCTGGGGGCACAGATTGAAAGATGGATTATCTTTAAAGTTCTTTCTGGTTTAATTCAATTTTAAATTTAACATAATGTTTTTCATTCTTCTGTATACATACAAGTTACACTAGGCACAAATTAAACAGTCTTGAATTTTTTACATATCAATTACTAAGGTCACCTTAGTTATAAGCAACACATAGTCTGATATTAGTTGTATTCAGTATATGTTGATTAATACAGTTATGATCTATTGTCACAGAAAAATAGGACAGTTTAATGCAAAGGTTGGAAAGTTACAGTATGAAAGCTGTGGCTTGTTTTTGTACACCCAGTAAACTAAGAAAGGTTCTGGTCATCTATTGTTATGTTATGTGCAATTCATGAGCTAAGAATGTTTTTTACATTTTTAAATACAATAAAACTGGTCTAATTCAAATACTACTCAAACTATGAATCCCTAATATGTTGTCTGTAAAGGATGGTAAACCTAGCTCTGTTCACACTCAGGACCTCTAAAGAAAGCCTGATTTATCTGAGGATACTTCTAAATGATCTAAAGAAAATTTGCAGAGAAATCAAAAATGCTTTCAATGTCATCTCTTTTCTAAGTAAACCATGTAGTGTTTATAAAAACAATATTTATTGAATAATATATCCATAACCCCTTACATTAAATCACATATTTAAATCAAAGCATCAATATTCTGTTTTATATAATTATTATCAACAATAATACACATTTCTTTAAAAAAAAGGAAAGCCAAATTAATTTTAAATCTAACATACCTTTTTTCTGCTTACCTACAAATGGCATTTGCACAAATGAAACAGTCCTGAATTTTTCACAAAGAAATTACCAATGTTTAGGTCATAAGCAACATGGCTTCCATTTTTCAATAAAACTTCAATGTTATGAAAAATATTACAAATTGATAAAAATTAGTATTTCTTTACTTTTTTATGTAATGGTCTCTGCTGGTGATCTTGTGATGCCTATGGACCCCCTTCTCAGAATAATGGTCTTAAATGCAAACAATGAAATACATTAGGATTATGGAGAAAATTATATTTACTGTTATAAAAATATTTTTAAGATTCATGGACCCAAAAATTAAGAACTCCTGCAATAGAATAAATTAAGGGGGATCTGCAAAAGGCTTAGTTTGTGAAGACTAATATTGCTGCCAAAATATTACTAGTATATATTAGTTATAAGGAAGTTTTCAAAACACTTACGTCCAATACTTATGTCTAGAAATAAAGCTATAAAAGTCAGTTGAACTATAGTGCTTTGTATTCAAAAAGTATTACATTTAAATACAATGCTGGACAATAATTTAATAAAATTTTAAAACCTTTTAAAAAATCCGAACATTTTAAGATATACTTCCTTCTACCCCAATAACAACAACTACCTTCAGTACAATGTTGTGTGGTTTCCTACCTGTTTCTGGAGCCATCTTTGATGTCTTCGTTGCTTCCTTCTCAGATTCTTTAACTTGTTTCTTTCTCTCTTGTTAAGCCTTTGATTAATGGCCCCCAAGGAGAAACCAGCAGACTGTAAGAAGCCAATAGATGAGATGCCTTCCTCCTGGCCATCAGGCTCATCCATACCACTGACAGCAACAGGGAAGTCCATCCGGAAAGGCAGTTCATCAATAGTATTATGATGAGAATGTACAATGGAAGACTCTAAACCACATTGAAATTCTTCTTCTCTTTGTCTTATTGTATTACAGGAAGGCACTGAAAATCTTTGCAGTAGCCCATTTCCATCAAAAGTGGATGAATCCGGAGAGGCATGACTATTTTTACTACAACCTACATACAAGCCATGAGGGTCAAAAGGCTGTGATTCATTTAGCCTGTTACAGGCAGGAATCTTATCATGTGCTTCACATAAAGTAGGCAATAAAACCAGTTTCTCTCTGATGTTCAGATCCAAACTATGTGATTTTCTATGAAAAGCTCTTATACTGCATCTCTCATTTACAGACGGGGGAACAAAAAGACAGTATTTTGGATTAGATGCTTTGAAGTGCAGTTTTTCACTCTTCATATCAAAATTGGTTGAGCGTACCTCCAGGCAAAGAGCTTCAGTTAATCTTCCGGGAACATTATTATTTTGGGCCATGTTTAAAAGCCCTTGGTTTTTGTTCTCCCAGGCAACACTTGTACTTTTGAGCGTATTCTCCTTGTCAAGGCCTGACTGAACTCTATAAAGCAACAAGAATTTTACTGATGATCTTGTTTGACTGATTATACAAATAGACTGGTAATCTGACCTGCTCTCGCAAAGATGTACAAATTGGCCACAGGAACATTTTGGGTTGCTGATGAAGTTAGAGCCCCCCAAACGGGCCCCCCAAAATGGGCAATTCAGATTTCCAATTGTCCACTGTGCCTACAGGAACAGAAAATAAAAAATATGTTAATTGTGTGTGTGTGTGTGTGTGTGTGTGTGTGTGTGTGTGTGTGTGTGCGTGTGTGAGACAGGGGGAGAGGGAGAGAGAGAGAGAGAGAGAGAGATTAAGTGAAAAACAGCTATGTGAAACTTTACTATGGTAAAAGCAAACTTTCTATTTCTGAAAAGCAGCTTGAATTAGTAAATGAAACAGAACTTTAAAAATTGTCGGAATATTATTCTTAAATACTATTAAAGCTGGATATAGATTCAGTGTGTATCTAAACCCGGGATAAAAGAAATTCATCTATAAAGTTGAATTTGAAAGTAAAGTCTCAAAGTAAAGATTCTGTTTGGGTATATTTCTTTCATACTAAATGAGAAAAATTCTTACAAGAAATGGAATAAATCTTTGCCTAGTTTTTTACATACAGCTAAAGTACCACTAACTGCATTTATTAGGTAGAACAAAATAGAGATTCAAATTTAAAAACTAGTAGTAAAATGAACTGGCTTAAATATTATTCATAGTTACTGTAGGAAGTAACAGAACATTTGCAATGTTCTAATACATTATGTAAGGTGAAGAACAATTATAAATACTGAATTATTTTTCTAAGGAGACTAATGGAGTAAGAAAATATGTACAAATTTTGTACACCACCAAACATTACAAAACCAGAAATCTGTATATAAATAAAATTTCAACAATTTGAATCTAAAAATTTTAAAGAAAAAAGATTAGGCATCTCAGGTTTGGGTTTTTAAAATATATATATAAAAATTATGCATTGAAGCAGATGAATAAAACCTCTCCTCTTCCACTTTGATACTCCCAGTCCTAAATATATTTTCCCAGTGACTCTAATGTTATAGAGAGGCTTTTAATTTAAGAGCAGTCTTTAAAACTTACTAAAATATTAGAAAAGAAAATTTCTATGTTTTTTCAATTGATAACAGCTTTGGTATTTTACATGGCATAAAAAAATCCTGAAAAATTTATAAAGAGAACAAGTATTTCTGGACTTCTGAAGAAGGTAGAATATTCAATTTTAGATTATGGTAGCAATGGCAAGTTTCTTAGTAAAATTATCTTTCTCTTTTTCAAGTCTTCTTTTGAACAACCTCAAACAATGTTTATTTAGGATTTGTTCCAAATAGAATGAATGCAATTCATACCATAACTTGATCACTTCTAAGCCTGGATCATCTAGATAGATAATAAACATGCTATGAGGTCCCAAATAGTGACTAGAGAATGAAACTTTGCCCAGAATTGAAGTTCAGCAGGTATTTTGGGCATCGGTGGATAGAATCCTGGACCTAAATTTTAGTCAGTAAGACTAAGTTCAAATCTGGCCCTCAGACACTTATGAAGGTTGACCCTGCGCAAGTCACTCTATAAAATGAGCTAGAGAAGGAAATGGCAAGCTACTTTGCTATCTTTGCCAAGAACACTCCAAATGGTGTCACCAAGATTCAGATACAACTTAAAAGGCCTGAACAACAACATGAAAGGGAGCATTGTCCATCTTTTGTAATAACATAAAAGATAAAGTATCATATAAGGTAAGTGTTGGGAAGGAAGTATAAATAGGGAAAATAGGATTTCTGTTGGCTGAAGAACAAATAAGTTAGAAGAAAAATACCAAAATCAAATATAAACCTATGTTTACCCTATAAATCTGGGGACTAAATTTGACAAAATCTCAGTTCTTAGGAACTTTGAAGAATGGTTTGTTTGGGTATCCAATCATAAATATCACAAAGAAATGATTCCTAGTTTTATATATATGTATAAGAGACAGTCTAGGTTTGATGTAAGGGTTATAGAGTTGAAGATCTGATCTTAGAATAAGGACTTTGATTCAAACTTTGTCTCTGACACACACACACACACACACACACACACACACAAACACACACACAAACACATGGGAACACAATTAGTCCATTTTTATTTTAATAGCAGAAAGTAATTTGTTTCATCCCAAAGTGGAAAAAGTTAATCAATCACCTGGTTTAGAGCTACACTGTCAAGCAGTCTTGTAGTTGCTGCTTTACAATTATGATTGAGGAGAAAAAAAAGTCATTTTTAGGTAATTTTTCTTAGTAGGAATCCTTTTATCAGATGATTTCACAATTATAACTCTTAGCTAAGTCAAGCATAGACTGACCTGCTGGAACAGGACAGATTCTAGGGAAGAGAATGGAAATTACTAGAGGAAAAGGTCTGAAACAAGGAGGGCACCAAACCCAACCAATTCTATTTCACAATTTTGTTTAGTGTATATGCTGTTTATCAGGAAGGACTGTACAAACTAAAATAAATGATGTGTATCTCCATAAAACCAGTCATTCCTTAAAATGATCTTTTATTTCCCTTCTTCCCCTGTGAAAATCCTTCAGTTCTTTTTTCCCCCTTCTACTAATCAAAACTGCTTCCAGGAAATGATCTAAATCAATTTCACTTTAGTGTAAAACCTGAGTTTGTCCTCATGTTTCTCCTCCCAGGTGTTTTTATCTTTGCAATTCATGTTTTACTTCTAAGCATGAATTTGTTTCTAGAGGAAATCATACCCAATATTGTGGGGTTCATATCAAACCAATCATCAGATATTTAAACATATATTTAATAATGAATGAATGAATGAATGAATTAATGAAATTTATATCCCATTTCTGGAATTTCATTAATCAGTGAAGAGAGAATTGGGGGAAGGGGGGCTAATTGGCTTTCCCCCCCCCCCGCATCCTAAAATCCTATCATATATATATATATATATATATATATATATATATATATATATATATTTACTTATTTATTTATACACACACACACAATTCCCAAGGATGAATAAGCATTATTAAGTGATCACTGTATAAAAGCACTCCAATTTTCTAGAAAAACATAGAAAAAGTTTTCCTGCCAGAAGGAACATAAAAAAAGTCCCCTTCCCTCTAATAGGGGGAGACAACACATAATAGTTTAGCAACAGGACACATGGAAAGGTGCAAATATCCTAAGGGACATCTGCTAGATGGATGGCAAGGACAGGAATTCTTAAGTTAAATAGGTCAAATGACTGTGATGGGAAACTATAGGACATAAGTAAGACACATTGGTATTGACTGATAGTCTTCTATCTAAATCTAAGCCACATGAGCATTCAATCACCTAAGCATGAGACTGGCCCTGAATGTTGTCATTGCAAAACAGGTCTCATTAGCTGAAGAATCTCTTATTACCTGGTTGAATTTCAGTTGCCCATTTTGATGATGGTTTATATTTTATCAATTCATCATCAAATATTTATTAAGCAGTTTTTGTGCAAAGAAGATAATAAGTACCACACTGAAAGCAACATTTTAGGAAGGACCTTGCTAAGTTGAGGAGTATTCTGGGAAACATAATCAGGATCATGGCACTCAGAACTGAAAACAATACTCTGAATACTCTGACCAGTTCAGAGTATAACAGTCCAGGATCTAATACACTGCTTAGGAGAGAAGAAAGCTCTATGGTTTCTCTGTTGACCAATAATGAACCTAAAGTCTATAAAAATTGACTAGACCTTCTACTTGTTCATTTTTAAGCCAAAAGTAGGGATTTTTTTATGCATTTGGCATGATCCCAAGGCCCTACATAACCTTAATCATGAATCCCTAGGAAAGAGAAGACTTGGATGATGAGACAGAGAATAACAGCAACCTTCAAGGAACCCGTGATTTTTCATGTGAGATATTAGAGAAGAACTATAGTAATGAATGAAAGCTGAAAAGGTTAAAATTAGATTCTGTGAAGTAATCATCTAAAAGTTGATTTTGCTGCCTTGGGAGGGAGTTCCCCCCCTTTACTGAAGGTCTTTTCAAGCAAAAGTTGGATGACCATGTATTGGATGTGTTTTAAGAAGGGGTTCTGCAATGTATGGGGAGGATTAGAAGGTCTCTGAAATCACTTTCAATTCTGAAGTTCCTTCTGGGTCACTGTACCCTGTCTGTGGTACAAGGTATGTAAATTTCATGAAGGCTGAAGCCTGTGTTTTATCTAGGACCATTATTAATGACAACAAATATTTATTAAGCACTGACTATAAGTCAGGCATGTGCTAAGATACAAAGCTCTCTCTAAGAGCTGATATAACAGAGGAGATGACATGCAAATAATTATAAACATGCAAGATATCAGTAGTACAAATAGAAGGTAGCCTCAGTGGGAAGGTACTAGTAAGTAAAGGATAGATGAGAACTGGAAAAATTCTTTAAGAGAAGGTAGGATTTGTAGTTGAGTCTTGAATGAAGCCAAGGAAGGCAGGAAGTGGAGGTGAGGGAAAGAATTTCAGGCATGAGGGACAAGCAATAAAAATGTCCAGAGTTGGAGGGTGGAATATCACATTCAAAAATCAATATTGAGTATTGCTGAATCATTGAGTGTGAAGAAGGGAGTAAAGTGTAAGAAGACTGTAAAGTGCTTTAAAAATCAGAGGACTTTTCATTTGTTCCTAAAGGTAAAAGGAAGCCATTGCAATTTACTGAATTGTGGAGAGGGGATTTACATGGACAGATCTTTAAGTATGAACATGATGGCAGCTAAGTGGAGATTGAAATAGAGACTCCCTGAAGCAGAAGACTATTGTAATAGTCTAGTTATAAAGTGATGAGAGCCTGCACCATGATATCAGCTATGTCAGTAGTAAGAAGAGATGTGTAAGAGAGATGTTGATGGTAGGAATGGCAAGATTTGGTGACAAAATGAATACATGAGGTGAGTGTAAGGGGATAAAGAGGACACCTAGGTTCACAACATAGTAATGGTGTCCTTAACAAAAATTCAAAAAGTTCAGAAGAAGAGGTTTGTTTTTATTTTCGGATTTTGGGTGGGAAGATAATACATTCTTTTGTGTTTGAGATGTTTAATGAATATTCATTTTAAGATGTCTACTAAGCAATGTAAGACAGGAAAAAAGTTGCTGCTGGATAAATAGAAATAAAAGTATCTACATAGAGATGATAATTGAATCTGGAGGAGCTGATAAGATCACCAAGTAAACAATACAGAAAGAAAAGAGGGCCCATGAGAGCTTTGAAAGATATCTATGATTAGTGGGTTCTATCCTTGATGTAGATTCAGCAAAGAAAACTAGGAGTTTTCTGGGCAAAGAAACTGCTTAATAAGTATCTGTTATCTTATTGAGTCTGTTTGACATTGGAAGGCAGTCTCATTTCAAGTCTTCCAACTATCTGTTCTTTGTCCTATGCTATTTAACATTTTTATCACTGACTCTGATGAAAATAGATAGCATGTCTGTCAAATTTCCAAGTGTCACAAAGTTGGAGGAAGAATCAAAATGAGATGACAGAGTCAAAATCTAAAACTACACTGACAGGCTATATAATATTTGGCATCAAATGTTAGTCATTATACTATTCTTTTCTTGCCATTCAAAAATCCCACCAGTTCCAAATTGATTTCTATATAGTTCTTATCTTTACATCTTTTCAAAAAGAATAACAACAGGAGAAAGGTCAATTGTTTTGATTAAACTTCCATAAACTGTAGCTATGGAAGTCCCTGGAAATACTACCTAGTAACTGCCAAAAAGAAAATTAAATTAGTTAAATATAACCTTTCTGAATCATTTTGATTACTGTTTCCCTTTTTAGATATTCATAAATCATTCCATTAATTGAGCATTTTATAATTTCAGAAGTCATCTAATGTCAAGTTTGCTGGAAAATGTCTATAGACTCAAATTTTCTCTTTTTTAAAAACTGGAATATTTGTTCTACTCCATCTATAGATTCTTTCAAATATCACTGACTTGTAATTATCTTGGCATGTAGTTCATCCTAGGCCTCCCTAGGGCTGCAATTCTTACCCTGGTGACCCTAAGCAGATTTTTGTAAATATATTTTATTTTTTTAGGTTTTTGCAAGGCAATGGGGTTAAGTGGCTTGCCCAAGGCCACACAACTAGGTAATTATTAAGCGTCTGAGGCTGGATTTGAACTCAGGTACTCCTGACTCCAGGGCTGGTGCTCTATCCATTGCACCACCTAGCCACCCCCTGTAAATATATTTTAAATCGATTGTAAATAGATCTATTTATAAATAGATTTTAAGAGTGCGTGAATTTTGACACAAGGTTGGGGAAAAAAATCTTTATTTTCATTAACCTCTAACTGAAATTTAGTGTTTCCTTCATATGATTTTTCTTTTAAACTACAGTATTCTAGGACTGTTCTCAGACTGTCAAAAGGAGCCATGATACAAAAGCAGGTGATCAAGCAACTTGTGCTCACTTAGTAATAATTCTTCTTATTTGGGGTTTCAACTATCTGTTAGCTATTTTTCCTAAGTCCTTTCTAGTCAAAAGTCTCCTTGGAAGAGAAAACAGTTAAGTACTTCTGCCTTCTCATTCTCAATAATTATTTTTATATCATCCTTACTGAGTAGTAAATGTACTATTTCTTTGACTTTATTTTAAAATAGCTTTGAAAACAAAACAAAAAAAAAAACCTTTCACTGTTGAACAAAACAAAAAAACCTTTCACTGTTGTCCTTAGGACTGCTAGTTTTCATTAGCATTTTTCACCTGGAACTTTAAGAACTTAAAAAAAAAACCAACTTTATGGGCCTATACCAGTCATCTAGCAAAGTCATCTAGCAAATAATATATTGTGAATATTCATCTAGCAAATAATATAACTCAAACCTCCATTTATTCTTATTCCATCACCTGCCTTTTCTTCCTTTTTCTATACATGTCTTTTTAGAAATCCACAACTCTCCTTTTTTCTTTATTAGAATTATTCCTTATTTGTCTTTAAAATTTCTTTCTTGAGTTTCCAGCCCCTCTTGTGCTTCTTTCACTGTAGAATTTTAGCCATGGCACTCTACCACCTGTCTTCTTTCTAGATGCTGTGAAATCTGATATCCCAAAATCCAGGATACATAACAGATTTTCTTTTTCTTCAACTTTCTTTACAATGTTCCCATCCCTGCAACTGGTTTCTTTCCATGAGAACTGATCTAGTAAAAAAGAATTTCTCCCTATTGGCTCTTTCCTCTTTTGAAGCTGAAACATAGAGCAGATTAAGTAAAAATTATTAGCTACTTTGTTTTCTTGACAGAGAGAGATCTTTAGCAGATATATGAATAATTCAAGCCTCTCTTTTCTACTACAGTTTGCCTCTGTGCCAGATTTATGAAAAGTCCTCAAACTCATCTATTTTTTCCTTCTATAAAGTGGTTTGTAGTATACTACAATTACAATATCATGTGTTTTTCTGTCTATCCTAGGCTTTACCCACATACCTTACCATGTTTCCTGGGTTCCTTCAAATAGCTTCTTAACCTAGTGTGTCACTACTTTTCAGAAATTCTGTTCTTTCTGCATCTATGATATAGTAATTTTGAAAAAAAAGTGAGTAAAGTGTTAATACAGAATGTATGGTAAGACATTACTGACACAAAGAAGGTTTTATGGAAAAGATAACTTTTGAGTTAGCTTTTAAAATTAGAATTCAAAATGAAAAGCAGGATTTGGGGAAGAGAGCATTTCTAGGCATAGGGAATAATGTGAGCAAGGACACAAAGGGAGTAAGGCATAAACTGTGTATTTAAGTGAATAGAATAGGGCATGGCTAAAAAGGAAAGGTAGTACCAGATTGGGGGAGGGGGATCTTGAAACGTGAACTATCACTTAACTGTGACAAGGCCATCCAATCTGAATTTTTTGTTTGTTTGCTTATACAAAAGTTATATCAACATAGGCAAAAGACTGGATTGCTCCAAATTGTACCACCTCATTTATGCATGAAACTTGAATACATAATGAAAATAAAGCATATATGAGGTTCTCAAGGATAATAGAACTTTAGTTTAACAGTCTTCAGGGGCCATTACACATTGATATTTCAGTAACATGCCTGTATTTGTTGTACATGCTCTGACCATATTATTGATTCTACTCCAATAGCAAAGAGTCTAACAGTGAGATTCTAGTTTTTCCTAAAACACCCAGATAGTGTTTAAGAATTTCAGAAATGAATAGAGCACATAACTGTAACTCAAAGACAAGATGCCCCAGAAGAATTTGGGAAGATAAATTTAGGACATAAGCTCCTAGATATGGAATAGTTACTTATTTTTTGTCTGCATCCCTAGTGCTTCACATCTAAAGGGTATTTAATAAATAATGATAAAATCAAATTGACTTATCTTTCTTTTTTTTTTTTTTCCAGTTTTTGCCAGGCAATGGGGTTAAGTGGCTTGCCCAAGGCCACACGGCTAGGTAATTATTAAGTGTCTGAGACTGGATTTGAACCCAGGTACTCCTGACTCCAGGGCAGGTGCTTTATCCTCTGCACCACCTAGCCACCCCTGAATTGACTTATATTAATTACAAAAGGAGTAAATGGCTTGAAAGATATTCAGAACAAGATATCTAACTACTTAAATAGATTAATAGTTCCCCAACCAATATATACTAATTTTTATTTTATTAAAAAAATTTAAAGGGGCTGACATGTTACTTTTCTTTTTGTTTTTGTTTTTGTTTTTGCTAGGCAATGGGGTTAAGTGGCTTGCCCAAGGCCACACATCTAGGTAATTATTAAGTGTCTGAGGCAGGATTTGAACTCAGGTACTCCTGACTCCAGGGCTGGTGCTCTATACACTGTGCCACCTAGTCTCCCCTGACATATTACTTCTAACACTTTTCTGTATTAATCTTGAGTAATATATGTCAGAGGCCAATTATAAGTAAAGATTCATCAATAATGAAATTGAACTCAGGGAAGAAAGAAGGGCAAGAATATCAATCACCACCATCATCAGTTATTTGACCTAATAGTGACAGATATGACTAGGAATCTTTGAATGCCACACAGAGTAACTTGCACACAATGGGCATTCAATAAATGCTTCCTGAATGAGAGAACAAACACGCTCAAAGGAAAATTCTTGCTGTCTTGTTGTAAATTGACATGACCCCTATTTTATCTAGCAAAGGGATGAAAACACCTAGGCCTCCCTCCCCTCAAAAAAATGCAAGAATAGTTTAAGTGATTTGCCCAAGGCCACACAGCTAGGTAATTATTAAGTGTCTGAGGCTGGATTTGAACTCAGGTACTCCTGACTCCAAGGCCAGTGCTCTATCCACTGTGCCACCTAGCCACCCCGAAACCAGAAATTTATAAATTTCCCTTTAAATTATAAAAGAGTTTTTCAGTGTTTTCTTTTAATTTTTTTAAATACTGAGGACAATTTATTTTCTATTTGTGATAAAAATGCATCCATACTATAAAGCAAGCCAATGAAAATTATTTTATATCCAAATACTCAACACATGTACAAGTTATTCAAGAATATATTCATAATATAAAATATAAGATTTTATCTAAGAATTCTGTACTAAGAGAAAAAGAAACTATATAGGGCATATATGGTAGAAGAGAAGAAAAGAATTCTAGTTGAGCCTGAAATGTTTTTTTTTAGTTGTTTTTTTTTTTTTTTGCAAGGCAAATGGGGTTAAGTGGCTTGCCCAAGGCCACACAGCTAGGCAATTATTAAGTGTCTGAGACCAGATTTGAACTCAGGTACTCCTGACTCCAAGGCCGGTGCTTTATCAACTACACCACCTAGCCGCCCGAGCCTGAAATGTTCTTAACTTAGAGCAGTAAGTCCTAAAACACCTGGGCTACACAAGAGATGATCCACAACACTTCCACCACTGCTTTTCAGATGCCTCGAATACACAGACAGCATCTTGACTTCGCTTGCAAATTCTCTGATGTCAAAGAGCTCAAACTTTTAAAGCAAGAAAAATTCACTGAAAGCAACTTTTAAAAATTATTTTTGAGCTAGAGAAGTCACCTACCTTTTCTAGTACATAATTCATCCATTCTGGAAGGGCTTCTATATTCATGTGCAACACATTACAAGTTTTCTGAGGTATAGCAGCTAAATCATGACCATTCTGCTAAATAGAGAGCATGAGATTAATTATTCCCAGTTTAATACTTATTCGGTTCATAAGTTATACATTCAAGTTAAACACAAAGCTTATTCCAATTCAGCATCCAAATACTCCACTCTGTGCTTGACCATCCCCCCCAATCAAAAACCAAAACAAAATGCAAACAGAAAAAAAGGCACTTCAGGAAGCATCCATTTGCTTAAAGTGGGGATCTAACTCTCAGATTTCATGAATCATGAATCAAACATGCAAGGTTTAGTACACATTATCTAGGGTTTTCCATTTGCCATTAAGTTCTTCACAAGATTCTCTTGACGTCCTTCCTTTGACAAGCCTCAAAAGTAACTGAGCAAATATAAATTTATTCTTTTATTATCTCTTGGGCATGTTTTAGGAGGAAAAATACATCCTGACAACAGTTACTGAAATTTTGTGAAAGTTTCAATTTTGACCCAAGTTGAAAATTGTTCTAGTAATTTATCTGAAATATTGGCAAGATATCATGGATTACCTAACACAACTATTGTGAATACAGTGTCAACTAGTATGATGGTAAAGAACTCTGGATATAATATGCCTAGAGGGAAAAAAAAGTCCTTTATGCTTGTGGCTGCTACATCATACTACTGATTCCTTTTGATCTTGCAGGTCAATAAAACTTTGATCTTTTTCAGAATAATTACTATCCAACTATACCTTTCTCATCTTATATTTGTAAAGTTAATTTTTTTGTGTTGAAGAGAATTTTACAATTATCAATTAGCCCTACTAAATATCATCTTATTTTACTAAGCCCCAAATTCTAATGTCAAGATCTTTCTGAATCATAATTTTGTTATTCACCTGCTAATTTGATCAGCATGCTATCTGCCTTCCTCCAGGTCACAGATAAAAAATGTTAAACAGCACACTGCCAAACACAAATCCATGAGGTACTCCCCAGGAGATTTTCAACCATTAACAACTCTATGCCAAGTTTGGCCAGCTAACCAGTTTTGAATTTATCTAATTGCATTATCATTAAATCAAAATCTCTCCTTAAGAATTTACACAAAGACCAAAGACTATTACTTTTAATTTTTTTTAAAAAGGGTATCTTATTAAATAATTTTGCTACCTCTAATATTTTAATTTTTCTTTAAGGATATGATTTTTCTCTCAACACACACAATTTTGATCAGCGTATAGCATGGAAACAATGTAAAGACTGCCTTCTGTGGGGGCATGGGGGGAGGGATGTGAGATTGAGGGGGATTGTAAAATCCCAAAAACAATAAAAAAATATCTCCACAAGAAAAATTTGAGATACTTTATCAAAAGTTTTGCTAAATGAGGGGCAGCTAGGTGGCACAGTGGACAGAGCACTGGCCCTGGAGTCAGAAGTACCTGAGTTCAAATCCAGCCTCAGACACTTATTACCTAGCTGTGTGGCCTTGGGCAAGCCACTTAACCCCATTTGCCTTGCAAAAATACCTAAAAAAAACCTTTGCTAAAATCTCAGTAAACTATATGACTATATGAACAGCACTGTCCCCATCTACTAATTTAGTTATACTGTCAAAGAAATTAGTGTGTCATGACATGTCATTGATAAAGTAATGCTGGCTCTTTGTGATCACTGTTTCCTTTTCAAGACATTCAATGACCACCTCTATGGTGAACTTTTAGAACTTTCCTAGGAAGAAAAAACTAAACTCACTGACCTAAGGTTTGAAAACTCTAGTCACTCCTCACATTTGAAAACTGGTATGTGTTTACCTTGCTCAAATTTTGTGGTACTGCTTCTATTTTCCATTATCATTCAAATATCACTGACAGCAATGAAGCCATTACATCTGCCAGCCAGTTCTTTTAGGACCTGAGGTTACAGCTGATCTGGCCTTACATGATCTGAATTCATAAAGAGCTGCTAGTTGTTCTCTTACTACTTAGTTATTTTGGATATGAAACTTCTAGTTAGTTGCTTCTGTTGTCATTTTTTTTCTTTTGCAGTGAAAAATAGAAACAAAATTCAGAGTTGAACATGTGCTGTCTCTCTTTTTCAGATATTAGCATCTCATCTATTATCTAAAGAAACGTGTCTTTTTTTCTCTGAGCATTGCTTTAAAAGCATTCCTTTTTATTATTCTTAGCTCCTTTTTGCCAAGGTCATCTCATTCTGAGCTTTGGAATTCATGACATTGTTTTTAAATAATTATATTAAGTTCTTTATATTAAGCATCAATGACCTGGATTTGATTCCATTTTCTATACAGGTCTTTTCAAAATAATTTCAAAATGCTTTTTTCACATGATCACTGTGTAAATTTGTTCTGTATGACTACGCATATTTGTGTCAAGAGTTTTGTTTTTCTTTTTTTTTTCTTTTCCCAACTATGGGGTGGAAGGAGTAAAAAAATTAATTTAAAAAATGAAATAAATAAGTCAGATAGTAAGTTCTCTATAAGTTCGTATTGGTCTTTTCAGACAAATTACACTTTTCTTCCTTATTGCAACTATTTCTCTTTGCATTTTCATAATTTTATTTTTAACATCTCTCACCTACTCAAATCCCCATCCTCACCTTGTCCCAGGCTGCTTTCCCCTGAAGTATTTTTAATCAAAAGAAATCTATGTCAGTGTATGCATAAATCTCAACTCCTTCTCTATTAACATTTCCTTACCCAAGTTTCTAATCATTTCTACCCCAACAACTCTTTGAAAATCAGATCCAGAATAGAACTTCTCCCTAACTGTTCCATCTTTTGAAGGATAAAACTATCACTGTGCCAAAAGAGAGCTCCCGCAGATGTCTAGAGAACTGAAGAAATTCATCATTAGTACATCATGTCTCTGTTCCTGACTTGTGATGTTCCCCAAACTCCTTCCTCTTTTTATTTAGGTGGTCTGTAGTGCACTCAAATGACAAAATTATTATTTTTCTCTTTTTACATTCATATTCTTCACCTCACCTGGATCCTACATTTCCTCACATGAATGTTCCTTAGGTAATATAATCCTTTTTTACCTTTTAAAAGGTATACCCATCCAGAGTCATAGTTCAGTTATGGGTTTCATCTAAGTCATAGTGAAATCAGATTTGTCCCCTTGCATAAGAAACTTTAGATCTTATTGTGCTCTCTATCAACTTTTAATAGTTCTGTATGTATAAGCATTTGAGATAACAGGCTTTATTACAGGATCATTTTCTGGATTTTCCCTTTTCTATTTTGGGTATTAGAACTATGGAATTAAAATTATGGTATAAAATATTTTATTAGACTATGATAATTATTCACTAGAGTACTCTATACTAATTCTCAGTTTCTTGGCATCTAAATCGAGAAAAGAAAAAGTCAGGCAAGGGTATAACTGGCAAATATTTAACAACCAGTTCTCTGAAAAAAAAATGAAGGTAGGAAATAATTTTAGGTTAAATTTAAGTTATTGGGGTGGCTAGGTGCAGTGGATAGAACACCGGCCCTGGAGTCAGGAGTACCTGAGTTCAAATCCGGTCTCAGACACTTAATAATTACCTAGCTTTGTATTTGTAGTCTTGGGCAAGCCACTTAACCCCATTACCTTGCAAAAAAAACTAAAAAAGTTAAGTTGTTAACATTAACTTAAATATTCAATATTAAGTTAAATCTTGTTATTAAGATTTTATCCATCACTTTCTTGAATCTAAATAATCAATAAAACAAAGAAAATTAAGCTCTGATTTGTAGTTTTTGCTAACTTCCAATATGCAAATACTTTAATATTCATAAGCATGTATGAGCTAGCTCCAGCAAACCACTTGTTAGCTTACATTTTTACACAAAAGAAAGAACAAATAACAAGAGGAATGATTTCTTCCTCTTCCTGTCAAATGTAAGGATTTCCTTTCCAGAGTTCATGTATAAGAAAAAAATGCGAAACAAATACTGTTTTCAACTAACTTGTTTTTTTTTAGGTTTTTGCAAGGCAAATGGGGTTAAGTGGCTTGCCCAAGGCCACACAGCTAGGTAATTATTAAGTGTCTGAGACCGGATTTGAACCCAGGTACTCCTGATTCCAGGGCCGGTGCTTTATCCACTATGCCACCTAGCCGCCCCATCAACTAACTTCTTTTTAAAGAAGAAAAAAAGTATTCAAATGGGTAATTTCTAAATTAAACTTTTCTGTTTGAGAACATAATATTAAACCACAACTCAATGAAAGCATGTTTGCAAGATATTGAAATAATGGTGTAGAGAAGTTTAATTTCTGAATATCTAACAATTCAGAGCAAAATAGTAAAATTATGAAAAAAAATAGTTAATGTGTCTAAATAGGCTATATTTCTCAAATATCTGATATTTGAGGAAGCTTTTTGACAGATGTTAAATCATACTTTATGACTGAAATACTTAAAAACATATGGTGGTTGTGCCACTAATAGATTACACAATCAATACATGAAAGGACTGTATTTTGGGAGAGATTTACTTGTCCTGCTATTGGTACCAATAACTATAAACTTCCCCAGAACTATGTGTCTAAATTATAGTGTTAATTTTTCCTAAATAACAGTCCTCTTCTGATCAAAAGAATCAGATAGTACTACCTTGTTCTACCTCAAATAAAGCTAAAATGGCAAAAAAGCACATAACAATAAAATTCTAATGAAATGAAATGACTTTTTGGGGGGGGGAGGGCTAAGGACTTAAGCAAAGTTTCTATCTAGTTTTAAAACTTTGAAGCACTTGGTCTTCAGATACATTTTTGAATAGCTGATACCAGATGTTTTGAAAGACATTTTATACCTGGGAAGGGAAAAAGAGATAAGCCAGTCAGTCATAGCAGAATTCCATTTGCAAACTGGCAGCAAGCAAACAGCAAACAGCAAATAAAGAGCCTCAATCTCTCTTTCTCCACTTCTTTCCTCAAGTCAAAGGGATCTGAATTTTATACCTGAGAATTGGAATGAGACAAACCATAATCAGTCATGACACAAATCCAGTTGCAACCTGACTTTTAGGCAAACAACATGCACATGGCAAATATCTCAAGACCCCCTCTCTCAGGCTTATATTCATTTATATATTAAATGTAATAATACAAAAGGCCACAATTAACTGAAAATTAAAGAAAATAACGATGACTGACATTATTCAGAGTGAATATCTCCAATCCCTGATCCTATTAGTTCATAAGTAGTATAATGGCAGAGACCACTTATTACTTAAAATTTTAACCTTTCCCTGCACTGCAGCCTATACTAACTGGTTCCTGCTGAATTGAGATTAAAATACTGATTTCAGTATTTCACCTGTTTTTCCAGAATTTCTAGGTACTCTAATCTAAAAAGTCTGATATAATAGCTACATTATTCTAGGTAAAATAAAAGGGTTGCCACATAGTAAAAAATGCAATTGACAATCTAAATGCAATTTCTGTTTATGTCCAGAAGTACAAGTACAAATATGTTTTCTATTTTTACCACATGTTTTTTCCAAATTTTTCATCTAAAAAGAATAGGTACCAGTGGATGTTTGGTGAGCTACTCCTATTACTCTTCATACCATTGCATGTTTTAAACCAACTACTTGAAAAAGAAAGGCTGAAGAACCCTCTCCCATTCAAACCATGTACCATATTTTCTAGCCAATGGTTTCACAAGGTTCTCTCTTCAAAGTGTAGAAAGAATTTTAAATGATTTAATTTAAAATAATTGTATTACATGTTCTTTGTTCCTTCAAGTTTTTAAAACTTCAGTTGTGCTTTGAATGCTATTACAATTTTAAATTAATTACTGTATAAAACATTTCTATTATCATAATTTCAATACATCTCAATAAACTAATTTAAAACTGAAATCTTTAATTTCATATCCATATATCTGCTTTACTTCTTCATTAGCCACCACCATCTTCAATTTATCTAGGTTAAGAAATTTGCCAACAGTTAATTTTGTAGAAAATTACACAGAGACATATCATAGATTTGCTTTTTACTTATTACTTAACCATCATATAAGTAAATCACAAATTAGATAAAGTAGTAATAACTACTTCTGTGACTACTTGACACAGAACAGGTAAAGAAATGGTAAAACATTTATGCTGATAGTAGCAAATGTAAAGGAAAATACTTTCTATACCAACCTACCTGGTAGTACCCGATATTTGTATACTTTAGTTCAGTCACAAGCCTTTTATAATTTCAAGATAAATGTTAAATATCCAAGTTTTCCTTGTTTCCTACTAAAACATTTAAGGTAGATTATGTTTTTTACTTTTGAGCAAAACAAGAATCACACAGGTTTAAGTTTATCACACAAGGTCACAAAACTCTTACATGTCAGGGGCAGACCTGAACCCAGGACTTCTACTCTTTCCACCGAGCCACGTAGGGCCTCTCTGCTTAGACTGATATCTCTGACACAATTTTATTGTTCTTTTCTCTGTCCTATGCAAACCTAATTCCATTACAGTAAAGTTCATTAATGGACAATCAATTTATTTCCAAGATTGAGGGATATTGCATAAATTTAATCTTTTAAAAATTTCTTAATAAAGGTACCTTACAGAACTAAAATTGGAAGCTAATAGACTTTGCCTTGAATTTTATTATTAGATTCAAAATTCTTATCACATTTACAAGATGTACACATAGGAACTTTTATGTTTCCTTTTCAATGGATTAATGAAGGGTCCCACATTAATAAATGAAATGATAATTATGCATTATAACTAAAATTAAAATCAATAAAAATAATTAGCAAATATTTATTGGATATCCATTATACACTCTGTGGGGGGGGTTATAAATTAGCATAAGATACAGTACTTATGTAGAGCTGTGAAAAACTCCACATTCAATGAGGATTTTGCCAGTTTTCTCTATGAAATGTTGCACACTTATATCACATTTTTCGAAGAAGTATATTTTAAATCTTTTCCATTTTATTGGTGATTCTATTCTATTTCCTTTTACAAATGAAGAAACATTATTAAGTTCCAAAGGAATTTAATTTCTTTGATCTTTTAGAATTAGTAAAGCAATAATTAAAAATAAATAAAGGATTATTAGTCTGCTATACTTTAAGATATTATAATGAAACCACAAAAGCATATCAGAAATTTGGCATGCTTTTCTTTTTATATTAAAACAGTAGGTAATATACCCATTAGTAATGCATATTATCTTCACAATGAAAGTATATAGATTTTCTTTAAATAGCTATAATAAAAATTTTACTTCCATGCCATTGAGAAAGAAGATTCCTTATAGCAACTAAGAGTCTGGAAGACGGGGAAAGAAAAAAGTTGTTTTGTATAGCATTTTCTTTACTTTTTCTGGAAATTAAGGAGAGGAAACTGGGCAAAGATGATTGTAAACATAGAAAATTTAATTATAAATAGGATATTATCAACTAATTTCACCTATTTTTCCCATAGAAAAATATGTCTTGCACAAGTATATATGAAAACTTTCTTTTTTAAGGAATAGAAAATATAATTGTGATTTCAATTGTATAAGGAACTTCTAGTGGAAGAATTACTCCTACGGATTCAAGGCAATACCTTCTCTACAACTTTAATAGTCCTTAAACTTTTTGGTGTCATGGATTCCCCTTTGTTTGATGAAATCTATGGACCTTTTCTCAAAATTATGCCTTTTTGCCAACATTAATAATTCAATTAAATGCTAAATTCTCTAGATATTAGTGAAACTAAAGATATAAAATTATTCCTATCCAAGTTCATAAACCTCTTTACATAGTCAGTTTACTTGAGAGGTGGAACTCTGGGTCATCTGATGTCCTCATAAAATTTTCTATTAACTCTGCAACACTATTCTTTTTTTTTCAAAAAATATTATTATTATCGAAGGGTTCTGGATGCTGTAAAAGAATCTAATACTTATGTATAGTTATGAAATTCATATAAAACTAATTAATTAAAAATCAAAAACAAAAAATACAGATGAAACAAGATGCAGTGCATATATATAAAATCAGGAATGACAAAAATGACTATGAATCAAATTCCTAGTTACAGATCAAGATATCTCAGACAAATATGACATCTTTCAAAGATATAAGCTAAGTTCCTAAGTTATTTTAAAAAGCAAAACATTCAAATTTTAATATTTATGCAGATTTTTGGTTTATGGCTATGAAACTATTGCTAATGTTAGCAGGATGGTGACAGGAAAAGAAAGGTAAACTATACTGATGAGGCAGCAAATGGAGCTAATGTATTGCCTTTTAGCTTGTTATTATTCTTTCTCTCTGCTGCTCTCCTTTAAGAGTCCAGGGAATTTTTTAATTGATTTACATATAAATATTTCATTTTAAAACAAATTTAATTTCTTTCCCTAAGATTTTCCATGAGCTTCACTTTGAAGTATAAAAAGTTGAAAAATACTTAGCATTTTTGATTACATGATTAGAAAAAAATGTTCAACATTATTTAATTTTCCCAATGTTCCCAACAATGATCTCTTGGCTAATTTCTCATAAAACCAATTAAACATTTTTTCAGATTATACTATATTATTTATCATATTGCAGGATGTTACAGTTTTAGAAAGATCCCTGGAGATCCAGCAATTTCATTTTATAGTTGAGAAAACCGAAGAAGCCCATAGTAAAGAGTGATGACTTGTTCAAGGTCACATTTCAAATCAATAGAATCAAAGCTGGAATCCAGGTCAGGAGTAAGATCTCCTGACTCCAAATTTAATACTTCTTCCATTGTATCAAGCAAAAACAAAGAATTTTTGGAAGATAATGGCTACTATCCAATACCGAACAACCATGTGACAAATTTCTTTGATTTTGCCCTTTCCTAAAAGAATGACTATGTTATAATGCATGGTGGATTATCCACAATTTCAAGAGCTATTTGTTCATAAAGAAAATTTCCTACCTTTTGAACTTTAGAATATTACACTAAAAACTTTTAAAGGTAACTCTGGATATTAATGAATATTATCAGTAGGAAAAGGATAACCCCCAGAATCTTTCAGTGGTCAAACTTAGAACTTACAAAGCCAAAATTCTCTAAAGAAGTTCTCACTGAATATCCTGAAAAGTAGAATGGGTCATACTTACCTTTGACAACTGATTTCCAACACAGTTTGTGAAACACTCAGAATTTGCTATACATTTCCAACAACGAAGAATAACTACTTCTTCTTGGCTATACATTTTAATTCCCATTTTAAGTTTTTTCATCTGTAGGAAACAATGTATGGGGTTTTTTCCCAATTAGGAAGGAACTATGGCTAAATTTGTTTTACTAAGTTCTAAGCATTGCACCAGTTATTATTTAAGGATTGACCATTCTATTTGAAGGTGGTGGTAATGCATGAGATTTTTTCCCCCGTTATTTTATTTATTTATTTTGTTTGAATGTTTTGATGTTGTAAACAATAATTGGGACAACTAGGTGGCGCAGTTGATAGACACTGCCCTGGAGTCAGAAGGACCTGAGTTCAAAATCTGGTCTCAAACACATAATAAGTCACTTTAACCCCACTGCCTTATCAAAAAATTAAAGTTTAAAAAAATAATGAACTGTCAATTTTATTCCATACTACCTCCCCTGCAAATGGCAGCAAAAAGCAATAAATAAGCAAATATATATACTACATATCTTACTTAGCATGTGTAATAAAAATTAGAAGCTTCAGAAAATGATTTCACAATATTGATAAGCCTATATCTCACATGCAGTAATAATTTAAAAGTACCTAATACAGTGCCTGGCACATAGTAAGCCCTATATAAATTATTTTTATTATTGTTGTTACATTCATTATGGGTATTAAAGAACAAGAAGATAAAGTTAATGATCTCATGGAGCTTTTGAGCAAAGAACAATGCCAAATTCTAATACAGAAGAAAAATATTTGAAATTTCTGAGTGCAGTCAAAAGAGCATCAAGCATAATAATTGAGAATGGCTAATTGATAATAGGTTTAAATGGGATTAACAGTCTGAGAAGTTGTTTTAAAAAACAGGGAGAAGAGGGAAATAAATGAATAGGTTCAGATTTTCACAATACCTAATAGGAAAAATCCCCCTTCATATCCATTAGTATATGTTTTATTTATCAAAAGTTTTCTACTTAAGACTTTTTTCTCATTTTGCCCTTCTACTGGTATGAAAACTATCAGTTGTTTTTTTGCTACCTAAGATGTGAATTGGAAAATAAGACTAAACTCTTACAGAATTTACTCTTCTGCCATCTTTTCAAGGATACTTACCATTTCTTGAAGTGGCTTATAAATGGTTATTTTTAAACTTATAATTTGAGACAAATAATTTGACTGAGAAAGTATTTTAACAGGTGGCATTTAATTGAAAGGAAAAAGTATTTTCCTTAAGAAAAAATGGAGTTCAGGTAGTTTACTAAGAATATTGAAACTTTAAAAAATAAATTCTTGAAGTATTTCTATAAAATAGTATTCTAAATTAGACTAAAATTAAATTTTGATGTGAAAATCAACAAATATTCATTGAGAATGGTACTGCCATCTCACACATGTGATTTCTTGCCACACGAATCATCAAATCAATATTTTTCCGCATAATTTCTTCAGCTCACTTTTTTCTTCTTCATGGTACAAGGAAAATTCTTCCCCAATAGAAAGCTTTGTTATATACAAGGATTAAAATTAAGCTCAACCAGCTACTCACCAGTAGAGTGAGAAAAAAATCATTCTGTTGGGGCAGCTAGATGGTTCAATGAGTAGAGCACTAGCCCTAGATTTAGGAGGAGCTGAGTTCAAATTGGCTCAGACACTTAATAATTACCTAGTTGTGTGACCTTGGGCAAGTCATTGCCTTTAAAAAAACAAAAAAAATCATTTTGTTATACTTCTGATTCCTACTCATCTCTACCTTGGGAAGGAGTTGTAGAGAGATATTAGGGTTCCAAATACACTTGCAGAACATGTCATAAAACTTCTAATAGTGAGTTGGAGATCCAAGATCTACCTATTCCTAATTCTTTTCCCAAAGATGCTTTATTTTCAAACATAACAAGAATAGAAGATAAAAGTAGGAACAAGCAGGAGAAAAGCAGTAAGCACTTATTAAACCCCTAGTCTGTACAAGGTCCACTGTTACAGAGTAATGTGATCACTTTGTCCTTTCTCTTTCTCTCCCCACTAACAACTACAGTGATCTGTCTTTTCTGCTGCCGTCTGCTGTGGGGGGCTCTACATTCTCTCTTCTTACTTTTTTTTAAAGATTTTTCAAGGCAATGGGGTTAAGTGGCTTGCCCAAGGCCACATGGCTAGGTAATTAGTAAAGTGTCTAAGGTCGGATTTGAACCCAGGTATTCCTGACTCCAAGGCCAGTGCTCTATCCACTGTGCCACCTAGCTGCCCCCTCACTTTTTTTAATCCCTTATGATCTGGCTTCTGATATTTTCATTCCCCCAAAACTGCTTCCTCTTAAATTCCTCTTGATCTCTCAGTTGCCAAATCTAATGATCTTTTCTCAGTGTTCAATCCTCCTTGCCCTCTCTGCAGCCTCTGACACTGGTGATCACTCTTTCCTCCTTGAATACTCCCTTCTCTTTTGGTTTCAGGTCACTGTTCTCTCCTGGTTTTCCTCTTACATCTCTGATCATTTTTTTCTCCATTTCTTTTGCTGTATCTTCCTCCAGATCATACCCTCTCATCATTGGTGTCCCTTAAAGATTCTGTCTTCCTCTTATCCCACTATACTACTCCACTTTAGTTCCCAAGGATTTAATGACTATACCATCTCTATGGTTATGATTGTCAAATCTACCTAATCTCTCTGCTGACCCCCAATTTTACATCTCCAACTGAACTGGATATTGAGTACATATTTTAAACTTAGTTTTTCCAAAATGGAACTAATTACTTTTTCCCTAAACTTCACCCCACTCCTTTCATATATTTTTCTGTAGAAGACAACACAATCCCCTGAGTGCTCAGCTTGCCACCTTGGAGTCACTATGAATTCTTCACTTGTTCTCACCCAGTAGTATAAAGTTACTGCAATTAAAAAGCTCATAGTTGGATGTTGGAAACAAACTGGCAGTTGCTGCAAAGCAAGCCACTATGCTTCCAAGACCCTGGTTCTACTTGTTAGTTTTCAGACTTGGGGCCGTGATTAAGGAAAGTCAAGTATATTTGTATATTGTGCTGCTAGAGGTGAAATTCTTGGACTAGAGTAAAACAAACCAGAGAAAAAGTATTTGCCAAATATGTTTTCATTAATCAAGAACAAAAGTTAGAGGTTTGAAGACAATCAGATACTTTCACAGTTCCAACCATAAATGATGCTGACTGGGGGCATTATTTCCATGAGTGGCTGGGCAGCTTCCAGGAAACCAAAGTCTTTGGGTTTTAGAGGAAGTCTTGTTGCAAAGCTGAGTGGAACAATTCAATCACCTTACTGACAACTGAGAGACAGGTTGGCTATACTGTGGTGTGGCTAAAGTGTCACTAAAAAATCACCATTTTATTGTTATGTCCAGCATTGCTGGAGCACTGTGGTGCCTCTCTGATAAGGCAGAGAAATCACATCAATAAGGCTAAGGATTTCCACAGCATCCAGACATCACCAGATGTCCTATTTCCTATCAAATCAGGCCAAGTTGTGAAACAGTTCTGGAAAAGGCAGGGAGGATGTCCTTGTACAAAACTCTTCTCACCATAATAAACATAATGTGTAAGTCATGTCATCATTTATATGGTGACATGGCTCTCTTTGATCAAGAAAGTCAACTTACCTATCTATAATGAAGGTGTTGCCAATATCTGTTGATTTCATCTTGGTAATATGCCCATTTCTCTCCTCTGACACTGCCTCTTCTCTAGGGCAGACCTTCATCACCTCACATCTGGATTAATGCAATAACCTGCTGACCTACCTGCCAAAATCTCTCCCCATTCCATTCCATGCTCTATTCTGCCAATAAAGTGATTTCCCTAAAGTAGAATGTCTAATCATTCTGCTCATCCCTACCCCAACTCAATAATTTCTAGGCACTTCCCTATTGCCTTCAGCATCAAGTATATAATGTTCTTTTTGGTATTCAAACTTACCCTCATCCTGCCATTCCAGTCTTTTAAACTTTACTCCCTAATACATATTTTTCAATACATTAACACCAGCTTTCTGGCTATTGCATGAACAAAACACTCCATTCTCTTGGTTGCAGGCATTCTCTCTCAATGTCCTCATTTCTGGAATACTTTCTCTCCTCTGCTCTGACTACTGACCTCTCTCACATCCTTTAAATCCCAATTAAAATCCCATTTTTTTCATAAAAATCTTTTCTAATCCATCTAAATTCTCATGCCTTCCCTTTGTTAATGATTTTCTATTTTCCCATATATAACCTTCACTGTAAATATCTGTTTACATTCCCTTTCCCCAATAAGCCCTAAAGCAGGAAGGGCCTATATTTTGCCTCTTTTTTTAACACTAGTGTTTGGCAAGGTCTCTGGCACATAGTTATTATCAACAGGTACAGAGTAGGTCCTTCATAAATGTTCACTGATTTTCTCATTTGAATCTCACAACCTTGAGAAACAGATACTATCATTATCACTATTTCACTGTTCCGGAAACTTAGAGAAATGGAGATTAAGTGACTTGCCCATGGTCACACTGAATTCATCCTTTCCTGACTCCAGGGCTAGTTCTTTACTCACTGGCTCCCAAGGTACAGCTACAAAAAAATTTTATGCCATTTTTCAGTCCCTTTCCTGTTATTCTCTCAGAAATATGTTTGTCCTTCTTTCTTTAAGGAGACTAGGACAACCAAGGGAGATGATGCCATACCAAGCATGTGAATTGGATTTGAATGAGGGGTACTGTATTGAGTCACCAGCCTCATTTTCTCCTCCAGAATCATCTAGCTCTAGTGATCAGATATGAATCAGGATGACAGGATATGACCTGGATGTGAGACAATCAGAGTTAAGTGACTTGTCCAAGGTCATGCAGTTAGTGTCAAGTGTCTCAGGCTGGATTCAAACTCCTATCCTCCAGACTTTGAGGATTGTTCCACCTAGCTGCTCCCTCTCAGAAATATACCCCAGTTGCACTTAAACTTCAATACACAAGTTCAATTTTAAGAATCATGTTGAGAATGTGAAAATCTGATTGGGAAAACATACCAATAAGGTTTTGTTGCTATTCATTAATGATAATTCTAAAGCTGATGGTTTGACAATTGCCAAGGGCCCAAATGTTCAATTTATTTCCTATCACCCATATCCTATAAAACATTATCATAACAGGGGAAATGAATCTACACTACATCTATATATTGCTAACCCACTTGTGAGGAAAGCTTTTGTCCAAAATGTATTTACCAGAATGTAAGGTCTATGAAAGCAATCAGGTGCTGTCTGTGGTCCTGAATCCAGATCAACAGAATCATTGTCATAGATCTAAAAATCCCACAAAAATGACTCCCTACTTTTTTGGCAGACCTTCAGCTGTTATAAGGATAAAATAATGGCATGGGTCTAAAAAGGATATTAAAATGTTCTAGTCAACTGTTACCTTATTATGTAATTCTGCTATCCCTTATACTTTAATTTTTCTTCCTTAAGGATATGATTTCCCTCTCATCACATTCAGCTTAGATCAATGTATACCATGGAAACAATGTAAAGACTTGGGGGGTGGGGAAGATTAGGGGGAAAAATTGTAAAACACAAAATGAATAAAATCTTAAAAAATTTGCTAGTCATCTTAAATTAACTTTTTCATATTAGCATCAAAATTGTGATCTGGATGTTGATACTAAACAAACCATAAAATTATATTTTCAGAGAATCCTAGACTTTTCTCCATACAGTGATGAATCCTTCTTCCTTAAATTATGAGTGATCACATTCTGTTTCTGTAAGGTTCTGAGAATTTTATATACTCCATGAGGAATTTATATTTTTCCATGAGGCATGAATTTTTCTTTTGTGGCTCCTCTTCTTTATAAAATCTGAGCCAGGTCAAGGGAATGCAGAAATGGCAACTCCTGAATAGTCAAATAATAAAAAAACAAAAATACAAGACTTGATATAATTAGCATCATAGGATTCAGGTTCAAATTCTGCCTATAATGTTTATATTTGTGTGATCTTTATAAAATAACAACTTTCCTGGGCCTTGATTTCCTAATATGCAAAATGAGGGGATCAAACTAGATGACTGCTTAAGTCCCTTCCAGCTCTAGATTTAATATACTATATCCTGTGATTTTCATGCTTCTGAAGTTTCTTGTCCATGTTCATGACTAGAGGATGGGACTTGAAAATGATGCAAAATGTCTTATATATACTATTCAATTCTGATTAGTTAAATGACCAAAAATGATTCCAAAAGGATAAGGATAAAGCAGACTATTGATCTGCTGACAGATGCTGAGCTCAAGACACTGAAGGAAGCATATACCTCTGAACATGATTAATGAAGGAATTTGTTTTACTTCCGTATAGTTATTTGTCATACAGGTTTTGTTTTGCTTTTTCTTTTTCCAACGGAAAAGGAAAGGGACAAAAAAGTAAATGCAGATTAATAGGAAAATATAAAAAAATCTTAATTTGGTTCTTTATATAAAAAGAATACTGCAAGAAAGGGAAAAAGATAAAAAAAAATTAAATGAGAAACTCCATTAAGAACTTTCACTGAGAGGAACTTTAAAATAAGTTACACTGCTTGGCAAATAAAAACTTTTGAGAAATGGGAAGGGCAAGTTATTATCAACCAATCTGATAAGGAAAAGCTTTAGACAATGAATTTCAATTCTCTTTTGATGGAGTATCAGAAATAGATGGGAAGAAAATTATGGACTATATGCAACTTAAGTTAATAACTGAACAGGGGCTTAATAATTTCATGTATTTCTCTGAAAAGTATAAATTTTATTGTGCTATATAAGAAATTATATATTTTTTTATGTTTTTGCAAGGCAAATGGGGTTAAGTGGATTGCCCAAGGCCACACAGCTAGGTAATTAGTAAGTGTCTGAGACCGGATTTGAACCCAGGTACTCCTGACTCCAAGGCCGGTGCTTTATCCACTATGCCACCTAGTCGCCCCTAGAAGTGATATATTTTTAAGAGTAAAGTGACTGAGACCTTAGGTTTTTCTTCAGTTAAATTTATCTCAGCAGAAGCTCTCTAAATGTATTTTAGAGTCATATCTACAACAAACAGCCCACTCAAAGAAAACAGGATAAATGTGCCATCTAAGTGTTAAACAGAATAAATACTCCTGAATTAAGAGAAGAGTAAAAATGCCATCTAGTGGTAACAACAATAATAAGAAAGACATGATTTTATGCTGTAACTAATTATATATGCCATAACTTGGTCAAATGTATGAAAATGATACTGATATGATAACAAATTTCACACAAATAAATGAAATATATTTAGAATGAGTTCCCAAATTTGGTGTCATTCTTTTGCACAGCTTCCCATCTCTGTACTCTCACAGTCACCATACTTCCTTATTCACATATCATTGCAACAATCTCCTGAATTTTCTATCTCTCTCTACTCCAATTCATCATCCACCTCTCTACAATAAATTCCAGTGGATTCCTCTTATCTATAGGGATAAATATGTCATCCTGTGTTTCATATTTAAAATATTTAACAATGTGGTTCCTTCTTACATCTTAACATATTAGTTTCAGTCACAGACCATGGTCTAGCTATATAAGACTACATGCTGTTCCTCATATAGAATGTTCCAACTCCCATCTTCATGCTGTAGAATTATCATATCATCAGCTATCTATAGTACAGTGGATAAAGTGCTATGCCTGATGTCAGGATGACTCGTCTTCCTGAGTTCAAGTCTGGCTTCAGACACTTACTGATTATGTGACCCTAGGCAAGTCACTTAAACCTGTTTTCCTCAAAACACTCATGAAGAACAGAACATGACTGAAATACCTGAAGATAACAAAACAAAACTAGAAAAGTCTTTTTACCTGGACCTCTAAGAATCCCTGGTCTCTGGTCTCCTTAAAACTCAACTCAAATACCACCTTTTACAGGAGCCAATTCCTGGTCTTCCTAATGCTTTCCCATCTAAAGTTATCGAAGATATGTTTTGGAAATGTATTTATTTCCCTATATATGTATATCAGGATATAATAACTTTGAAAACAGAAACTTTTTGGTACTCGTCTTGTATCCCCAGCTTTTAGCACAGTACTCTGCATGAGCTGCCTTATTAAATTAGCTTTTGGATTCATAAACTTACTAAATGCTTACTGAGTGATAATGAATGACACATATATTACTAAGCAAAAGGGGGAAAATACATACCCAGAAAATTCTATCTCCTGAATAAAATGGTCTTTAAATAAATGAGCTCTCTGAAGGAATCTGTACTACGTTTGAAAAATAAGAGCTGTCACTATCATATCTGCCCTGAGTCTTGAATAATAATAACAAAAATTATCTTTGCACATTAAAGTTATTTTCACAAAAGTCCTTGTCTGGGATCCCATCTTGGCACCTGAGGTGATGATTGATAGATTCTTGAAAGTTATGCCAGTGAATTATAAGGTTTTGCAGCTTTCTCAAATGATGTCCTGACGTACTATTACTATCCGAGAAGCAGTTTAATGAAGTATGGAATGGCTAATCACTAGCCAGTGATGTTCTTAAATGATGAATTCTTTGACCAGAATGATACACAGCAAAAGGAAAAATACAAAATTTTCTTTATTCCTATATGGTCCCCTTCTGTTTCCACAAATGATGGCAATTTTGCCCAAAATGAAAACATGAATGAGAAACAAAAAAAGTTTTCAAGTCATCTACAAATATTAAATGTTGGTATTCTAAATCTGAGTTTTTTCCAGTGAAAAATAAGCAACTTCTAGAAGACAGCACTCATGAATAGTATAAATGCTGCTAACCTACAAAAAATTTTAAAGGTTAATTACTTAAATTTTAAAATACTGATACCAATTATTAAAATTAAATAGTCATTGTCTTGTGCTATCACTCTACTTAATTTTCAGTTATTGTAAAACAATTTTCAGTAGGTTCTGCTCAGTGACTGAGAGGATTTGTATCCAAACCTCAACATCATCCAAAGAACCAAATTTTGAAGCACACACAATGGCTTCAATCTGATCTCACAAGGAAGAGTCTAATTGAAAAAATCAAGCTACCAATGTGGCCAAGTTAAGCATCTCTACTAACTCTCCAATCCAAGAAGCATCAACCAAAAACTGTCACATATAATGTAACATTTTGACATGGTGCACTGCCTTGGAAAAAATTAAGTTAAAATGTATTGTTCAAAACTGACAGATATGTGTGTGTGTGTGTGTGTGTCTGCATAAAATAATTTTAAATAATTAAACTTTCAAGGTTTTTTGTAAGTTTGAAACATAGTTCTGGGTCTATTGAAGTTTAAAATTTCACTGAGTCTTTTGAGATACCCTGTACATCTTGCCATAAATTCTTGATCAGTATGACTTCAAAAAAACCTTTTACAAATACAATACCTAGCAAATCATTCTAATTTTCCAAACACATCAAAACATGTTGCAAAAGTATTTGAAGACATATAACAATAATGAAAATTAAATTATTTCATGTATCTTTTATATGTATCCTTACAGTTGCTATAGCTAAAAATTTTATCACTTTGTGACAAACCTGATAGTGAGAATCTCTAAACTTAAGCTGATGCTAAAACAAGATAAAAATATATATGTGTATATAAATATACACATATATATGATCCACCATTTGGGTTGAAGGGGATACTCAAAAACCTTCCATCTTGGTAGACCCTTCCCAATCCTACATACTGTTCAGCATAAATTTTGTGATACTCGTATCATTTCCATGGCATTGATGAGGCAGAGGGGGACTTCAATAGAAGTTAATGAAATAAACTTATAAAAATATCTTACATTTAGATGAAAAATGTAAAGTAATGGTCTATCAAAGAACAAAACATAGTAAAGTACACCACTGTGACTAAGGCTCCCAAAGAGATTACAATTTTATATATAAGCAAACATTGTATACAGTAACTGTCACTATTTTAAAGCTAACAGTAAGTAGGACAACATAGGATGATAGAATATAAGTATATATTACTTTTGGAATAAGAGGCTCTTATCTCAAATTTTAGTTTATCTGAGCATCAGTTTCTTTATCTGTAAAATAAGGGGATTATTCTAGGCTATGTCTAAGGGAGTCTTAAAATTCTAACTCTTATGAAGCTATTATCGTATTATTCCTATTCCTATTCCTCAATAATTTCAAAACCATATACAATGGTAGCTAATGACTGCACAAAGTTAGCTGAAACAGGTAACACATTGAAGAAAGTTCTCATATTGCTTGTAAAATAAAGATACAGAGCTCAAGAAGACCACATGCTCAAGAGTGGAAAATACAGTAAGTCAGGCATTAATCTATTTAGGGTACTATAATGTGAAAGACATTGACAATACAGTGCATCTTGACCAATTCAAATATACAAGGGGTCCTTGTATTGATACTTTCAGTATAAGATGGAAAACATTTACTATAAAGGTTCATTATGGTCCAATGTTTTTATTTTTATGGAAGTTTTCTTGGAACTACAAAGTAATCCTTAGTCAAAAACATATTTGGACCTAAGAACAAAGTTTGGTTGCCTTACTTCAAAATTCATATTTCTACTATGCTATAAGAGTGGCTAAAAAGAGAAATTCTGTGTATTGTTAGGAAAAAAAAATCTGCAATAATCTGTCCTTTTGCTCTCCACAGAAATTTCCCAGTAGTGGGCAAAAAAAAAAAAGAGTTGTGCCCTAAAGGATAAAAGCACTGAAACAGGAGTCAGGAGATTTTATATCAGTTCTGCCTCACTGTGGGGCCTTCAATGTTCTGTACATTATTATCCTTTCATATTTACTTGGACCTGTGATCCAATCAGTGTGGATTCTCTCTTTAAAGTAGATAATTATTCAATTTCAGAGTTGGAAGGGACTCTTACGTCCATCTATTCCAACCCATTGCCAAAATGAATCCCCACTCAAAATGGTATCCAGCCTCAGTTTGAAGGCTCCAAAGAGAGTAATTACTCCACTTCTCAAAGCAGCCTACTCCACTTTTATTTTTTTACAATTAAGGTTTTCCTGATATTAAGTCTAAATCTATCTCCTTGAAATGTGTACACTTTGCCCATGATTCTGGTCTCTGAGGCCAAACAAAACCACTCTAATCCTTTTTTAATATGACAAACCTTAAAATACATTGAAGAGAACTATCATGTTCCTTTCTTTCTTCTTCTAAAAATGCCCAGTTCCTTCAACCATTCTTCATATATCTCAGACTCAGAGACATTTACTATATTAGTTACACTGCTTTGGACATTCACCAGTTGATCAATTTCTTCTTAACTTGTAGCATCAAGAACTGAACACAATATTGTAGATGAAGTCCAAAGAGAGCAGAGTACAGCTGGACTATCATTTTATTTCTATAGATTTCAAGTAACCCACCCCTCTTTCTACTCTGTGATTTTTGTTCATGACTTCCTATAATGCTCCAGAGGAGGTCCATTTGAGGTAGTCCTTCCTCTAATTCTCTTGACAATCCAAGGATACTAGTGCTATCTGCCTTTCCTCCCAAATATCTCACTGATATCTTTTATGCCAGTTCTCCAACAAAAAATTTTTCACTGCTAATATATCATGACCTATTCATAACCCAACATGTGCATCTATATTGCCATCTGGGTAACCTGTAACTTTAATTCTTTGAAGAAAATGGCATTTATTGATTTAAACTTATATAGTATTCCTGGAAGAATACAGATATTTAAAAGATGAGCCAATGTTTCAGGAAGAAAGTCAACATCATCAGGGTATTATATTAATGTATTATACTATTTCTTAAGAATGTTGATTACAGAAATGCAAATTAAAGCTTCTCTGAGGTACCACCTCATACCTCTCATACTGGCCAATATGACCAGAAAGTATAATGACCATTGTTGGAAGGTTTGTGGGAAATCTGGGACACTATTACACTGCTGGTGGAGCTGTGAACTCATCCAACCTTTCTGGAGATTAATTTAGATCTATGCCCAAAGGGCAACAAAAATGTGCACACCCTTTGTTCCAGCAATACCACTACTGAGTCTATACCCTGAAGAGATGATGGAAAAGGGTAAAAACATCACTTGTACAAAAATATTCAAAGCATCCCTGTTTGTGGTGGCAAAGAATTGGAAATCAAGTGAATGTCGTTCCAATGGGGAATGGCTTAGCAAACTGTGGTATATGTATGTCATGGAACACTATTGTTTTATTAGAAACCATGAGGCATGGGAATTCAGGGAAGCCTGGAGGGATTTGCATGAACTGATGCTGAGCGAGATGAGCAGAACCAGAAAAACACTGTACACCCTAACAGCAACATGGGGGTGATGATCAACCTTGATAGACTTTTGCTCATTCCATCAGTGCAACAATCAGGGACAATTTTGGATTGTCTGCAATGGAGAGTACCATCTATATTCAAATAAAGAACCATGGAGTTTGAATAAAGTTCAAGGATTATTCCCTTTAATTTAGGAAAAAAAACCTGATATCTTATTGTCTGATCTTCTCATCTCTTATACTTCATGTTTCTTCCTTAAGGATATGATTTCTCTCTCATCACATTCAATTTGGATCAATGGGCAACATGGAAACACTGTAAAGACTGACAAATTGCTTTCTGTGGGGGGGATGGGGGGAGGGAAGTAAGATTGGGGGGAAAATTGTAAAACTCAAAATAAATAAAATCTTTAATTAAAAAACAGTGCAGAGGGAGAAGATTAAAAAATGAAAAAGAAAAAAATGCTGATTATACTCAAATCTCACTTTACAATAAAGGTATATCCCTGTAAAGACATATATGATACAAATATAAACACTAGTTCTCACAATTTTAAGGATTATTTTTATAAAGTAAATAATAACGTCCTTCCCTCCCACCCCTCACAATTTTTTAATCTTCATACATCAGATATACTTTTAGTAAGATATCATGTTTTCATGGAGAGTTTTCAATTTCTCAGGAAAAACAAAAATGTAAAGCAAAGTAATACTTTATTATTTCTTACTATTACTGAATATTGTTATTATTGAATAAAATTTACTGAGAGTACTTATCAAATTAATGACCTAATTTGAAAAGATATGCAATACACAGGTTTAAAAGAAAAGATGACAATGTCTATAACAAGAAGCACATGGTGTCTTTAATCTGAGCAATGGAATGTACTTCTAATATCTAAAATCCACAGTATTGCATTATTTCATTTCACTTTGTGAATCCAAATGTGAGATGAGAATCTATAGTGAAACATCCCATAATGAATTATACAGGAGGCAGCGAGAGAATGCAAACTGATCATGTTACAGTTCACATTCTCTTTTGCTCCTGAAGGAGTTATAATAATATGTAGTAACATATATTTACTTCCCCTGTCTCATTCTCTTAGCAAACAATTTTCCCTGAAGTTTTGGACACTTGTTACCAAAAATGTAGTTTCTGAGATTTCTGGAGAAGGAAGTAAAATATTATTCTTTGACATTTTATTTTCTGCTCCAAATGAATAAATGAAAGTCAAATTAGTGTACAAAGCAAACAGCAATTCAAGTGAATACTTTCAGTGAATAGCTAATATGTTTTAAAATTAGCTTGTTCCCATAATTGATTAACCAGGATTATTAGACATGTGAATCAGGAAGATCAAGTTTGAATCCAGATATTTAATGGTTACGAGAGCTGGCCAAGTTATATAACTATTTTAAGTCTCAGCTACTACATCTGTAAAATGAAAGGGGTTGTATTTATTGGAGTCTGAGGTCTTTTCTAGTTCTAAGTCTATGATTCTATAATATCTTAATTCTACAGATAACTTCTTAATTGTAAAATAGATTAGCTCTCAAAATAAAATAAGTTTAAAACAAGGTGTCACAGACCAATTCTTCTCCCCACATACCATACCCCTGCAAGTGTGGTCAGGGCGGCTAAGTGGTGTAGTGGATAAAGCACCAGCCCTGGAGTCAGGAATACCTGGGTTCAAATCTGATCTCAGACACCTAATAATTACCTAGCTGTGTGGCCTTGGGCAAGCCACTTAACCCCGTTTGCCTTGCAAAAAAACTAAAAAAAAAATGTCTATGGGTCACTTCTCAGATTCTTGTTTTGCTTTTTTAATTCATAAGAAAGAAATGCTAAACTTCTTAAGCAAAGGAAAATAGAATCATCAAACTGAATGGGGCTTTAGAGGCCATCTTCTAGTCTAATCTATTAATTTTTTGAGTAAGCAAAAAATGAGCTCCAGAGAATTAAAGTTTTTTATTCAAGATCACACGGTAGATATGGCAGGCATGGGATAATAATCAACATCTTCTGACTAAATATTCATCCCCCTCTTCATGTGCTGTAGATTATTTGCTCCTGTTACAAACTGATATATAAACTCTATGGATCACCTCAACTAATTCTCTGAAGGTTATGTGACTCAAAGTCACAACCATATAACATCATCCAGAGAACATCTGTAGTTTAGGTAAGGTATTTAAACAATGGGACAGCTTGAGTTTGTGGAAAGCACAGGGCAATGCTGCAATTACAGCTTGTCCTTTTCTTTAATTTAATTCTGAGACTAACTCATTATTTGTCATCAATGTCTGCCCCATATACACATATTTAAGTACCAATTCATGAGATTGGTCTTTCAACTGAATATTGTGGACTGGAAAGTAGGCATCTTTCATCCACTTAAGTTTTTCTGAATAAATGATTAAGGCAATTTCAGAGCATTCATGTAGCTTCACTGTGATTATCCTGTGATGTTGTGGGCTTGATACAACTGTCCACAAAGCATCTAGATAACTGCACCATGCACAGAAAATCCCTCTTCAATTTGGAACTTCCTTAGGACATGTTATAAAGAAAATAAACATTTTTTGGTAAACTAAATATCTCTATATTAAACCTTACTCATTAAGCATCTCACTTGAACATAATTTAGCTGTAGCTGTATTTAACAAGAAATCTCATTTTTCTCAATGAATGCATGAGAAATTCCTTGTTTGAAAAGATTCCTTAAGTCTATACTTTGGTCAGTTCAGTAAATGCTTTTTAAAAAATTGACAAAACAAGACCTTATATTCTCTGTACTTTTCTGTTAAATTGTGTGAATGAATAAAGAATATGTGTATACATAAAATATAAAAACTCAAAAAAACTGTTCGCTCACATATATAAATAATCCAGATACCTGAATAAGTATATTTATTTATCTACTTAGTTATCTCTAGTTTCTCTCCTGAACTTCAGTCCTCCACTATCAACTACCTAATGGATATTTTACACTGGATGTCAAAACAGGCAAAATGTCCTCTATTTTTTCTACACAAACCTACTTTTCTTCCAAACTTCCCTTTTAATCATTCAGATTCAGAATCTCAGGGTCATCCTCAATTCCTCACTCTTTCTCACCCACTTTTGTTTCCAAGTCTACTGAATTCTACCTCCATAATATCTATCCCTTCTCTCTGTTCTTTTCAATTGATACTACCATCAACCTTGTTCAGGGACCTCATTGTTCCTCTTCTGATTTCCTAATTGGTTTCCCTTCAATTGTTTCTCCCCTTCAATCTATCCAGCATATGGGATCAAAACTGATATCCTATATCATATGTCTGACCATATCATTCTCCTTTTCAGGAACGTCTGGTGGTTTCCTCTTGCCCTGAAATCAAATAACTCCACTCCTTTGGCCTAAAAACTTCTACATTTTGTTTCCAACCTTTTTTTCCTAGGCTTATTACATAAATGTCCCTTCAGAGACTATGTTCCAACCAACCTGGATTACTTCCTGTCCCTTCCCCAACATCGCTATGCTTGTGTGAAATCTACTCCACAGGCACACAATACAATCAATCCATCCTTACCTTTGCTTCTTGGAATCTCCTGCTTCCCTCAAGGTGAAGCTCAAATAATATCTCCTATCCAAAGACTTTTCTAAGTCTTCCAGCTGTTGGTGATCCCCCCATCTCTACACTGAAATTACTTGGCATTTATTCTGTATTTACTCATCTATGAATGTATAATTTCGCCTTGAGAAAAGACATTTTTCCGTGTCTCTTTTCCTTTTCAAAAACAAACTCCTTAAGTAAAAGTTGTTGAATCGTTTCCCTTCTACTTTCTCACTCATTTCTCATTATTTTGCTATCTTGATTCTGATCTGTTCACTCAATTGCAACTGTTCTCTGCAAAGTTACTGTTGATTTCTTAAGTGCCAAATCTGACATCATTTTCTCAAATTTATCCCTTTCCATCTCTTTACATATCTAACAATGATGAATATCTCCTGGAAACTCTCTTATCTCTAGACTTGCAGGATATTTTTCTGTGTTGACTCTCCTCTTACCTTTTGATTCCATTTTGTTGAATCACAATCCATAGTTGGTCCTGAGGGTAAACCCCAAGACTTTCTCTTGGGCCCTCATCTATTTTCACTCTTCAGAGTTCTAGTCCCAAATCACCACTTTTTTAAAGGAGATTTCAAAACTGGATGTCCCAAGGGTATCACAAACTGAACACATCTAAAACAATATTACCTTACTTCCTTAAAGACAAGGCTTTTCTAAAAATTTTACACAGAGCACCTACATTCTTCCAATTACCCATAAACTCTATGTTATTCTTGATTTTTCTCTCCCCTCACTCTATATATCTAAAGAGTTGCCAGTAAATCTTACCAATTCTACTTCCCTGCCATATCATGCATACATTCCAGTTCCTCTACTCACAAATTTAACACTTTCATTCTGGTTCTCATCACCTCTTACCTGGACTATTACAATAGCCCACTATTGTTTTCTTTTCTCCAAATTCTCTCTCTGTCTTCATAGGTCCCCAAAGAGATTTTCTAAAACACAGCTTAATACCAACACTTCTAATATGGTATTTAAAAGAGTCTCATAACCTGCTAACAACTTAAACATTACTCCCCTTTGCACATTCTATAGTCTGGAGAAACTGGACTTCTTGCTATTCTTCACATGACATGCTATTTCCCAGCTCCATGATTATGTATAGGTTGTTCCCCATGACTGAAATACACTCTTCACTCACTTCTGTCTTGTAAAATTCTTTACTATCTCAAAGCTCAGCTTTGAACCTACCTTCTACAAGAGGCATTTCCTAATCTCTCTAGCTCCTAATGTCTCTCCCAACTAAACTACCTGTATTTACTTTGTTTGGATTTTTTCATGTACACCTTGTCTTCCCTTCTGCATTCTGGTACAGCGTAGGAGCTTAATAAATGTTTGCTAACTAAATTAATAAAGCATTGATGAAAAACATATATTCTCACATATAGATAACTCTGGATACTGCAATGTGATTTCCAATCCATCCAGTCCAATAAACATTTATTTATAAACAGCCTTCCCTGTGCTGGAACTGTGCTAAGCCCTGGAATACAACAACATAGACTCAAGGAGCTTACAATCTAATAGGGGATGGAAGCAAGGCAAGGGGATGTCAGAAATAGAAAAAGCATGGGGGGGGTAGTTTTGTTCTTTAGAGTTAAAACCAACTAAAATGCAGAAGCTGTGGAGAAAGCCAAAAAGCCCAGTCTCTGCCCTCTTATAAAGGAAGGCACTGTGAGAAGTCTGGTTCTCTTGCTCAGTCAAAGAATTTATCCCTAGGGGCTAAGCTAACAGTTGTTAATAAGACTTGCCATACTTTGCTAAGTTGGTGCTGAGAAAACAGGCATTGTCAGAGGGTACAGGCTGGAAGCTTTTACAATTTGGGAGAATCTGCTAGAACCATAGAACCATCTCCACACAATGATGAGATGTCTGATAATATTTTGGTAAAGAAGAATGTGACATGAAAACTGCTGATTTATCAAGGAATAGTCATAATTGTAAAATCAAGGCACTGTAGTGTCAATGTTATTTTATAAAGTCCTAAGGGTAAATTTTAGATGTATATAGTGTAAACATTCAACTAAAGACCTTGTGTATTCATAGGCTTACAATTTACAACAGCACGTTATAACATCAAGGAAACATATATCAAACTGATCACGTAAGAACTTAAATGACTTTAGATAAAAGCCAGTTTAAAAAATCTTCCAGAGGGGTGGCTAGGTGGCGTAGTGGATAAAGCACCGGCCTTGGAGTCAGGAGTACCTGGGTTCAAATCCAGTCTCAGACACTTAATAATTACCTAGCTGTGTGGCCTTGGGCAAGCCACTTAACCCCATTTGCCTTGAAAAAACCTAAAAAAAAAATCTTCCAGAACAACAGAGGTACAAATTGTTCTTCAGGATAAAGCTTGAAACAGAATGGAGTTAGAATACATTTATTAAGCAAAAAAAAATTTCAGTCATATATATATGTGTGTGTGTATATATATATATATATGTATATATATATACACATAAAAGAATATCATGTCATTTGTATATGATAAACTTTTATTTTGACATTGAAATGTAGAATGGAAAGACTGAAAGTCATATAAAATCTGTATTAAATGATAGCTAAACATTCCCATTCAGAATTACTCTTGAATGAATGTTGATATGAATTACCCCCAAGAAACTTCTGAAACAATTCCAGATATATTTAACAAAAGAAAAATTAATAAGAAATGACAGTTGAGAGAGACTCCATGGGTTGAATTATAACTAATGGTAACTGTATTTGACCACAGATATGGTAATAGTCTACAAAGAAAGTATTGTTATAAAGTTTTATCTAATCTTGAGAAAGCAGAAATTTCTTACTGAAATTATTTTTTATTATCTTACATCACATTCACTTGATGAAATTTGTTATTTAATGCATCCAATGTTGACAAGCAATCTTAGGAGCCTTAATTTAGAGCAGAAAGGGACTTCTAAGGTCATATGATCCAACTATCTCATTTTACAGATGGGGAAAATGAGTCTAAAATGGACAACTTGCCCAAAATACACAGGTAGCAAAAATCAGTGACAGGATTTTAACCCAAGTCCTTTCTTAAGTGTCTTGATTTTAAAAAAAAAAATAGCCACAGAGATGAATGTTTTATATTTTTTTAATTGAAGTAGTAAGTCTATAGAAATGATTCAACATTAGAATGATTTTATATATATATATATATATATATATATATACACACATACATATATGTGTGTGTGTGTGTGTGTGTGTGTGTGTGTGTGTGTGTGTGTGTAAAACTTAGTTCTTATAATTCTAAAATAGGACTTGGAATAATTTTGATAAATGTTCTCAGGAGATTCTAGGAAGTTATTTTAAGCAGTTATATGAACAAAGATTCTAAATAAAGGGAACTCAAACAACTAACAATCAAAGTTAAAGGTAAACTTGGAGGCAAAAATAATTCAATTTGAAACCATGGAAAGAAATCTTACAAATAGTTTCTAATACGTAAATATTTCAGATCCAAAGTAAAACTGAATCACTGCTCTGTTGTTTCAATTAAACAAATATTAAATGATAACAAAACCAATAGTTGACACTACTGATTACAGCTATTTAAGGGCTACAAGGCATATTTAAGTCTCTCTATAATCCTGAGATATAGATACTAATGGTATTATGATTAATTCATAAGTGAGGTAAAACTGAGTCTTGCCCATGGTCATATGGCTAAGTACAGGTCAGAGGCAATGACCTCAGGTCTTCCTAAAGCCAAGTCCAGTTCTGCCTTCACTATACCATAATGAACCTGCCGTCAGCAAAACACTGCACTAAGCACAACAAATATGAAGAAGAAAAATGACAGTTTCCTTTGTCAAGAAGCTTTCAATTTGGAGACTTTTGGGGCAGAGCCAAGATGGCAGCATAAAGCTAACATGCTCCCAGAGTTTTTCCCCACATAAAGTTAAATGAAGCTTCCACAAAGACATTAAAACAACAGATCCCACCAAAAAAGGATAAGATTGAAACAAGTTTTCAAATATAGCACAGTCAAGGTCTGTCTCTTCTAGGGAAAAGGGGAAGGAAATCCCAGCTAGGCAGTAGAGCAGGAAAGTCAGCGGGAAGCTTTCTATCACAGAGTAGTCCAGGTCCTGGCAGCTAGAAAACAGTACAGGTCCCAGCAGATAGCAAGTCAGCAGCAACCCCAAACAATGACTGAAACCTGGGAAGAATGTGCCAAAAGACAGCACTGGATTGGGAACAGATCACTGCATAGGCAGAGCCTGGATATAAAAGAGGAAACAAACCTCTGCATAGGCAATGCCTAGGCTGCATAGGAAACATGCTGACCAGTGAGAAGTCAGGCATCAGACCCCAGCCCCAACATAAAAAGCCTGGATCTATGCTCCCTATACCCCAGAAGCAGAGCTCAAACAATCAAAATGAGCAAAAAAAAAAAACCCAAAACAAAAACAAACTAAAAGAGTGCTAACCACAGAAAGCTACTATACTTATAGAGAGGATAAAAATGTCACCTCAGGGGTAGCGAGGTGGCGCAGTAGCTAGAACACCAGCCCTGGAGTCAGGAGGACCTAAGTTGAAACCAGCCTCAGACACTGAATAATTACCTAGATTTATGATCTTGGGCAAGTCATTAACCCCACTGCCTCACCAAAAAAAAAAAAAAAAAAGTCAACAGAAAAAGAAAGTAGTGAAATATTATCTCAGTGAAAAGTCTCAAAGGAGTCCATGAATTGTACTCAAATCTAAAATATCATAGAAGAGGTTAAAAAAGAATTTAAAAACCAAAGAAGCAAGGAAGAAGAAAACTGGGAAAAAAGAAATGAGAGCCATGTAGGGAAATTATGAAAAATTGACTAAAGAAATTAAAAAAGAATATAACTCTTCAAAAAATAAAATCAACCAATTAGAAAAGGAATCCAACTCACCTAAAATTCAAATTGAAAAGGAATGCAATTCGACTAAAATCAATCAAATGGAAAGGGAATACACCTCAGCAAAAAGTAAAATTAATCAATTAGAAAAGCGAACACAGACCTTGGACAAGTCACTTAATTCCATTGCCTTAAATAAATAAAAATAAAAATACGGTATTTTAGAGGGCAAAGGACCTTGGATTAAAACCAAGAATTCACTACCCAGCAAAATTCAGCACATTCTGTCAGGGAAAAAGACAGATGTACAACGAAACAGAGGGCTTCCAAAATTTCCTGATAAAAAGACCAGAACTGAACAGAGAATTTGATCTTCAACTACAGGACTCAAGAGATGCATAAAAAGGTAAATGAAAAGGGGGGGGGATGACAAAACAAACATCAGTCAAGAACATTAAATTGCATACAAGGGAAGATAAGGCTTGTAACTATTGAGAATTGTATTTCTTATAGTAATGAAACTTTGAATATAGCTGAAAAGATTGTACTGAGAGGATATGGGAATGGGTGGCTCTTTTCCTATTGAAGAATCTCAAAATGACATCACTTTGTTTGAGACAAATTAAGGGCATCAGACTATAGCTGACCAGACCAATACAAGCTCAGAATGCTCTACCAGAGATTGTGGACAAATAGTCTAGGTGAAAAGCTGGGGTGTTTACTCTAAATTCATGTGTCTCATGTTTCCTTTGACCTACTTTAATTCTATCTTGCTCACAGAAGTCAGTACTTTCTCTGATGAGGGGCATCCTATGCTGGGCAGTCCTGTGCCAGGGCTTCCCATACCTTAAAGATCTTAATAGAGACCTTCAGATTGTCCCAGGACTTAAAGAGTACTTAGAAGTTCTATTCTTAATTAAATCATTTACTAGAAACATAGAGGTTTGTTTGTTGGTTGGTTGGTTGGTTGGTTCCTGTCCTTCTTCAAAAAAAAAAAAACCCAAAATGACATCACTATGTTTGAGAGAAAGTACACTGTGTCCTACTGTGGTTGATCAGGCCAATACAAGCCCAGAATGCTCTACCACAGGTTGGGCACAAATAGTCCATCTGGACACCTGGGGTGGGTACTCCAATCATAAACATGTCACGTTTCCTTTGAGCTCCTTCAACTCTGCCTTCCTCATAGAGTACAGCCCCCTCACTGATGAAGGCATGCCATGCTGGGTGGTTCTGTGCTAGTTCTCCCGAGCTACACAATCAATTCTAAAGTTCTTCGGTGAAATCTTCAAGGTGTCCTGGTATTTCTTCTTCTGACCCCCTTGTGGGCACTTGCTCTGAGTGAGTTCTCCATAGAATAGCTTTTTTTGGTAAGCATACATCTGGCATTCTAACAAAATGTCCAGCCCATCATAGTTGCAATCTCTCTAGTAATGTTGGAATGCTAGGCAGTTTAGCCGGAGAAAGGACTTTGGTGTCTGGTGTTTTCTCCTGCCAAGTGATCTTCAGAATCTTCCTAAGACAATTTAAACGGAAGCGATTCAGTTTCCTTACATGGTGCTGGTAGACTGTCCAGGTTTCACAGGCTTAGAACAAACTTTCAGTTTGATAGTCTAATACCTCTTCTCTCCCACACTTTCTTTTGGAGCTTCACAAATACTGACTAGCTCTGGTAATGTGAGTGTTAATCTCATTGTCACTGCATACCTCCCTGGAAAGGACACTGCCAAGGTAAGTGAACTTGTCCACAGTACTCAGAACTTCTCCATTAATTACAACAGTAATCAATGGTTCCACATAAGGATGGTATGATGCTGGTTAATGGAGACCTGTGTTTTCTTGGTGTTAATTGTTAGACCAAAATTAGCACAAGCCTCAGAGAACTGATCCATACTTTGTTGCAACTCAGCTTCAGAGGCTGCAAATAAAAGTATTGTGCACCAACACTCCCTCCTCTTTGGTCTTGGCTTGTAGTCTTTTCAAGTTCAAGAATTTGCCATCAGTGAGTTAGCTGACCTTGAGGCCATGTTCATCCTCAGTGAAGGCATTTGATAACATGACTGAAAACACCATGCTAAAAAGATATCACTCATAGCCAAAGAAGTTTGTAGTATCATGGGGCAGAAGGTCATAACCTACTTAGAAATGTTGGATATAAAGGGATTAGAAAGTGATTTTATCTTAATCCATACTTTAGTTAACTAGGGTTTAAGTACCATGGTTAGGGAACTAAAGGGAGGGAGTGTGAAAGAGAGTATGTTGGGGTGGGGGGGTACAGCTGGTTCATGAAGTGATTTGGCTTTGCATGATGCTCTGGCTCATGAGGACTGTGTGTCCATGAAGAGTACTTGAAAAAAGGATAGGATATAAAGTGATTATAATCTGATGCTATTCATGATTCTTGAGAAGTATATTTCTAATGAGACAAAAAAGAGGAGGGTACTTAGTATGAGGTAATGCTGCTTATCAATCAAGTATTCAATCAAGCAGTCTTTGTACTTTGATTCACAGTACTTCCATCAGGTTAGATAAAAGGTGCATAATTTGACAAAAGGGATGTAAGTACAAAACAGTGTTAAAACAATAAAAACATTAATGGATAAATAATACAAGGAAGGGAGAGTGTGAACACTGAGAAAATTCAATTCAACAGATTTTGCCCAGAGCAGGGAAAAGCTACATTCCCAATTGGGTATAAATATCTATCCTCCTCTACAGGAAAGTGGGGTGGGGCAGAGGGAAATGAAAAGGAAAGAAGTAAATGTTAAAAGGGAAGGCCAAAGCATAACTGAAAAAAAAATTGAAGTCACAACTTAAAAGAAAAGATTAAGGGTAAAGAGAGTAAAACATTAGTGAGAAGGAATAAGAGGTAAGGAAAAAGAAAATTACAAATGGGGAAAGATAGCATGGAGGAAAATAAAGAATTAGTAATCTTAACTGTAAATGTGAATGGGATGAACTCTCATAAAAGAGAAGCAGATAGCAGAATGGATTGAAAACCAGAATCCTAAAATATGTTGTTTACAAGAAACACATTTGAAGCAGAGAGATACACACAGGGTAAAGGTAAAAGGCTAGAGTTAAAATATATTAAGCTTCAGCAGAAGTGAAAAAATCAGGGGTAGTGAACCTAATATCAGACAAGGCAAAAGCAAAAATAGATATCATTAAAAGGGATCTCTTAAAAGGCACCATAGACAATAAAGTTCTATCATTATTAAACAGGCATGCACCAAGTGATGCAGCAACAAAATTCTTAGAGAAGAAACAGAATGAATTACAAGGAGACATAGAAAGTAAAACTTTAATAAAGGGGGACCTCAACCTCCTTCTCTCAGAAGTAGATAAACTGAATCACAAAAAACAAAGAAAGAAGTTAAAAAGGTGAATAAATCTTAGAATACTTAGATATATGATAGACATCTGGGGAAAACTGAATGGGGATAGAAAAGAAAATACATTTTTCTCTGCAGTACAAAACTGACCATTTACTAGGGCATAAAAACCTCATACTAAAATGCAGGAACACAGAGGTAATAAATGTAAGCTTTTCAGATCATGATGCAATAAAAATTGCAAGTAATAAAGGGTCATGGAAATTAATTTTAAAGAATGAGTGGAACAAAGAACAAATCATAGAAATAATAATTACATCCAAGAAAATAACAAAGAGACATCAAATCAAAATTATGGGATGCAGCCAAAGCAGTTTTTAGGGGAAATGTTATATCTCTAAATATTTATATGAATAAATAGAGAAAAAGTGAGCATTGAACTGGTATAAAACAAAAAGACCTAGAAAAAGAACAAGTTAAAGACCCCCAATTAAATATTTAATTAGAAATTCTGAAAATCAAAGTAGAGATCAATAAAACTGAAAGCAAGAAAATCACTGAACTAATACGTAAAACTAAGACTTGGTTTTATTAAAAAAACAATAAAATAGATAAATCTTTGGTTAATCTGATTTTTAAAAATAGAACAAAGAAAACCAAATTACTAAGTATCAAAAAATGAAAAGGTAAACTTACCATCAATGAGGAGGAAATTAAAGAGCAAATTTGGATAATTACTGGCCCAGCTATATGCCAACAAATTTAATAATCTGAGTGAAATAGATGATTTTTTTACAAAAATGCAAACTCTCCAGATTAATGGAAGAGGAAATAAAGTACTTAAATAATCCCACTAAATTCCCTATTCCCTAAGGGTCCAGATGGATTTACAAATGAATTCCACAAACATTTAAGAAACAATGAATTCCAAATCTATATAAACCACTTTTAAAAATAAGAGAAAAAGGAGTTCTGCCAATTCTTTTTATGATATCAATATTGTTCAGATACCTAAACCAGGAAGAACCAAAACAGACAAAAAAATGTATAGATCAATTTCCCTAATGAACATTGATGCAGAAATCATAAATAAAATTTTAGCCAAGAGATTACAGAAAGTTATTACTAGGATAATATACCATGATCAGGCAGGCAGGAATGTTCAATATTAGGAAAAAACATAACTGAACATTACTACAAAACCAACAGAATTTATGTTTATCTCAATAGATGTAAAAAAGCCTTTGGGAAAATACAACAACATCATGCATTCCTATTAAAAAATTACAGAGTATAAGAATGAATGGAGTTTTCCTTAAAATAATAAGCAGTATCTATTTAAAATCATCAGCAAATATTATATGAATTAGGGATAAACTAGGAGAATTTCCAATAAGATCAGGGGTGAAACAAATATGCCCATTATCACCATTACTATTCAATATAATATTAGATAAAATACTGTATCTCATTTGTTTCTGCATGAGAAGGAAACATAAAGAAGGCTAGAAGAAACCAGAGAATAAGAAAACTCTCAGAGTTACATACTGAATTTATACTTAGCAATAAGAGAAGGAAAAGAAATTGAAGGAATTAGAATGAGGATGCAAAACTTTCATTCTTTGCTGGTATACTTTGATGATATATTTAGAGAATCTCAGAAAATCATTGAAAATACTACTTAAGGGGCAGCTAGGTGGCACAGTGGATAAAACACCAGCCCTGGAGTCAGGAGTACCTGGGTTCAAATCCAGTCTGACACTTAATAATTACCTAAGCTGTGTGGCCTTGGGCAAGCCACTTAACCCCATTGCCTTGTAAAAAAATAAAAAAAAGAAAATACTACTTGAGGGGGAGACTAAGGTGGCGCAGTGGATAGAGCACCGGTCCTGGAGTCAGGAGTACCTGAGTTCAAATCCAGCCTCAGACACTTCATAATTACTTAGCTGTGTGGCCTTGGGCAAGCTACTTAACCCCATTGCCTTGCAAAAACCTAAAAAAAAAAATACTACTTGAAACAATTAACAAATTCAGCATAGTTGAAGAATATAAAATAAAGTCACAAAAATCATCAGCATTTCTGTACATGAACAACAAAATCCAAGAGCAAGAGATAGAAAGAGAAATTCCATTTAAAGTACCTGCAGACAATATTAAATACGTGGGAATCTACTTTCCAACACAAATCCCCAAACTGTATGAAAACAATTATCTCACATCTCTCAGACTGGTTAAGATGACAAAAAAAGAAAAGCAATTAACATTGGAAAGACTGTGGGAGGTCTGGGCCACTCCAACTATTCTGGAGTGCAATATGGAACTATGCCCAAAGAGCAATAAAACTGATCATTTGCAATAGCAATACTAGGTCTATATCCAGAAGAAATCATAAAAAAATGGAAAAAGTCCCACATGTTCCAAAACATTCTTAGCAGCTCTTTTTGTAGTGGCAAAAAATTGTAAATTGAGGGGCTGCCCATCAATTGGGGAATGGTTGAACAAGTTATGGTTTATGAATGTTATAGAGTACTATTTGTTCTATAAGAAACCAAGACTAGTCAGACTCTAGGGAAACATGGAAAAAATTATAAGAACTGGGGCATCTAGGTGGCACAGTGGATAGAGCACTGGCCCTGGAGTCAGGAGTATCTGAGTTCAAATCCGGCATCAGACACTTCATAATTACCTAGCTGTGTGGCCCTGGGCAAGCCACTTAACTCCATTGCCTTGCAAAAATCCTAAAAAGAAAATTCCTCCAGCTACACTATTGATACAACAGAATTGTCATACCTCAGGTCATATCTACTTTGGATAACCACAAACTGAGTCTATATATTAGACACACACACACACACACACACACACACACACACACACATACCTTACATTCAGGCACACATATATTACAATAAAAAAAGAAAAGTAAGTTTTACATAATATTTTGATGTCTATTTTACAATGTATATGAAATGTTCATTTTATTTAGTTTTAAATTCATAATAAACAAAAGTCAAGGTCACTAGTCAATATTTGGAAGAATAAATTTTACATTTAAAAAAAAAATTGGAACATTTTCCTACCTGTAGTCTAGTAGTGCCTTACTTGTTCAACATGACTTTTCCCCCAAATCACTGACTAATAAAGGCAATCTGCAGCCTATGATCTGAACCAACTAGAAATTTCGGACAGAAATTTCGGAGGGGAGGGGGCAGTGAAGCCAGGATTGCAGAGAAAAGGCAGAAATTCCTGTTAACTCATTCCCCTAAAAACTATGTCAAAAAAAAAAGCTGTCAAATTATGACTCTAGACAAAATTTAGAGGAACAGAACCCACAGAAAGACTGAAGGATACAATTTCCCAGTTCAAGGCAAGACAGAAGTTCTGCAGGAAAGGTCTGTTTTACCAGGTCTGGGGGTTGGAAAGAGCTATAGTGCAGTGCAGCCAGGCCAGAGCAAACGAGCTCCAGCCTTTCAGGAACAGCCCATAGGCCCCTGGGCCTGGGTTTGTGGCAGAGGGGTTAGTTTCCAGACCTCTTGGCTCAGGGATCACCAGGGACAGCTTTGAGGGATGGTGAGAGAACTCTGTCACACTCAGAGCTCTGGCCTCAGAGCAGCCCTATGGTGAGAATCTGCTGCAGGAAATCAGGAAAGCCACCCAGCAATTTTAGTGCTCTCTACTCACAGACGTTAAGGGGGTCAAGGAGACTACAGAGGTCTCTCTGCTCTCCCTGGAGCAGGGCTAAGCTGTTTGTCCACACTCCAATCCAGGCTGCAGTATGGGCTTCTACAACACTACCACAGAGGAGCAGGGACCATTATAACAGCTCCAGGGCAGAGAGGAGGGCCTGACGTCATCCACATACCACAGCACAGGCCAAGGGAGCAATCAGAGCCTCTCATAAGACTTTGGAAGAATTGAGGGCCCTGTTAGGTATCCTCAAAACCCTCCAAAGCCTTGGAAGTGTGGTAAATCAGTCACAGGCTGAGGAAATGAGCAAACAACAGAAAAAGAAGAATCTGATCATAGAAAATTACTTTGGTCCCATGGAGGATCAAAATACACACTCAGATGATAAAATCAGATCTTCTGTATCCAAAGCTTCCAAGAGAAATAGAAAATAGGCTCAGGAAATAGAAGAACTCAAAAAAGACTTTGAAAAGCAATTAAGGGAGGTAGAGAGAAAGTTGGGAAGAAAAATGAGAGCAATGCAGATAAATCACCAGCTTAGTGAAAGAAATACAAAAAAATACTGAAGAAAATATCATGTTAAAAACCAGTTTAGGCCAAATGGAAAAAAGCAGCCCCAAAGGCAAATGAGGAGAAGAATGTCTTAAAAAGCAGAACTGACCATCTGGAAAAGGAAATAAAAAAGCTCTCTGAAGAAAATAATTCCTTCAAATGCAAAATGGAACTAAAGGAAGCTGATGCCTTTGTGAGAAATCAGGAAGCAATAAAACAATACCAAAAGACCAAAAATTAGAAGAAAATGTGAAATATCTCATAAACATAAATACCTCATAAACAACTGACCTCAAAAAAAAGATCTAGAAAAGATAATTTTAAAATTATTGGACTACCTGAAAGTCATGACCAGGAAAAGAACCCAGACTTCATTTTTCAAGAAATAATACAGTAAAATTGCCCTGAGATCCTAGAGCAGAGTAAAAAATAGGAATTGAGGGAATTCATTGATCACCTCTGAAATACCAAAAGGAAAATTCCCAGGAATGTTATAGCCCAATTCCAGAACTCTTAAGTCAAAGAGAAAATACTAAAAGCTGTTAGAAACAAGAAATTCAACTACCATGCTCTATAGTCAAGGTTATACAGGATCTGGCAGCATCTACATTAAGGGCTCATAGGGCTAGGAATATGATATTCTGGAAGACAAAAGAGCTTGGATTACAACTGAGAATCAAGTACCCAGCAAAACTGAACATCCTCTTTTAAGGGGAAAAAAATGGACTTTCAATGAAACAGGGGACATTCAAACTTTCCTACTGAAATAACCAGAACTGAACAGAACATCTGATCTCCAAGTACAGGACTCAAGTAAACCATAGAGGGGGTGGACAAGAAGGACTAATTATGAGGAAATTAATGATGTTGAACTGTTTATATTCCTGCATGAGAATAAGATACTGATAACTCATATTAACCTTCTCTTTTATAAGATCAGTTTTAAGGAGCATATATAGACAAGGCACAGGAGGGAGTAGAATATAATGATATAATGTGGTATAAAGATGGAGTCAATGGGTGATAAAGTACTGGGAGGAAGGGAAAGGAGAGGAAGAAGGGACTAAGATATTTCACATAAAACAGTCAAGAAAAAGCCTTTGCAATGGAGTCGAACGGGGAAGGCAAGGAGGAAAGAGTGAGCTTTCATTCTCATCAGAAATGGCTCAGAGAGGAAATAACATGCAAACTTATTAGGGTATAGAAATCTATATTATCCCAGAGAAACAGGAAAGGAAAAGAATGGGATAAAGGGGAATGGGTGATAGAAGAGAGGGAAGATTGTGGAGAGGGTACTCAGCTACAATACACTTCTAAGCAGGGACAGAGTAAAAGAGAGAATAGAATAAATGAGAGTGGGAAGGAATAGAGTAGAGGTACAGCTAGTAATAGCTACTGTGGGAAAAATATTGAAGCAACTTCTTTGGTGGACTTAGGATAAAGAAGGTAACTCCTCCCAGAGACAGAGCCATTGGAATCTGAACATAGACTGAAGTATACTTTTTTCCTCTCTCACTGTTCTTGAGGCTTCTCTATGTTTTTTGGAGGGAGAGAGGGGTTTATGCTTACTCTCACAACAAAATTATTGTAATAAAATAAAATAAACCAAATTGTCACTCAGAAAAAAAAAGCCAGGAAGACCTGAGTTCAAATCCCTCTTCATTTCATAACTGTAGTACCCTGGGCAAGTCACTTAACTTTTATCTGCCCTTAGTTTCCTTAACTGTAAAATGGGCATTGTAATAATGACATCTACCTTAAAAGACTTTTATGAAGATTAAGAGAGATAATATTTGTAAAGTGCTTAGTTAAATCTTTTCCCCTTCCCTGTTGTAAGTATCAAAGTTAGGATTCAAATTTAAGTGCTATAATGTCAAAACTAATTCTTCCCTCCTACCCCCCCCCAATGATGTATTGGTGTAAAAGTAAATTTAGGCATTTTGATCAGTTTTTTTCTCAGTGCAAATTGTAAATATCACATAGATTGATGGTTCCCACTTGACTTTGCTGCAAAGATGATATCTTTCTAAGGTTATTAACGAAGGGGAAGGGTAGGAGACTGTTGGGAATGACTTAAGTTAATCCCTATACTGCCATACTACCTTAACTATTATGAGCTAAGACTTTATGGAACAGAAATGGAACCATCAGCATTAATTTTTCCATGGTCATTTGACATTGGGATCCAGGTGTACAGGGCAGAGAAGAAAGAAACAGTTTTAAGACTCTGGTAGGGAACTGCCAAGAACACAGAAAACTTACATGTTAGTGACTTATTTGCTTTTGCCTTCTGTGGATTTTTTTCCCCTGGGAGTTATTGGATATATTTTTATTAAAGGAATAATTTATTTGAAAAAAAGGGGGGCAGCTAGGTGGCACAGTGAATAGAGTACCAGCCCTGGAGTCAGGAGTACCTGAGTTCAAATCTGGCCTCAGGCACTTAATAATTACCTAGCTGTGTGGCCTTGGGCAAGTCACTTAACCCCATTGCCTTGCAAAAAAAAAAAGGAAATTTCTGGCTCTTCAACTTGTTACCTACTTACCCATATGACATACTCCTTCACAGATAAAAGAGGAGTCTTCCCTAGTTCTGTCAAATGCAGAAAAGCAGATTCTTTTCATATCAAGATGTAATAAAAATTATATTTCAGATCATGGTATAATAAAAATTACCCATGATAAAGGAACATGGAAAGATAAATGAAAAATTAATTGGAAACTAAATAATCTAATTCTAAAGAATGAGTGGATCAAACAACAAATTACAGAAATAATCAACAATTTCATCCAAAACAATGATAAGACCATATCAAAATGTATGGGAAGTAGTCAAAACAGTTATTAGGGAAATATTAAATCTCTAAATGCTTATATGAATAAAATAGAGGAAGAGGATATCAATGAATTGGACATGCAACCCAAAAATTTAGATTATGAATGCATTAAAAATCTCCAACTAAATATCAAATTAGAAATTCTGAAAATCAAAGGAGAAATTAATAAAATTGAAAGTAAGAAAACTTTTGGACTAATGAAATAAAACTAAGAGTTGTTTATTAAAAAAAACAATAAAACAGAGAGACCTTTGGTAAATCTGATTAAAAAAGAGAAAGGAAAAAAAACAATTATCATAATTGCAAATGAAAAGGGTGAACTCACTAATAACAGAGGAAATCAAAGTAATAATTTCGAGCTATTTTGCCCAACTGTATAAGAACGAATCTGACAATTTAAGTGAAATGGAGGAATAATTACAAAAATATAAGCCATTCAAAAATACTTAAAAAAAGATATCGTCAATCTGTCTTTAGGATATCTAATTTATTTACAAGCACAGAATTACTAATATAATTAAACATTGCTAAAACATTCAGGAGATATACCATGTTCACAATGAAGTTTCTGAGAAAGCCAATAAAAGTTCCATAAAAATCATAATTTGTTGTCTTCGTTCACTGTAGTCATATATACCTTCTGATTCCAAATTACAATTACCTTCAAGGCCCAGATCTGACTCAGTAACCTATATTTATTCATAAAACATTATGATTTTCCCTCCTTTAGTTATAATTCTTTTTTCACAATATGTCTAATATGGAAATATGTCAAACACGATTGAACATGCATAACCTATATCAGATTATTCACTGTCATGGAAATAGCGAGAAAAGGTAGAGTGGCAGAAAAATGTGAAACTCAAAATTTACAAAAATATCTGTGTTAAAAACTATTGTTTTGAAACTTGAAAGAATAAAATCAAATTAAATAAGCATAAAAAGAAAACAAAACATCATGCTTCTTGAAATAGCACTGGACCAGAAGAAGGCCTCATGATCTTTTCGTCGAAACCAGTTATATGATCTACAAGTTCTCAATTCTTATTAAGGATGAGTTCAATTCATTTCCCTGAAGTCCAGAGATCTTTCAGATGGTATTGGGTAAGGATAAGAATAGTTTAACAGTTAAATAGTAAAGAAGAAGTCAGGAAGGTGGGTAGGGAGAAAGGAAGTTGTAGAGAGCCTAGTCATGGACAAGTTTTTTATCAGAGTAAAGGAAGGAGCTTAATTGGCAGAGCCATTAGTCTCCTTCCTAAGAACCCGAGCTTGTTGCAAAGAAGGAAAAAAAGCAGAAGCATCTAACTTGAAGATCTGGTTGCTTTAATTTATCTTCATCTAGTGAGAAAATCACAATTCTAAACATTTTTATTTGAATAGCTGTTCTTCCTAAACATCAATATAATATTAAAAAACTAGTATTGTTTGGAGTACTCACATTTTCATATTCTGACCTTTTTCAAGTTATATAAAGATTTACGTTTCTTCTGATACAGATTATACAATATTTTTGTATGTCTTTCCAATCTTTTACTAGAATTCTGTTATCTAACAATATCTAACTTGTTTTTTACAGAATAAGGAACCTGGCCATGTCACCCCCTCTATTCAAAGTTTCAGAATTTCTCTATGCATCAGAATCAAATATATTATTTGTTTTTCTCTGTATCCACAGTGCCAGATATTGTAGCAAGATCCTACAGAAAATGTAAAGTATGATTTAGTTTATACAGTCAATTTATGCTCATAAAATTGACTATCATATAAAACAGGACTGTCTAAAATTTGGCCCACCTGTGATTTTATTAAATGCTTTAGTAAATGAAGCAGAGCTACTGCAGAGCTCTCACTAAAATGGCAAATCAAAATCTACTGTCTATTGTTTCAATAAAAACTTTTAAAAGTAAGACCGGACAGCCCTGATATAAAATATAATATGCTAATGCCAACTACCCCACCAACTTCTTTAATCTTTAATTACAATATTTTTTACCTTGTTTCAGAAAATTTAACTGTTTGATGATTCAAAGTTTAAACAAATATTTGGGATGAATTCAATATATTAAGGTTAATATATGAAATTAACTGGAAGACTGTAAAACATTTAAAAAGGTAAAATCAAGAAATTATATGCAATTATAAAATATATCTGAATGAAAGTTTCTATTTTTCCAAGTAGCTGTTTTTCCCACCTTCTAAAACATTGAAATATTGGGGAGTATGACTTCTTTTGATGAAAAATATGTTCAAAATTAGGTGCTTTTATATAAATATACATATATAAATATATATCTCCTAAATATGTAATAGATATCTACTAATTAAGATTTTTTAAAAAATTATAGCAATCATTCTATTGAAATAAGCATTATAATTGCCAATCTTCACCAAATGGTCCACATAACAATAAACTATTATTTATAATACAAGCATATTTCTGAAAGTAAGGTGAAAGACTTCAATATGAAATGAAAAAAATTCTGCTGTCCAAAACCATTCATATTGTTTGAATACATAAATCCCTTGAATCTAGCATAGGACTGCAGGAGTCTAAGTGATGCTACACAGCAATACTTTTTAAAACTTTTAAGTGACACACTTAGGTTCATTAAAATGTTGAATAGTACAACAAATCTTCAATGTTATGGCCAAAGATTACAAGGCTGGAATTCTGCTAAGCATATCCCTTCTGTAACACAGCAGGGGTTTTTAGATCATACAGTCTAATTCTTCATGCTTCTTGCCTGATTTAGATTCCTTCCATCTCTGTAGCAAGTTTGGTCTGTTTGAAAATAATATTAAGAAATAAATGGACATGCAAAGAAGCTCCTCTTAATGTGAGGAAAAAATCTTTCATTTGTCAGAAGCTATAATGAAGCAGAAGACAGCAAAAGAAAATGAGACCAATGACAAAGATCATAGTACAAAAGTTATCTTAAATAATATTTTCTTTTTTTTTGTGTTTGGTCTCTGTCACTTTTCCTTTCCTGAAAATAACTCCTTTTGTACCTGCTTAATATTGTAAAGGATATGAAGTTTGGGAAAGATAATATTTTCCTTTGTATTTTGATAAAGTTACAGGGAACCTTTAAAAAGTTAAATCATTTAATTTTTAATTATTAATCAACTATACTTTTATACTTATTAAATGAAGGTTGATTCAAATGCATTTCTATGTACAACTAATCTAGTAAATTAAGTTATTAAGAGTGTTATAAATTAACAATATATTATAATTTTAGCCAAATTCCTCATATTTTCCCATGACTTCAAAATCTCCAAAAAATTATACACCTTCAATATTCAACTGAGTGCCTCAGTGGATAGAGTCCTGGGCCTGGAGTCAGGACCTAAAATTCAAAGCCAAGCTTCAGACACTTAGTATCTGACTGCCTCAATCCACTGAGAAGAAAATCACTCCAGCATTTTTGCCAAAAAAAAAAAAAAAAAAAAAAAAAAAAAGCATGGACATTACTGATGTGATATGGTTTGCAGGATCGCAAAGAGGTGGTTATAACTGAAAAGCAACATCATGAACAATTTTCATGTATTAAATTTTCCCAGCAGTTTACTTTGTAAAATAAATACCCTAAGTTAATTTTTTTAATGTATATGTAATGACACAAAAATTATGGTCATTTCTGTTTCATTGATATAAACATAGTGTTGAACATCAGTCCTTCAGCTATCTGATGTGAAGAATCGTGGCAAAGAAGAGAGAGCTGAGTATGGAGTCAGGAAAGATCATTAAAAACAAACCACTCCTTTAAGAGTCAGTTTTCTTTTTGTTTTAAATTTTGAATTTTACAATTTTTAAGTCAGTTTTCTCATGTGTAATGACTATTAAAATATCCATAGTTCCTACCTCACATAATTATTCTAAGATAAGATGATATAAAGCCTTTTGTAAACCTTAATGAGCTTATGTAAATGTCAGCTATTATTTCATATCTACATGCACAATTTTAAAAAATTATCTTTTTTATCTATTTGCAGAACTACATAGAAGAAAACTCAGATAAGCTATAAACATATCCACTTATTAAGAAGGGTTGTTACAAAATGCTTAAAGTGTTAACCATCATTGAAAATTATTCATCATAAGTCATCTGCAGAGACTCAGAAGTATCATTTGATCTGATCATATCTTTGAATGCATCATTGTACCAATTGCTGCAACCAAAAGTTTGGTTGAAATAGCTTGGGAACATTTAGTTCTCTCACTTATTGTAGAGATAAAGCCTCTGTGCCAACAATGAAGAGCTAGCATTTTGTATTGTGTGATCAAGTGAAAAACTGAAACAAAGTTTTACTATTAGCAAAAAAACAAACCTATATTATATGTAATTGTATTAAAACAATTATAAACATCAAGAAAAAAACATTCCTTTTTAAAGCATTATAAGGTTTACAAAGCTTTTTCCTCACAACTATCTCATGAGTTAGCTATTATAATCCCCAATTTATACATGAGGTTAACTGCAGTGTACAGAAAGAAATAAAGGAATTGAGTTATATTGTATAGGGTCATATAGCTAATAAGTGTAAAAGTTGAGATTTGAATAAGTTCAATGCTCTTTCCATCATACTGAGACAGTGAACTGCTCAGAGCATGGTACTATATTAGCAACAGGGCAAACAATGGTCTCTTTTAAGAAAAATACATAACATGACTTAGGTAATTATGTAAGGTCTTGACAAAAGCACTCTAAAAGCTCTGTGAAGTTCTGAAAGAAACTTTTGTTATTTTTATGTGATTTGATTACCTGAGTCATAATACGTTTCTTTAATTTATCTATCAATGTTTATCGTGTGTTCAGTATTGTATAAAATACTATGAGGAAATAAGAAACATTTTAAGATCTGGAATTGGATTTCATGTAGGTTAAAAATCAAGCTGGAGAGGTAAACTTAAAATACAAGAAACAACAATGAATAATATAAAATATCATATAATTAAGTTCTAAATAGTTTGGAGTCCATATCTAAAATCTGAGGTACAGTATCATAGAAGTTGAGAAAAGAGAAACATCAATTATAGAGTAATCTACAAAGGCTCAATGAAAAAAATGAGACTTGCGCTGGGCTTTGAAGAATAGGCAGGAGTTAGGAGGTATCTAAGCAAAGGGAACAAGATGAAAGAACCAGAGAATTAATCAAGCAACTTAGATTTAAATATATGTATATATATATATATATATATATATATATATATATATAAAGAGAGAAGTAAAATCACTGGAGAGACTTTGACTACAATAACAGATGAATATAACTTCTGTAAAAGAATATCAAAGAGGTAGCAGGAAGAGTAGAGTGAACTACTATTCCCACTATCAAACAGGAAAAAAAAAAGTCATACTGACTCTTGAAATAGAAATCCAAAAGGAGGGAAAAAAAATCACAATGAATCATTTTTCTAGCCCAGGTTGGCACAAGGTGACAGATAGAGGCCTGCATATACTGGAGATGGGTTAGGCCATGAATGGCTTCAGGAAGCTCTCATGAAAAGTCTGGGCTCTAGAGAAAAAAGAAGTCCCAGACCTATAATAGGGTCTCAGGACCTCTCACAGGTGGGAACAGGTGACAACTGATGGCTGTCATTCACTACCTAGGTTCCAGGTCACAGATCAGAGCACCCTATACTAAGAAGGGTATGTCATCTAGGGTCCACAGGTCATCATATCCTGTGTACTGAGAAAGGTCAGAAGCAAGTCAAAACTGTGTGCTATAGATCCCAGGAGCAGAGTAGCATCTCTACTCTAGCTTCAAGTCGAATTTGAAGTCCAAAGAGAAATAACCAGAGCAGGCTGATATTGGCTGAGTCCAGTACCATTGCTCAAATCCAAACCCAGAGCAAGAACTTGCAGAGCTCAGGCCAGAGTGTAGCAATCAGACTTTTCCCTGGATCAAACCACTCTGAAAAGATTACCATTCCTAACTGTCATGACCCTGAGACAGTCAAATAAAATAATACTCAATATCCCAGTTCAAACTTTCCCATCCAGAAGTACACATAGCCTAATCCTAACAAAAAACTCAAAATAAGAAAGTAATTGAAAGAATAAACAAATAAAAAAAAAGAATCCACCGTAAAATGCTATTAAACTGAGTGACAAGAGATAACTCCAAAATAACAACAAGCAAAGTCTCAAAGAAAAACCTTGCTTGGGCACACAATTTCAACTAGAATTTATGGAAGAGATGAAGCAAAAATTGAAAATTAAACTTTTTTTCTTTAAATAAATGAAATGTGAGTACCTTGGGAAAATTGTTTTTAAAAAATGATAGCTATGAAGAAAGAATTGAAAAAAGAATTTTGTACAGGAAGTATAAAACTTAGCCTAAACAACAAACATCCCAAAAGTTCAAATGGACCAAAATGAAGTCAATGACTCCATAAGCCAAGGAATATCTAGACAAAATCAGAAGGTTGAAAAAGTAAAAGAAAATGTAAAGTACCATAGCAAAGATAACTAATCTGAGAAACAAATCTAGGAGAAAAAAATATAAGAATCATTATGTTATCTTAATGTCATGACCATAAAAAAAAAGTTTAGATATTTTACTTCAAGAAATCTTAAAATTGCCCAGGTCTGCAAATGGAGGGCAAATGGAAATAGAAAGAATCCACCAATTATCAACTGAAAGCAAATATAAAATGAAAATTTTGAAAACTATTATTAAACATTATAGCCCAAATCTAGAGATTCCAGGTCAAAGGAAAAAAATACTGAAAGCAATGAGAAAAATTTCAATTCCCTTGTAGCCACAGTCTGGATCACAAATGATATAGTAGTCACAACTCTGAAGAAGTGGCATACAATATCCCAGAAGGCAATGAATATAGGTTTCAAGCCAAGAAAAAAATATCCTACAAGGGAAAAATGGATTTTTTTTTTGGTTTTGCAAGGCAATGGGGTTAAGTGACTTGCCCAAGGTCACACGGCCAGTGCCTGAGGCCAGATTTGAACTCAGGTCCTCCTGACTCCAAGGCTGATGTTCTATACACTGTGTCACCTAGCTACACCTTACTTTGTTTTTCCTTTTGGAAAAAATGGATTTTTAATGAAATAGTGAACTTTTAAGAATTTTGGATGAAAAACCCCAAAAGAAGATCTGAAGTTAAGAAGAATTAAGAGAAACATTAGAAAGGTAATCATGAACAATTATCTTGAATTAATCAAAGGTTAAAACATTTATATACTTACAAGAGAAGATGAAAGTAGGGTACTTACTGAGCTCTATCATCATTTAAAGTCTTAAAGGAATTCTATAATTAGAGAAAAGGTCTGACAATGGTTCTGTTGTGTTTATGTATTCTTAAAAGAAAATAATGGAAAGAGAAAAGGAATACACTGGAAGGAGAAAAGGGATATTGGGATAATAAGCAAGCACAAATAGAAATCTATACAAACAAGGTATAGGCATATGAACTAATCAAAAGAAGGAAAGAATATATTCACGCATACAAATAGAGTTGGGTACAGAAAGTTATTCCACTCAATAAGGAAATAGAAAGGAAAGTGGTAAGGGAAGATATTTGAATAAAAAAGGGGATAAATTAGTGGAGGGATAAGTCCTCAGAAAAAATATACTCTAAAGTTGTATACAAATATTCTTTCCTCTTTTTGAGGTGGCAAAGAATGGGAATGTGAGAGCAAATAGCTATCAACTGGGAATGGCAAAAAAGTCATTGTATATAAATGTGATAGAACACTATTGTATTACAAGAAATGCTGGAGGAAACAATTCCAAAGAAACAGGAAGATTTTTAATGAACTAGTGTAGAGTAAAAAGAGCAGTAGTAACAACATTATAAGGGCAAAGACTTTGAACAACTAAAACTTTCATCAGAATAATTATCAACTACAATTTCTGAGAACTAATGAAAAATTCCATTCATTTCAAGATTGAGAGGTGACTTAAAAATGCAGAATGATGTAGGAGTTTCTGTGTCTTCCATTTGGTCAAATACAGAAATTTGTTTTGCTTGACTATACATGTTTGTAACAGGGAATAAATGTAAAGACGACAGACAAACAAGTGAATAAAAGTGTTAGGAATTATCAATGCTCTGAATGATTTCAGTCTGGCAAAAGAGTGTAAGAACAACAAAAGGGCATTTGGGGGGATTACATAGGGGAAAAAAGAGACTCAAAAGTGGGTAGGGACTTTTGTTGTAGGAGGAGGAGGAGAATGATAATTGACATAAGAGAAAAGATAATGCAATTTAATTCTTATGTTGTTACACTGCTAATAAACACAAAAATGACAAGCATAAAAATATATAAGTAGAGAGTAAAAGTCATCTTGGCTGCCCTTGATTTCATGTCATTTCACCCCCAAAAACTAGTAGATGTTATCACAAAGCCAATGTTACTGATATCTTTGAAAGATCAAGGTCAATGAAAGAGAGATCATGAGACTGGAGGGTAAATGTACTGGATTTTCAAAAGAGGGAAGATAACTGAGACTGCAAGCTACGGTCAAAGGATACTAACAGTTTTCAAAAGAAGAAATTAAAGATTAAAGCTATATATAATCATATGAAAGGATGCTCTAAATCATTACTGATTACAGAAATGCAAATTCAAAGAACTATGTTGTACCATCTCATACCTATCAGACTGTCTAAGATGACAAAAAGGTAAAATGATCAATGTTGGAGAGATTGTGGGAGGACTGGGGCATTAATGCACTATGGTGGAGTTGTGAAATTGATGCAAGCATTATGGAGAGCAATACAGAACTATGCCCAAAGAGCAATAAAATTGATCATACCCTTTGACCCAGCAATTCCAATTCTAGGTCATATCCAGAAGAAAGCACAAAAAATGGGAAAAGTCCTACATGTTGCAAAATAATCACAGCAGCTCTTTTTGCAGTGGCAAAGAATTGGAAATTGAGAGGATGTCCATCAATTGGGGAATGGCTAAGCAAGTTACGACACATGAATATTATGGAATATTACTGTTCTAAAAGAAATCATGAATGGTTTAACTCTAGAAAAGCAGGAACTGATGCTGAGCAAAGGGAGAAGAACCAAGAGAACATTGTACACATTAATAACAACCTTGTGAGTTGATCAACCTTGATGCAACTCCTCTCAGCAATTCTCTGAAAGAACTAAGACGACCCTCAGAGACTGGCTATAAACAATGCTATCCACATCCAGAGGAAGAAAAAACAACAACAACAACAACAAAAACCCAATAGAATCTGAATATTATATTCATTTTTAAAATTTCTTTTATATTTCTTTCCTATCTCATGGTTTTCTTTCTTTTTTCCTTAACCCTAACTCCTTATACAGAAAATGGTTAGTTTGTAAACATGTGAAACACAAATAGGTACGTACAATATTTACTAGAGTGCTCAACGCTGAGGAGAGAGTGTGTGGGAAGGGAAGGTGGAAGGAAATTATGAAACTTAAAAATATGTATATATATGTGGATGAATGTTGAAAAACTTTCATAACATGTAATTGTAAAATATTTTTTTTTTTAAAAAAGAACACATCATGCTAAAGTAACTTCATTTTCCTTTTGGACAGGTTTACTATACCAATAGGTGAGGTGCTTTGATGAAGGAACTAGGTATATTTAATCTGGGAAAAAAGAAGGCTGTGCAAAGGGAGGAGAGAAGGGCAAAGGGTAGTTGCTTTATGAACTCTATATGGAGGAGATCATATTGTTGTTATTGGGCCCCAGAGAGCAGATCAGCAGTAATGGGTTACAAAAAGGCCAATTTAGACTTTTCTTTTCAAGTTTGTCAATAGATTATAGATTACTTCTTCATTGGTAGGAAACAACAAAAATTACCAAATCACTACAAAAGCCAAAATTGCTTTCACAAAATAACATGCTTAGACTCAAAGACAACAGCAGAGGACTGGAGCTCAGAGGTGCAAAGCAAGGGATTTAAAGACTATTTATATACCTCTAACATATCTATAAGAAGGTATTGTGTAATAAAGTAAGGAATACACACACACCCACACACACACACAGCCCTCTTATATACATACATACCAAGAAGTACTAAAGAATTTGCTTCATAAAAAGGAAGTCTAGTTTTAAGTCTCTCTTCTAACATATAATATTTAAGTGACTATGGGCAAGTTAATTTAACCTCTCAATGTTCTGGACTATAAATTGCAGAGGAGGTACCAATTTGAATTGGCAAAGGGAGTTTCCAAATCTGATACACTCCACAACTCCACACCAATGAAATCCCAAGTCAATCCTTAGTCATAATTATACCTAGCTTGTTGTTATTAAAAATGTAGGAATCACTTTGCATTTTAAAAGCAAATTTCTGGGTTATGGTATGTAAATACCATAGCATACAAAGTGAAGGGAAATTGGTATTGAACAATAATATATATGTATATATGTATACACACACATATATAAAAGAGTGCGTGTGTGTGTGTGTGTGTGTGTGTGCTATAGCAAAGATAGTGTGCATACATTTTTTGTCTAATAAATGTTTGCATATTGGGGAAAATTATCATGGCAGGCAGAAACACATGTGAGTTTATAAGTCTTCAAGCAACTCTGAGACACCTCTCTCTCTCACTGTCCCTCCCTCCATCTCTTTGATCATGCTATTCCCAACACTTAAGAATATACCATCTCTACTTAATAAATTCTTACCCATTCCTCAAAACTCAGCACAAATACATCTACTTCATAATCCTTCCTTAATCATAGATAGAAATAATATTTCCTTTTTTAAAATTATTCTTTTCTTAAACCTCATTTATCATCTTGTCATTTTATTGTTGTATTCAATTCTGTCTATCATTTATGTACAGATGTCATAATTTCCCCATTAGAATATAAAATCCATAAAGGCAGGACATTCTTGTTTAATCTCCTAATGTTCTAAACATTGCATCTGATAACATGAATTTATTGTATTCAATTAAGAGTGAGGGATATACACTTATTATAGAAATAAGTATAAAGTAAAATAAAGCAAAATTAACAAACGATGGTAATTTAAGACATCCTCTGCAAAAATCATCACTCCAGGAGGCTAAATGTTCACTCAACATATTGTCATTGCCCAAAACATCTTTGGAATACTTCTTTAGGAATAGCCTTCAAAGACTATACAGGATGTTCTCTTGGATACACAACAACAACAAAACTTTGAGGGTAGATTTGACTTTTAGTAAGAACCAAAAGTCCCTTAGAAACAAGTGTGGTGACTTGGGTGAGTGTTCAACCAGGGTTTTTACTAGTTTTGTTATGATAAAATAAGGTCATAAGACTTTTTCATGTGTTTCTCATTAACTGGCTTTGAAGGCAATTTCAAAAAAGAGCAGTCTTTGTTTAAAAAAAACAAACACAAAAATGTATTGTTACTTATAATCACACCTCATATGTTTCTGAGTTACAGAGCCTTTCTTTTTGTAAATCAAAAATGTTTTCAAAATAATTTATTTCTCAAAAAAAGTATGAAAAGGGGAAAATGTTATCTCATTTTCAAAAAATGAATGGATTAAATACAGATGAGTTTTAAAGCTCAAATACTCAAGTTTTATACTTTTTGGAAAGTGGCATTATGGGTTACAGGTTTAATATGTATGGTAGAAGTCTATGAATATTATTGTATACTTGAAATATTATAGAGGACAATTTAAATTGCTGCAAAATCAAATACAGGCCTATATAGTGTTGCCATTTCTTCATCATGTTCAATGATACTTAATTCAAGGGACTCTACTTTTCTCTCAGATAAACCTGTACAAATCTTATTTAAATCCCACTTGCACAAGAGATGACATTCTGACTGGGTCTTTCTAAAAGTAAATACTCTTTCATCTTGTTTTAGGAAAATTTCCATCTGAATAATAAAGCATTCTTATGAAATGTAGATGCAGAAAATGAAATTGAGAATTTTGTTGGAAAAATTACATAAGTCAGTCAAACTCATAGTTTCAGGAATCTGAAATGTATTTAAGGGAGAGGAGTTAATCTTTATTTTGTTCCATGCAATTCTTGCTGAAAAGATATGAAATCTGAATGTCTAATTGTAATGTACTGATCTATTCATAGTGGCCGTCCAACAGATTCAGAAAAATGCAGGTGGGAAGCGGCATAGGTGAGAGTCACGTTTTAATATAACCTTTTAGACAGAAATTTCAATCAGCATGATACCTAGACTTTTCTTTGACTGTTTAAAATCAACACCATTTTTGCTTATCTTAGCTATGCCATGCATAGCATGTTTTACTCACTTAGGAAGAGAAAGAAAAATAAAGAAGAAAGGGTGAAAGGTATCCTTTGATAGAGAGCAACCACTTTTAACAGGGAACTTTCTGAAGATTAACCAAGAACATCTATATAACTCTTGTATCTGGTAAAAATATATCTTAAGGTGACTTCAGCTTCACCAGGTGTCTCTGAATGCTTGTCCCTTTCAGAGACAAAATTCTGAGGGCCCTTCATTCTCTCCATTAAGAACTTGGATATGGGGGCGGGCTGGGTGGCGCAGTGGATAGAGCACCGACCCTGGAGCCAGGAGGACCCGAGTTCAAATGCGACCTCGGACACTTCATAATTACCTAGCTGTGTGACCTTGGGCAAGCCACTTAACCCCAATGCCTTGCAAAAAAACCCCTAAAAGTAAAAGAACCTGGTTAACTTCCAACTGAATATCACATCTCTAGGTAACGCAAAGAAAATAGATGACAACGAATGTAACAACCAGAAATCAATCACCATCTCCAATCTTCTGCGCCATCCTAGGGGCATTAAGACCTGGGAGGGTGCGCCAGGCCTGGGATGACGGGTTCTAATCACAGCTTCCAGAAGGAGTGTCGGCAGGGCTTTGGTGCCTACAGTCTCTGGTCTGTCAAGTGGGGTAACTTAATAGCAACCTGCCTACACAATGCTCTTTTGATGTGAACTAATTAATGATTTCACAAGGCAATAAATACTTTTAAAGATTATGATGTTCTAGAAATATAAAGCATGAGTCTTCAATTAAAAAAAAAGCACCGCAGCAACCCCTCCAAACCCACACACTTTGGAGTCTATACTGGTGTCAAAATAATTTTTTTTTCATCCTTTTTGCTCCCTTTCGGTCCTCCCCTCCAGTTCACTGATACTCTGGGCATCCTCGGTGCCCAAATCGCCCACAGAAGCTGCGAGAAGGCGGCGGTGGAGCGGGCCGCCAGCTGCGCCCCGGAGCAGGGACGCGCCTGGCCGTCCGGGCGGGCCGAGCCCGCCGCGCTGCCCCCGGCCCCCGGCCCCGCGTGCACGGGCTGCGCCGGGGCGGGCTCGGGCGCTGCCCCCGGCCCCCCGGCCCCGCGTGCACGGGCTGCGCCGGGGCGGGCTCGGGCGCTGCCCCCGGCCCCGGGTGCACGGGCTGCGCCGGGGCGGGCTCGGGCGCTGCCCCCGGCCCCGCGTGCACGGGCTGCGCCGGGGCGGGCTCGGGCGCTGCCCCCGGCCCCCGGCCCCGCGTGCACGGGCTGCGCCGGGGCGGGCTCGGGCGCTGCCCCCGGCCCCCGGCCCCGCGTGCACGGGCTGCGCCGGGGCGGGCTCGGGCGCTGCCCCCGGCCCCCGGCCCCGCGTGCACGGGCTGCGCCGGGGCGGGCTCGGGCGCTGCCCCCAGGCCCCCGGCCCCACGTGCGAGGTGTTCGGGGCGCGGGGGCCGCCGGGCCGGAAGCGCGGCCCCGAGCCCCGCCGCCGCCTCCCGCAGCCCGGGCCGCGGCGGCTCCCGGCCGTTGGGGCGGTCCGGCCCCGGCCCCAGCCCGGGCTCCGCGCCGCGCCCTTACCTGCCCTGCGAGCCCCCGGGGCGGCTCGGGCGCCCCCGCCTCCGCCGCAGCCTGGGCCGGGGGCCGAGCCGCCGGGGAGCGGGGAAGGCGGCGGCGGCTCGGGCGCTGCGGCGACTCGGCGGTGCCGGTTCGGAGAGACGGGAAGCGGCAGGAGCCAAACCCAGCCGAAAGCGCTCGGGCCCCCCGAGCGAGCGAGCCAGCCAGCCGCCGAGCGAGCGGCCGAGCGAGCGAGAGAGCGCGGCCGGCGCGCGGCCCCAGCTGCCAGGGCGCCGCCACGCCCACCCGCCTCCCCGCCCGCGCCCGCGCCCGCGCCCCGGGCCGGCGGCCGACCCGCCCCCTCCGCCACTAACTTGCGGGGGGCCGGGAGCTTCCGAAGGCCGGAGCCGGGCAGCGGGGCGCGCCGCGCCGCCCCCCTGGCCGCATCTCTTCTGCCGGCCTCCGGGGCACCCAGGCCCGGGGCCTCCGCCCTGCCCTCCAGCCTGGCCCAGGCCCAGCCTCCGGGGTGGTGACACCCCAGTGGCCTCCAGATACCTCTGTAGTCGTCCGTAGGTAGACTCAAGTCCAGCCTGCGCCCCGCCAGCCTCGCGGCGCTTTTCTAGGAAAGGAACCCAGATGGGATAGAACCCTGCCACTACCTGTTCAGGTGCTGGAGACCCGCCTCCTGGGTTCATCCTGCTGATGGAGTCTACAAAAGCGTGAACCGCCCAAATCCTTGTCATCCTCAAGCTCAGCGGGAGAAATCGAGATATTTTTATTTATTTAACTAAAGAAATTCCTTTGAATGCATGGCTTAATTGGGCCCTTCAAGTATATGCAGGTTTCTCGGTGATGGGGAGGCTTCCCTATAAAGGAGGCAGAATAGAGCTAAAGTCTCTTCATTCCCTATTTATTTAACTAAAGAAACCTATTTTGCTCCTACACCCCAAAGACCTCTGGGCCTCTTCAGTGGATTTGCACTTGAAAACTTCCATCTGTATTGCCTTCCTCTCTACAATGTAAGCTTGAGAGTAAAGACTATCTTGCTTTTTTCTATTTGGATCTGATCCTTGACTATAGTGCTTTTTTTACACATTTAAGAGCCTTGCTTGATACAATAAATGCATTTTCCTTAATGAATAAAATAATCAAAGTAGCATCGATGTATTAGGAATCATCTAGCCCAACCAAGTGACTTTAATCAAGATCACTGAGACAATAACAAAATCAGCTTTGGAACCCAGGACCTGGGTTCCAAATTTAGTTTTCTTGCCATCCAAATGTGGTACCTCTCCATCACAATCTCCCTCCAAACTTTTTTTTTTTTTAACATATCTCTGATACACAATATTGTTCAGTAAAACTAGCCTTCTCAGGATACTATACTCAGTGCCTTTGTGCTAGATAAATATCCCTCATGCCTAGAATGCCCTTTCCTCACCTCTGCTGTTTAGAATCTCTAGCATCCTTCAAGAATCAGCTGAAGCACCATCTCAAAAAGAACTTTTTTTCATCTCTCCATGTGCCACCAAAATTGTTTTGTATCCTTTCTACACTTCTTGTGTCCCTCAATAAATTGTATGATCCCTAGGAGCACAAAGTATTTTGTTTTTGTCTTTATATTCCAGCACAGGAACTGGCTCCGATTGGATTCTAAACTACTTGTGTTCTCTTAGTAAAATTCTTGTTGATTGATTGATTAATTATCCCCCTCCAACCCCTCTATAAACTTCTTTATGTCCTCTCTCCAAATGTGCTTTAGTTCTTATAGGGAAGCAAAATGCATATAGAACTAAGGAATGAAAATTTTGTTTTGGTAACAATTCCTACATTTCAGTGAATGAGTAACTTTTGTGTTCAGAGCATTAAAAGATTCTAACTTCATTGCTTAAAATCTTTCCCTTGAACTCTTCCCAGCATTTGACAATGGGAAACACCATATCCTCAAATGGTTTTCAAGATATGACTTGTTCCATTCATTTTTCTACCTTTATGATTGTTCCTTCTTTATCTTCTCCACTAGATCCACATTCTCTTCCCAGTTACTCAAAATAGTGGTTGAAAACTGTCTAGGTCTGGTAAAGGAAAGATTGACTGTGGATCTGGTTTCCCTGTGCACAGTGTTCACACTAACAGAAAGGTCTCTGTCCTAAAGATTTTATTTATATTGAGTTTTACAGTTTTCCCCCTAATCTTGCTTCCCTTCCCCACTCCCCCACCCCCACCCCCACAGAAGGCAATTTGCCAGTCTTTACATGGGAAAGGTTGCTATTTTAGACAATCAGATTCGTCCTCATACTTCTTAATTTGGATTGGACGTTTTTGGAATTATTTTAAGTGTATTTTGCTCTTTGTTGCTAACGAAGTCTTGGTCATACTCAATTTCTTCTCACCTGCTTCAGTATCATCTCCCTTCTGGAAAGTGGAACACTTACTGGTAACCTCTAAAGCTTTCTTTTATGGAGGGCAGGAATCAGACTTCCAGCTCACTCCTCTTTCTATATGCAGCTCTACTTGGTTTCAGCTACTCCCTTGTGTCCCTCTTTCCATCATGCCACGCCTTCCCCTTTCAGATTCTTTTTGTGTGTTGTCTTCCCCCATTAGATAGTAAGTTCTTTGAGGGCAGGGACTGTCTTTTTCCTTTGAATCAATAGTAGTTTAAATGGTCCCCACAAGTATATACAGGTTTCTCCCCTGATGAGGAGGCCTGCTATTGTGTGACTATAAAGGAGGCAGAATAGATCTTTTTAGTCTCTTCATTCCCCATCCCACTTCAAGGGAAACTTTAATTCTTGCCAGGAAGGAGAAAGCAGGAATTTGGAACCTGAGACCATTTGGAACTTCAGAGAGAGGGGTTTCTGACTAAAAGTATAGCTATTTGCTTCCTTAAATATAGTTCATCTAGAATTCAGAGGATTTGAACAAGTTCCAATCTAACTTCTGATCCCTTTGCCAGTTAGGGGAAAAAAAGATGACCCCCAAATCTATATCCAAGGCTTAACCACTTTTACCACCTAACACCAGTTCCATATAACACACATGGTAAATAGCAAAGAGACCCATTTATCCAAATTATAGCAAAACCAGTTCCACATGAACACACATAATAAATAGTAAAGAAACCCATTTATCCAAATTATAGCAAAACAAATCAGATAAGGTATACTTATACCAATTAATATATATAATGAAAGTCATTGGGGTTAAGATCCTCAGATCAACAGTCTTTCCCTACTCGATCCTTGCATAGCATTTTGTTCTCTCTCTCTCCATATGCATATATGCATAAATATAACATACATGTGAAAATTATTGATTCTAACCCCACTTTCTTAGGTTCAGATCTGATACATTTCATCCAAGGTTCCAAAGAATTCTGAGTAGTCTGGGGTATCTTTTTTCCTCTGCCATTCCTCAAGTCCACATAGGCTGCATTACTCCCATTTTAGGAAGTCAGTGATTAGCAGTCCAGTACCATTTAATCACATCCATTGGTTTTTCACAAGGTCCAATTACTTCACTGATGTACCAAGAAAGAAATGTACCAACATTTTCTGAGCAAGACCTTGGAAAAATTTTTATGGGTGAGTGAGTGAAGGAAGATACTTAGTTCAATTCCTACTTGAGGAGACCAAGCTCAAGTCTAGATATTGTATAACTGCTGGATGAATCCTTTTGCTGGACTGCATTCCCAAAGGTGACTCCTGAAACTCTTTGTTCCTTGGAGTTGGTTGTAAAAGTCTGCCTGGATCTATTCTCAGATTTCTATTATCTATTCTCCTTAGGTTAGGATGAATGTCAGACTGGATCCTGATGATTCTTCAGTGAGAGAAATGACAGAAAGGAGGCTGGAACACTAAGATATATGAAATGATACGCATCAGGTGAAAACTTCTATTTTGGTGGATTTCCCAATCCTATTTGATTTCTAAGATACTTTGGGCAGCAGACTTGAAAATATTAGAAAAATCCCTGTTTAACCACTTAGAAATATATATATATATATAGTCATCAATTAGACACAAAAATGAGGCAGAGATCATAGTTGAAGCTGACAAATCTTTTTGAATGACTATAGCCATTTGTCAAATGTCCAATCTTCATTCAGCCTATACAAAGTCATTTTCTTATATATCATCATAATATAATTCTCCTGGAAGCAGCTCCCTAGCAACTTCACCAGGAAGACACATGCACACATGTATATATACATGTGAAAATTATTGTTATCAAGCTGTTGGCATCTATCTGCACCTGTACTATACCCCCTTCCCTTTCAAAAAACAAAAATGAATCAATATAGTACAATTGAAAGAGTTCCATTTCTGAAATCAGATGGACCTTGGTTCACATCCCACCATGGATAATTTGACCATGGGCAAGTCAATCAGGCTCCCTGGAATTTAGTCTCCTTATCTCTAAAGTAAAGGTGTTGGACTAAATGGTTTCTGGGGTCCCTTCCAGCTATAGATCTGGGCTTTTCATACCTGCCATGTTGTCCTTCTAAGCCTAGTCTAATTTCTCTCTGTTCACACTGCAGCACCTAGGGAATAGTAGGTCCTCACTAACTGAATTAAAGAACAAATAGTTCAAGTCAGTAAATCAATTTAACTTGGATTATGCAGGTCACAATACTCCTTATTTCATAGATTTTGTTTTTAAAGAAATACTTCAGAAATCTTAAATAAGTAGGTCAATGGTCTGACACTGTGAATGTTTCTAAAAGGGTTGAAAGGGATTACATTTCCTTTCTCTTTTCCAAATTGTTATCAGTACCTTTCAACTAGACTTTTGCCCTACTTTTAGAATCAACTGAATTCAGTTTATAGTGGAAAAAGTTATTTAGGTGAAATAAAAAACAAAAGTGACTAATACCTTCTCTTTCCAAAACAATCCAGACAATTTCAGGGTGACATTTCTCACTCAGGCCCATCACAATTACTGCCCCCCCCCTCATTCCTCCCTCTTTCTGTCTCTCTCATAAAATGATATATATATATATATATATGCATATAAATATATATATATATATATATATATATATATATATATATAAACATACACATATTTCTAAGTGGTTAAACTGGATTTTCCTAATATTCAAGTTTGCTGCCCAAAGTATCTTAGAAATCAAATAGGATTGGGAAAATCTACCAAAACAGAAGTTTTCACCTGATGCATATTATTTCATATATATCAGTGTTCCAACCTCCTTTCTGTCATTTCTTTTACTGAAGAATCATCAGGATTCAGTCTGACATTCAAATAATATGTAATTTTTTTTTTTAGTTTTTGCAAGGTAATGGGGTTAAGTGGCTTGTCCAAGGCCGTGCAGCTAGGTAATTATTCAGTGTCTGAGGCTGGATTTGAACTCAGGTACTCCTGACTCCAGGGCCAGTTCTCTATCCACTAAGCCACCTAGCTGCTCAATACATAATGTTTTAAATGAAGCGGTTTCATTTATTATTCTGACATATAAAGAAGTTCAGTTTTGGTTATTCTGAAGAAAAACTTCTAGTTCCAAGCCAATTTTACATAATATGCTGCACATAACAAATTTAGAGATTTTTTCTTTCAGGACAAAGATTTAGAAATATTGATCCTGTGAAATTGAAAGATACTTCAAATGGTACACTAAAACATATTTTACTCTTCAATAGCACTTTAGAATAGTGAGAAGAGATATGAATCTAAAGTGAGGAGCTTAGGCTTCTACTATTAGTTGTGTCACTAGATAGCTGGGTTATTTCAAGTAAAGCATTTAGTCTCTTTAGTTTTTAACTTCAATAAAATACTTTGCAAGAAAGGACTTTGAAAGTATTTTTCCCCACCCTCCTTCCCAATTCTGTTCTACAATATTCCTGACTAGTGGTCATCTTTAACTCTCTTAGCATTTTTAATGACAAGGTACTCATTGTCCTGCATGGCTACCTATTCCATTCTTATAGAAAACCAATTATTAAAAGTTCTTCCCCATCCTGGACCTAAATTTCTCTCATTGCAACTTCCACCCATCTTAGTTCTGCCCTCTGGAGAAATACAGAATAAGCTTATTTAGTTCTGCTAGTTCTTCAAACATTCAGCTTCCGTGGCTCAATAATTACTAGCTAGCATTTATATAGAACTTAAACAAATGTTGCATTTTTTTTATCTCATTTGATCTTGACATCAACATGTCCCCTATAAGGTAGGTGTTCCCTAATTTAGGAAAGAAAAATAAGGAACATAAACAATTTGATCTATGGTCACAAAGCTAGTAGTAAGTTAACTAAGGCAGGATTTGAATGTAAGCCTTCTTGACTATAAGTCCAGTTATTTAATCTATTTATGCTATTTAAATTCTCCATATTCTTTCTACTATTTCAGTCTTCCATTTTCACAATGCCACCCCCAACCAGCTTACTATCCTAATCAATCTCTTCTGGATGCATTCTAGCTCTAGTCTCTCTTAAATGTTATATCAAAGATTGAATAAATATACAAGGTATTGAGTGATCAGTATTGACTGATTATTATATAGAGTCAAGGATATTGTTCTCTTTAAAATAGAGAGTTTTTTGGCAGTTGAATGTGAAATCAAACTAAAAACTAAGTTTGCTTTTTTGGTTTGCTTGGGGGGTTTTTTGGTATGTGAATTACTGTCATGCCATATATCCTTGTGATCAAATGTGGGTTTTACATTTATTCCTATTAAACTTCTTTTTACTGAGCAGGTGTTCTAGGTATGTTGTTGCCAAATTCTGGGCCTCATCAGTATAATGAGAAAGGGGATTGGAACTGATGATCTGTAAGGATTACTCTTACCTTAATGTTCTGTGTCATCCAGAGTATTAGTTAAACCTTCCCCCTATATTTATGTGATTTCAAATTTGATCAATGTTCATCTTTGTCTTGAAAATTGTCACCAATAGAGCAGCTAGTTGGTGCAGTCAATAACACAACAGCCCTGGAGTCAGGAGGACCTGAGTTCAAATTCAGCCTCAGACACTTTCTAGTTTTTTGACTCTGGGAAATTCACTTAACCCAGATTGCCTCCAAAAGAAAAAAGCAATCATCAATGTTGAAAAGGGTCATATCGAATCCTAAATTACCATTGTTACTATCAGTGATGGGGGCAGCTAGGTGGAGCAGTGGATAGAGCACTGGTTCTGGAGTCAGAAGATCTGATTTCAAATCTGGCCTCAGATCCACACTTAATACTTATGTTGTTGTGTGACCTTAGATAAGTCACTTATCCCCATTGCCTTGCAAAAATAAAGATAAATAAATAAAGATAAATAAATAAATAAATAAAAGTTGCTATAACTGATCTTATAAATCTTCTGGTCATACGTGTGTCATATTCCTTCATAATGTCAAATTGTGAAATTTTACCCATTCTATCGACATTCCATTACAGATTTTTTTTTGTCACCTTTTCTTACTTTTTGAGCTACATTTCTTATATTTTTGTTTTATGTTTCTATTTAAGAGCATCTGGAACAATGAAGTTGGGGAATATTTCTAGACAAGAGAAAATGAAAGTAATCACTATTTTAAAGTTATCAAACCCAAAATCTAGATAGGTCATTGTTCTGATTATAATATTAAGATCATTAGGAAAGTCAGTTGTATCATTATAGATGTACTGGTGGACAATCACAGTTACATTAAGCAGTGTTTCTTTCTGCTTCTGAACATCTCAAATCTGAGTCAGTTTTGAGTTGTGGTTCTGGGTCCTTCTGTACTCATAAAGAGATAGGAATGAATTATTGTCCCAGTGCCAGAAATATGCAAATATGTTGGAATTGGATCCTAGATAAAGACTGTTGCTAGGCATGTCCAAAGTTGATAATAAAAGGAACAAAAAGCTAATAGATATGGAAGGATCACTGAGAAAAATAAATTGTATGGCTATAATAGCAACTTTTTTGGTGACTCACACTTCTTTAAGATCATACTGATATAACTCAAATTCTTTTCATTCAATGCTCAGAATTTGATCCTGCAAAGACTCCATAGCTATTTGCTGCAAATTTCCTCCATAGAATCATTGAAATACGATTATTACTCGGGAAACCACTATTCAATGTATCAGGGACTCTGAATCTTCATTCCTCGGTCTCACTGCTAGATAGAGTCCTATGAGTTCAGGTGGAAAGGACCTAGGTAGGGCAAGGGTTAGGTTATCAGAAAATTGGGGCTGCACCCTTGACCCCATCTGCATTCTCAGAGCCAATTTAGTCACATAAACTTCTGGCACACCAAGTCTACTTTCTACTCTGGAGTGTACCTAGAATTCATCCATTCCAATCAGTCCACAACGGTAGCAAAATAGTTTGATTTCTTTTGTTACATTGCTATGCCTAAAACAAGCTGTTTCAAATTTGAAGACTGTACTTACTCGCCTGTGAGAAAAGCATCAGTTTGAATTAAGGAATTGTCAACACTTGGATTAAACGTTTTCTATATGGTTATCCCTTGTTTTCTGTGGTTCATGCTTTAAGGAACTACCTGGAGCACTGAATTGCTTTCCCCCACCCCCACCCCCAACATCTGTACACTCTTCTTCTATCTTCTAGATGATCTGTATCAATTCTGAATAGCTGGAGGGAATGTGTCCTCTGCCATAGATGCATTATATTACAAATAATCTCTCTGACACTTAAGTCAACTATTTTAAAAAGGAACTATAATCCTATAAGACCTTTTAAACAACTACAATGATTCATAATTTGTGGGTGTGTCCTATGACTTTTCTTATGCTATGCATGAGTGACAGTGTATGGGGTTGAAGTTGTCTAGGTTTAATTTCTGCCTCAGGGTTAGCCCCATCTTCATGACAACAAATCCTTTTCCCCAAATCTTCCCTTTACCTGCCCCAAGGCATGAATGCACCATAGTCATAGCCTCCTCTTAAGGGTATCCTTTCAAATGAAGAAACTAAAGAAAAGATTAGAATTGTTCAACATTGACTGCCTTTTAGAAAACTTGTTCTTTTTTTTTTTTTTAACCAAGTTTCTATTTCCCTAGCTACTGTTTTAATTCAATTTGTGGGTAGGGAGAAAGAAATCATGAAATTGGAATTCACCCTGAGCTGCTTCTGATCTGATATGCTTCTTGAGAAGTTTATTATGTAACATGAATATATTGAAATAGCTCTGGAGCCCTCAACCAAATCACTGAGGTAAAATGGAGATTCTTGTTCCCTGTTTGCTCCTCTCCCTTTGCATAATGTGCTAGCTATCTCAACTATTTTTAGGAGCCCAGTCTTGTGTCTACAACTGCCTTTTGGATATCTTTAGCTAAATGTCCCATAGACATCTTAAATTCAGTTTCCAAAAATGAACACTATCTCTTTCCCTACCCTATCCTTAACAAGCTTCCTACCTTCTTAACTTCCATACTGTTCTTCAGGGTAGCAGCATCCTCACTGAGGGGGCTGAATCCAGTCTTTTTTCACCCTTATAATATTTCTCAAAAGGGGCATTTTGGAGAAATATTGTTGCTTTGCAATTGCTTTGCAATAACCTAATGTCTGAATTCTTTGCCTCAAAGCTCTCCCCACTCAAATCCATCCTTCATTCAACTATCAGATTTATTTTCCTAAAATTCCTAAAATATTACCCTTCTCCCTCTTTCAATAATTTCCAGTGACTCCCTCTTACCTCTAGAAACAAATATAAATTCTTCTGTTTTATTTTTCAAAGTCCTTCATAGAATGGCCCCTTTCTACCTCCAGAGAGATAATGATCTCTTTGCTGTTCCTAGAACAAGGTACTCTATCTACCAAATTCAAATATTTGTATTGCCATGTCTGGAACATTCTCTTTCGTTATCTCTAGCTCTTATCTTCTTTGACTTTTATGTCTAAACAAAAGTCTCATTTTTTACATGAAGTCTTTTAAGGCCCTTAATCTCAGTACCTTCTTTTTGAAACTACCCTCCTTTGTTTTCTGTTTATCATGTTTGTACATTGCTATTTAAATGTCATTTCTCTAAATAATGTACTTTTTGAGAGCAGACAATTTTTTTGTCTTTCTTTGAATCCATAGCTGTTAACCCAATGCCTAACAAAGAGGAGGTTCTTAATAAATGCTAGTTGACTAACTAACATTTCTAAGTGTCATGCTAAAAACTAGAAATACAATTAAAAGGCAAAAAGAAAGCTACACATTGCCCTCAAAGAGCTTTCATTCTGATGGGGATGATAATACATAAAAGAAACTGAAAGGGTGAGTGGGGAAAAGGTACTTGACTTGGGGCATGAAGGAGAAGGAAGTCAGAGTCAGAAGTGGGGTCTCATAAAAGAATGACATAGCTATATTATTGTTCAGAACCTTTCCTTAATTCTTGGAAGAACCAACCAATCAGATGAAGAGGACCATAAGGATAGTATGATTTTTTCAGTGTGAGAAGGCTAGAGGGAAAGAGGAATCTTCCAGGATTAGAAATTTATTGAAAATTGATGGAGGAAAAAAAAGGAAAGGAACTTAGAGAAAAATAAAGGAGTGAGAGAGGAATAATAAAGCAGTGAAATGAAGAAATGGAATATGTATTTATATTAACAGGGGAAGTAATTAAAAGAGAAAGTGTAAACAGTCTGTAAACTACTGAAAAACTTCAGCATCAATATATCTTGGCATGGATAGGGACACAAAGAAAAGGTTGACAGGTGCTCCATCATTTACATGACTTATTTGAAAGTTCAGCTCAATCAGAGTTTGATTTGGTCCTAGGAATTCCCATCTGACCAGAGCAGGCCACATCATTTAATTTGTCCAGCACCTTTCTTATTCACTCAGTTCAATAAACAAAGCAAAATTGACTACCTTATCTGCCACAGTGGCATTCAGTTCAAACCTCTGCAATTATTCCTTTCCCCAAATTGTCCTTCTCTCATTCCATGATTGAAGAGCTCATTATCTTATCCTGCCACAGTGACAGTTTGACTTTTTTCAAAGGCTCATGCTGATAGGTTCTGAAGACCTTACTTCTATACTGAGACAGTCCTCCAAATGCCCCTTTATATTCAGATATATTTGCTTCTTAGAATTTTTAACTGTAAATGTTGTCCTCATTCTGGAGAATGCAAATGAACTGATATTTCTTGGTAGAAAATATACACATGTACATACACATTTATAAACAACTCTATTAGTAATGGACTTTTTCTCCAATGTAAGGAACTTCCTGTATTGGATGTGTCATCATCGTTTTTTTTTTTCTTTTTTCTTTTTGTTTTTTGATTTTTTAGATTTTTGCAAGGCAATGGGGTTAAGTGGCTTGCCCAAGGCCACACAGCTAGGTAATTATTAAGTATCTGAGGCCAGATTTGAACTCAGGTAAGCTGTCTCCAGGGCTGGTGCTCTATCCACTGGGCCACCTAGCTGCTCCACATGTTCCCTTTCTAAAAAAATATGAGTTAGTATTTTTAAGTAGAATTCTTAGGAAGAAAAATGACCATATCCCAAAGAGAGGCTTTGAACCTAAGTTGAAAGAACAGCCCAAGGCTGTCCTCTCGACAATTGCCAGGCAACTTAGAAGTAGTACTACCTGTGAAGATTTATGTCTATGTTAATTAAAAGTCCTATATAATTTTAATTGCTTTTTGCTTTCTTGCCCTCTACCCTAGATATACCCAGGAAACTTGCTGTTTCCCCAAGTATAATTTCATAGGTGCATCAAAGTACTTTGAATCATAGATAAGACCTTAGATATCCCCCTTATTAAACAACTTCAAGTGCATAGTAGAACATTCCAATCCTTTGATTCATTGCCTCCTCAACCAATTACAGTGCTCAAAGATCCCAAAGCATACTGTATGGATTGGAAAGTATCCCCACTAGTAATCAGCCTGTTGTATCACCACTCCAATGGCGATGCAAAATTTGAAACCCCCAAGACCCCTTGCAATCTCCAGCTCTTCTTAGGCCTTGGATAGTAGCACAGAATACCCTTTAATAAATGTCATTTGAAGACATAAGCTCTGTGTATGACTGTGTAGTCAGTTAATAACTATTTATTTAGTGCTTATCATGAGCTAAGCACTGTGCCAATCCCTAATAATACAAAGAAAGGCAAAAGACAGTTCCTGCCTTTGAGGAAGTCACAATCAGATGGGGTGACAACATGCAAACAACTTTGTACAAACAAGTTATATATACAGGATAAATTGGAAATAATCAACAAAGGGAAGACATTAGGATTAAGAGGGATTAGACAAAGTTAAAATGGTAGGATTTTAGCTGGAACTTGAAGAAAGCCAGTCAAGTTGAGACAGAAATGAGGATATAGATGCATAGAGGACAGTTGTGAAAATGTTGGACTTGGGGGAAAGCTAGGTGGTGCAGTGGATAGAGCATGGACCCCAGAGTCAGAAAGACTGAAGTCCAATATCTGGTCTCACACACATGCTAGCTGTGTGACCCTGGACAAATCACTTAACCCCATTTTCCTTAAAAAAAAAAAAAAAAAGAAAAGAAAATATTGGTGTTGGAAGGTGGAATATCTAGTTTGAGGAATAGACTGGAAGCCAATGTCACCAGATCAAAGAGAATTTGAAAAGGTTAAGAAGTGGCAATATTAAGTATAAGAAGTCTGTACAATTTGGAGGGGAGGAAGGTTATAAAGTACTTTGAACACTAAACAAAGAATTCATTTTTCTTCCTTAGTGAAGACACTGTTTCCACTTAGCCAATTGTAAAGGTCTTAGTTACCAAATACAGATAATGAATTCATACAGAGGGTTCTCATTCAAAGGGCTACAACGAATAAATTTAAAAATTCAATTTTTGATCATAGTCTTCCACTGTAGCCCAACTAGCCCAAACCCAAATTTCAAGACCTTCTGTGATTAAGAAATTTTCACAGGTCTTTGGTGCTTAGTTATCAAACTTTTCACAGACACTGGAAAGCTGTGATCTCAGGGTGATGCTCAGTATGTCTACACTGTCAATACCAAATCCTCTGAGACTATTAATGGTCTACATTTCACTGCATCAGTCCCATTCCACCCCTCTATCACATATGAAATATGTTCAAGCTAGATATTCAAACTAGGCTTCCTTACAATAGATAAAGATGCTCTTCCTTAACTATGACAAGTATATAACTTTTCATATTGTGTTCTATATATAAGTAACTGGTTGCTGAGGAAGATGCAAATGATATTGCCACTGACCATTGAGGATATTTTAGCTCTTGCATCAACCAGTAATGTTTTTTGTTAGGCGATTACCTTCTTCTAATTCACTACTGAGCTCTGAATGCCATATATTATTGGTTTTCACCCTTATATTTCTCCTTTATGTTCTTTATCATACCATAGATGCCTCTTTGCTCTAGAAACTTACTCTAACCCTATATTTCTCCCATTCAATACTCTCTAAACTTGAGGCCTCATCTGAGTGGCTGCTTCTTCCTAGAACATCCAATGTGGAGAATGTCCAGGTCAAAAATATCTTCATCTCTCAGCCTAATGAGAGACTAATGGTTAATTTATCCTCTACAGAACTCTCTCTACATGTCCCTCAGTTGAAACTACCTTCTATCCTACCATCTCTCTTTTCAGTTCCCTTTTATGAGGGAGGACGAACATGAGGATATGGATGATCTTTTGCATCTCTTTCTTTTCTCAGTGCTTAGTACAGAACTAGTTACAAAGTTAATAAAGTTAGTTACAAAGCTTAAAAAAAACTTATAGACTCTTTTGATCAATATTGCCTGATGCTAGTTTTTTACTGACTAGTCATTGCTTAGGGAGTTATGTCACTGCTTATTTGGGGAGTAGCACATAGCCTAAGGGTCTATTTTCAACTTTCCTATGACTTAGACCTATACTTTGCTTGCAGGCATGGCAAGGTTCTGAAGAAAAAAACCCTTTTGGGCCACCTTTGCTTTTCAAAGAGGTAACTCTCTTTAAGCATCTAGATATTTAGCTTAGAAGAAATCATTTCTTTCAACTCTTATTGTGATGTGCCTACTACTCACCAAAAGCCATAAAGAGCATTGTATCCCAGTGCTACATTTAATGAGATCGAAGGGAACAGGTTAAAGATGTTTTATATTTATATATTTATAAAAAATTAAGTTTATTGAGTTAATCCATCAGTCATACATGTAGCTCAGACTGTATACAATGAATTGTATACAGCTGCAAAATTGAAAAGGGAGTACATTGTGCACTATTTTTTTTTAGTTTTTTGTAAGGCAAATGGGGTTAAGTGGCTTGCCCAAGGCCACACAGCTAGGAAATGATTAAGTGTCTGAAACCAGATTTGAACCCAGGTACTCCTGACTCCAGGGCCAGTGCTTTATCCACTACGCCACCTAACTACCCCTAAAATGAAGCCAGACTTCTTTAGGTTTTGTTTTTTTTTTTTTGGCAAGGCAAATGGGGTTAAGTGGCTTGCCCAAGGCCACACAGCTAGGTAATTATTAAGTGTCTGAGACCGGATTTGAACCCAGGTATTCCTGACTCCAGGGCAGGTGCTTTATCCACTAAGCCACCTAGCTGCCCCCCACTACTTTCAGAGATCACAAGTTGCTCTTGACATAAAGACCTGCATCTTCTATAGATAAATATGACTGTAAACAAAGAAATGATTGTCACAATCTTTGAGAAGTCAGATTTTCAGGGCATTTTGGAGAGATATGCATTGTTCAGAAGGAGATTGTATCTTCCTAATAATGAATGGCAATCAAGAAATTACTTAAAGATTACTTCAAGGAAATATGTGACCAGAAAACAAGATCAGTAGCAATGTAGTGGGAAAAAAAGAGATAATTTACTTCTCCCTGAAGTATATATAGAGAGCCACAAAATGTTAAAAAAAAAAAAACAAATAAAAACAGAGGAAGGCCTCCAAAAGTGCGTACTTTACATGTGATGAGAAGATGTGAATGAGTTTTGACTTGCATTTGTGCTCACATTAACGAGCCCAGAAGCATATTTCAAATTCAAACCCCTTCTTTCCATCCTCACAGCCATGACCTTGATTTAGGTCTGTGCTCCAACTTACCTGACTATTGAAATAATCTGTTAATTGATCTCCCTAATTCTCCAAGCCATCCTCCACACAGCTGCCAATGGACTTCCCTAAAGTACAGATTTGACTAAATCACTCTTCTCAGTAATTTACAGTGGCTCCCTATTTACTCTAATATCAAAATTAATGTATCTTCTTGTAATTTAAAGTCCTTAACAATCTGACTCTAACCTATGTTTTTTCTTTAAAAAAGTCTTACTCTGAAGAAAAAAACCCTTTTGGGCCACCTTTGCTTTTCAAAGAGGTAACTCTCTTTAAGCATCTAGATATTTAGCTTAGAAGAAATCAATTCTTTCAACTCTTATTGTGATGTGCCTACTACTCACCAAAAGCCATAAAGAGCATTGTATCCCAGTGCTACATTTAATGAGATCGAAGGGAACAGGTTAAAGATGTTTTATATTTATATATTTATAAAAAATTAAGTTTATTGAGTTAATCCATCAGTCATACATGTAGCTCAGACTGTATACAATGAATTGTATACAGCTGCAAAATTGAAAAGGGAGTACATTGTGCAGTATTTTTTTTCTTTTTTTCCATACCTTGTTAATTTCTACTATAAACATTTCTTTTTAAAAAACAAAATCAGTTAAGAGAAACTCATTGACAACATTTTTAAACTGACAGCACTAGTAAGATTCTCTAGCCAATAGTGTCCCACCTCTCTATGGTGAGGAGGAAAATATTATTTCATCATTTCTTCTACTGGACTAAAATTCATCTATTTGGCTTATTTTAGAGCTATTTTCATCCACATATAAATAATTGTACATCTTAATCTTCTGACCATGCTTACTTCATTTTACATTAATTCATACAAGTTTTCCACTTTTTAAAAATTCATTACAGTACAAAAATATTCCAATCTATTTATATAGTTATTTTTCAATTATTGAATTTTTAATTTCTTTTAAATTTTTTTCTATTATGAAGTGTACAGCTATGAATTTTTTGGCAAATACAAGGGATTTTCTTTCTGTCTTTGACTTATTTGGGATATATGCCCAATATCAGGAGACCTAATTCAAAAGGCTGAACAATTTAAAAACTTTTTTTGCATAAATAAGAACTTTTCCCCCAGAATATTTGGATTAATTTATAGGTCTACCAACTGTATATTTGTGTGACTTTCTTCCAAATGACCTTCCAACTTTGACTATTTCCCTATTATATAATCTTTTCCAATTTGCTATGTATGAGCTGAAATCTCAGTTATTTTAATTTGTATTTTTCTTACCATACTTTATATGGTTATTGATAACTCTTATCTTCTTAACTTCTTAGAATATGATTCTTGGTTTTATATACACACACAAACACATATATATGCAATATACCTATAACATTTTGTATTCTCAGATTTGCTATTTTTGAATATTAAAAAGTGTTGTGAACTTAAACACCCCAAAAGAACACTTCTACAGAGCAGAACTTAAAAAAGAGGATTCTATATGAAGAATAAATCTCCATTTCATGGGATTTTCTTTAAATATATATGTTCTTAAATGTATGTGTGAATATATGCATATATGTTACTATGTATATGTATATATGTATGTATTCTACATATTGCTTTCTCTTTTTGTTTTTACTTACATTTTTATTTATGTAGACATTACTAAAATAATCTTGTTATAAGAGTAAAAACATAATCCTTCCTCCCCCAACAAAATAAAAAAAACTCACAAAAAATAAAGTGAAAGAAAGAGAAAAAATATTGTACTTCAGTCTGTGTTCAGATACCACCATCTCTGTCTCTAGGGTGGATCACATTTTTTTGTCATAACTCCATCAGAGAAGTTTTTCCTTATTTTTTCCTATTTTTTTGCTATTGCTGATTGTATTTCCCTTCATCCATTCTTCCCCACTCCCATTGATTCTGTTTTCTCTTTCCTTTCACTTTGTCCCTCCTCAAAAGTGTGTTATAGGGCAGCCAATTGGCACAGTGAACAGAGCACCAACTCTGGGGCCAGGAGGGCCTGAGTCCAAATCCCACCCCAGATACCCAACAACTACCCACACACACACACAAACAGGACACCTTGGAAAATCCCACTACCTTGAAAAAAGACAAAAAAATGTGTTGTATCAAATTACCTCTCCCATGACCTACCCTCTCCTCTATCACCTACACCTCCCCTTCCCTCCCTCTGTCCTCTTTCTCCCTTCCCCTTCCTCTTCTTTTTCCTCTGGGGTAAAAGATTTCTAAAACCTATTAAGTTTGTATGTTGTTTCCTCTCTGAGTCATTATCAATGAGAATGAAGGCTCACTCATTCTCCCTCACTTTCCCCCTCTTCCACTCTATTCCAAAAGTTTTTTCTTTACTCTTTTATGTAAAATATCTTAGCCCATTCTGCCTTTCCATTCCCTTTCTCCCAGTACATTCCTTTTTCACTTAGTGACTTCATCTTTATACTATATTATACCTTCTCTCTATGCTTCACCTGAGTCCTGTACTTGGAGATCAAACTTTCTGTTCAGCTCTGGTTGTTTCAACAGGAAAGTCTGAAATTCCCCTATTTCATAGAATCTTTTCCCCTGGAAGAAGATTTTCAGTTTTGCAGAGTAGTTGATTCTCAGTTATATTCCAAATTGTTTTACCTTCTGAAATATTATATTCCAAGCCCTATAACCCCTTACTGTAGATGCTGCTAAGTTCTGTGTGATCTAGACTGTAGTGCCATAATATTTGTGTAATATTTTCTCTTTGACTTGAGTGTTCTGGAATTTGGCTAGGATATTCCTGGGGAGTTTTTTTGGATCTCTTTCAGGAGGAGATTGGCTCATTTTTTTTTTTTTAGGTTTTTGCAAGGCAATGGGGTTAAGTGGCTTGCCCAAGGCCACGCAGCTAGGTAATTATTAAGCGACTTAGGCTGGATTTGAACTCAGGTATTCCTGACTCCAGGGCCAGTCCAGCATTCTATCCACTACACCACTTAGCCACCCCTCAGTTTCTAATTTTCTTCTGCTTCTAGAAAATCAGGGCAATTTTCCTGTAGAAATTCTTTAAGAATGAAATCAAGGCTCTTTTCCTGATCATTACTCTCAGGTAGCCCAATAATTTTTAAATTGTCTCTTCTGGATATGTTTTCCAAATCACTTGTTTTTTTCAATGAGATATTTCACATTTTCTCCCAGTTTTTCATTCTTTTCATATTGTTTTATTGTTTCTTGATTCACAAAGTCATCAGCTTCCCTTAGCTCCGTTCCATATTTGAAGGATTTGTTTTCTTCAGAGACTTTCTTATCTCCTTTTCCATTTGGCCAATTCTGCTTTTTAAGACATACTTCTCTTCATTAATTTTTTGGACTTTTTTTTCCCATTTGACCTAAACTGGTTTTTAACATGCTTTTTTCTTTGGCAATTTTTTTGTATCTCCTTGCCCAAGCTGCTAACTTGGTTTTCATGATTTTCCTGCATTGCTCTCATTTCTCTTTCCAATTTTTCCTCTACCTCCCTTAATTGATTTATAAAATCTTTTTTAAGCTCTTCTATAGCCTGAATACAATTGCTATTTTTCTTGGAGGTTTTGGATGCAGAAGCTAGGACTTTGTCATCTTCTGAAGTATATTTGATCTTCCATAGGACCAAAGTAATTGTCTATGTTTCTTTTTTTCTATTTACTCATTTCCCCAGTCTATGCCTTGGTTTTGAGGTACTTCCCAAGCTTTTGAGTATTATTGGGACACCCTGAAAGGACCTCAGTTCCTTCAAGATCTTATGAGATATTCTTAGTGCTCTCCTGCCTGTGTTCTGGTCTGTGTATGACCACAAGCACTCCCTTCTGCCCTGGACCTGTGAGGGGGGACCCTGTTCTTCTATGGCAATCGGTGGCCCTTGGTAGCTACCAGGGCCTGAATGTGGACAAAGTACCAGAGTCCTGTCCCAGAAACAGAGGAGAAACCTCTACAGACTCCCCTGACTCCTTAACCTTGCTTGGGTTGAGCACTCTGGAGGTAGCTACTGGTTAATTCCATGTTGGGTGGTTCTGCAGGTCTGCTTCTGTTTCTTGGGGCCAGAGCTGTGCCGAGGGTCAAGGCTGTTTTGAGGGCCAGGACTGCCCTGAGGGTCACATTGGCCTGGGTTCTGTGCTCACTCTGCCAGAGGTTTCATTGCTGATCTTCCAAATTGTTCTTGGTGATCCCTGGGTTGGGAGGTCTGGATACTGCTTCTGCTGCCATGAGCCAGTACCCCCAGGGACCCCTCCATATCACTTTCAAAATTCTTCTGTTTGTTTTTCCATCTGATCATTCTTCTATTCACTTATGTGCATTTTTTAAAATATTAAAATTTCCTAAGCATTTTTTGCTATTACTATTGCTCATCTCCCCACCTCTTGCTCTTGACTCTCCCACTTCCAATTAAGAATTGACAATAAGAGAGAAAAAAAGTCAGTTGAACAAATTGGTTAGTCAATAAACATTTATTAAGCACCTACTACATGTACTACAATGTGCTAAATGCTGGGGTTTCAAATAATAAAAAAAAAACCAAAAAGACAGTCCCTGTCATCAAAAATATTACAATCTAAAGGGAGAAGACAATACACAAAAAAAGCTGAAAAGAGGGAAGGAAAAGAAAGAAAGAACCTGACATTGGGGCATGGTAAAGTTCTGTCCAACGAATGCTGCTAATGAGAAATGAGGAGTTGACTAATCTATGAATCCTTTTTAAAAATGGAGCTCATGGAAAGAATTCTTTACTCTCCAGACCTCCAATTGTGGGGCAGAAAAGATGGAAATTTACTCACTGAATTACAGCAAAAACTTCTTTCATAAATAGTGGATGGAATGGAAATATAAATCTAGTGATTTTGTTAGCATAGCCAATGATCCATTTCTTCTTTTTGTATTTACATTCCTTTATGAGGTATCTTTTTCAGATATGGTAGCCATTAAAACAATTAGAAGAAATTTAGAACCATATACATATAGAAAACTTGTAAATAAATATGTATATATTAGGAGTATGTACTTCAAATATTTTTACTGATACAATTGTGTGATTAAATCAAATCACTGTTGATGTCAAACTGAAGTGGAAATAGGGGCAACTAAACCATACATAACTATCCCTGAAATTGGCACATTGACTTAGATAATCACATAGTAACATTATTTGTGATTATTTTTTCATTAAACATTTTCCAATTACATTTTAATTTGGTCCTTGCCACACTGGGAGTGTTGTGCACTGCATGCAGCTCAAGGGTATATGTTTGATACCTTTGTAGTCTGTGACTGTTTTCTTTGCATGGGTCATATATTTTATGTCAAAAATAATATCTTCCTTCTGTGTGTGTGTGTGTGTGTGTGTGTGTGTGTGTGTGTGTGTAATGCTGGCCAGTCACTCTCTAAAAAAAATTATTGGTCTTGAACTAATCATCTCAAAGCTCTTTCCTAGTTCCAAAATTCTGATTTTGTGAATTTCTTTTCTCTTGCCTCCTCCTCCTTCCTCATTCCCTTCCTTCCCCCTTTCTTCTGTCCCTTCCTCTATCCCTTTCTCCTCCTTCCCTTCTTTCCTCCCTCCCTTCCTCCTTTCCTTCCTTCCTTCCTTCCTTTCTTCTTGTTCTTATCCTGATGAAGTTAAGCCAGGAGATATGAACCAAATACCAAATAGGTCTAATATAACCCTATATGTTCATCAAGTGCATTTTAACCATTTCTTAGTTTATTCTTTGCTAATAGTCTCTAAATTACATTTGGAAAGTGTCATCACTTGTGTTAATGGTTCCTGTAGGCTTTAAAATTCTATTACTTCCTTACTTTGAGTTTTTAAAAAAAAGTAAGCCTAAATACTTTGGTTTTTTAGAAGTTCTTAACTTATATAATTTAGATCTAATGAGAAACATTTTAAGAACCTTTTTATTTCTGTTCTATTCTCTTTATATCTTCTTAGTCACTATGGACATAGAAAGAAAAGATAACAGGCTCATAAAGAAATGTGCAACTTCATTAGCAGATCATTGCCTTCTAAACCCACTTCCAATTTTGTCTTTCCAAATGGGAACATGAACCAATATTTATCTCTACTAGAGTTAGAGCTGAAACACTTAAAAAAAAGACCAAGATCCATCCAGCAGTAGATATTTACTCATTAATTAAGTCAAAGATAAGATAATTCCTAGAGCATATTACCCATAATTGGGGAGTTGAGGGAGTGAGTAAGAAATGTCAGGCCAGGGCAACACAGTGGATTTTGACAAATTGGTCAGGGATTCTGAGTATGGAGATATATAAACAAAGGACAAAGATAAAGACACAGTTCAGTGTATTAAGCCACAATTGAGAGTACTGGCAAGATATAAAATTCAGGTAGGTGTGAAGGAATCAGTGTTCTGAGGATCAAGTCAGGGAAGAAGGCATAAGCAGAAACATTATCTGCAGCATTATCACTTAAGGTAGAGCCTCTGATGTACCAATCTAGCCTGAAAAGAGCAGATGCAGAAAAAAGTTTGAACTAGAAGAATGTGAGTAGCAATTTAGAAAGTTGAGCAGGTAGCTAAGTCTATCTAGGCAGATAGTGGAGATATACCTAGTGTTCAGATCAAGTAGCAGAGTCCAAGAAAAAGAACCAGTAGGAGGGAGTGGAAGAAATCCAAGCATAAGATGACGAGGAAAATGAGATGAGAATGTTGTTATGTCTAGTAACTACTCATCAAAAGACAATAGTAATCGTAGTTGAAAAATGATCTTGGATTTGTCTAATCTAGGAGTTGAAAACCAGGGACTGAGGATGACAGTGGAACAATGCATTTCTGTGTAGTGCTAAGGGATGATCCATGTTTAGTCTCTTTTCCCTTGTGCCTTTATTTCCTTCATCTTCTTTCTCACATCTCTGTGATTTGCCATATCCTATGTCCTAACTGTGGTGTGGTAGTTCTAGCAACATATAAACTTGCTGAGCTTTTAAATGGGCAGGAAGTCCATGAGGTTTTGTTTTTCTACTGAAGTATAAGAAACCCAACCGAGAGTCAATTTACTATCTTGAGTGAGTGAAGAGAGAAGGGGAGTAGTATTTTATGCCCTATTCGCTTAAAAGATATGCCTTTTTAATCCTTTGTTAATAAAGTTGGTTTGACTATATTCTAATCCTCACACCTGATTCACTGAACTGATCTAGGTTAGATTTAGAATAAAAACCATAGGGACCTACTGAATGAGAGAACTTGATATTGAGCCAACTTCCTCTAAAGTAGGGAATTCCTTATATACTCTCCCCTTGGATCAGAAGTAATATTATTTTGTGCATATGACTGAGTTAATTGGTGGGGAGTAAAAAAATCCATTTGACTAGTGGAGATTGATACAGAGTGGGAAGGAGGTGGTTGCCTGCAAAAAACAAACAAACGAACAAAGAAACAAACCAAACCAAAATAAAAATAGGAAAGTAATGAGAAAATGTCTGTGGAAATAAATATCTTAAGAGAATTTACAGAAAAGATAGGAATTGAAAAGACTTTTTCTATTTTATCCTCTCAGAGGGAATAATGATTCTCTAATACGTAAATGATGAAATCACTCAGAAAGACTGTGTTTATAAAGTTTATATGTTTGTCACCGGGAGTTCTTATGATATCATTACTACTTTTGTGGTGGGAGCCTTTAGAACTTCAAGGATCTCTTCTCAATTTAGATGTAGTCACAGAATTGCTGTAGTAGACTGAGGAGAGATAGCATCTACTGTGAACACACACACATTTCAGTATGGAAAGATATTAAACTTAAAAATTGAAATAAGAGGGAGAGGAACTAAAGAAAGGTGAAGAAAGGTCTAAAGGGGAGGGCAGGATAGGAAAGCAATAGTGTTAAAGGGAGAGACTTTAAAACTCCAAGGATCTTTTCTCATTCTAAGTGTAGCCACAGAATTGCTTCAGGGGACTGTGGCAAGATAGCACTTTCTGTGAACCTCACCTCTATCTAATTTAGGAGAAAAAAAGATTAAGCATAATTACAGTTTCCCTCCTACTCCCCCTCAACCCCCAGGTTTCAGAATAGAAATGTAATAAAGTCAAAAAGCAAATTAGAGGGGACAGAGACAAAGGAGGGGTGGATAGAGATCTAAAGGGGGGGCAGCAAGATAGAAAAGAGAATAGTCAAAAGGAAAACAAACTACTCTCCACACCAGAAAGGAAATTTGGAAATAAAAAAGAAAGGAAAGGAAGATTGTAAATAAAAAAGAAAGGGCAAAAACCCAGGTTTGAGGTAAGGTAAATAGAAGGGGAAGAAATAGTAGAGAAAGAAAGATGTAGATCAATGCATCTAATGAACATTAATGCAAACATGTTAAGTAAAGTATTAATAAATAGGTATAGTAAATACCATGATGAAATATTATACAGTAGGATAAATATGATTTATCCTTGGAATACTGGGTTCATTCAACATAAGGAAGACTATAAAAGATAAATCTTATTAAAAATATAAATAATAAAAACTATATAATATATCATATCTCAAACTAAACTACAAATCAATAATTATTAAAACAATTTGGGGACTAGGGAAAGAGAGACAGAAACACAGACACACAGAAAGAAATTTAGAGAGACAGAGAGAAAAAGACACAGACACAGTCACACAGAGGACAGAGACAGAGAGTCAAAGAAAGAGACAGAGACAGAAAACATACAGAAGCAAAATTAATAAATAAATGTAATGACCCCACCCCATTTGAAGCTAGAGATAAAGGAAGAGTTTCTTACTAAACAAGTGTTAGAGGATCACAGAAGATAAAGTGAACAATTTTTATTACATTTTTTTTGTATGAACAAATCTAATGGAAAACAGGTAACTGAGGGAAGGGAGGAAGATCAATCATCAAAACAACCTTCCAGGAAATACAACTGAGTCAACCTTATAAGACTCAGAGCCATTATTTAATAGATAAATGCTCAAATTATATGAATATACAGTTTTAGAAGGACATTGTCTGAATTGTCAACACAATATAAAAAATGTTCCAAATTGCTAATAATTAGAGAAATGCAAATTAAAGCTCATAACTATTATACTAGCAAAGAAGACAAAGGAAGAAAATAAATGGTGGAGGATCTATGGGAAAGCAGGTACACTAGTGCACTATTGGTTGAGATTTGCATTGTTTCAAGTCTTTCTGGGACGACAATTTCAAACTATACTCAGTAAATTACCAAACTGTTTGATTCAGTTATTCCATTACTAGGCCTATATTTCAAAGATATTAAAGGAAGAAGAGGATCTATATTTCAAAGAATAGTTATAGTGACACATTTTATGATAGTAAAAATTCCGTGATGGTGAAAGAAGTTATCTTATTAGGAAATGGTTAAACAAATTACCATGTATTTATGAATATAATAAAATATGTTTGAATTATAATAAATGATAAAATGAAAAATTTCAGAAGGAACTGAGAAGCTTTTTAGAAAAATAGAGGGAAAAACCTTTGAAAAATTGATCAATGAATTAATTGAACTTAGTGCAGTAATAAACTAAGAGTACAAAAGAATGAGGATGGAATGTCACTAACTGCCTCACCAAGAGGTGATGAACTTGAAATGCAAAGAGAAACATGCATTTTTAGAAGAATTGACTAATGTACAAATATTTTGCCTGAACTATGCACCTGTATGTTGAGTGGTGGAACATGTAATTTTTTAAAAAAATTGTTATTTGAAAAAAAGAAAATTAGGATAAAGCATCAAACCATCATTTCAACTTATTTTGATAATTCATTATAAGAAAAATATAAACACTGATATAATTTTCTCAGTAGAATACTACCAATGGGGAAATATGGAATTAAAATATTAATAGTAAAATTAATTTCTATATAATATTATTTAAACACCAGAATTCTTAGTATCCTCTGTGATCTTTCTTGTCATTTAGTGGAAATGTGGAAGCAAAATAAGGTGACAAGGTCTAAGAACAATTTCATGTTTTTATTTGTTCTGTGATTTCTCCAGGAACAAAAAAGAATCATCTTTTGGTGATCTCATCAGCAACTTCTGCATATTCTTCATATTAGCCAAGCTAGTCCTTTTACCATAGATACAGATGTTCATTGGACCTCTGCTCATAGTTTTTTTTCCAGCTTGACGAAATATGCCAGAATTCAAACTCTGTTTGTTACAGACTTCTAGGACTCAGGGTCTCCAGGCTATGTGAAGACATTTTAATGAATCCAGAAGATGTAGAAGAAGCTGCAGTTAAATGCAATGAGAATTTACAGGTTCTCCTTGGAGAGGCAAATAAATTGGTGGAATTGTTTTCATTAAATACCCAAGGACAAGAACAGATTTCATTTCATACATAGACATGATTTAAATGATGGATATCCTGAGTCCAGCACTAGCATACCTGAAGTATTAAAGACTCAGAGGAAGATCTTTTGTGCATTGCCTAATTCTTCTATTAAGAAGTTTTGGAAGGGGGCAGCTAGCTGGTGCAATGGATAGAACACTGGCACTGGAGTAAGGAGGACCTGTGTTCAAATCCAGCCTCAGGCACTTAATAATTACCTAGTTTTGTGACCTTGGGCAAATTGCTTAATCTCATTACCTTGCAAAAACCAAAAAAAAAAAAAGAATTTATGGGAGAATTTGTACAAGAATTGCACAGAATGAGAAGGCATACATGAATTGTTTTAGAAAGAGTTGTAAGAGAATATTCATGATGATGAAATCCATCAAGGTACTAAAGGAATTAGGTTGGTGATTCAATCTCTTGCCTTTTTTTTCATGAACAGGACTGCATTATTATCACTAACGTTTTTATTCTTTGACCTAAGGAGGTATGAGAAACAGCTTCCAGTGATTTAAAGAAATGTGTCCATTAGGGGTGAGGGATGTCAAAATTGAATACTATTTGATAATTTTCTTTTTTAGCCTAGCTTGATGCTATATGTACTTGAAAATGAGCAAGGAAGATAATGTAATATAAAGGACTATTTAACCACAAAATACAGAAATAGGGACTTTTATTATGATGGAAAGTAACAAAACTTCAATTCATTGATAATATTCTATTAGTTCACATTTCCCTAAAATCAGACTGGTCTACTGAGTCATGCTCAGTTAGGCAGAACTGACCAGGCAAGGAGGGATGGAGAGGAAGTTTTTAAATTGTATGGGGGAAGAAAGGAGAGTATAGGGTGAAAGGTGATGCTGCCTGGAAACAAAATAGACTGGAAAGAATCCAAGTGATGGGAAGATTCCAGAGTCAAAGTTTAAAACTGGAGGCTTGAGGAGCTGAGTCATCACAATAGTAGATGTATGTATCAGAAAGTGAAGCAGGAGCCAAAACAAAATGGAAATATGAAAGCAACGGGATCGAGAAAGCTCGTTAAAAAACTGGAATAATCAAAGAACCATACAACTATATTCTGAGTGAGCTCCACAGAAAAGCTCCAAGCTCTTTTACCACAGATTTATTCAAGACACGTTTCGTTCTTTTTCTTACAGGGGTAACATTGTAAGATGCCAAAATCTGTATACAGACACTTTCTCCAAGTGAATAGAGTTTTATTACTTTAATAAGAAACTCTTTTCAATAAAAAGGGAGGTATAACTTTTATCTCAGGACCTCTGCATTCAATTGGTTAAAACAAATACTCAGAAGTGTATTTCTTGGTGATTCAAAAATAACATCCTACGATTTTTTTTTCCCCACAAAAACAAACATAACAGAAAACAAACCACAGACTGACTTGGCTGAAATTGCATCTCATTACTTGAAGTTTGGAAAAGTTCAACATACTGTCAGGTTCACACGGTTCATTGTTCTGTTGGTGATGCCTTCTGCTTTTCTAGAAGAGAAAAAAGGGGCCTCTGTCTCACTTTGATGGAGACTGGAGGCTTCAAAATGTCGGCCCAGCTTTTTGTTTTATTTGAAATTAACTCAACTGTCCAAGCTCATTCCAAAAGGGACATGTCTGAATGACTGTCTAACTTCAATATTCACTACTGCTCCTTGGCAGATCTCAAATTAGAGGGCCATGTCAAGGCTAATTCAGACTGAAGAATTCTGGCTCCAGATACTAGTTTTAAATCAGTTTTCTATTCAGGTTTACAGAATGGTCTCCTGGAGTTTGCTGAATCTTTTGACAAAGCCAGTCTCAATGGGTTCCATTTTGTAGCATAGACAACCTATTGGATTAGACCCAGAACTGTTTCTAAGCAAAGATTAGCCAATGAAGCCTAAATGTCTTCTGTGCTTCTTTCCTAACCTAGTCAGTCAGGATATGTATTTCATTTGTCTGGCTGACTTATTTATTTCTCAGGTCTTATATTTAACTCTTACATAACTCTTTATTTGAGAGATCTTTGTCATATCTCTCATCAGCTTCAAATTGGTATAGAACCTATCCCATAATTAAATGTTAAATGCTTATACTCAATGAGTTTGACTTCAGAGGTAGGTGAGCAAGATGCAACTTTATGAGGGCATATGCTTTGAATCCCTTTTTTCTGTCTCCATTCTACTTTTATTCTAGAAACCTAGAAAGCATTGATATGAATGATAAAGTTCTGGAAGGACAATGAGGACCATAGGGAAATTGTTCTTGATTTTACCAGTGTTGCTGATTAAAGGTAGGAACTTTAGAAAAGGACATATTTGAAAGACAAGTTAAAGAAATTTTAACTGAGAACAGGATTTAGATTCCTGGATCATGGATAAAGATATAGGAATAATGACTCTTAAATAGAATATAGACTTCTAATTAAGGTTGGCAAAAAGCATACTTGAAAATTTGATCAAAAGAGTTTTCAAACCAAACTGGAAAGGGTGGGGAAAACCACTGACTAGATATATCCATTAAGTTAGTTACCACTGTGGATATCATTGGCAGGAGAAAATTAGTAGGGGGCATTATTAATGTATGGGAGAAAGGGTGGCGATAACATTTATGATCTCAGATGTCTATGCAAATATTATTGGTAACAAACAAAGGAGAATTAGAGATCTTAATGAAAAAAATGTAAACAACTTTGAGACTTGGAGGGATATGCCTTATAGCTGGAATAGAACTATATGAAGGGATACCATATTCAAAAGAAGAAACCTATTAAAGGAAATGACTGAGCAGCATTGTATATTAAGACTATATTTACTTAGGTAAAGAGATCTATGAACAGGAATGGAAAAGCATGGTTTGAAAGCCTTGGCTAATGTTCAAGAAGTGATATTATGGTGGACTTTCACAGAAGCATAGAATAATAGTAATATAAGTATTCAACTAGAGGGGGCAAAGTGAAGGCAGGAAATCCCAGAAGCTCTCTCTCAAACCACTCCAAATGCCTTAAAATTATAACTCTAACCAAATTCTAGAGTAGCAGAACCCACAGAAAGACTGAGTAAAACACTGTTCTGGTCTAAGACAAATGTTTGTTCTTTCACTTTTACCTCAGACCTATATTGTGTCAGCTCCTCACTCAAAGTTGCTATCTTCTGGAAAGAGAGGGTATGGCTCATTCTCTTGTTGGTGGGGACTTTTCCTGAAGAGGTGTTTCAGAGATCACTTCATAATAGACAACTAGTACCTGAACTTAGTTTTTGTGATCTTTTGAACTCACAAAGTTGTTGTAAAGAATAGAAATATGTATTATAGGATTGTTTTTATGTCACCTATTTCCAGGAAAGTAGCACAAAGGATGCAGTCCATCTCAGGCTTATCCAGGAATAGTACAGGTCATTGCTGCTATTTGTGTTGAGCAGTTGATAAACTGCAGGCTTTATAACCTTTTCTTCCCATTATGTCTCCATCATGGAGCCTGAGGGACCAATCCATTTTGTGTTTGCACTCATACCTTTCAGCAAAATGTCAGGGCACATGTATCATGAGAAGATATCCCATCATGAGATTATGAAAAAGGACCTGGATGAATGCTTATCTCAGTGGGAAGGGCCTTGATCAGGGGGTGGGGGTGGGTTCCCTCTGATTACTGCCTTTATATACAAATATGTTTGAATTCTAATTGTGTTGTTTTTGGACTTCTTTAGCCCCTCATTGTAATAATTGTTATATATAATTTAAAATTTTTCAGGAATCAGGGTTAAAAAAGGGCTATGTCCTTGTTTTTTTCTATCTGCCATTTTTAATTACTAGCAATTTATGTAAGGCACATGGAAATTGTTGCAATATATCTATTCGTTATGTGAAATTGCTTATAGTAGATAATTAATAAATATCGGTGGTTGGATATAATTGCCAAATAATTGGAAATGATTGTTGAAAAATGGAGTAGTGTCACAAAACCAAAAAAGGGCAAATATGGTTCTGATTTTTAAAAAATAACTAAGATGGAGTTTAAAGAATATACTGGAGAGCTTAACTTTGATTCCTGGACAAATTCTAGAACATACTTAAATCATTTGTGCATTTATAAAGGAAACCACTGACTTCTAAAGATTAACATAATATGGAGTGTGTTATCATCTTTTTTCCTTTGTCAGTGTTATAGGACTAGGAGATCAAAGGAATGGCAGACAGGATAATCTGTAATTAGTGAGGCATTTTGATCAAGTTTTTCTATGGTATCCTAATAGTAGGCTATATATTAAGGAATGTACTAGTAAATGTTTAACTATGAGATCTGAAAATGTATGACATACTTTTATCTGAATTACTGAATTACTTTAATCTGAATTACTAACATTTTCTTTTTTTTAACAATTACTTTCTTAATTATAATCAATAATACAATAAATTGAGCCATGATTTATGGTATTTGCACATTTCTGAGGTGTAAATGCTTTCATTGAAAATTTAACAATCAGTAGCACTCTTCAGTTAGTATGAGTAGGCTCTCTAGTAAATCCCTAGATAGAATGATATAATTATATTAATTTAAAACCGTTTGAATGACTGGGAAATAGAAGTGATTTTTCTAACAATGTCAATCAGTAGAGCTTCCTCTCGTTGAGTGCCCCTAGAATCTATCCTTAGGTTATTCAACATGATACAACTGATGAGAATGAATGACTTAGTGTACATATAGAATACTTACCAAAATTGTGAATGATATAATAGAAGGGATAGCTAACACATTGAGTTTATTAATTATATGGATAGAAGTAATAACTTCCACATTTGAAAGCATGATCTGTAGTGAGCACTTGCCTATTGTAGCAGGCATATTTTAGCAAAGGAATATAGAAAGCAGAATAAAGTTTTAAATGAATCCAATATCTATCACATAGTTGGACCACTATGGCTTTTGGCATATAAAAAAATGTTTGAGAAAAGAGGGTGAGATTAGAATTGTAAAGGAGTAACCTAGGAATACCAGAGAATAAATGAGAGGTAGCAAATTGCTTAATGTAACAAATCCACCGAGACACTGAAACTTTTGGTCTATTATATGATGGCTGGAGAGCTAGGAAGGCCTGAATGCAAATCTGGTCTCAGGTACTTACTAACTGGGCAAACCACTTAATCTTGTTTTGGCCTCAGTTTCTCCAATTGTAAAATGGGGGTAATAACAACATCTAACTCACAGGACTGTGATAAGGATAAAGATCACATTTGTTGAGAATTTTGCATAACCTAAGGAATATAAGGGACAAGATTTGAACTTGAGTCTTCTGTGCTCCAAGTCTATATCCACAGTATAATATATAAAATATTGTACTTAAAATAAAAGACAGAGTGTTGGTCATATGTTTAATGTTCACTAGACCTGCAATAATTTTTCATGAAAGAGGAATCCACAAATTTGAGAGTTTAAAGAGAGCATCTTGGTAATTTATTTCTCTTTCCTTGTTAGACTTAGAAGTCATAGTTTTCAGTAGATGGGTTATTCGGTACTTTTCCATTAGGGAATTCCCAGTTGTACTTTGAGTAAGTTCACTGTATTTTGAGTCATGCCATTGAAGAGAAGGATAGTTATCAATAATTACATTAATTTCAGAAATGACCCCTCCTTTCTCCTGACCTTGGGGTAGGTCTTACTAAAACCTGGAGAGTTAGGGATATAGGCCCTATCTGATGAAGGCATACCTCTTCAAATGCAAATTGTTTTAACTGCCAGGATCTCTTTAGATGAACAGGGATCTTTCCATCCATTTTGTCTTAGAGGTACAGAGATGAGTGAAATAAAAATATAATTTCATAAGGGTGCCACTTAATTTTTTACAAATTCTATTATTACGCCTAGCATTAGTAGTTCATTATGCATATGAGAAAATATATGGATAGTAATATTAAGAGAATTGTCAGGGATACTTAGCTAGCAATTGTCTGCAGGCAATATTTAAACCAAGGTCTTTCTCCTTCAAGTGCAGAATCCTGTCCATTACGTCATGCTTCCTTTCACTTAGACCTCATAATACAATCAAAAGCAAAGCAACTTAATGAGTATTAGAATAGTAATATCATTAGGAAGAATCAGAGCAGCAGAAACTTTAGCAAATCTCACAGGATTGCTCAGGAAGAAGTGATTCAAAATCTTTCTGCTCTCTCTGATGCAGCACCAGAATTATAGGAAGAGAAATCAAGTTCACTTGCTAAATGTCGACATTCTTTTCTCCACAGACTGCAGGAATGGGACATCATCTCCATTGTTCACAGCATTGGGGTGATTATAGAAGTTTCAGTGATATTTTCCTTGGGGGTACTTGATGAACATGACATCAGGGTAGACCTTTTCGTGTCTTCCTCCATTATTCCAACAACTTTATTCTTCTCACTAAGACTTCCTTGGTTAAGAAGGGCCAAGCTTCATGCCTGGAACTTTTATAAAAAGACAAATGTCTGGGGGTGGGGTAGCTGGCATCCAGGAGAGTAAAAAAAGAAAGGACCTAAATGTCTACAAGCTTCTGCCTAAAAATGGTATGCCCAGTGAGAATTTCCTACCACCATGGGGCCATTAATAATTGTTTGTTTATTATCCTTTGTTATCAAAGAGGACCAAAATGACATCATTATGTTGGGGTCAAGGTATGGTGTATTCAACTGTGATTCCCAGTTGTACTTTGAGTCATGCCATTGAAGAGAAGGATAGTTATCAATAATTACATTAATTTGTGATAAGTATAAACCATAAGTTCAATACAAATATTCCACATGAACATCTGGAATGAAGATATCCTTAAACTTGTGCAACACACATTTCTCTTGAAATATGCTTTGCTTATAGAACACTACCTTCTTTGAGGCAAGCATGCCATATTGGGTAGTCCTCTGCCAGTGTCTCCCATGTCACATAATCAATTCCAAAGTTCTTCACAGAGACCTTGAGAGTATCCTTAATAATAACAAAAGCTAACATTTACACAGTGTTTTAAGGTTTGCAAACCACTATACAAATGATGACTTGTTTGATCCTTAAAACCCTTTGAGGTAGTGGTATTCACCATTTTATTGATGAGGAAAATGAAGTCAAAGAAGGTACATAACTTGATCAGGGAGTGAATTGTAAAATGTTGAGGCATGATTTTAATTCAAGCCTTCCTGATTCAAATTTAGTGCTTCCCCCCACTCTTTCACTAAACTGACTTTAATTTACTCTTCACTTTATTCTTTCTTCCAACTTAACTTTTCCATCACATATGCCTGCCACCTCTGTCTCTTACCAACAATTAGAACCATGGAAGAATCCTATTAAGTGGCAGTCATTAAGAAATATCATGCCAGGGTAACATCCATTCCAACTTTTTCTATACAAATAATATGAACTGGTGAAGGATTGGAATATTTGTGAAGGAGACATCTGTAAGGACTCTATTATGGTGGGAGGGACAGTGAAGTGAGAAAAAGCTCTTTTAAGGAAATTGAATTGAATAACATTGAGCTGGATGCTTGCTTCATTTTTTTTTTTGAGGATGTTAGAGAAAATAAATGAGATGCATAGATCAAGGCTTTGGATTCTATGTTACCTTGATTTCTGTTGCCTTGAGACCTTGACCCTATGGAATGTGGTAGAGGAAAGTTATCACTATAGGTTTGAATGAACAAATGAGCAAAGCATTTTATTAAGCACTGAATATACACTTAGGGCATTTAGGTGGCCCAGTGCATGGAGGGCTGAATCTGGAGTCAGGAAGACTTTCTTCCTGAGTTCAAATCTGGCCTGAGACACTTACTAGCTATGTGACTTTAGGCAAGTCATTTAACTCAGTTTCCTCATCTGTAAAATAAGCTGGAAATGGAAAGTCATTTCTATATTTTTGTTTAGACAAATCTCAAACGAGATCATAAATAATTTGTACATGACTAAAACATGACTGAACAACAAGCAGACATCTTTTTCTTCTTCTAGATAACTGAAATCTATTTTGGGGGTGGAGTATCGAGGTGGTACAATGGATAAAGTCCTAGTTCTGGAGTCAAGAGGACCTAAGTTCAAATCTAGTCTCAGATATTTACTAGTCACTTAATCCTATTTGCCTCAGTTTCCTCATCTGTAAAATAGGCTGGAAAAGGAAATGACAAACCACTCCAGTATTTTTGCCAAGAAAATGTCAATTGAGGTCACAGAGAGCTGATCACACCTGAAACAAGTAAACAAAAGCAATTATGCATTTTTACAAAGTATTGTGTTAAACACTGGGGATACAAATAGAAAAGGTAAGACAGTGCCTGCATTCAATGTGCTTACATTCTAATGAGGGAAATAGCCTATGTGAAAGGATTCAGCTACAAGTGAGATGGAAAACTTTGGTCCTGAGAATTGAATGGTAAAATGAATGTTAATACCTCATTAACAGCATTTCCATTGATAAAATAAGTGGTTTCTGATACTGAACACTTTGATAATGTTAAGAACTTTGGTGGTGAGCATTTTTTCCCCCTGGATCTTTAGTAGCTATGGTTGTAGCCCCTGCACAAGGAGTTGCCAGGCTGCATCTCCATAGGGGTTGCTTCATGATGATGACTGAGGGCACTGGGCTAGAAGTGAGTGCTCTTACCAGGGCTCTTAGATTTAGGATCTTGGGCTGTCTCCATTAAAGCCAAAGGAAAGAATGTGATCAATGTAGTAGTTATTTTGCTTATCTGGTATGTATTTCTTTCTCTTTCTCCCTCAAGGAGTATTGTTGCTTCATCTAGGTTGGTTTCTCGGACTTGTGGGTATCAGCTGGTTGGGATTTGATGGGGATTATTGACCCCTACTCCACAGGAGTTGCTTCCTCAGATCATGATTGTGAGGGCTAGGTTGTAGGCAGGAGCAATGATTTGGAGTGGAGAGCTACTACTTCTATGTTCTCTTTGTCCATCTGTCTGTTATGGAAGTAGGTCTGCACTGGTTGATGGTGGTGATGAGGAAAATGGGACCATTTACCACAAAGACTTCTCCCCTCAATGATTTCAGTGTAGCTGGGCTTGAAATAGGTCTAATAGTTGTGGGGCAGAGGGGGAGTAAGTTGCTAATTTCAAACTCAGGTTCAGATCCTTGGATGTCTCCTTCAGAGTCTAGGAGAGATGCTGGTCAAGATGGAGGTGCTGGTGTGGCTTGCCTGGCACATGATTATCCTTGAGGGCCAACAAAGGGCCAGTAGAATCTCATTATATGAGAGACTTTATGAGATTTCTCTTAGAAAAATTAGGGGAAATAGCTACAAGGATATCTCCTTTTATTGCATTTTGCTTTATTGTGCTTCACAGATATTGCATTTTTTTTACATATCAAAGTTTTGTGGCAACCCTGCACTAAGCAAGTCTCTGCAATTTTTCTAATATTATGTGCTCACCTTGTGTCCCTGTGTCACATTTTGGTAATTCTTACAGTAGGTTAAACTTTTTCATTATTATCTTATCTATTTTGGTGTTCTGTGATCAGCGATCTTTGATGTTCCTATTGTAATAGGGGAAAACCACCAACAGCCCCCATATAAGAAGATGGGGGATTAACGTTGCATATGTTCTGACTACTCTACTGACCGGCTGTTCTTCATTTTCTCCCTGTCCTTCGACCTCCTTATTCTTCGAGATGCAATAATTTTGAAATTAGATCAATTAATAACTCTACAATGTCCTCTAAGTGTTCAAGTGAAAGGAAGTCAATTAATGTGACAAACTTCATTATTGTCTTATTTTAAGAAATTGCCACAGCCACTCCAGCATTCAACAACCACCACCTGATCAGTCAGCATCCATCAATACTGAGACAAGATCCTCCACTATCAAAAAGATTATGATTCACTGAAGGTTCAGATGTTAGCATTTTCTAGCAATAAATTATTTTTATTAAGGCATATTCATTATTTTATACTTAACATGCTTACACATTTGATATTCTATAGTATTGTATAAACATATCTTTTATAACTTTTGGGAAACCAAAACATTCTTGTGACTCACTTTATTGTGTTATTTGTTTCATCTTGGGAGTCTGGAACTAAACCTACAGTATTTCAGAGGTATGCCTATATTTGGAATGTAACATCTATATGAACCACCAGATGGTGCTCCAAGCTCAATCTTTTCCAGTTTACTTTCACTGAGCATGTGTGAACAGCAACTAGGCTCCAGTTTTGAACACTTTGCTTACTACCAACTGAGTATGCTCAAACCACCCAGGCAGTTTATATAGGGATAGGAGTAAATTAAAACAAAGAAACAAGCAAACACCATACATACACACATACAGGCATACATACATACATACACCTCTCATAGATCTACAATTCATTCCTACTTGACCCTAATCTTTTTTCCTAATGTTGGTGACCCAAAAGGATTATTCATTAGTATTAGATAAATAGACTTTTTACTTTAGTGAAAACAAAATTAGCAATGTTGACTTTGACACTCCTGAATGGGACTTCACCACTGCTCTTGGTATGTTCTGAAATTGCAACTTCTTCATTAAAACTTATTGCTCTCACAGGAAGGATAGAATGACATCCTCAACTGCCCTTATAACAGGGTTTTTTTGTGTCAAAGGCTTAAGGTGACAGAATCTTTCTGTCTCACTTGTGTAACACTAGTGATAATTGGACACCTCAAACCATATAGGAATGACATTGATAATTGTGATCCAGTGATTCACCTGGATAGTGTTCTGAAGTCATATGCCTTTGCAATAGTTTATCCTAGGGTTTGCTACCTTGGAATCCATCTGGAGTACTTGTAGTCACCTCAGCACATAATCACACACCATCTTTAGCATTTCTGTCATCCCTCTTGTACAACATGATCACTCTTTTAAATGTCTCCATCATTGTGAACTTTAGATATACTTTAGGTACTCCTTTTGTGATAATTCCCTGATAATACTAAAACCAATCTCACATCATCTCTCTAATGTAGGATTGCACTGCTTATTTAGCAAGAAGCTATCATAGGAACTGTTACATTTGGATGGGGAATAAACTAACATATGTGATGCAGATAATAATGAATTTAGCCCAAGGGTTCCTAAATGAAGACTGACATTCCCAGAACACTTAAAACTCCTTTCTCAACCAGGGAATTTTGTAATTGCAATTGGTAGGAAACATGATAGGATAGATAGGAAAATGTACACTAATGATTGGAAATATTTTTTGTGATATATTTCCTTATGAGAAATCCAGTCTTATCATTACAAAACATAGTCAAGAAGACTTATAAGACAACTAACTATAAGAAATATAAATGTGTATATATATATGTATATATATATATATATATATACATATATATATATATACCATTGCAGTACAGTGAGAAGCTTATCAGTAGTAGATCAGAAGACATACATTCTAGTATAAACTCTACTAGTCACTTGCTGTATGACTCTCATAAGGTATTTAACTTCTTGAGACATTCTCTGGGTTGGACTAGATAATTTCTAAGGTCACTTTTAGTTTCAGCATTCTCTGATTCTACAATTCTATTTTTTCTTTGAAATATAATGAAAGGATATTGAAGAAGCAACAACAAAAGCTGTTGGATTCAATAAGGTCCTTTGACAAAAAAAGTAGTAATTCTTATTGAGTAATGTTTAGCATTACTGGACGTCAATGACATTTATTATCTCACTACCATAAACAAAATATTGATGGAATGAACCTAAATCTTTAGCAGGGTAATATATTTTTGTTCCATTTGGCTCCTTAAAGTATAGTTTGGAATGATCTGTCTTCTTGCAAGAAGATTTATATGTTAGCATTAACTTTAAAAACTCAGGAAGAAAATTATATTCTACATGAAATGACATGAATTAAAAAATTCCTGTTGATTAACAATTCTTTTTTTAAAGAAAAATCATCAAATAAATTGTCAAATAAAAGAGAAAATATTGCAAACATCAAAAATAAAACAATTCAAATACAAAGGGAATACATTCAGACTAACACAGGACCTATCAGCTTCAACCCTTAACCTTGAAAGACTGGAAGAACCGGAATAACATATTTCAGAGAGTTAAAGAGATAATTAGGAGATAATTAGAGACCTGGGATTACAATACAGAATATCCTACACTGCAAAATTCAGCATATATTGTCAGGGAAAAAGACAGATGTTTAATGAAATACAGGACTTCCAGAATTTCCTGGATCAAAGATCAGAACTGAACAGAGAATTCAATTGCCAAATACATGACTGAAGAGTTAGATAAAAAATAGATAAATGAAAAAAGGAGGCTGAAAAAACAAAACTGTTTAAAACAAATATTGATCCCTAAAAGGGACTAACTCCTTAGAATTTATTTGAAGAGAATGAACCTAAGGGATACAGGTTTAATTGGGTCTGTCCCTCAGTTGAAGAAGTCCAAGAGCACATCACTGTGTTTGAAATAAAAAAAGCAGGAGTGTCAACTTTAACTTAAGTATCTCTGACTGGCTTTAATCATAAGGTGCTAAACACCTTGTCTAATGAGGGTATCATAAGTTGCAAAGACCTGAGACAGTGTCTCTATTACTTTGCAATCATTTGTAAAGTTCTCAGGGAGACCTCCAGAGCCTCCCAGTACTTAGCTTCACTTGGGGGCGGAGTACAGTGGGAGAGACATAGGACCTTGGTTTACTTTACAAGGTATTAAGAACCCTGGTTGGGAAGGGGAGTAGGTAAAATGGAAAGAAAATAGGCCAGGGGGAAAGGCACAAATAGTTCAAAAAATGATATGGCTTTGGAGGATATTTTGGCTTGTGAAGAGGATTGTGTGTACATGAAAGATATTTGAAAAGGGCGCAAGGTTAAAAATGATTATAATTATAATATGATGCAATTTGAATCAATGCTGCTTATCAAACAATCAAGTAAACAATCTGTGATGATATCTTGATAACAATAAGAGCTTATCAAACATATTAGAGCACCAAGGGAAGAGGCACAGAATTTTATAATTTTAGAGGGAAAGAAAGGAGAATATGATTGCTGTGTAAATTCTATGCAATAGATTTAGCTCAGTGAGGAAAGAAGATACATTCCAATTGGTTTTAAAAATCTAACTTAATCTACCGGGAAGGGGGGAACTAGAAAGGGGGAAAATAAGAGAAGAAGGGACTGATAAAAGGGAAGGGAAAGTATAAGTGAAAATAACAGAAATTTAAATTTTTAAAAAATAAATCAAAAGGGAAAGGTAGTAAAATTTTGGTGAGGAGGAATAAGAGAAAAGGAAAGAGATAAATATAAATGGAGAAAGATAACATAGAGAGAAAGACAGAATTAGTAAACTTAAATGTATTTGTGAATGGGATGAACTGTCCCATAAAATGGAAGTGTATAGCAGAATGGATTAAAAACTAGAATCCTGTTGTTTACAAGAAACACATTTGAAGCAGAAAGATACACACAGGGTAAAGGTAAAAGTTTGGAGCAAAACATAATAAAAATAAATAAATAATAAAAAAATCTGGGGTAGTGATTCTAATCTTAGACAAAGTAAAAGCAAAAATCAATCTCATTAAAAGGGATAAGGAAGGAAACTACATCATCTTAAAAACATCATTGGAAATGCAGCTATCATTATTAAACATGTTTGTACCTAGTGGGATAGCTTCCAGATTTGTAGAGGAAAAGTTGAGTGAATTACAAGGAGAAATAGACAGCAAAACTTTAATAATGGGAGACCTCAATCTCCCTCTCTCAGAACTAGATAAATCCAACAACAAAATAAACATGAAGGAAGTTAAGAAGGTGAATAAAATCTTAGAAAGCTTGGATATCATAGCTGGAGAAAACAATGGGGACAGAAAAGAATTTACCTTTTCTTGGCAGTACATGGCACCTTCACCAAAACTGACCATGTACTAGCGTACAAAAACCTTAAAATTAAGTGCAGAAAGGCAGAAATAATAGATACACACTTCTCAGATCATGATACAATAAAAATTACATGTAATATAGGGTCAGGGAAAGATTAATCAGGAACTAATTGGATATTAAATAATTTTATATTAAATAATGGATGGATCAAACAGCAAATATTTGAAATAATCAATAATTATATCCAAGAAAATGATGATGAGACATCATACCAAAATTGATGGGATGCAGCCAAGGCAGTTTTGAGGGGAAACTTTATATCTCTAACTACCTATATGAATAAAATAGAGAAAGGGGAGATCAATGAATTGGGCATACAATTAAAAAAGCTAGAAAAAGAACAAATTAAACATCCCCCATTAAATAACAAACTAGAAATTCTGAAAATCAAGGGAGAGATTAATAAACTAGAAAGCAAAGCATATATTGATCACATAAATAAATCTAAGAGTTGGTTTTATAAAAAAGCCAATAAAATAGACAAACCTCTGGTTAATATGATTTAAAAAAGAGAGAAGATAACCAAATAATCAGTATCAAAAAAAAGAAAACAATGAACTAACCACTAATGAGGAGGAAATTAAAGAGATAATTAGGAGCTACTTTGCCAACCTATATGCTAATAAATCAGATAATTTGAGTGAAATGGATGAATATTTACAAAAATACAAACTTGCCAGATTAAAAGAAGAGGAAATAAATTACTTAAATAACCTCATTTCAGAAAAAAAATGAAGAAACCATTAATAAACTCCCTAAGAAAAGTCTCCAGGTCCAGATAGATTTAAAAGTAAAATCTACCAAACATTTAAGGAGCAATCAATTCCTATTCTACATAAACTATTTAAAAAATGGGAGAAGAAGGAGTTTTGCCAAACTCCTTTTAAGATACCAACATGGTGCTGATACTTAAACCAGGAAGAACCAAAACAGACAAAGAAAATTATAGACCAATATCCCATATGAATATTGATGCAAAAATATTTAATAGAATTTTAGCAATGAGACTACAGCAAGTTATTATCAGCATAATATGCCATGATCAGGTTTATACCAGGCAGGCAAGATTGGTTCAACATTAGGGAAACACTCAGCATAATTAAATATATCAACAGTAAAACAAACAGAAACCTCATGTTTATCTCAAAAAAAGCCTTTGTTAAAATATATCATTCCTATTAAAAAAAACTAGAAAGTATAGGAATAAATGGAGTTTTCCTTAAAATAATAAATAGTATCTAAAACTATCAACTTATATTATATTTAATGGGAATAAACTCAGAGCATTTCCAATAAATTAAGGGGTGAAATGAGGATGACCATTATCACCATTACTATTTGATATAGTATTAGAAATGCTAGCAGTAGAATTAAAAGAAGAAAAAGAAATTGAAGGAATCAGAATAGGCAATGAGGAAGCAAAACTTTCACTCTTTGTAGATGATATGATGGTATACCTAGAGAACCCAAGAAAATCTAAAAAGTCCTTGAAACAATTAACAAATTCAGCAAAGTAGCAGGATACAAAATAAACCCACATAAATCATCAGCATTTCTATATAAGAAAAACAAAGCCCAAGAACAAGAGATAGAAAGAGAAATTCCATTTAAAATAACTGTAGGAAATCTGCTTGGGAATCTACCTCCCAAGACAAACCTAGCAATTGTGTGAACACAATTATAAAGCTCTCCTCACCCAAATAAAGTCAGTTCTAAATAATTGGAGAAATGTCAAATGCCCATAATAAAAATGACAATGCTACCAAATTAAATTACTTATTCAGTGCCATACCAATCAAATCACTAAATAAATCTTTACTGAGGTAGAAAAAATAGTAACAAAATTCATCTGAAGTAACAAAAGGGCAAGAATAGCAAGGGAACTGATGAAACAAAATGTAAAGGAAGGTAACCTAGTTTTATCAGATCTAAAACTGTACTATAAAGTGGCAGTCATCAAAACTGCCTGGTCCTGGTTAAGAAATAGGGTAATGGATCAGTGGATTAGGATAAGTTCAAAAGAAAATGCAGTGAATTATTACAACAATCTACTATTTGACAAATCCAAAGATATCAGCCTCTGGGACAAGAACTCACTATGTGACAAAAATTGCTGGGAAAACAGGAAAATAGTATGACAAAAACTAAGCATAGATCCACATCTCACTCCCTATACCAAAATAAGGTCAGAATGTGTACAGGATTTAGACATAAAGAACGATACCATAAATGACTTATTAGACCAAAAATATTCTATCTAATTTATGGAAAAGGGATAAATTTATGACCAAAAGAGAATTAGAACACATTATAAACTGCAAAATGAATGATTTTGACTATATTAAATTAAAATGTTTTTATACTAATAAAATCAATGCTGCCAAAATTAGAAGAAAAGCAGAAAGTTGGGAAACAATCTTCACAACAAGGAGTTCTGATAAAGGTCTCATTTCTAAAATATATAGATAATTGCATCAATTTATAAGGTCACAAGTCATTCTCCAATTGATAAATGGTCAAGGGATATGAACAGTTTTCAAATGAAGAAATTAAAGCTAAATATAAGCATCTGAAAAAATACTCCAAATCACTATTGATTAGAGAAATGCAAATTAAAACAACAAGGAGGTATCATCTCGTACCTATTGGATTAGCCCAGATGAGTCAAAGGGAAGATGATAAATGTTGAAAAGGTTGTGGGAGGATTGGGACATTGATGCATTGCTGGTAGAGTTGTGAATGGATCCAAACTTTCTGGAGAGCAATATGAAACTATGCTCAAAGAGCAATAAAACTGCAATTCCAATTCTAGGACTATATCCAGAAGAAATTGTAAAAAATGAAAAAAATCCTACATGTTCCAAAATATTCATAGTAGCCCTTTTCATAGTGGCAAAGAATTGGAAATTGAGGGGATGCCCATCAATTGGGGAATAACTAAACAAGTTATGGTACATGAATAGTATGGAATATTATTGTTCTATAAGAAACAATAAATGGTCATACTCCAGAGAAGCATGGAATGACTTACAGGATTTGATGCTGAGCAAAGGTAGTAAAGCCAAGAGAACAATTTACACATCAACATTTTGAGATGAACAACCTTGATGGAAGCAATCCCTCTGGGCAGTCCAGAGATCTAGGAAAACCATATTTGACAGATTATGTACCATATCATCCCCAACCAGAGGAAGAAAAACAAAACAAAACAAAATACACAGGAAAAAAACCACCCCTATTGAATCTGATGAACACTTTATAAAAATTATCTCTTATGTGTCTCTTTCCCTTAATCCTAATCCGTTATTCCCCAAATGATTAATTTGTAAATATGTTTAACAAAATATGTATGTAAAATGCTAACCTGACTCTTCCCAACTGAGGGGAGGGGGGTGGGAAGGGAGGGTGGAGGGAAACTTTGAAACTTGGAAATAAACATGTACAAATGGATGAAAATAAAAAAGGAAAGAAAAGAAAAAAAAAGAAATATAATGAAAGGATATTGAAGAAGCAACAACAAAAACTGTTGGATTCAATAAGGTCTTTTGACAAAAAAATAGTAATTCTTATTGAGTAATATTTAGCATTACTGGACTTCAGTGACATTTATTATCTAACTACCATAAATCAAATATTGATGGAATGAACCTAAATCTTTTGCAGCGTAATATGTTTTTGTTCCAGGAACTCATAGTTCATATTGGCTCATTAAACTGTAGATTGGAATGATCTGTCTTCTTGCAAGAAGATTTATATGTTAGTATTAATTTTAAAAAATCAGGAAGAAAATTATACTCTACATGACAATTGAATAAAAAAATTCCCAATATCTCATTGATTAGCAATTAATTTTTTTTTACAGAAAATCCATAAATTTTAATTGCAAAAAAGTTACAAGGTAACACACAGAGTCCTTAAGGAAGACAGCCAGGTAAAAAAAGTGAGTTTTAATAGAAATATTGAAATTAAAGGAAAAAAAAGAAAGAAGAAAACAGCTACAATTGTGAGCTCACAATGATGAGAACATCAAAGACTGTTAAGAGAGAAAGGGGAAGGGAGAAGAAAAGATAGGAGTAGTCACAAGACAGTAGTAGCTGGGTTAAGTCAACAGAGATCCAGCAACTGCAATTAATTCTTTAGAACTGTTTAGCCAATTTGCATTATATATACAAGTAGAAAGGAAGCACGATTTTAGACAACAAATCACACAACAAAACTCCACTGAAATTTTGATAGATCTGTAGTCTAATTGGTAGGAAAATAAGCAGTGGAAATTGCAACTCTTCCTTTCCTTCTCATCTGTGGGACTATTTTTCTTATATTTCCATAAATTCTTACATGAGGGTATACTCAATTAAGCTCAAGGCCTTTCTGTGGATTATACAGCATTTCATGGATAAGAAGTACTCGAAGACTATCATTGATTAAGCATCCCTTTCACTGAATGACAAGTCTAACTCCTTTTCTAGTATATTTTCTCTGACATCTTTTCTGATACTGAGACTTATGATTTCATTGGTGCAAAATTATAGACTAGCAAGGAAACTCTGTGAAAACTGTTGACATTTGATTTGTGATTCTAGAGAGTTGTAAGGAAAACTGAAATGTTAGGGAACTTGCCCAGAGTCAGTAAATGTCAGAGAAGTGACTTGAACACTAGATTATTTGATTCAGGAGCAAGTTCTCTATTCATTATTCCTCGAGGCTTCTTATGAAATTTTTACAGGGATTTTTCTGTCCAGTACTTTCCTAATAACATGTTGTAGACTATTTGAATGCACTATATTTATATCCATAAAAAGATGGATAATTGTTTTTAAAAGAACTTGGGGTATTAAAAGTATTATATAATTTGCTAAAGGTGAGCTAACCTCCTTTGCTCTTCCTGAACAATTCTGGGTCCAGTTCATTGTCTACACACAATGTCTTTTGAATATACATACTGTCATTGCTCAACTCTATGGATTTTTCATATTCTATATTAGGAGCACTTTCATACATTTGGTTTTTTTCCCAATGTGGATTGTTCTGAATGATTGCAGTTCTTATTGAGAAACTTTTACAATGTTTCAAGGCTTGATCAGACAGCATAAAGAGAATATTGCTATTTTTTCTAAAATAGTATTTTATTTTCCCCAATTACATATTTTGAAAACTTTTGCATCCATTTTTTACAAGATTTTGTGTTCCAGTTTTTTCTCTGTGTTCCAGTTTTGTGTTTCTTTGTGTTCCAGTTTTTCTCCCACCCCTGTCCTTTTCTGAAAAAAATGGAGGCATTTTGATAACACTTTATATATGGTCTATTATATATAGCACATGGCCATATTAGTATCAGTTATGGATAGCATTTTCCTTTATGAGTACTTTTTACTTGTCTTGTATCATTGTGTTGTTGAGAAGAACACAATGATGTTGTGTACAATGTTTCAGGATTCTGCTCATTTCACTTTGAATCAGTTCATACAAATCTTTCTAGGTTTCTGGGAAATCTGTCTATTCATCATTTCTTATTGCACAGTAATATTCTGTCTATATACCACAGCTTTTGTAGTCATTCCCCAAATGATGGTCATCCCTTCAATTTCCAGTATTTTTCCACCCTGAAAAGGGGGCTACTGTAAACATTTTTGCACATATAGGTCCTTTTCTCTTTTTTTATGATCTCCTTGGGATCCAGATATGATAGTTTATCACTTTATCAAAGAGTATACACAGTTTGGTTGCCCTTTGGGCATAGTTCCAAATAGCTCTCCAGAGTGGTTGGATCATTTCACAGATACCCCAACAGTGCATTTGATATTTTTCCATTTGTTTAGATCTGGCTTTGAAAAGTGTTTTGTTATTTTGATTTTATAATTGCTATGTTTATCTTGGCAGGTAGACTCCCAAGTATTTTATATCAGTTATAGGCATTTTATTTTATGTATTTTGTATTTTAAAGGAAAGGAAAATTATAATACGCACAAAAATATAAGAGGATTTATTATATTTATCACATTCATTCATTCATTTATTTATTTATTTGTTTGTTTATTTATTTATTTATTATATAAAGCAATATATTTCCATTTCAAGAAAACCTATATAATAAATACAACACTTTGTGTGCTTCCTTGAAGATTTTCTTCTGTTCTCTGCTGTGTTGTGCTCTGATTACTTTATTTTTTCTCTTTTATCCCTCCCCCTGAATGGTTGCAATTAAGCATGAATAAAAATTAACATTTGCATACACATATATGCATACACTTATACATATATACAGACTCACCGACACATACAGCTATATACATATAAATACATGCCTACATACAAACATATATGTATATGTACATACATATACACATACATATTCATAGATATCTATATATTTAGTGTATTCCTCTCACTTTAATGTTTACAGTTATTTTATTTTATTTTTTCAAGGCAATGGGGTTAAGGTCTCACAGCTAGAATTTGATGCCGGATTTGAATTCAGGTTCTCCTGACTCCAGGGCTGCTGCTATATCCACTGCACCACCTAACTGCCCCCTTACAGTTATTTTAAATGGAATTTCTTCTTTTGTTTTTGGTGCTGGCTTATATTGGTGATATAAAGAAATGTTGATGATTTATGTGGGTCTTATCTTATACCTTACAATTTTTCTAAAGTTGTTAATTCAAATAATTTTTAGTTTATTTTCTAGCATTCTCTAAGTATACCATCATTTCATTTGCAAAGAATAATAGTTTTGTTTCCTCACTGCCTATTCTAATCCCTTTGATTTATTTTTTTTCTCTTATTGCTATAGCTAACATTCCTAGTATTATATTGGATAATAGTCATGAAAATGGACATCCTTGCTTCACTCCTGATCTTATTGGGAAGGTTTCCTGCTTATACCCATTACAGATGATGCTTACTGATAATATTAGATAGATACTACTTATTATTTTAAGGAACACTCCATTTATTCCTGATTTCTCTAGTGTTTTTAATAGGGATGAGTGATGTCTTTTGTCAAAACTTTTTTCAGCAATTATTGAGATAATCATATAGTTTATGTTGGTTTTGTTATTGATATGGTCAATGATGTTGCTAGTTTTCCTAATACTACCTTCCAGATATAAATTCCACTTAGTCATAGTGAATAATCTTTGTGATATATTGCTATAATCTCCTTCCTAATATCTTGTCCAATTTTTAGCATCAATACTCATTAGGGAAATTGGTCTATAATTTTCTTTCCCTGTTTTAGCTTTTCCTGATTTAGTCATTAGCTCAACATTTATATCAAAAAATGAGTTTGGTAGGATTCCTTCTTTGTCTATTTTTAAAAATAGTGTAAATACTATTGGAATTAATTGTTATTTAAATGTTTGATAAAATTAATTTATGAACCTGGGCATGGGGATTATTTTCCCTAAGGAATTCATTAATGACTTGTACTATTTCAAAGCTATGATTATTTAAACATTCTATATCTGTCTAGGTAATTTATATTTTTGCAAATATAGATTTTGCTCACATTGTAGGATTTATTGGCATATAACTGGGCAAAATGTTACCTAACAATTGTTTTAATTTCTTCTTCATTGGTTATGATTTCACACTTTTCATTTTTGATACTGGATATTTGGTTTCTTCTTTTTTAATCAAATTCACCAATGACATTTATTTTATTAATTTTTTCACAAAAGAAACTTTTAGATGTATTTATTAGCTCAATATTTTTAAACTTTTAATCTTACTAATGTCAACTTTGATTTTCAGGATTTCCAATTTGGTGCTCAATTGGCTATTTTTAAAATTGGTGATTTTTAATTTGTTTTTTCAAGGTTTTTTGTTGCATATCCAGTTTATTGATTTGTTCTTTTTTCATTTTTTCATTTTTTTATTTTCCCCCCAAGCAGAACTTGGGGGAATTTAGAGAAATAAAATTTTCCCCAAGTTCTGCTTTTCCTGCATCCCATAGATTTTAGTATGTTGTCTCATTGTTGTCTGTCGCTTTGATGAAATTACTGATTGTTTCTATAATTTGTTCATTGACGTAATCATTTAGTTTCTAATTAATTTTTAATCTCTTTCAACTGTTTTTAAATGTAATTCTTATTGCATTATGATCAATGAAGAGTAAATTTAATATTTCTGCCTTTTTACATTTGATTTTGAATTTTTGTGCCCTATTACATGGTCAATTTTTTAGTATATGCCATGTGCTAATAAAAGAAATTTCTTTCTGTATCATTTAGTTTTTTTCTGAAAGTCTGTCATGTGCAACTTTTCTACTATTCTATTTATCTCTTTAACTTCTTTCTTATTTTTTTGGTTTGATTTATTGAGTTCTGAAAGAGGACAGTTTAAGTCCCTCCCCAATATAATTTTACTGTATATTTCTTCCTATAACTCATTTAACTTTAAGAATTTGGAAGCTGTACTACTTGGTGCATAGAGATTTAGTATTGATATTGCTTCATTGATTATTCTTTTAGCAAGATATATTTTCCTTCTTTATCTCTTTTCATTAGATCTATTTCTGTTTTTATTTTGTCTGGGATCAGGATTGTTACCCCTGCTTTTTTTTTTTAACTTCAACTAAAGCATAATAGATTTTGTTTCAGCTCCTTACTTTAACTCTGCATCTCTCTGCTTCAAGTATTTTTCTTGTGTTTCTTCTACCATTTAGTAGGATTCTATTTTTTATTCACTCTGCTATCTGCTTCTTTTTTTTTGGGAGAGTTCATCTCATTCACCTCATACTTAAGATTACTCCCTGTGTATTTCCCTCCATCCTATTCTTCCTCCTGTTTGTCCCTTCTCTCCTTTCACCCTTTCCCATCTCACCAGTGTTTTAATTCTATCACCTTTCTTTATCTGCCCTCCCTTCTATCAGTTTCCCTACTCCTTACTTCCCTGTCAGATAAGCTAGATTCCCATATTGAGCTATTGTGAATATTATTTCCTCTTTGAGGCAATACTGATGAGAATGTCTTCATGCAATGCTCATCACCTACTCTCCCATCTCCCCATCTTCCAATTAAACTTCATGTGAAATAGTTTATCCCATTGTATCTCTCCCTTTCTCATCCTTTAACTATTTTTGTCATTCCCTCAAATTCACTTTATCCACATACCCTCTATGTATATTCCTTCTATATGTACTATTACAGGTATACACTATTAATAGAATATTTTTTAAGAATTATAAGTATCATTTTATGATGTCCAGATGTAATTAATTATGAACAATTGAATCTTTTGTTTCCTTTTCCTGTTTTGCCTTTTTAGATGTTTCTTGAGTCAATATTGTAGAGCAATTTTTTGTTCAATTTTAGTCTTATGAAAGCTTGAAATCTTTCTATTTTATTGAAGGACTATTTTTCTCTTGAAATATTGTGCTCAGTTTCACTGGGTAGGTGATTCTTGGTTGTAGTCCTTGCTTTTTTGCCTTTTGGAATATTATGTTCCATGACCTCTGATCTTTTATTGTTCTGGCTGCTAAGTGCTGGGTAATCCTGATTGTGTCTCCCTAATATTTGAATCATCTCTTTCTGGTCATTTACAGAATTTTTCCGTGATCTGATAGTTCTGAAATTTTACTATAGTTTCCTTGGAAATTTGGCTATAGTGTTTTATTTTGAGATCCCTTTCCTGAAATGCTTTGTGTATTCATTTTTTTACTTATTTTACCTTCTGGTTCCACTATATCAGGCCACTTTTCCTTGATAATTTCTTGAAAGATGTCCAGGTTTTCCTTTAATTATGGTTTTCAAGTAGTCCAATGATTATGACACTGTCTTTCCTAGATCTATTTTCAGTTTTTTCCAATGATATATTTTGTATTTTTTCTACATTTTCATTCTTTTGAATTTGTTTGATGGATTTTTGATGTCTCATAGAGTCATTAACTTCCACTTGACCCATTCTAACTTTTAAGGAGTTGTTTTCCTCAGTTAGCTTTTGTACTTTGTTTTCCATATGGCCAATTGTACATTTTTAAGGAATTATTTTCTTCAGTGGATTTTTTTATCTCCATTTGGCCCATTCTACTTTTTAAGCAGGTGTTTTCTTTTCCCAATTTTTCTGTATCTCTTTGATATGATTTTTAAACTCCTTTTGAACTCTTCCATGACTTCTTTCTAGACCTGAGACCACTTTCCATTTTCCTTTAAGGTTTTCACCCATAGGTGTCTTGATATTGCTATTCTTTTCTGAGTTTGTGTCTTGGTCTTCCCTTTCACCATAACTTTCTAAGGTCATTCTTTTTTCCCTACTCATTTTCCTTTAAATTTGAGCTCTGCTCCCAGGATAGAAGGGGCACAGTACCAGACTTCTTGTGCCAGTAGTTGTATACCCTGGCTGTTTATCTGGTGCTGCACTGATGTTACACTGAGGAGCATGGGGGAACCCTCATATCTGATTCTGTGCTCACAGGGAGGGGTGGGAGATTGTTGGTGCTGTAGAGGCTATAGGTGTCTGATAGCTTACCTGATGCTGAATCAAGTTCCTAGTGGTAGTGTTTGGAATGTGGTGAGGCTGGTCATGTGTTTCTGTGTTTCCCTGAGGCTACACTAAAACACATGGCAGTCTGGCCACTGGAAGTTGCCTATTTGTCCATGTCTACTTAACCATGCTAGTTCTCAGAACTGAAGCCTTCCCATCCCCCTGGCTATGCTATGGTACATGGGTGTTCTGCTATTGGCTTTTGCCTACTCTACCACAATAAGGATCAAGATCTCCCATTGATTTGCTGAGGTGGGGCTTGGTGTTGGTTTACTGAGATGCTTCTTGTCCTGTCCTGTGCTTCCATGTGGCAGTCTTTTTCCCCCCTATCTTCCATATTTCTTGGGCTAAAAGGTGATTCCATCTCATCTTTTTGCTGGTTCTTCTGTTTTAGAATTTATTTTGGAGAGAAATTTTGTGGTTGTTTGGAGGTAAATATGTGAGAGTTATGGTAATTTACTGCTTATTCCACAATCCTGACTTCCAATCTTTTTTTTTAATATTGACTTCTTTCATTTTCTCCCTCTATGAATTTGTTATCCTATCTCCATATCCTCTAGTTATCCATAAAATAACCTACTCATCCTAAAGCAATTATAAACCTTTTCATTATTAATCACTTATTGAACCTCACTGCTAAGAATTCTCATTGCAAGGTAATGCATGAGATGAGCTATCTTGTTTCTGACTCCCCCACAGATTATCTGCACTTCTGCTGAAATCTTCCACATACCTTGTTGTAGTTGTTTCAAAAAAACTAAAAACCACAATTTCATTATATATATATATATCTATATATCTATATCTATATAGATATAGATATATACAAAGCAAGGAAAAAGTAAAAAAAATGAAACAATAAAAGAGATGTGACAAAAGGAAACTTCATGGGGAGTTCTTTTGGATTATCCTGGATCATTGCATTGCTGAGAATGGCTGTCATTCACAGTTCATCATGTAATATTGTTTCCACTATGTACAATATTCTCCTTGTTCTGCTTCACTCTACATCAGTTCATATAAGTATTTTCCAGTTTTTCTGAAATTATTGTTTTTATCATTTCTTATACCACAATTGTATTCCATTATAACCATATATAACAGTTTCTTCAGTTGTTCCCCAGTAGATGGGCATCCCCTGATCTCCAGTTCTTAGCCATCACAGAAAAGAGCTCTTGTAAATGTTTTTGTACAAACAGTGTCCTCTTTCTCCCCCCCCCACAACCATTTTCTTTGGGATGCAGACCTGGCAATGGTATTTCTGGATCAAAAGGTATGCACAGTTTGATATCCTTTTGGGCACAGTTTCAAATTTTTCTCCAGAATAGCTGGATTAATTCAGAACTCCACTAACAGTCCATTAGTGTCCAAGTTTTCTCACATCCCCTCCGACATTTGTTTTTTTGTCATATAAAACCACCTGATAGGTGATCCAAACAATTATTTGTTTTCTTTCATTCTTTTTTGAGTCTTTTGTACAAAATAACTAATGGAAAGATTTTGCAAGATTGGACATGTGTTATCTAGATCAGATGGCTTACCATCTCAGGGAGAGAGAAGGAGAGAGAAAATTTGGAACTCTAAACTGTAAAGATTTTATTTATTTTTTTGTTTGTTTGTTTTTTTTTTTTTTAGATTTTTGCAAGGCAAATGGGGTTAAGTGGCTTGCCCAAGGCCACACAGCTAGGTAATTATTAAGTGTCTGAGACCGGATTTGAACCCAGGTACTCCTGACTCCAAGGCCAGTGCTTTATCCACTATGCCACCTAGCCGCCCCTATTTATTTTGAGTTTTACAATTGTCCCCCTAATCTTACTTCCCTCCCCATACCCCCCACAGAAGGCAATTGCCAGTCTTTACATTGTTTCTATGGTATACATTGATCCAAATTGAATGTGATGAGAAAGAAATCATATCCTTAAGCAAGAAACATAAAGTATAAGAGGTAGCAAGATCAGGCAATAAGATATCAGTTATTTTCTAAATTAAAGGAAATAGTCCCTTGAGTTGGTCTTTGTTCAAACTCCATGGTTCTTTATCTGGATAGAGATGGTATTCTCCATTGCAGACAGCCCCAAATTGTCCCTGATTGTTGCACTGATGAAATGAGTGAGTCCATCAAGGTTGATCATCGCCCCCATGTTGCTGTTAGGGTGTACAGTGTTTTTCTGGTTCTGCTCATCTCACTCAGCATCAGCTTATGCACATCCCTCCAGGCTTCCCTGAATTCCCATCCCTTCTGGTTTCTAATAGAACAATAGTGTTCCATGACATACATATACTGTTCCCCAGTTGAAGGACATTTACTTGATTTCCAATTCCTTGCCACCAGAAACAGGGCTGCTATGAATATTTTTGTACAAGTAATGTTTTTACCCTTTTTCATGGTCTCTTCAGGGTATAGCCCCAGTAGTTGTATTTCTGGATCAAAAGATCAATGTACATTTTTGTTGCCTTTTGGGCATAGTTCCAAATTGCTCTCCAGAAAGGTTGAATGAGTTCACAGCTCCACCAACAATGTAATAGTGTCCCAGATTTCCCACAACCCTTCTAACAATAATCATTATCCTCTCTGGTCATATTGGCCAGTGTGAGAAATGTGAGGTGGTACTTCAGAGAAGCATTAATTTTCATTTCTCTAATAAGTAATGATTTAGAGAATTTTTCCACATGACTATGGATTGTTTTGATCTCCTCATCTATAAATTGCATTTGCGTATCCTTTGACCATTTGTCAATTGGGGAATGGCTTTTTTACTGAGTTATATATATATATATATATATATATATATATATATATATATATGTATATATATATTAATCTTTGTTGATAGATGGGGTTCCTAACATGTTGAAATCATAGGCAAGGAGCAGCTAGGTGGATAGACCACCAGCCTTGGAATCCATAGAACTTGAGTTCAAATCTGGCTTCAGACATTTGTCCCATACAAGCTGTATTAGCCTGATTGCCCCATATCCCCCTCAAAAAGTGAAATCATAATAACTTGAGATTGTAAAATATTAATAGGATATTGTTTATATATGTTAGCATATATTTATAGAATACATATATGTCATGTGACATAATATATAACTAAATATACATTATATTACATATAATATATATTGTATTAGTGTAAATGCATTTTTATAGGTTATACATATATCTTTATGCATTATAGATACATCTTTATACATATAAATGCATATGTATATAGATATATGTAATTATGCATCGCATTCCAGAAGCCCATGTCAAGCATTTTAATTACACAAATAAAAAAATTAATTTTCCCTTTCTGTTGATACCACTTATTCAACAAAAGTGGAGGAAACTTGACTCTTAACCAACATAATTAGAAGAGAACACAATTAATATATTCTTTCAGAGAGAAGAAAGAAGGAAAGATAGTTTTACAAGAAGCTGGTTGGAATTTTTTTTCCAGACTGATGCATCCTTTTTGCTGAGATATCAGAATTGGTTTCACAAAGAAAATAATTAATTATTAACCTTTGACCAAAGTGTGAAATAGGTCCCTCTTCCCATTAATGTGCAAAATTATGTGTTTGTGTATTTGCTGTGTGTGTTTGTGTGTGTGTGTGTGTGTATGTGGACATGTGTGCATGTGGGTGATTTCCAGAAAGCTATTAGAAGATCTCCTTCAATTACACTCCCTGAGAGGAATCAAAGATGTAGTCTGGGTTCTTGAATGATTGTCTTTAACTATGATCCCTAAGACAATAAATTAGTAATGCTCTTCATAAATGAGTTGCCAAAGCTGAAACCAACTTGTTGATTGAAATCTATATCTATACCCTCTTCAGCTCTCTTCTTGGACTGACCTAAAACAAAACTTGAGCTAGGGGATGGAGAGGACAACTATCTTATTCTTCCTCTTTGGATTCCAGTTCCTCAGTTCACAGCATTTTAGCGCCTGTTTCTGCATATCTAGGACCTCTTACTAACCCTCAACTAGTTTCTATAACTTTAACCTTTTTTCACTTCTTATCCTCTCACTACTCAACTGTTTTTCTCTCTTTTTTTAATTAAAAAGTTATTTTAAAACTGTATAAAATGAAGATAATATTACTGGAATTACCCATGGTGGTCACCAGGTGGTCATCAGGTGGTCATCAAGATCAAATGACATAATGTTTGAGAAAGTATGCATAACCATGAAGCACTATATAAATATAAGTCACTGTGGTGATGTCCTAAATGAAGCTCTTTTGAGTAGGATACAGGGTAGCTTTCTTTTAAGAAATAGTACTTACTAGTAACTAGTGTGATAATGAAGTTTCCTTATATTAGTGAATGGATAAGGATCACAAATGGTTTGACATGGCAGAAGCAATGGTGACAGAAGGTGACAGAAGGAGGGTGACAGCATACAGAGAAAGATTTATATTTTAATCTCGATTATGGTGATGGAGTGTGAGAAGTCAGCTAGACTTCTCTGCCTTCACAAAATTGCCCCCTCCTCCCAACAAAACAATCCAAGTCTTTCCTCATTGATAAGAATGTTAAAATTCATTCTGTTTTTAAGGGCTTCCTATTCATTCTCTCTTTCTTATATAAACTCAGAATGTCTTGTCTTGCCACTATAACCTTTTCCTTAAGACAAAAAGTTGGGCATCATTTTTATGCTAATTCATAAAGTAGAAGATTTTCCTTTAATCACCTCTTTTCTTAGATAAATAACCTCAATTCTTTTAATCTTAAAACTTGGCTTCTACTCTATAATGCCTTGAATTAGCATTTTTATTTTCTAAATTATCTCTTGGGTTTTCATGTCTTTGAATGCAAATATTAATGCAATTATCCTGGGTATTAGAGAAAAACTCAGCTATTTTCACACACAAGGACTCTGTTTCTCATCCTCCAAACACTGCATGCTTCTTTTCATTTGGTTGCTGCTCCTCCTGCTTATGGTCAGTTTCCAAATGTGACTAGAAAGTGCCCCTAGATATAGTATCTTAAGCAGAGATGATCTTATCCGTAAGCTTCTTTTTATCATGTTATTTCCTGGATTCTGGGAACCTTCCCTATTCCTAAATTCTTTTCTGAACCTGATGTTTGGAATTCTTTTTAATAGTGGACCAACTGCATTCATAGCATAGCACAAGAACAGAAATGATAGTATTTCATCATATGAATTGAATTTATTTATATTGAAGTTCAAAAACCTGATATTGGATCCTAAGAACAGTTTTTTAAACAGAAGATAGGGAGAGAGTGTTTTGCTTTTGCTTTTTCAATCCTTAGTTCTTATTAAGTGGGTGACTAATAAATACCCATTCAATGAATGACTTGGAGAGCACTGAGTACTTGAACAGTATCAAAAGGGTATGAGAAGGGTACAAAAGTGAGGAGGGAGGGATGTATGGGGTGCTGAGGAAGGATTTACACTTCTGGTTTGATGGCTTGCTGAGTCCATTTTGAAGCTTCTTATCTATCTTTGAAGTCCATCTCTCACCTAAATCTCACTTGTGATTACAAGAAGTTGTAGCAACCATAGTGGCAATGCCTTGGTAAAACTATTTTGGCAGACAGGTTAAATCAGATTGAGTATAATCAAGAGATCTCAAACCCTTTAGTGAGTTCACAACTACTTCATTGAAGTTGACTTCAGTGAGTCTACCCCAAGCATGAGAAGACTTTCTCTGGAAAAATGGATGGGTTAAAACAATTTCTTCTATCAGTCATGAAGGAGGCCAAAACAGGCATTGTGGAATGCTCAGAGTCTGGTGAGACATCAAAAGCACCAAGGTCATTTACTGTGACACCAGGCATCTTGACTTTTTTTGTCTTGCCATCAAATTTCAATGTCTCTCAAAGAGAAGGTGAGGCTGGAAATTTTGTGCAACTCTGCCTCACTGAAATATAATTCACTAGCAAGTCAGAATATCACCTAGTGATGTCATTGGTACTCTTCAAATACCAACAAAAGCCAACTACTCAGATCTTTAATTTTTCCATCTATAATATTGATATTCTGGGATCATAGATCTGGAGATGAAAGGGACTGAATGAATCATTAAGTAAAATTCTCTCATTTTATAGATGAGGAGAATAAGACACAGAAACATTAAATGGTAGCTAAATTAAAATAGGCAATAAGTGTGGTAGAGCTGGGAATTGAACTAAGGTCTGTCTGGTGATATCAAGTTCATTGTCTTGTGGGGGACACAATGCATTGATGTAATCAATATAATATAATAATATAATCAATCACCATCCATATCATTTCTTCTTTTCTCTAGATGGGGAGACTTGCCTAGTAGTTTGTCTAAACTTCCCTCTGTATCTTCCTTCAATGTCATGCTTAAATGAGAATTTGTCCAGGATTTTCTCCCCAGGGCAGCAGCAGCAGTCCCATTTTTTATTGTTGGCTTTATAATTATCCTGGTAGATTCCCTTGAACAAGTTGGGTTTCTAATAATGGAATAAAAGAAAGAGAAACAAAAGGGATGTCCTGAATGGCTTCTTAACTTTACAAAGAAGATACCCACATTGTAGGAAATTCTTATATATATATATATATGTATATATATATATACATATATATATAAATAATATATTTATTTATATATATATGTATATATATATATATATATATATTCATGAGACCTACTTTTGGAAGTAGTGTATATAGTGAAAAATAATGAATTTGGTCTTAGAAGATGTGGTTTGAATCTCAGCTTTGCTTTATACTACCTGCATTTGGCAAAGTATTTTTCTCTTTTCTGGATCTTTCTTTATCTGCAAAATAAGAGGGTAAGAGTTAGTGGTTTGTAAGATTTATTTCTTTTTAATAACATTTTAAAAATTATTTTTTCCATTTACATGCAAAGATAGTTTTCATCCTTTTGCAAGTTTTTGAGTTCCACATTTTCTACTACCCTTCCTTCCCACCCCTTCTGATGTAGGTTGTACATGTAGAATCACCTTTAACATATTTCTGTATTAGTCATGTTGTGAAAGAGGAATTAAAACCAAGGGGAAAATATAAGATAGAAAAAAATAAGTTTTAAAAGGTGAACATTGTAAGCTTTGTTCTGCAAAGCCCATAGTTTTTCTCTTATTGTGATTGTTTTCTCAATAAGAGGTCTCAGAATTATCCTTGATCACTGAAACGGTTGCTTATTAATGATGCTGTTATTGTGTGTAATGTTCTCCTAGTTCTCACTACACTCAGCATCAGTTCATGAAAGCTTTTCTTAAGTATGACTGCTTATGATTTCTTATGAAATGATAGGACTCCATCACATTCATATCTACACTTGTTCTATATATATATATATATATATATATATACATATAATCCTGTGATTTGAGAGGCAGCATGACTTTGGATCACATTCATGTCCACTGAGTCCAGTACTCTTGTCTATGTTGACTGAAGTTGTCTCATATACCCCACTGACTGGTAAAGAAAGCTCCTCTCTGCTGAAAGCCCCTCCAAAGACTCATGTAGGGTAATATTTTCTTACATGACAGTTTGTTTTAATGTCAGAAGAAATTGATATGTTATGTTTTGAGCTTTATTTCCCTTTCTCTTTTTTACTTTTTTTGTTGTTCAGTCATCTCAGCTGTATCTGACTCTTTGTGAGCCCATTTGAGTTTTTTTTGGAAACAATACTAGAATAGTTTGCTAATTCCTTTTCTAATTCCATTTACAGATAAGGAAACTGAGGCAAATTGGGTTATGTGACTTGTCCAGAAGTTAAATAAGTGTTTGAACTCACATTTGAACTTGGGTCTTTCTGAATTCAGTTTCACTACTTTATCCATTGTGCCACCAAGTTGCTCTCTTTTTTTTTTTTTAGCTTTTACTCATTTATGATTCTAAGAATTGCTTTTTTCATATAGAAATTCTATTCATTTGCATGTAATGGCATCACCTTCCTGATGTCAGGGTCTTTTTTGATAATGAAGAATGAACAACAGCAGCAACTACAACAACAACTACAACCACTCTTTAGGTGGTTCCTGTTCCTTATATTTTAAATACAAAAAGAAATAAATGGTCAGTAGACAAGTTCTCTGGAGTCCATTCTTTTTTTAAATTTTTATTAAAGATATTATTTGAGTTTTACAATTCCCCCACCCAATCTTACTACTCCCCCCACCCCACCCCCACCGGAAGCAATCTGTCAGTCTTTACTTTGTTTCCATGTTGTACCTTGATCCAAATTGGGTGTGATGAGAGAGAAATCATATCCTTAAAGAAGAGACAAGAAGTCTAAGATGCAACAAGATCAGACAATAAGATATCTGTTTTTTCCTAAATGAAAGGGAATAGTCCTTGCACTTTGTTCAAACTCCACAGCTCCTTATCTGGATACAGATGGCACTCTCCTTTGCAGATAGCCCCAAATTGTTCCCAATTGTTGCACTGATGGAACGAGCGAGTCCTTCAAGGCTGAACATCAGTCCCATGTTGCTGTTAGGTTGTACAGTGTTTTTCTGGTTCTGCTCATCTCACTCAGCATCAGTTCATGCAAATCCCTCCAGGCTTCCCTGAAATCCCATCCCTCCTGGTTTCTAATAGAACAATAGTGTTCCATGACATCCATACATATACCACAGTTTGCTAAGCCATTCCCCAATTGAAGGACATTTACTTGATTTCCAATTATTTGCCACCACAAACAGGGCTGCTATAAATATTTTTGTACAAGTAATGTTTTTACCCTTTTTTCATCATCTCTTCATGATATAGACCCAGTAGTGGTATTGCTGGGTCAAAGGGTATGCACATTTTTGTTGCCCTTTGGGCATAGTTACAAATAGCTCTCCAGAAGGGTTGGATGAGTTCACAGCTCCACCAACAGTGTAATAGTGTCCCAGATTTCCCACAACCCTTCCAACAATGATCATTATCCTTTCTGGTCATATTGGCCAATCTGAGAAGTGTGAGGTGGTACCTCAGAGAAGCTTTACTTTGCATTTCTCTAATAATTAATGATTTAGAGCATTTTTTCATATGGCTATGGATTGCTTTGATGTCCTCATCTATAAATTGCCTTTGCATATCCTTTGACCATTTGTCAATTGGGGAATGGCTTTTTGTTTTAAAAATATGACTCACTTCTCTGTATATTTTAGAAATGAGTCCTTTGTCAGAATCATTAGTTGTAAAGATTGTTTCCCAACTTATTAAATTTTTTTTATCTTGTTTACATTGGTTTTATCTGTGCAAAAGCTTTTTAATTTAATGTAATCAAAATCATCCAATTGGTTTTTGGTGATGTTCTCCAACTCTTCCTTAGTTATAAACTGCTCCCCTTTTCTGGAGTACATTCTTAAAGACTAATGTATCTTTTTTTAATTAAACCAACAAAAAGTACATGGCTTTCATTGGTCAGTAATTGCCCTCTCTTGAGGGCTATCTCCTTGGCTAATTTATTTGACTGTTAAATGAATAAGGGGAAAAATAGCCAGGTTTGGTCAGTAAATACTGTAGGCTATGCAGGGGTTCTCACTGATTTTTCACTCAGTAACTAAAGGAAATTTATTATTAAATAACATTCAGGGCAAGAACATTTTCTCCCTTTTTTTCTAGAAGTTGGTAGAAGTATTTCATAGAGATACTAAAAATGTCATTTTCTTTTCATAACTCATCTATAATTGTTTTGTTTTATTTTTCTTTCCACTGACAGGATCCAGACTTCATCTCCATCTCTCACCCCTACTCCTAGGTATTTGTTACATAATAGACAGTAGATTTGGAGTCAGAGAAACCTGATTTCCAGACCAAGTTTTGGTTTACTACCTAAGTCACTTCCCTTCTCTTGGCATTTTAAAGAGAGAATATTGGACTAGATGATCTCTAAGCTTCCTTATGCATTCAGATAGGATCGTTTCTCCCTTGGTATTGCTATGAATTGGCTCAGAAAGAGACTAATTTAAGAAATGCAAGTCAGAGCAGCACTGGGATGACACAGAATCTTCATGATGGAAGGAAGATTAACCTTTGTCTCTACAGGAATGCTCTCTTTAGTATCCCTGGCAAATGCCTGTCTAGTCTTTGCTTGAAGATTTCTAACAAAAAAAAGTCGCTAAATTTCTCTTACTCTTTGTCCAGAGATTTTGCTACTGATTCTCTACTGAAAATTGGGAAAAGCAAATTGATATTATTTTGGAGATGATTCAATTCTGTATTACCACTGACATTTTTCTAAATGCCAAAATCATGTTATTTTGTCTTAGAATTAATTTTGGGAATCTAGCTTTCTATAACTCACTTGTCTTTCAGTTAAGTTTAAAAGTTCAGTTTTCCTGCTAGTAACTATTCTATTCTTGCCTCAGTTAATCTGTTATCCTTGAGGTATGTAGATGGGCACCAGGTTGTCCAGTCTGATCTGTTTTGTTACCTAAGGTAATCTACTATTGCTAAACTGTTTTCAAACAATCAATAGTACAGAAGGAGAGATTGTTGATAGACCTTCATTTCCAATTTCCAGCCTATTATATTGTTCCTCTTGCCTATGATACTATAGATTTTGTAAACAATCATACTCTTTTCCATCTATGATGTTGCTTTGTTTACTGGATGCTTTTTCTTTTGTACATAAAAGATTGTTCCCCACATTTGGAGTCTTAACTTTGCTTGGGGAAGTTGAAATCCTATTTATTGGTAAAATCTCACTTTACTAATAGATCATGCTTAGAACATTGAGTCTCAGTCTACTAATTTTTTACATTTTATTTTTCCAATTACATGCAAATTTTCCACATTCATCCTTTTGCAAGGTATTGAATGCCACATTTTCTACCACCTTTTCTTTCCTTTTCCCTCCCCTTAGCAGAGAATAATCTGATATAATTGTACATGTATATTCATATTTGATATCTCCATATTAGTCATGTTGGGAAAGAGGAAATAGAACTAAGGGGAAATACAAGAGAAAGAAAAAAATAAAAGAAGTTTAAAAAAGTGAACAAGTATGCTTTATTCTCCATCCATACTCCATAGTTTGTTTTCTCTGGATGTGGATGACATTTTCCATAACTTTTCCCAAAGACAGTCTCTTGGGACTGTCTTTGATCACTGAACTACTGAAAGGAATTGAGTCCATTATAGATGCTCATCTCACAATGATGCTGTTTGATGTGTGCAATGCTCTACTGTTTCTGCTCATTTCACTCAGCCTCAGTTCACACTAGTCTTTCCAGACTTTTCTGAAGTCTGGTGACTCATGATTTCTTACAGAACAATACTCCATCACTTTCATATACCATAACTTATTCAACCATTCCCATTGAAGCATTTCCTCAATTTCCAACTCTTTGCCACTACAAAAAGAACTGCTATAAATAGTTTTTGAATATGTGGGTCTTTCCCCTTTTTATGTTTTTTTTGGGATATAAACCTAGTAGAACTGCTGCATCAAAGGGCATGCATAATTTTATTGCCCTTTGGGCTTAGTTTCAAACTACTCCCCAGAAGGTACCTTATTTTCTAAGTATTATACTGCCTACAAGGAATTTATTGAGAATAAGACAAAAACCACTCATGCAAAAAAATTAATAATTGTTTTGGTAATGTAAAGCTGGAAGCAAAGTGGGTACTTAGTAAATGAGAATAGCTAAACAAACTATAGAACATTCCCAATAATTATACCCAAATTAGGAAACTACTGTGGGGTAAATTGTTTATTAAAATGGTAAACAAATTATAGTAAACAGACTTTATATATTTTCAGGGTCTCATGAAGAAGCACAAGGAGAAAAGCAATTACCACTTTTGACTCTGTAGTTGGGATTGTGGGAAGAGTTGGAGAATGGAGAGAGCTGGTGACACAAAGGGCTCCAGCAATGCTGCACCTGTTCCTACATCCATTTTGTCATCTAGACCCAAATGGTCTTGCTTCTGGAAACTTGTCTCATTTCTTCAAAGTTTTCATCCTCCCATTTCCTTCCCTTCTCTAGCTCCATGTGTCTTTTTTTAAAAATGTCTCAGGAACTGTTTTTCTTTTTTCTCTGCCACTTAACAAGCAAATATTTATTCTCCCCTCAGCCTCTCTGTTAAAAATAGAAAAAAATGCTTGTAACAAATATGTAGTCAAGCAGAATAAATTCCTGCATTATCTCTGTCCAAAAATGTATATCTGTAGTCTAGGTCCATCTTATCTCTGCCTGGAGATAGGTAACATTCTTCATTATCAGTCCTCTTTGCATTGAGATTAATTGATCACCAGGTCTGACTTAGTGTCTTTTTTAATACAATATGTATAAAATGGGCTTATTTTTTGTATAATTTTTAATATTAGACAATAAATTTTAGATAAACAGTGAGTTTATCCTATTGATCCTATATATATATTTGATTCAATGTCATAGCTAACTTTTTTTGGTGTTCACATTCTTTCCATTTTATGCACTGATTATCAATTTGCTAAAAATAGTTTAACAGTCAGGTAGAAACTGAAGAAAAACCTCTTATAAAGAGGAGAAAATAAGTAAATTATTCTTACAGTTCTCCACTTATAAGATATTTAAACTCTTAAAAAGATGCATATGTGCACTCAAACGAAAACATTCATCTCTATTATATCTTGAAAATATTTTGCATAAAAAATTCAAGACTTTCTGCAAAATTGTTCCCCTTGTGTCATTCCAGGACCCCAAACCACAAATAAGTGCTCAGTGTAATTCCATTGCTTCTCATTTCCAAAGGAAACACAGAAGAGAAAATGCCTCTGTCCACAACTGTTTCCTGATAGAGTGACAGCTTCTCTCTGCTTTATTTAAAATACTCCCTTTTCAACCAGTTTCAGTAAAGTACAAAGAAAATATGGTAAAACATGAGGATCCAGTGGAGGGAAAAAAATAATTTTTACCATTGTGCCATATATTTTTAAAAAAGGTTAGAGAAAAAAATCAGATTTTATCAATTCACCCTTTGTAAACTTACTTTTTTCCTGAAAACAAATTTAATATAAATCAAAAGCAGTTCTTGAGTAATTATCAACATAGTTAGGATGAATAGTAATTTGGCATGATTCCAAGTTACTAAGCTCTGTCCATTCCAAGAAAAGTGGTGTAACTGGGAAAAAAAGGGACCAGAAATGCCCCAGTAGCTCTCCCACAGTCACATTCAAGTGTTTGAGTTCTGATTGAATGTCATTTGGCAACATCTGGTTTATGGCTTGCTGTGATTCTCTCTAAAAAACCTGATCCTTCAAGGAATACTACTTACAACACTATTTGAAGGAACCTGAATTAGTTTGGGCACATTAAGATTTCATTTCTTACTTAAAACTGAAAAGAATTGATTAGATTTCGATTTGTTGCATATTGAAAGAACTAAATTGAAGTTGGAACATAATAATACCATATCTCCCCATGTATAAGATGTGCCCTTTTTCAAAAAAGCTGGGGTCTACAAACTGGGAGCATTTTATACAGTGGCTGTAGATATTTTTTCTTGTACTTCTTGATTTTTCTGTGCTTGTTATCTTTGTGCTCATTTTTTCACTTTTGTTACTAGTATATTAGGTGACTTTTTGCTGCATTCTGCCATCGATGACTCAGAAAAGGTTTTCTATTGAATTCAGTTACTGAATTTTCTATTTTCAGTTACTGATTTTTTTTTTTTTAGGTTTTAGCAAGGGAAACGGGATTAAGTGGCTTGCCCAAGGCCACACAGCTAGGTAATTATTAAGTGTCTGAGACCAGATTTGAATTCAGGTACTCCTGACTCCAGGGTTGGTGCTCTATCCACTGCACTACCTAGCTGCTCCCAGTTACTGATTTTCTATTGAATTCAGTTGCTGAATTCAAGATCAAAGTGATCCAGTTTTCAAAAGTGAATGGAAATTGTGCTGCTGGGTGGCAGTTTGGTCCTCCTCCAACTGAGAAAACAATCTGAGATTGGCTACTGGAAGAAGAAATCCTATTGAAGACGCCAAGGTTTTGAAGGCCATAAGAGGCAAGTAAGCAAAATGTCCTGATTTAGAGAGGGAATTGAAGAGATGGATTGAAGAGCAAAGGGCAAGTGGAATTTCTCTGATCACAAAGATGATTCAGCATGAGGCAAGAAGTGAATGATTTCAAAGGAGGATACAATTGGTGCTTCAGGTTCATGAAATGGAATGGATGAAGCATGGATTAACACTCCAGACTTGCCCAGGGAGAGCTTGTGGTCAACCCCAGACTAGAGCACAGGCAGGAGAGTGGATAAAGCCTCTCCTAAAACAGTGATTGATTAGTAAATACAGATGAGGGCAAGCTAATGGATGGGAGTTGTAATAGTGATGAGAAGTTGTATGAATTTTATGATGAATAAAACTTGAGTTCAATAACTTTATTGTAATACATTTGTTCCAAATTTCAGGCCCCCAAATTAAGGTGTGTCTTATATATGGGGAAATATGGTACCTATCTGACTACTTTAATGTTATTATTTCCCCCTGCTAATATTCAATGGATTGCTAGTCTCTTTTATGGATTTTGAATCTTGGGAAGTAGAAGGCACAGGGGAAACCCCATTGCCTTCATCTAATGGCTTATCTTTAGTGCTGTTAAACCTAGTAGGGGGGGTTTCACTCCTAGAGATAACATTGTTTTTTTTTTTTTTTCATTTTGTTCATTCTACAAATATAGTACCTGCCCTCAAGGAGTTTACTATCTAATCAAGGAAGATAAAAAAAAACAAAAGAAAATTTAAAATCAAGAGGAGGAAGAGGTACCCAATTCAGGGAAATGATGGAGAATAATCCCAAAATAGTACAACCAGATGAGAAATGAGAAGATATTGAGCAGAGAATGCTCTTTAAACAAAGTCTGGAGTTCGTGGCCTTATTTTCCAATGAGAGAGGTGGAAGGTAGTAATGTCTGGAGGTACTAATGTTGATGAGATCTTCTGAGATATTATAACCCTCATTTGGCATTTGAGGAAATTGAGAAGGGAGAGGTTAAATGATTTGCCCAAGTTCACATTGCTAGTAAGTGTCTGAGAATAGACTTGAACAAGTCTTCCTAACTTCAAACCTAACCACTGCAGTTACCCCAGCTGTAAATAAGTATCTTGAATGAATTTGAAAAGAGATGGACTTCTGGGGTAGAGCTAAGATGGTGGCCTGAAGCTAGCATGCTCCCAGAGTTTTCTCTATATAATGTTAAATGAAGCCTTTAAACAGACATTAAAAGTATAGATCCCATCTATGCCCCTCCCCCCTCCAAAAAAGATCAAAACAAATTTTCATCTATAGGTATTATGGAGGATCTCCGGTGAAGATCTCTCTTCAGAAGAAAAAAGGGAAGTAAAACCCATCAAGGTGGGAGAGCAGGAAAGTCAATGGGAGACTTCTAGTCATAGTACAACCCAGACTCCAACAGCTGTATAGCAGACCAGCAGGAATGGCTCCATGCCAGACAAAGTTTCAACCAAAGTTGAGGCAAAAGACAGGACTGGGTTGGGAAAAGCTGTTTTTAGTTAGGAAAGGGAAGTTAGGAAACAAACCTCTGCACAGACAGCACATGGGCTGTGTAGGCAACATCTTGGCAAGCTATAAACTAGTGATAAGACCCAGCCCTTGCTTTACTCCCTGTACCACAGGAGAAGAGTTCAATAATCAAAATGAGCAAAAAACAAAAAAGAGTGATAAACATAGGAAACTGCTATTCATATAGAGATCATAAAAATGCTATCTCAGAAAAAGAAAACATGCATGAGAAGTCTCAAAGGAGTTTGTGAATTAGACTCACCAAAACCTCATAGAAGAGCTTTAAAAAGATTTTAAAAACCAAAGAAGAGAGAAAGAATAAAAATGGAAAAAATTGAAAGTTATAAGAAAATCAGGAAAAATTGACTAACAAAATCTACTCCTATAAGAGGTAAAATAACCAACTGGAAAAAAGAATGTAATTCATCAAAAAATAAATCAGTCAACTGGAAAAATAATTCAACTCATTTAAAAGTCAAAGTGACCAACTGAAAAGGGAATGCAACTCAGCAAAAAAGGAAAACTGACCAAATGTACAAGGAAACACCAAAACTAAATGAAGAAGATAAAACTAATAATTCGAATTGAATAAATAGAAACTAATGAATTTATGAGACACCAAGATTCCATCAAATAAAATCAAAAGACTGAAAAAACTGAAGAAAATGTAAAATACTTTTTAGGAAACCAAAGGCCAGGAAAATGGATTCAGGAGAGATAATTTATGAATTAATGATCTACCTGAAATCCTAGATCAAAAAAGAGCCTAGAAAATATCTTTCAGGAAATTATCATGGAAAACTGTCCTAATATAATCAGACCAATAATATATCAAGAAGACAAAATAGTCCTTGAAAGAATACACAGAAAGGATAGCTAGGTGACACAGCGGACAGAGCACTGACCCTGGATTCAGGAGGACCTGAGTTTAAATGTGACTTCAGGCACTTAATTCTTACTTAGCTGTGTGACCTTGGGCAAGTCACTTAAACCCATTGCCTTTCAAAAAAAGAATATAGAGAACACCTCCAGAAAGGGACCCCCAGGCTAAAAATTCTAAGGACTGTTATAACAAAATTCCAGAATTCTCAACTGAAGGAGAAAATACTGTAAGCTACCCAAAAGAAACAGTTTAAATATAAAGGAAGCAAAATCAGAATTACCCAGTACTTATCAGCTTCAACATTAAAGGATTGGCATGCTTAACACTTTAGCTACAATTGGAAGGAGTGTATATTAGGGTGTGTGTGGTATAAATGGTTCATGAAATTTTCATGATGCATTGTTTTATGAGGACTGTGTGTCCATGTAGAGTTTTTGTAAAGAGGGCAAGGTATAGAGTGATTGTATTTTGATTTTATTTATGAGTCTTGAGAATTATATTTCTAATGAGACAGAACAGGGGAGGTTACTTAGTGACTATAAGGTAATGTTGCTTATCAAGCAATCAATCAGTAACCTTTGAGAAGAGTACTTCTACCAGGACAGATAAAAGGAATATATTTTGACAAAGTGGTTGTAAGTATAAGACAGGGTTAAAACAATAAAACATCAAAAGAAGGACTATACTAGGAGAAAGCAAAGCATTAGTGGATAAAGAACACCATATGAAGAGAGTAAAGACCTGTTATAGTACAAGGGAAAAAAAAGGAGAGTGTGAACAATGAGTAAATCATACTCAATAGGTTTGTCTCAGAGAGGAAATGACATACATTCCCAAGTTAGTTATAAAAAATCTATCCTACTCTACAGGGAAGTAGGAGTCAGGGCAGAGGGGAAGAGAAAGGGGAAGAAGGTACTGAAAAAAGGGAAAGTCAAGGTAAAAGCGAAAATAGTTAAAATTAAAATTTAAAAGAAAAGTTAAAGGGGAAAGAAGCAAAACATTGGTGAGGAGGCATAAGAGGAAAGGAAAGAATATAAATGGGGAAAGCATGGAGGGAAATACAAAATTAACAATCTTAACTGTAAATGTGAATAGATGAACTCTCCTATAAAAGAGAAGAAGATAACAGAATGGATTAAAAACCAGAATTCTACCATATGTCGTTCATAAGAAATACATTTGAACCAGAGAGATAGACACAAAGTAAAGGTAAAAAGCTGGAGAAAAATATATTATGATTCAGCAGAAGTAAAAAAAAAATCGAAGTAGTGATCCTGATCTCAGATACAGCAAAAGGAAAAATAGATCTCATTAAAAAAGATAAGGAGGGGAAACCACATCTTTTTAAAAAACACCATAGGCAATAAAGTTATGTAATTTTATATATATATATATATACATATATATATATACATATATATATATATATATCAAGTGGTATAGCATCCAAATTCTTAGAGGAGAAGCTGAATGAATTACAAGGAAACTTAGATAGCAAAACTTTAATAATGGGGTACCTCAACTTCCCTCTCTCAGAATTAGATAACTCAAACCACAAAATAAATAGGAAAGAAATTAAGAGAGTGATTTAAATCTTAGAGAAACTTAGATATGATAGACTTCTGGAGAGAGCTGAATGAGGATAGAAAAGAATATACCTTTTTCTCTGCAGTACATGGCACTATATCAAAACTGACCATGTACTAGGGCAAAAAAACCTTACAATCAAATGCAGAAAGGCAGAAATAATGCATTTCATATCATGATGAAATAAAAAATTACATGTAATAAAGGATCATGGACCAAAAATTAAGCCAAAAGTTAATTATAAACTAGATAACAGAATTTTAAGGAATGAGTGAATCAAGCAAAAATCATAGAAATAACCCACTAGGTGGCTAGGTGGTGAAGTGGATGGAGTATCAGCCCTGGAGTCAGGAGTACCTGAGTTCAAATCTGGCATCAGATACTTAATAATTACCTAGCTGTGTGGCCTTGGGCCAGCCACTTTAACCCCATTTGCCTTGCAAAAAACCTAAAAAAAAAGAAATAACCTACTATTTCATCCAAGAAAATAACAATGAGACACCATATCAAAATTTATGGGATTATAACCAAAGCAGATTTGGAGGAAATTATTTTATCTCTAAATGGTTATATGAATAAAATAGAGAAAGAAGAGATTAATGAATTGGGTATGCAACTAAAAAATCTAGAAAAAAGAACAAATTAAAGATTCTGAATTAAACAAATTAGAAATTTTGAAAATCAAAGAAAGGATTAATATAATTGAAAGCAAGAAAATGTTGATCTAATAAATATAGGTAAGAATTAGTTTTAAGAAAAAAATCAATAAAATGGATAAAACTTTGGTTAATCTGATTTAAAAAAGAATGAAAAATACCAAATTACCAGTATCAAAAATGAGGAGTGAACTCACCACTAATGAAGAATAAATTAAAGAAATAATTTGGAGCTATTTTGCCCAACTGAATGCCAATTAATTTGACAACCTGAGTGAAATGAATGAAGATTTTAGAAATACAAACTACCTAGATTAATAGAAGAAGAAATAAAATACCTAAATAACCCCATTTTGGAAAAAGACATTGAAGAAATCATCATTAAATGTCTTCAGGTCCAGATGGATTTACACATGAATTCTACCAAATATTTAAGGAACAATTAATTCCAATTATGCTTAAACTACTTAAAAATATGAGTTTTGCCAAATTCTTTTGATGACACCAATATGGTTAAGAAGTGTCAAAACAAAGAAAATTAAATACAAATCTCCCTAATGAACACTGATGCAAAACATCTTAAATAAAATTTTAGCAAAGAAAGTACAAGAAATTATTACTTGTATAATACACCATGATCAAGTGGGATTTATACCAGGTAGACAGGAATGCTTCAATATTAGGAAAATACTCAACTTAAATGAACATATCAGTAACCTCTAGATAGATGCTGAAAAAGCCTTTGACAAAATACAACATCCATTCCTTTTAAAAACAATAGAGAGCATAGGAATAAATGGAGTTTTCCTTAAAATAATAAGTAGTATTTATATAAAACCATCAACAAATAGTATATGTAATGGAGAATTTCAAATAAGATGGGGGGGGAAAACTATGATAGCTGTTATCACCATTACTATTCAATGTTGAATTAGAAGTGTTAGCTTTAGAAATAAGAAAAGAAAAAGAAGTAGAATGAATTAGAGTTGGTAATGAGGAAGCAAAACTTTCATTCTATGGAGATGATATGATGGTATAATTAAAGAACCTTAGAAAGTCATCTGCAAAACTTAAACAATTAACAAATTCAGTAAAGTAGAAGGATATAAAATAAACCCACCTAAATCATCAGCCTTTCTATATATGAATAACAAGGCCCAAGTTCAATAGAAGGAGACATTCCACTCAAAGATTTTCAATTAAACAAATTAGAAATTTGTGGATAACACTAAACACTTGGGGATCTACCTCCCAATACAAACCCATAAACTGTATGAAGACAATTACCAAACACTTTTCATGAAAATTAAGTCGGATCTAAACAATTGGAAAAACACAAATAAAATCAGATCTAAACAATTAGGTTGAACTAAAATAATAACTATGATAATTCTACTCATATTAAATTACTTATTCAAATTTAATTTGACATACTAGTCAAACTACCAAACGACTACTTTACAGAGCTAGAAAAAATAATAGCAAAATTCATTTGGAACAACAAAAGTTCAAGAATACCAAGGGAACTGATGAAAAAAAATTATAAAGGAAGGTGGTCTAGCTGTATCAGATGTAAAACCATACTATAAAGTGACAGTCACTGCCTGGTACTAGTTAAGACATATAGAGTAATGGACTAATGGATTAAGAAGGTACAAAAGAGAATATAGTAAATGATCATAGTAATATATTGTTTGACAAACCAAAGACATTAGCTTTTGAGATGGTAACTCATTATTCAACAAAACCTTAGAGAAAACTGGAAAAATGGCATGGCAAAAACTAGCTATAGACCACATCTCATACCCTATAACAAAATAAAGTCAAAATGAGTTCAGATTTGGACATAAAGGACAATGCTATGGACCAATTGTCAGATCAAGAAATACTCTGTTGTATCTATGGAAATAGGAGAAATTTATAACCAAACAAGAATATTATAAATTGCAAAATGGATGATTTGGATTATATTAAATTAGTTTTTGCACTAATCAATGCTGCCAATATTAGAAGGAAAACAATTTTCACAACTCAGGGTTCTGATAAAAGTCTTGTTAAAATGTACAGTAAAAGTGACACTAATATAATAAAACCTTTGCTAGAATTTATGATAATTTCATTCTACTAAAGGGAGAGGGAATGATGAGAATTGCTCTTCTGGAACTGATTCTGACCAAGTAAGAAAAATTGTTGTTAATATAAAAATGAAGGTAACCAATAAAGAAAATGTTTACTTTGTGATAGAATTCATGACTGAGAATGAGAGGAAAGTTGGTCATTGTCTGATGCACTCATAATTTTTAGGGAGTACCTGTCAAAAAGTTTGGAGAAATGGCATGAAATGATTCTAACAGGGAAAAATAGTCCAAAAGGAATGGAAAGTTTTCAAAAATATTCATCTCAAGATACAAGTTATTTCAATTCCAATGATTCACAGAATAGTGCACTATAGAAAATCAATGTGACTGCATTATAAACTAATCTTCCAAATTAAATATAAAAAAATTAAAAATCAAAATGAGATGAGTATAGGGGTCTGAATAGTGCGGTGGAGAAAGTACTGGAGTTGTCTTCACTCATCTGCTCTGAGGTCCTGGGCAATTCATTTAATATCTGTCTGCTTTAGTTTCTGTTTTTTAAAGTGGGATTAGTATTAGCACCTATCTCCCAAGGTCATTACACAGATAAAATGAGATAGACCATACCTGTACTGTATAAATTCTCAGCATTATTAATATTGCTATTACTACAAAACAATGGCATAGTCCCAAAAGGTGATACATAGCAAGAACTACAAGGAACATACTATTGAGGAAAAATGGATGTTCAAAACAAAGTTATGATAACTGCTTACAGTCAATGAGGTGTAAGAACAGAAAATAAAAATTAAATGTAACTGTGGAATCTCTCCTTTTCCTCTTTTTTATTGATATTTTATTTTTCCAATTACATGTTATAAGAATTTTTCAACGTTCATCTACTTGTATAATTATATCATACAATTTTCTTCCATCTTCCCTTCTCTCCATCCTCCCTTGCCACCTCCCTCCCCTCAATGGTGAATAGTCTAGTGAACATAGTACATGTACATTTGTGTTTAACGTTTACATATTAGTCATTTTATATACGAGAATTAGGACTAAGGGAAAAGAAAGAAATCCATTGAATAGGAAGAAAAAACATGAGAGAAATTTTTAAAAAGTGAATATAGAGGAGCAGCTAGGTGGCACAATGGATAGAGCACTGATTCTGGAATCAGGAGGACTTGAGTACAAATCTGGTCACAGAGACTTAATAATTCCTTAGCTGTGTGACCTTGGGCAAGTAAGTTACTTAAATCCACTGCCTTGGGAGGGGGGAAGTGAACATAGTGTTCATTCAGATTCTGTGGTTTTCTTGGTTTGGGTTTTTTTCTTATTTTTTTCCCCTATCTGGATATGTGTGGCATTGTCCATAGCGAGTCTCCTAGGGTTGTCCTAGCTCTCTCAACTGTTGAGAGAAGCTGCATACATCATAGTTGTTCAACTCATAATGTTGTTGTCAATGTATACAATGTTATCTTGGTTCTGCTGCCTTCACTGTTCCTGTAGTTCTTTCCATACTTCTCTGGAGTCTGAACATTAATGGTTTCTTATAGAAAAATAGTACTCCATAATATTCACAAACCAAAACCAGAAGATGTCTGAAAAATCAAAGTTTTCCACCATAAGCATGATCTATTTCTTAAACTCCTGATTTATAGCTTTCAAGTAGCCTATGGTATGGTATTGTGTCAATATGATATGTTTCCCATTCTGATTTCTTAAATGCTCTCCATCCATCTCCATGCATCTCCATCTATGCTAATGCCATCTAGTTCTTGGATTTCATAATATGGGTATATATACCATAGCCTTAATGTAGTATCCATGAGGTCAAATTTGTCTCCTTCCATTAGTAGTTCTATTTCATTTTACTTACTATTCATCTTTTATGCATGATAAATACACATGCATGGTCAAGGATTTTATTGCTGGATATTTATTGGATTGCTCCTCACCCCAAATTTCTGGGTTTTCTATTGTTACTCATACTTTTTACTCCAATTGACATAATTTAGTTTGTCTAGTCTAGTTTGGTAGTAAAACTACAGACAAATTGATTTTATTACCCCTTTTAAATATGCTCTTATTCCAGGTAGGGCCATTCACTGCTTTATTTTAAACAATGACTCAGAAATCTGAAGCCAATTATTGAATCCCATTTTCTTGATAAATTGTTTATTTTACAAATTCAATATTCATCTATTAGGTTTTTTTATGTTGACTTATTGACTTGTTGTTTCTGACCCTTTATCCCCCTTTAAGATTGTTTCCTGATTGTAACCACTCCTTCAATAGTTCTCTGAAGGATTTCCATAGCAGATGTTGCTGGTTAAATTTTTCTCACACATATTTCTTATACATGTACCTCATTATTATCATGGTTTAAGTTTAGCTCCCATGGATGCTATGTGAATTTGTGCACAGGGATGAACCATATTTTATGGTAACATTTTATATTGATTGCCTTTACCATGTTTTATGAATAGTTGTAGCTGCCTTTGGGGACCCAAACTGCCAATTTAAGCAGAAGGTGGAGAATGTTGCCATTTTTTCCCTTCTCCTTCTTTTTTTCCTTCTCTTTCTCTTCCTCTTTTTACTCCCCCTCTGTCTCTTCCTCTTCATTCTCTTCCTTCTCCTCCTCCTTTCCCCCCCTTCATCCTCCTTCTCCTCTCCTTCTTCACAGAGTTGAAGGAGGTTAAGTCCTAGGGTCACATGATAAGTGTTGGAGCCAGAATTTGAACTTAGGTCTTTCTGACTCCAAGTAGATTATGCTATTCACTATGCCAACTATATAAGAAAAGCATCAAACCCCACAAAATATTGCTATTTTTTCTGGTTTTATATTTTTATTTTTAGAGGGAAAATGGAGAACTACATTTTGCTTTATCTGTCTTGTTGGAATTTTGCTTTGTTTGCAAAGATGTCTTTTCTAAATCCCTAGGTGTTTTTTTCCCCCTAGATGCCCATTTTTCTGCATCTAAAGATTTTATCAGATACTTAATGCAGCATTGGATTAGTTCCAAAGAAAGGATTTTTGCTATAGAGATGCTGAGCTCAAATATTTCATAATTCAGGTCAGTTATAAATGAATTTTACAGTCATCAGCATCTGATAACAACTCCCTAGGCAACATGAATTAAATTTGTGATTTCATTGCAGTTGTTAGGCAATGTCATTCTATTGGTACAACTGAGGTGTCCAGTGGGCAGTCTCTTTTTTTAATTGTTATTTTATTTTATTTTATTTTTCCAATTACATACAATGAAAGCTTTTAAACATTCATCCACATGCATTTGCAGATTTTTAAGTACATAATTTTCTTCCACTCTTCCTTCCAACCCCCCTTCCTTCAGTGTCAGTCAGATGAATATTGTATGTGCACATTTGTGTTTAACATGTTTACAAATTAGTCCTTTTTGGTATGAAGAATTAGAATTAAGGGAAAAGAAAGAAAATTATGATAGGAAAGAATAAAATAATAGAAATTTTAAAAAAGTGAATGTATTGTTTAATCAGATTTTATGGGGCTTTTTGTTTTGTTTTTTTCCTCTGGATGGGGATAATATTGTTCATAGTAGGTCTCCTAGGGTTGTCCCAACTCTCTGAACTGTTAAGAGGAGCTGTCACCATCAAGATTGATCAACTCACAATGTTGTTGATGATGTGTATAATGTTCTCTTGGTTTAGACAGTGTCATTTCTAAGTGAGGGATTAAGTATGACTATGAAAAACATATTCCTCTGCAGTTTTTAGGAGTATGGTTTTAGTACACTTAGATGGTTGTTGAAAATTTTTTGAGTAAATTTTTTGAATGCTTATACAATATAAATTTGATGTTTCAAAACTTCAAATAAAAGAAAAACAAACATTATCCTGATAGCCATTCCATGAGTAGAGTGGTAGCAAATGGATAAATCAGTACCTAGTTAGACACTAACTAAAACAGTTTGTGAAAATCAACTGGAATGGGGACCCAAAATGAAGTAATAAAACGTCAATCTTAGTAAAATAGCTACCTTTCTAATGTACATATTAGCCTTAATCTAGTTTTGTTTGAATTTATTTACCAAACTTCTCATGTAATCCATATTAAACATACACTCTAATGACAAGTCAGTAAACACAGAACAGAACAGAAGGCAGGGAGATGGTATCCCATATCTGGTAATAAATCTTGTGAAAAGAACTCTGATTGCAGCATAAATCGACCATCTGGTTTTGAAGCTGTACACTTGCTGGACCATGAGCAGTTGTGTTTACCCAATCTGTTACTTAAAGTTGATAGAAGTTTTCTAAGTCATTATTGACTGAGAGTTTCTGAATTCACTTACAACAAACAACAGCCACAATAATAAACATGTTGATCCTTAAGGACCATCTCTAATAGGATTGGAATTGTGCTTTGTGCTGAGTTGATAAAAGACCTGCCCATAAGGAACTTACATTTTCCTGGGGAGGCAGCAAATAATGTAATGGGCAGAACAGGGTGAATTGAGAAAATGCAATAGAAATTAAAGGGTTCTACTCATAGTATATATGAGCTTTGTTCAAATGTTTAGAGTTTTCAAGAACAGTTTGTATCTGAAAATCTATATCTGACTTAGGTCTTACATGTGAATAGGAGAAATGGGAAACATTAAATCATCATGTATCTGTCATAATGACATAATGAAAATTCAAAGGAGTCTACTAGAGGCATGAGATATGACAGAATGATTTTCTTTCTGTAAACAATTTTACTCTTGTTAAAAAGAATATTAAATTAACCATGCCACTCTTAATGACAATGGGCAACAAGTATTTATTTTCTACAAGTTGTGCCAAGGGCTGGAGTACCTGTTCTAAAGGAAGATGCATTCTAATGAAGGAAGAGAAAATACAAAAGGGAGGTGGAAAGTGAGTCTGTAGTGGGAATGCGGAAGGAGTACTTGAGCTAGGACTTAGTAGCAAAGTTCTTAAAGACAGAAGCACAATACATAGGTGAAGGAAGGATGGCTAATCTGGGTCTGTCCCCAAAATGGAGGCCCAGAAAGAGTTCAGCAAGAGGGCACATTATTTAATGTGGAGATTTTGTAAATGTATGGTGAGAAAAGATACAAAGGAAAAATCCCTACTCTGCCTTGGACCATTTTAATATTTGCAGCAATAATTGTAGCCTAGTTAAAGAAGTGAACTACCTAAAGTTTCTAGCTCAAAAAAGACTATATTGTATTTTGGAAGAGAAAATTCAAAGGAGGTTAACCAGGGATAAGTAGATATTAATACTTTGAGAGGGAAAACAAAAACCAGACAGAATTGCAAATATCCCCCTTGATACAAGATAGAAAGTGGCTGATAGAACCTAAAAAGGTAGCAAAGGACTCAATGTACTAACTAGGGTATAGTGGTTTGAGCTTTGCTTCTGGTCTTTAACACCTTGGGAGCTCAGCTTTACTGAACTTTCCACCCATCAAGTCCTGCTTCAGAAGTACCCTTATGGTAGGACATTCTCATACTCCCAACCCTGTAGAGGTTTGGGCCAAATGTTAGGTGAAGGCTGTCCCCTTGACACAACTTGAAATATGGAATAATGGAGAAAGTACTAGTGAAAAGCAGCAAAAATGATTAAAAGGATGGAAAATAGGATCCATAAAGAGAAAGGAGCTAGGATTATAGATTCTAGAGAAAAGAAAAACTAAAGATTAATTTAATGGCTGCATTTATACCTAAAAAATTCTATTAAAAAGATCATAGACACCAGATATTTTCTCCATTAAGACCACTGCAAAAAAATACTTATGTCAGAGATTTTGTTTATAGAAAAAAAGAGAAATTCCACTTAAGTGTTGCTCCTAATGTATAATTGAACTTGGAAATGACTCTAGTTTCCTGAAAGTGATGTTAGTGAAGGGCAAGCTCTTAGAGGACTTTCCAAGCTAGAAAGACCATGGGAATGAACCCAGTGATAGACTGGGTACTTATGAGAAGAGGCCCAGCCTTGCTAAATTGGAGAGGTTGACTGGAAAGTAATGTATTTATTTGGTTATAGCAACTCTCAAAGAACCTCTACTAAATTTTGAAGATTGTGAACTACACTGGTGGAAGGAATACAAGGATCGATGAAATTAGAAGTCATAAAAGTATCGCTATATGACAGAGTTGTACTTAAACTCCTATCTCTGACATGACTAAACTTAAACTATCCTGGCCAGGACTTGTCCTGAAAGATCCTTTCAACTCTAGATCTTGAAGCCTGGAGTGATTTTTGAGCCTATCATTATAAATTTCTGACATCATTTGTAAAGGGTAATAGACTGGGTGGGAAAATGGAAAGACATTAGATTTAGAATTGGATGGAATTCTGGCTCTACTACAAAGTCTTCTCATTGTATGATCTAGGGAAAATTGCTCCATCTTCACAAGCCTCAGTGTTGTCCTCTGTAAAGTGAAGGAATTGCGAGAATCCATTTCTAACCTTTCTTTCATCTCTAAATCCTCTAATCTTACATATTAATGGGACTCAGGTTTTATACCATGCTGTTTAAGCAGTTACCTATCTGTTTTGAAAGAAGTCATGATCTTAAACTATTAGCTTTGATCCAGGCAGGCACCTAAAAATACAGACATCTACAGAACTGTAAAACTGTTGAACAGGTATGGTTTCATGCTTTGCCTATTTTATCCCTTATCTCAGCCAACATTATCATTCTTTTACTAGCAATGAATATAAAGCTTTATTTCTCTGCCTTTTTTCCTATCCCTAAAGGAGTTGTGTAGCTTATTTTCTGTCTTCTTTCATTACACTTGGAAGAATGGGCTTACACTTAGCTTAGTTCTTCTATTACAGAGGTCAGCTGAAATCTGAATTTGGCCTACCTTCGGTTTTTGCATGGACCCTCAAGCCAAGAAAGGTTTTTACATTTTTAAATGCAATAAAACTTTATTAAAAATATAGAAAAATTCTTAGTTTGCAGGACATTACTTTTAGCAGTGTAGAGTCAATGTCAAGCCTCAATCAACCATTGGGGAATAGCATTCAAGTGAAATTTTTTGTGTACTAGATTTGACCTCTGGACTATGGCACCAAATTCTGCTATTTAGCTTTGATCCCCCAGATAAGTAAGACAAATACTAGGTGAGTTCTTATCTCAGCAACAAGGGAGTTGGGTTTCAAAGATAAAAGATTACTCCTAAAAGACTTTTATTGCTTCACAGGACATTGACATTGGGTGACTGCAAAACACAGAATAGACTCAGAATTCTGGATTGCATACTCCAATATTTCTGGAAACTTGCTCTCTTGAATTTTAGAAAATCACAAAGTTGAAACCTTCAGATTAATCTCTTTTATCTAAAAGAAAGACCCATATATGAGGAAAAGAATTGATGCCTTTTGTAAAGGTGTACATGTCTACCTTGAAGGGGATGTGAGAGACCCAAGACCTCAAACTTAAACAGCATTTTCCCATATTTGATATCATGAAGAAGTTAATCAAAGAGCAGGGATTAGCTAAGTGAGAACAGTCAATTAACCAGGCAGTTTTTAAAAGTCTGAGGTGGAAGGTAGTGGTACAAAAGAAGACCTCTGAAGTACTCTCAATGACATTGACATTCATAGATACACATGAAATGTCAAAATTTTCATTCTCTGACATGCTAAGCATGATTTTTTCAGTTTGTCCATAATGAAACACATTACCTGTTCAACAGTTCTATAGTTCTGTAGATGTCTCTGTATTTTTAGGTGCTTGCCTGGGTCAAAGCTAATAGTTTAAGAGCATGACTTCTTTCAAAACAGATAGGGTAACTACTTAAATAGCATGGTATAGACCCTAACTGAGTTCCATTAATATGTAAGATCAGAGGATTTAGAGATGAAAGAAAAGATAGAAATTGATTCTTGCAATTCTTTCAATTTACAGAGGACAATACTGAGGCTTGTGAAGACGGAGTGATTTTCTCAAGGTCATACAATGATAAAACCTTGTAGTAGAGTCAGAATTCCATCCAACTCTAAATCTAAAGTTCTTTCCATTTTCCCACCCATTCTATTACCCTTTATAAATGGTGTCAGAAATTTATAGTGATGGACTCAAAATCACTCCAGGCTTCAAGATCTAGAGTTGAAAGGAACTTTCAGGACAAATCCTGGCCAGGATAGTTTAAGTTTAGTCATGTCAAAGATATGAGTTTAAGTACAAAGCCAATTGCAGCAGTCTAAAAAAAATTTTCATCTGAAAAAAAAGGAAAAAAATTACATTGAGGGAAAGACTGCTTGAAAAGGGCATCTAGATTGTTAAGACATCCAGAAACTGAAACTTTACTCCTAGGACATCATGTATTAAATACCAATATTTATCAGGCATAATAATTTCTCCATGATATTTTGAATATCTTGCCCAATAGACACAAAGATTTACTTTCATTCCAAGCCATCTTTCTAACCAGATGTAGAAACATAATTAAAAAATGATAACTTTGGCTTCAGAGAACTCAGCAGAAAGGCCATAAATCCTCAGAATCTGTTAGGTATTTTCACGCTCCTTGATTTTCATTATTTTAGCTAATTACTTTCTCTGATTACTATGTCTGTACCTGTTTTTTTGAGACTACAAAGGCTAAGCAAGACCAGATGAACAGAGCTGGCTTTTGTTAATTTTGCATAGTGGGAACATTGTTTCATTTTAGGGCTCTGCCTTGTTACTACAGAATAAGGTAGAGAATTACAGAGTACAGAAGGGGTACAAAAACAAATGCTATGACAGGTCACAGTGAGAACACCTTTGTGTGTGTGTGTGTGTGTGTGTGTGTGTGTGTGTGTGTGTGTGTGTGTGTGTACACATTTGGGAAGCCCTCAAGGAGGTGGTAGCAATTGTATTGAGCAATGAAGGATGAATAGAATTTCAACGTTTGGAGATGAAGAAGAAAGGTATGACAAGAATTGGTATGTACACAGGAAAGGATAGCCACATGGCACAGTATATAGATCAATGACTGGACTTAAAAATCAGTTCAAATCTGGCCTCAGATATTTACTAGCTGTATAATCTTGAGCAAAATTACTTCATTGGCCTCAATTTCCTCATCTGTGGAAATAAGTTGGACAAGGAAATGGTCAACCCTTCCAGTATCTTTGCTGAGAAAAGTTCAAAGGCATCAGATAAAAAGCCCAAAGGGACTCACAAAGGGGGGTGGGGCATGGCTGAAAGGACTGAACAACAATGAATACAGGCAAGAAGACAGAAGGCATGGAATGTTGGAAGTAAATGTAGCCTGGTTAGGGTGGATTGAGAATACTTTCAGGGCAGGAATGGCAACTAAAACTGTGCAACTAAATCCAATCCGGATTGAAGGGGTCATTGAATTTCAGTTTAAGAAATCTGGTTCTAGGCTAAGTTAGTTAAATTAATCTCAGATACTACCTAGTTATGTGACCCTGGGCAAGTAATTTAACCTTGATTTCCTCAAAAAAAAGAGAGAAATTTGGAGATTGACTAGTTAGGAGGTTATTGCAATAGTACAGATGAGATGTGATAAATAGTTGACCTACAGATATGAATAGAATGGAATATCCTATGTGAATAGAAAGTTGGGAATAGATTCAAGAAATATTACTGAAATGATACGTTCAAGTCTTTGAGACTGAGTGAATATGGGGGGTAAGAGAAGCAAAAAAGAGAGAGAGTAATAAGACATGATTTAAAGGTTTTAAACCTGGGGATTTTGGAGAATAGTAGTATCATTTTTGCTTTTCCATTTTGCTATTTCCATATAATCAACTCACCAAGTCTTGTCAGTTCTGTTGGTTCAAACCAATAGACCTATTAATTTGAATTTATGCTTTGTGACTTATTTTTAAATAGTACTACAGTCAATAACAATTCTAATCTCAAGCAGGCATAGTCAGAGAGGGAAAATGAATGAGAGATTTGGAAAATATTTTAATTATGATCAAGCATAAACCAAAACCAAGACTTCCAAAATGCCTCCTCCATAATTAATAAATGTCCTTTTATCTTAAACTTCTTTTTTAAAATCTTTTGGTCATCACTGAGACCTGCACGACTCTTTTCTGATGATCTTGCTTCCCTTGCCACACTATCTAAAATGGTTATCCTTTTTTCTCACCCCCTTCCTCATTATCTGATTATTAGAGAAGAGTGAAAATATACCTAATTCCCTTGCAGACTTTCCCTTTACCACTATCACTCAATAAACTTTCTTGTTTTGAGGCTTATCCTAATTTGAGTTTCATGCTATCCAAATCTATCACTAAATTCTGGTTGATATTTTCCATCAATCCCCAGGATATTCTACTTTTTTTCCTCAGTGAGTTAAGTGAATGTCTGATAGTTTTTCTTCTCTTATTTCTAGTTTCATACTAAAGATTTCAAATACATTAATGCTATTTCAAATGTCCTAAATTCCAAATTTAATAGTATATTCAATTCACAAAATCTATTGTTCCACTCTATCTTATCACACAGAGATAGTTGCACCAGTGAAATTGCATTATACATAAGTATTGCATTTCACTATTTCTAATTCTGAAATCCACTTATTTAATCATCTTTTATCATGCCAACCTTCCTTATGACCCTTAACTTTGTTCTTCATCCTCATCATGTTCTCCATTTTCTCTACACTTCCATTCTTTCCAATGTCATTGCAGCATATTGCCCATATGCTACTCTATTTCCTATTTACTACACTATTTTTAATCTTCAATTTCTTGCCTCTTTTCTAATGCTGATTATGTTTTTCTGAACTCTAACTCTGGATTACTCTCATCATTTGTTTCTTTGACTCCTGTGGTGCTAGAGGAAATTATGAAGCCATGCTCACTGGACCCACAATAAATTTATGATTCAAACTCTAGAGATGTACAAAATGCTTATAGATTCTTTGAAGTAGCATGGGAATATGAGGGGTATACTCATAAATTGGAGAATGGATGAAAAAGTTATTGTGTTTGGGTATCTATATACAGATATTTATTTATACATAGAGAGAAGTGAAGTGAATTGTAGATGATGATGATGATGATGATGATGATGATGATGTTTGTCTTTCATTCTCAAAGAAGACCATGCTACCATGGAGGTGATGTCATTGTTAAGGTCCAAGAAAAGTCCCCAATTACGGAACAGAGGCACTCTACACGATGCAGATGCAATAGCAAGGGTTTATTAAACTAGCCTGAGCTAGGGTTCTGTCCTAGGACAGGGCTAGGATCCTGGAACCCCGAGTAAAGTGAGGAGAGACCTTATATATGGTTCAGTAGGGGATTTCCAAGCATCTGCTGGTTGTCTTGAGATAGTGTGGTGTGTTATCATTGAATGCAGGTCCTCGGGGAGGTTCCCCCATTGCATGGTCCAATAGATGACCAGGCAGAAACTTAAAGAGCTGACCAGGCAGAGACTTAGGAACAGAATTTAGGCAAAAGTTCATAGGTTTTGAAACTCAGGCTCTTATATTCCCTCCTCTTCTTGTTCAATCCAGGAGCACTCATGCTCCTCAAAAGGATGCACAGAACCCCCAGGGAGACTGTTGTAAGACTGCCTGAGTACCATTAGTTGGATAGTGTTGAACATATTCCTAATGAAAGCAAGCAATTGGTTTAATACGCAGGGCCTAAAGGTAAGGAGGAGTAAAAGCAGTATCAGGGGGCCAATCAGGGTAGAGATAAATGTGGTGAGCCACAGGGATTGGTTGAACCATGAGATGAACTGGCCCAGTGTCTCTGCTCTCTCTCCTGGAGACCTCCAATGTCCTTCTGAAATCTTCTGAATCAGTTCCAAAAAGTCCTCTCCAGCTCAGATGACTAGTTGAAACTTTGTCTTCTGGTAAAGAATCTGCTTAACATTTTACTTAGATCAAAACACATGTTTTCTTCACAAGACAAGGAGATTTTTGGGACTTATTGCAATTTACATTTTGCCTTATTGCCATATTGATGCACATACTTAATTTTAACACAATAAACTTCTACTATATGAGTGAATTCTCAATGAGAATTGTCATATTGTCTTAAGCTTGTAACATACATTCAACAATCATCTTAGTTCAGAGTACCCTGCATATGGTTTAAAAATAAAACAATCTTAGCCTTTGCTCTTATTACAATAATGGCTCAAACATCCTTTACCAAAATGAAATTTTTCAAAATATTCTCAGATATACCATTGATTTTCCTTTTCCTGATATACTTATCTGACTCACATTTCTTTCCTTAAGCTAGGCCTTAAAGCTATTATTATCCTAAGAATTTCCCATTCTTCTTCTTACCTAAATATCCCTTCTAAAAATTAAAGAAACTTAATTCCTATCACAACATGCAGCTGTTAGCAGGTGTCAGAGCCACACACCTAACCTATCTTCTGGCTATTAGATCCAACTCACCTAAAATTTCTTTTTCTAGTTTGCTTAGTAATTAACCATAAAGATCCAGGACATTAAAGGAAAATTCCTTTATAGATATAAGTATTGCATGTCAGTGTCCAGGCAGAGGTCACGTGGGTAAGTCAAATGTCTTAGGCCAGATTTATTCTTCCAGGTGAGATGTTATCCAAATGTCATTTTGGGGAAATCAAGTCAAAGGGGTTCAACATCAGCCTTACTGAGAAGTTGCCCCCTTTGGACGCCCATCCCAGTCACCTGACATCTTGGCTTCCTTGGCTGCAAGAACATGATATTTACCCAGTGGCATTTCCTTTTTGTTGACCATCCTGGTATGTGACATAAGAGAAAAATCAATTAAAAATCCCATGATCTAAAATGGTTGTTTTACCTAGTTAGAACTTCCAGTGAATACAATTCACTAAATTCCAATTATAATCTTAATGGAGTCCCAATTAATGAAACCCCCTACCTAAAGCTTGGATTATCCTTCCTGGGTCTTTGCCTAACATCTGGTATTCTAACTATGACTGGCCCTACAGGCCTGTCTCCTACCTCTTACATTCAGACATCCCTTTGTCTGAAATCATGCAAGGCAATTGGGGTTAAGTGAATTGCCCAAGGTTGCACAGATAAACAATCACCAAGTATCTGAGGCCTGACCTGAACCCAGGTCTCCTGACTCCAGGTCCAGCGCTCTAACCACTGTGCGACCTAGCTGCCCCTCACATACAAATTACTTTTCAGAATTCTTTAAAACCATTAAAACATCTTAGGTAGCTTTAAATTTCCAACATGCATTATTAATTTCTGTGAGTAACAGAGTAACACACAAATTACTAGATTGTACAAAGTAATTCCTCCATTATCACATTATTCATGAACCCACAGATCTATCCCAGAAAGTGTCATACTTTTCATATTTTCCTTATTGCTCTTCAAAGCAATCACATTAATCCCAGGTTTTAACAATATAGTATTAAATAAAAACATTTTCACAAGAGATAGCTAAATATTGCAAATATTATCTCTTTGCAGTTACAAAGAACATCACACATAACTGATAAAAACATCTTATGCATCAATAAGTTACCTTACAATAGGGCCCACAATTGCAATTTTTTTAGAGCCCCCCCATCAGCTGTCTGCAGTTATCAAGAGAGAAGTCCACATTCTTGACTTCTTGAAACATACATTGTTAATATACATTAAACATTAAGATTCTTAAACATCTCATTTCCCTTAGAACAAAAGCAAAATGAACATCCCATGTTCTTTACATTTTTGTCTCTACCCAAATTCTCAGAATCCAATCTCATACATATGACACATTTAAAACCCCAATGTAATTACAATTCAACTAATTCCCCAACAGCTTAGTTTGATAAAAACTTTAGAGTACCTTATACAGAGAATCCAGCACTCACATTTCAAAAGCTCTATCCAAAACAAAAATACTGTTAGCATTATTAAACTTAACATTAAAACCAATTAGAGCTTTTCCCCAAAAAGACATCAGTAAACATCCCTGATAACCTAGGTGTTTCTCTTCTTAGTAACCCAATACCACTTTTTTTTATGTTTTTGCAAGGCAAATAGGGTTAAGTGGCTTGCCCAAGGCCATACAGCTAGGTAATTATTAAGTGTCTGAGACCGGATTTGAACCCAGGTACTCCTGACTCCAAGGCCAGTGCTTTATCCACTATGCCACCTAGCCGCCCCTCAATACCACTTTTCTTTAACCCAAAGGTGTTACAATAAAGTTTAAAATCCCAAACCACATAACTCCTTGCAAAAGTTACAATAGTGTTGAAATAGTTTAATCCCAAACTAATTTAACAATCTAGGTTATTTAATTCCTCCCATTCTGTACATATTTTGTCAGAATGTTACAACACTAGTATCCCTCTTTTAAAACCCTCAGTGTGCTTCTCAAAACTCCAGTTCACAAACTTTAGAAACAATGAGAGTCATCACTCAGGCCACATGGCCAGCAGATAGTCCATTAAATGTGATTTCTTTTCAATAAAGGAGTCTCTTAACCCCTGGATCTTAGATATTTTTTTTTTTCCAATCACACATCCCACCTGTGGAGGGTTCTTTCCCTTTAAGGCTTAAGTAGATAAGGATTTTCCAAGTTCCCCACCATCCTCCTGCTACCCTCTTCCCCCCTTTTGATCTAGCAAAGGAATCTTCCAAGGGTGAGCAGATGGGACCTGGTGATGGGTGGGGGGATGGGGTGTGGAAATTCAGGGGCTGAGAGGGTTCTAAATTTAACAATACAGTAATATGTATAATTTCCTCTTTAACAGATAATAAACTACACTGATCTCACATATCAATATTCCCTTTCATAAACATGAAGTGAAAAACAAAGCCTTTCACAAATTTTCTGGGCCAAAAGGACCTTGAGAACTATAACCCATTGGCAAGGTATTCTCTAGTTGTGTTTTTTTTCATAACAAAATCTTTACAAATGTGATAGGTGAAACTTCAACTCATTTGTTATTACAAAACAATTTTAAAATCTCAAAAAGCATAGTTTAAATTTTTCTTATACAAAGCTTACTAATCGTACATAGCATATTTCAATCGCATGTATGTTCTCTTTATTCCCTAAACCTTTAAAATACAAAGAATTCTTAAGACTAATTGTTGCTAAAAAAAAATCCCTTCTTACGACTACAAGATTTTCTTCATGCTTCTCTTAAATTCCAAAAGTTACATTCAAATTAGTTTTAAATCATTTTCTTTCCAAAAGCCTAAAAAGTTTGCAAATTCTTCTTATCTTCATCAGTGCAATTCTAACTTCTCAGTGCTCCCACTTATAAGAACTTTCTATCTTCACTGACCAACATTTCTTAATATTAGAACATTCTAATGTTCCGCGAATGAGAGATTCCCCATAATTTGAGATATCAAAGTGATATGTACTAATTCTTTACCTTTACTATTTATCATTACTCACTCACTCCAGATTCTTCCCAATTACATGATCCACATTCCAATTAGTGTAAAATATTAACTTCCTCTTGTTTAGTTATTCTAAAGCTAACTCACAAGTAAGCCTTGACTCCTATAACTCTGGAGGGGCCATAAAACATCAGAATCCAAATTCAAACATATTCTTTACAAGCCCCTTAATTCAATTTACAGGTATCTTTAGATTAGCACATTATAAGATCAATAATAACATTAATAAAATCAACATTTACCTAGCAATTGCTTTCATAACAAACTTTTCACTTTATGGGGTTTATTACTTTTCTTATCAATTCATTGCCAAACATTGCAAAAAGTACCAATTTAATGCAAGTTTAAATCACCCCAATCTCTGATAAACACATATCTCCCTATAGACTTACAGTTCTATACTTTCTTCTTTTCTCATAATGATTTGTACACCCTTTTTTCCAAAGCTCCCAAAACCCATCTTTGGTGTACAAAGTCAACCCTGCTCAAACCTTCTGTCTACACACTTTTACCACTTTCCTTACTTAACAAATGGTTCAAAAGAAACCCCAATTGTCTCTAAGTCTGGATTTTCTTTTCCAGTACTTTCAGAATCTCTTAAACTATACAACTCACATTTTCCACCATTCCTTTTCATTAGCTCCTCTTGACTTTAATTCATACTATTTCAAACTAGAGTCACATAGCTTATACTACAGATATCATTCCACTATTCACAATGCATTTTACATTCCAAGGTTTTAACATTTCTTGAATACAACTGCTAAAATTCTGGAGAAGGCAGTCATTCAAAAAACCCTTAGCCTAAATAGAATATTACCTGCCATCATCTCCTGGTATGAGTTTCAGGGCTTCTCCTTGTATTCTTTCCCTCTTTTCCATAGTGAAGAGAACCCGGAGGAACTGCTGACAGTCATCCCAGGTTGGCTGATGGGTTAATAAAACTGAATCTAACAAATTTATAAGGTCTTTCGGTTTTTCAGAAAACTGGGTATTCTGGGACTTCCAATTGTGCAGGTCACTAGTAGAGAAAGGCCAATATTGTAACGCTTGTTCCCCATCTGGTCTAGGGGGGCCTATGGGCTGCAATGACAGGGTTTGCACTACCTCTGGTTCTGGGGTCTTTGTGACTCTCTGTCTAGTCCCGTACGCTGGTCCCTCATGTTGAGCCCACCTGGTTGGGACCCTTGGGGAAGAGGGTGCCGGATCTGGGTTGTATGGTGGGGAAGAGGTGGAGGCGGGGGAGGGGGATTAGGGTTTGGGTTAGGGGGAGTGGGTTCCCAGTCCCAGTCTAGCTGGGTCTGATTCAGGTAACATGGGTGGAGCATTTGACTCCGCCTTTCTTTTTGCTATTAACACCTTTTTCTTAGGTTCTGGCAGGGTAGGAACAATACTCTTTAGCCATGGCGGTGGGTTTTGGGCTAAGTCCTGCCAAACAAGGATGTAAGGTATTTGGTCAGGGTGTTCTTGTGGTCCTTCTGCAAAGACCAACCTTTTTATTTCCAGGATAATATCCATCCTGAAAGTTCCACCCCGGGGCCACCCCACCCTGAGTGTTGGTCATTCCAGATTGCAGAAGGTGATAAAATTTCCTTTCTTAGCATCAAGGGACAGATCATGGGCCCTTCCCTTGATCTCCTTAAAGTGGTCCAGGAGGAGGCTTAGAGGAGTGGTCTGGGTCTGTCCCATCTCAGCTGGAATTTTTATTAAATGATTAAGAGTGATAAGCAAAGCAGAAGCAAAGCAAAAGAAGCAAAGGTGATAACCAGTCAGCATTTGTCCCTTCCAGGGGGACCAAGTGTTGCTTGCCAGGTCCTAAAAGAAAAATCAGGTTAACCTTGTTTCCTTATCTCATTCCCATACATCAGTCATTCCTGACCTGCAGAAGTATTCCCTTGTCTCATTCCCATAGTCAGTCCTTCCTAAACTGACCCCCCCCCCAAGGGTTGGGGAACCTCTTCCACCACACCCCGCTGGCAACCGTAGCAGTACATGTACCTAGGTCCTTTGCCAGCTTAGTCCAAATACAGAGCCTCAGACTTGGTTACTTTAGATACCCCTCCAAGTATGTCTTGTGGCCTCTGCTGGAGATCCTGGGAGAGCCCCCAACTGTTAAGGTCTGAGAAAAGTCCCCAGTTACGGAATAGAGGCACTCTACACAATGGGGATGCAATAGCAAGGGTTTATTAAACTAGGTTCTGTCCTAGGACAGGGCTAGGATCCTGGAACCCTGAGTAAAGTGAGGAGAGACCTTATATATGGTTCAGTAGGGGATTTCCAAGCATCTGTTGATTGTCTTGAGATAGTGTGGCATGTTATCATTGAATGCAGGTCCTCAGGGAGGTTCCCCTGTTGCATGGTCTGATAGATGACCAGGCAGAAACTTAGAGAGCTGACCAGGCAGAGACTTAGGAGAAGAATTTAGGCAAAAGTTCATAGATTTCGAAACTCAGGGTCTTACATCATGACAATCACATGAATTGGATTTGAGTGATGGGGTACTGTGCTAAGTCACCAGTTTCACTTTTTCCTCCAGAACCATCTGGATCCAGTGGCCAGATATGATTCAGGATGATTGGAGATGATCTTGGAATGCAAGGCAATCAAGATTAAGTGACTTGTCCGTCCTCCTGTCTCCAAGATTAGTGCTCTATTCACTGTGCCACTCAGACATTTTTAAAACTTTTTTCTCATATATTTATGTACATATATATATATATATATGTATATGTACAAATGAGAAAAAACATTTTAAAATGGCTGCTGAGTGGTGCAGTGAATATATATGTGTAATTACATCTAAATCTACATATATAATAAAATTATATATAATATATATATACATGTAAATAAATATAAGCTGGCATTTTACTACTTAGAAATTATTCCTCTCCATGCATTCAACAATCTAGCCATACTGCTGATATTGCTGTACAATGTGTTCATTGCATATGATGATCCTTTTCTTATCTCCATGCCTCTGCACTGACTGACTTTAAAGTTGGAATACACTGTCCCCTATTTCTTAATTTCCTTGACTGATTCAGGTCAAATCCATTCTTCAGGAGGATCTTTGTCTTCTAGCTTCTAATGATTTCCCTTCCATCCAGTCTATATTTATTATCTATGGTTAATTATTTACATTTTTTTTTCTCCCATTACAATGTAAATTCCTTGAAGACAGACTGTTTTTACCTTTCTTTATATCTTTAGTAGTTAACACAGTGTTTGGCACATAATAAGCATTTAATCATTGCTTTTTTTTAGATTTTTTCAAGGCAAATGGGGTTAAGTGGCTTGCCCAAGGCCACACAGCTAGGTAATTATTAAGTGTCTGAGGCCGGATTTGAGCTCAGGTACTCCTGACTTCAGGACTGGTGCTGTATCCACTGCGCCACCTAGTGGCCCCTAGTCATTGCTTTTTGATCTTGTGACCCAGTAGAATTGTTTCCTTATTCATAAAATAAGATCATCTCTGAGATCCTTTCCAGCTCAAAATCTATGATGTGATACTAACGTGAGATTTGATCATTTTAGTAATAATAATATAATAATAATAATAATAATAATAATAATAATAATAATAATAATAATAATAATAGCAATAAGACCATTGGAGTAATGACAACAGTTTCACAGGAATACAATACTATTGTCCTTATAGTTGACTAGGAGTTTTTTGCCTCCCAGTGATTATAAAATTTGCACATTCATCTCATACTTAAATGATACAGTTTTGTATTCTATTGCTGTGAAACAGTGAAACTTATAAATTCATGTGAGAATAAAGCCCTGTCTCCATGAGCACTGTTTGCTAGTCAATGTAGCTAATTTAACTACTATAAGACTATGATTATTCTAGCCTGATGATTTTTGCTCAAATACACATTCCTCAGCATGGCATTTACAGTTCCTCACAATTTGAATCCAGTCTATCTAGAATTTTTACACATTACTCTTCTTTATGCCATCTATATTCTAGCTAAATCAGCCCACTTGCTAACCACCCTTGACCTTCGCAATCCATTTCCCATCTCTCTGGCATATTGTCCCAGCCCATGCCTGAAAATTTCATCTTCTCAATTCTGCCTCTTAGAAGTCCTGACTTCAAGTCTATGGCCAGTTTACATGCCATCCTTTATGTGAGGTATTTCTTAATTTCTTTAGCAGTTAGTATCCCCTATTTTCTCAAATTATTATGAGAATGTTTACTTGTTTGCTTTTTGTTTCCCTCTAACAGGTTGGAACCTCTTTAAGGACAGGGGCTATTCTTCATTTTTTCATTGTGTTCCCACTGCTTAACACAGACTTTTACACATTGATTGTTTTTGATCTGGTGTGTTATTTTGTCTGCATAGCATGCAATCTTCCTCCTAGATCTTACATTCTAATGGAGGTAGACGGCATGCAGAAAAAATGGGTACATACAAAATACATAGATGATAAATGACGGTAAATCTATTTATTTATTTATTTAGGTTTTTACAAGACAATGGGGTTAAGTGACTTGCCCAAGGTCACACAGCTAAGTAATTATTAAGTATCTGAGGTCATATTTGAACTCAGGTCCTCCCAATTCCAGGACTGCTGACCTATTCACTGTACCACCCAGCTGCCCCTATAAAGGTCAATTTATTGAAAAATGCAATGGCAGCTGGGGAGATCAGGAAATACTTCCTGTGGAAGAGGGTTTATAGTTGTATCTTGAAAGAAACTAAAAATTCCTAAGAGGTTGACAACAAGATCACTTCAGGAATGGGTACAGCTAATGCAAAGGCACAGATAGGAAAGATGGAATACTAGGTATGATGAACACCAAGTAGGCCAATTTGGTTCAATTGTTGAGTTAATGGATGGAATCAATGTATTAGAAGACTTGAAATATAAAAAGGAATAAGGTGATAAAGGGTTTTAAAGGCCAGACAGAAGAACTTATATTTGATCCTAGGGGTGATAGGTATGTACTAAAGTTTACTGAATAGAAGAATAGATGGTAAGACCTACCTTTTAGGAAAATTACCTTACCAGATATATTGAGGATAAATTTGAATGGGTAGCTACTTAAAGTAGGGAGATAAATTAGGAGGATATTTTAAAAATTCATGTGAGAAGTGATGAGAGACTTATCTGGGGTGGTTGTTTAAATGGATATAAGGAGTCATAAGCAAGAAAAATGGAAGTAGAGATGACACAAGTTTGTAACTGGAGATTTATGTAAGTGAGAGTGAGAAGAGGATAAAACTAAAGTTACAAACTTAGGTGGATAGAAGAATTCTAATGTCTCCAAAGTTTGGAGAAGTGGCAATTTAGTGGAAAAAGATAATGAATTCTGCTTTTGCCATATAGAGTTTGAAATGCTAATGGGACACTAAAGAAATTATAGGGGAGCCTAGGTGGCATAGTGGATAAAGCACTGGCCTTGGAGTCAGGAGTACCTGGGTTCAAATCCGGTCTCAGACACTTAGTAATTACCTAGCTGTGTGGCCTTTGGCAAGCCACTTAACTCGTTTGCCTTGCAACGCCCCCCCCCAAAAAGAAATTATATTTTAAAGACTTGTAAGAACCCATACCTCCTCTTTGTCAGCATCCATCTCTCTACAAACTCTTCTAATTTAACTACTGATCCCTATTACTATTCTCTTGAAACTGCTCTTCCACAAGTTAAATACTTCCTCAGAATAAAATTTAATTGTCCTTTTTTAGTTTTTACTACTACCATCATCCCAACCCTATGCATTCCCCAGGACATCTTTGGTATCTTAGACATTGTTGATCTTCCCTTCCTCCTGGCCAGTTTGTCTATTATAAAATGAGGATAATAATTACACCTACCTCCATAAACTGAGACGACAATATGTAAACTGCTTTGCAAACCTTAAAGTGCTATATAAATCCTGGCTATTACTATTTCTATTATTTATTATATCAACACTATTTGGTGAACTGAATCCCCTCTTCCCTGATAGACACTTCAGAGCATAGAGAATTTGCTCTATGTTGAAATGCTCACTGACACATTTTCTTTACCTATGTAGGGCAAGAATATTTTAAATCTCTTTGGGGAGAAATTTCAGGTTGGGCTACAACTGGTGCAAAACAAGTCATGGATTCTCATGGTTAAATGGGAGATAATATCATGCTAATTAGATTCAGAATGAAATAATTCTTACCTACAATGATCCTATTTGCCTGTGTATGCTACTATAAATAAGTGATGTTGGATGACCAATCTTAAAGTAGTAAGAAAGCAAGCAAAGCACTGATTTAAAAAGAAATCTTATGGAAGCAATGACAGGAGCCAAAATAAATCTGGGCCAATGAGCTCTGTTTTTGAAGACCAGCATATTTTCAGACTCTAATTACACTTATTTTATTTCCTGCTATTTCTTGTTCTTTGTGATTAGGCGGAAGACCTGCATCCCTGGCGATGATAGTTAATCATCAGCCTATGAACCTCCCAGACGTGGCTGGCCATACATTTCAGCAGATAGGGCAACTCTTCAGAGAGACTGTGCAAAGACATTTGGATGAGGTTTCAATTTTTTTCTGTCACATTGTGTTACTGTTTGCCACACCAATAGGTGTCATACTGGCCTATGCTTTTCTTAAAAAATATATCAGGTAAAAAATTCCCAATCTTTTATTTCATAAACTGTGAAAATAGAATTCTAGCCTCAAGCACTCTATCTGGTACAACAGAAGAAATGTTTTCTATCTTAATTATGAATGCACCAAATGAGATGATTTCCTCCTTGGTTTCATTTATAGATGCTCAGCCTTGCAGTGGGATTGTCTTCTTCAAATGGTTCCATATCAAGGATAGACAAACTTCTTTGACTGGATTGTGCATGAATAGAGTATATAATCTTAGGTACTCTGCTGCGACCACAGGGCAGAGCCTTGTCTCAGATGAGTCCAGGGTTTTACCCTTTGGTAGAGTCATATCTAGTTATGGTTGTGATGTGTGGAATTCATTTCAGAGATGCTATTCTTACTCTGCCTTCTTCCTCCTTCTTCTGAGTGTTTGATGGTGGGGTGGGTGAAAGGAATGCTCTAATCATTATCTGAAGAAACCTGTCTACTCCTTCAGTCTGGGGAAGCAGGTCTACCTGCTGTCATCTCTCCAACTTACAAAAAGGTGGCAACTAAAAATCAGGGGAGAGAAGAGACAATCCTCATCTTGTAATTAGAATTTTTCCCCCTGATTTTGCTGCTGTGTTGTCTTGTCCCTTGATTTGACTACTTTGATGCTGAATACAGTTCCCTCACTTTTTCCTTTCAGTTATTATGAACTCTCCCCCCACCCCGTCATGTGCATGAATGCTCTTCCTGACTCCTACCTAGCTTGAGTTTCTAGATATTAACATTAAGTCTAAATCCTCTATTATGTGCTTGTCTATGTCCTCAACCTGCCTTGAATTCTGGATATTTTCCTTTGTGGTTCACCTACTCAACATCCCAGTTTTGTATTGATGACTTAGCTTCTATTTTCACTTTGTCCTTTGAATTAATGGTTATTATAAGTCTCCTTTCTGAATTAGCACATTTTGTTGTTGGTGGTAGTTTTTTTTTTTTATTTTAACCTGTAAGGGGCTCTTAGCTTTTACATTTTTCTATTTCTATCCTTGTCTCCCTATGTTTAATGACTGACACTAAAGAAATATCTATTGCTATCTCATATCCTGTCATGTCTTTTGGGGGTTCCTTTGTTTAGTCATACATAAAATGGAAAGTCCCACCATAGAAACTCCTTTATGGAGACATAATGGAGAAAAAAAAAGCAAAACAAAAAATGTACTCCCAGAACGTGTTGAACTGTTGCTGTTCAGTCATGTCTAACTCTTTGTGATCCCCACCTGGGGTTTTCTTGGTAAAGATATTGGAGTGGTTTGCTATTTCATTCTCCAGCTTATTTTACAGATGAGGAAACTGAGGCAAACAGAATTAAGTGAATTGCCCAGGGCTACATGGCTAGCAAGTGTTTGAGGCTGGTTGGATTAGATGGCTTCTGAGGGAAGTCATATGATTTTTGTAATTTTGTGCTATATGAAGAGAATTTTTTTAAAAGACACTCCAAAAACACAAAGGCTAGATGTTCACTTGCTGGATAGATTGTAATGTTTGGTTTTAGGAACTGAATTTTGTAAAATGTGCATCCTGTGTCTATAGGGGAAGAAAATGAGACTCAGAGAAGATAAGTAACTTTCCCAAGGTCACAGTTGTGGTTTGTTTTTAGAAATCATCTTTTTTCTTTTAATTCCATCAACAAATATTTCAATATACAAAGAATAACATATGATTGCATATGAAACTGTGAACTTCTGTTATGTAATTTTAAAAGTGTACATGAAATATAATAAAAAAACCTTTTGTCACCTTCTGAACATCTTTTTCCTCTGTGATCTATTAATATTTTATTAATGTTATCTTGTCTTTTGGGGGGATTTATTACTACCTAATCACTGCCTCCTGCTCCCCAAAATAAATCCTCCCTTTTAGTAAATAAATAATCAAACAACCTAGTGAAATATTTAAAGAACATTAGACATTGGTGTGTAATGGCATTTGTAGCCAGGATCATTGGAAAAATGTCATTGATTCTAAAGGTATTCTTAAAATTTGCCCCAAAGGTTATTTAATTTGTCAAGAAAAAATTAATCAAGTCTCTAACCATGCTTAAAAATTAATGTTTCATTCTGCAACTCTATTTTCACCTTTCTAAACTAGTCATGGAAAGCATACTTCCTTATCCCTCTTCAAAGTAATGACTGGTTGCTGTTTTGATCAGAATTCTGAAGTCTTACAAAGTTTACTTTATTATGATCATAATTTAAAACATTCACTTTGTTCTGCTCATTTATATGCCACAAATTGTAAGCCATACCCCAGTTGATGGACAACCACTTTGATATAACCAAAACTACTGCTATAAATATTTTTGTTCATATATATACCTTCATTCTATCTTTGACTTTTTTGGTTATATATTCCTAGATACTCAAAGGATATGTGCAGTATAGCAACTTTTTGGTTATGGTTTTGAATTGCTTTCCAAAATGGTTAGATAAATTAATAGTTTCATCAACAATTTTAATATGTTTATCCTTTTACACTCCCTCCAACAGCTGTCATTTTAATCTTTCATTATAATATTAATCTGATGGGGTCACACAGACATTGCATTTTCTCTACTTTTCATATTAACACAAAATACCAGAGTAAATAAGAGCTGATTAACATTGTGTTTTACTACACTAATGTTTGACTGTCTCCAAACATAAGATACCAATCTTAAGAGTAAAAACTGGACTCCAGAAATCTTATTCTATGAAGATTACAGTCATGCCACAACAAGAAGGAAACCTGGAAGAAGAATAATCTGTCACTGATGAGTCTAATAAACACTTGACCAGTTAGAATGAAAAAATAATTAATAATATGTGCCACCCAAGAAATAAGTATCAGATTCTATCTCTGCCACTTATTAAATCTGAATGTAGCTATGATGACTATGAAACTCTAATAGTCCACCTGGAGACTATTAATCCCCTGGTGTTAAAATTTCCTGAGGCAGTGAAACAATGTAAAATGGTTCCATAATTTGTGTATATGAACAAAACAGTTGAATAATTCTTTTTTTTTGGAAAAATAGACTAGTATGAGGTATCTGGCAAGTCAGAAAGATCCCTTCTTGCTTTAGGGTTGAATAAATCCCAAGGTTCATCATTTTATCTTAACTAAGCTATTCTGAAAGTTCTTATTTCTGGGAAATTAGTTTTTTTGAAACATAGACTTGTTCTTGAAAGATGAGTCCATTTCTTATATTGCATGTTCCAATCAATCAAAATACATTCATTAGATGCTACTACATAAGCTAGCTGCCAGGAAAAGATGGAAATGAAACAGTCTCTGCCTTTGAGGAATTTATATTCATATGGAACTCTTTGATGTATTTGTTGACATTATTAATAGCAAGAGCAGTTTTGTGAAATAAAGGTCTTTTTGAAAATAGAAAAAAGTATTGTATAAAGCAAGTTAAATCAACACAGGGCCTTGAACATAGTGACACTTAATAAATAAATTAAGACTCAATTCCTGACCTCTAGAAGCTTTTTGGTTTAATAAATATCCAAATCTATATTCCTTGCTTACTATTTATTAGACTTATACTAGATAAACAAAGCTAATTTTATCTTGTCATTTGATTTGCTGGTGATATTATACTTTATCCTAGGCTATCTGAAAGTTACTTGGAAATTTTGGTCTCTATCAGAGGTCAGTTCATAGAGCACAAGATTTTTGTGCTATTCAATACCCATTGACTGTCTGCTTCTATTGAAAATTCAAGTTATTGATTTTAATTTAGTCATTTAAGTTATAAGGCTTTCAAGGACCAAAAACAAATGAGAAACTACTAAAAGAAATATACTCATTCTTCAAGCAAGGAAACTTTGGTACATTTTAACCCAATGAGATTTTATTAAAAGGAAGCTTGGACTTGACTGATCAATGGCATTTGTGATCAGGGTTATTGAAAAATGTTGATAAACTGAAATCTCTTCTGGGAATTTGCCCCAAAGATTATTTAAATCAAATCTTATTTAGTCTGGGCCTCCTGGAGAATTTAATTTCCAATGGAAATTAATTCCCATTTTTCAAGTAAGATAGTTCCTGATCACAATTTTTCAATTTTGACTTCAGAGAACTGGAGACATAAAGTTTATTATGTGAAGAAGTCTGGGACAAATAATTTATAGAGGACTCCTTCACTTTAGCAAACTCTATGACCCAAATGTCACATGCTTTTTCTTTCCTCAATACAGTCAATGGAGGAGACTTCACCAGAGAGATATCTCAGTAGCAGATGTATCTGCTTATCAACTTTCTACTTAAAACCTTAGGTTTAATTCAGTTGGTAAATGTCTTCTTACTTTATATTCCACCTCCATATGCCCAGAAAATATTTATCCCCTGTTCCTCTGATGTCTGTGATTTAGAATTTTCTGCTTAGGTGAAATCTTTTTCCTTCTACATTTCTGTCTTCACTTTCATTTCTATTCAGTTCAACTCTTTCCCCTCACCAGTCAGTCAATCAATCAACAACACATAAAACACCTACAATGGAAAAAGCACTCTACTAAACTGTGTGGGGTACAAAGACAAAAACTCTTAAGGAATTTATTCACAGTAATAGCATGCACATATATGGGTATCTACAAAATGCATACATAGGGCAGCTAGGTGGCACAGTAGGTAGAGTGCTGAGCCTAGAGTCAAAAATACTCCTTTTTCTGAGTTCAAATCTTGCCTCAGAAATTTACTATTTTTGTGACCCTGAGCAAGTCACTTGACTCAAATTGCCTCAGTTTCCTTATCTGTAAAATAAATTGAAGAAGGAAATGGCAAACCATTCCAGTGTCTTTGCCAACAAAAGTCTAAATGGGGCCACAAAGAGTTGAACATTACTGAAAACAGCTGAACAACCACAAGAAGATAAATACAAGTAAATACAAGATAACTTTAGAGGAGAAAGTATTAGTAGCTGCCTATATCATTTTTGCCTTCTAAATCCATTATGCCCCCTGGAATTCCCACTATCACACACACACACACACACACACACACACACATACACACACACACATGCTCATGTGCAAAAAAGATATCAATAAAAATTTACTTTAAGATACAGTGGATCAGAAAAGAAGAGGGTAGTGCAGAAGTAATACTAATAAAGAGGATATCTTTGAAAGTAATGATATGACAAATGTTTATGTATACATATATGTGTATATATAGGACAAACACTTCAATATAAAAATATACATATGCATACACATATAGCTATCATTTAGAATTTTATATTAAAATGTATTTTTATTCTAAATGTATCAAATTCCTGGAAAATACATTCAAAATAAACCAGAAAAAGAGTGATGTAACAGAATATAGTAAATTCAACAAGTTACTTTCAAAGTTTTCCTTCTTGTAAGTGTTTCATTTTGAACTTTCTTCTTTTATGATCCACTGTTTTTAAAGTAAATTTTAACTGATAACTTTTGTTTTTATATGCTTCCCAATACCTCCCAATATATCCTTTTACCATCCCATCCCAGAGAACAATTCTTTATAATAATGAGTAAGAAAACTGATTATTAAAATATTTGACATTTGATGTTTTGATGTTTTACAACCATAGTTCTTAAACCCAACAAAAATAAGGTCAGATTTTGCTCGATTTTAGAAAAGTTCTCTTAATCCTAATTTTCTTTCTATGCTTTTTTTCATATTCTAGTATTCATTAAAACAGCATTCTTCTGAAGATATCTCATCTTATCTATCTCTTCAATGATGATGACATTTCTTTGTCACAACCGTTCTTCCTTTTTCCCCCTTCTTTCCATATATACCATCTTTCTTTACTATGTACTATCATACCTCCCCTCAACTATAGGAATGATCTTTTAACTGGTCTTCCTTCCTCCTCTACCTCTCCCTTATCCCATTCATCCTTTGCAAAACTGTCAAATTAATATAGCTCAGGTATATTATACATAAAATGACTATATAGCTGACCTATTCAAAAAATTTCAGTAGTTCAATAGTTATATATGAACTCCTTGCCCCATCATTCAAGTGTCTATAGAATCTAGTTCCAACTTCCCTTTAAACCTTATTTCCTCTCATTCTCCTTATTGATTTCTGCATTTTCTCCACACTGTGAATTAATGGAGTCCATTCCCTTTGCTTATAATGCTCTCCCTCTGTATATCTGGATTTCAGAATCTTTCTGTTTTTTTAGGTCAGCAATTATGCCATTTCTTGGTCTTTTAATTTCTAGTGTATTACAGCATTCCCACTTAAAGTAGTCACTTAATAAATGCTTGATGAATTAAATTCATAGCCTGTTTCAAATGGAGATTATGTTGTTTTTTAGGTTGTCCTTTTTTACATATTAATATACTGTGCAAACATTCATAGACCTACATTAGTATTTAGAATGTTTTTTAAATATTAGCATCTTAAATGGATATAGTTTTTCTTTAGTGAATTTTTTTCATTTTTTCCACAAATGTTAGGATTAATTGTGAAATAGACATTTCAATCAAACAATTTACAACCAGTTATTAAATGCCCATTATGCCAAAAAGCATATGCAATATAAGTATTATGCATGCATATATGTACACACAAACATTATGTATACATAGACATACAATGTACACATGTATACATGTATGTTGATATAGAATATAGAAAGCTTTTATATTTATATACATATATACCTGTGTTTATATAATATATGCATGTATCTATATGTATGTATGTATCTATCCATGAGAGAGAGAGAAAGAGAGGGAGAGAGAGAGAGAGAGAGAGAGAGAGATCAGGTCAGGGACTGGTCTTTGTCAAAAATTCTATGAAGTTGAAAAGAGTAGTGAGGTACAACAAGCTAAGCTAAGGGAATATAATTTGTGATTTATTTCCCAGGTACATAACTTTCAAATTTCTCATTTCTCATTATAGGATCAGTTCTTTTTTTTAAAATCTCTTCCAGGACCTCTTTAAAGTTATTTAATTTATCTTAGCATGAAAAATTTGAAAACACATTTAAATAAGATGTAAAGATTTTTTAAAAAATTTAAAGTCATTTCTTTATATACAACAAAGTTCACATATCCAAAGCCTTCTAATTGTTTCACTTCCATACTCACCATTCAGGTGTAGACTAAACATACCAAAGCACTTAAATGAGTTTCCTCTTTTGCTGCTCTTCCAACAATTGAAAATACAGGACAGACAATAATTTACACTGATAGTAATATAATTCTGAGAAATGAAGGAGTTCTTGATTACTAGAATCCATTCTATTAGATTTCTGTGTTGAAAGGAGGCTTCTACATAGCAGATTCTGGGGAAAGTCATGTAAATAATGAAATCATAGAACTGACAGAGGTTCTGGAAAATAATCAGTTTCAGCTTCTCAGCTACATTTCTTAAATTTCTATTGGTTTTATGAGGCAGTTGGAAAGAATTTAAAAAGTGTTGTTCTGGTTCTGGGTGTGAAAACATTTTATCAATTGCAGTGAAATACCTGGCAATTTTTTAAAAAATTTAATTTAATTTTTATTTATTATGTTTTTATTTATTTACACATTACTAAAATAGTCTTTTGTAAGAGTAAACACAATCCCCCCTTCCCCTTCAAAAATAGAAAAATTTCACAAAAATAGCATGAAAGAAAGAGAAAAAATATACTTTAGTCTATGTTCAGATGCCATCATCTCTGTCTCTGGGGTGGATTGCATTCTTTTATCACAAGTCCATCAGAGAAGTTGCTTCCATATTTGCTCCATAATTGCTATTACTGATAGTATTTTCCTTTCATCCATTCCTCCCCACTCGATTTTTTTATTTTCTCTCTCCTTTTACTTTGTCACTCTTCAAAAGTGCGCTATGGGGGCAGCTGAGTGATGCAGGGGACAGAACACAGGCCCCAGGGTTAGAAGGACCCAAGCTCAAATCTCACCCTAGATACTCAGAAACCACCCAGTCATGTGGTCCCGGCAGGCCACCCAATCTCACCACCTTGCAAAAAAAACAAAACAAAAAAAAGGTGTTGTGTCTGACTACCATCTCCCATGATGTAACTCTCTTCTAAAATTTGCAATCCTGTCCCCTTTCTCTCATCCCCTTCCTCTCCTTTTTCCTCTAGGGTAAGATAGATTTCTATTTCCTATTAGATGTGTATGTTGTTTCTTTTCTGAGCCATTTCCAATGAGAATGAAGCCTCATTCATTTCCCCCATTTTTACCCTTTTCACTCCATTTTTCTTGACTCTTTTTACATGAAACATCTTATCCCCTACTACTTCACCTTATTACTTTCCCCCAGTACATTCCTTTTTCACCCATTGATGCCATCTTTATAATATATTATACCTTCATATTCAGCTCTCTCCTGTACCTTGTCAGATATACTCCTCCTAATTGCTCTATTGATTGAGATGCTTCATATGAGTTATCAGTATCATCTTCCCATGCAGGAATACAAGCAGTTCAACATCATTAAATCTCTCAGGATTTACCCTTCTTCTATGTTTCACCTGAGTCCTGTACTTGGAGATCAAACTTCCTGTTTAGTTCTGGTCCTTTCAACAGGAACATTTGAAATTCCCCTATTTTCACTGAATGTCCATCTTTTCCCCTGGGAGAGGATGTTCAGTTTTGCTGTGTAGTTGATTCTTGGTTGCATTTCAAGCTCTTTCTAATTCCTGTGTAATCCTGACTGCAGTGCCATGATATTTGAATTGCTTTCTTCTGGCTTTCTGTAATATTTTCTCTTTGACTTGGGAATTCTGGAATTTGGCTATAAAATTCTTGGGAGTTATTTTTTTTGGATCTCTTTTAAGAGGTGATCAGTGGATTCTCTCAATTTCTATTTTACCCTCTGCTTTTAGGATTTCATGGCAATTGTCCTATAGAAATTCTTTTTTTTCTCAGTTTTTGCAAGGCAATGGGGTTAAGTGGCTTGCCCAAGGCCACACAGCTAGGTAATTATTAAGTGTCTGAGGCTGGATTTGAACTCAGGTACTCCTGACTCCAGGGCTAGTGCTCTATCCACTGTGCCACCTAGCTGCCCCTAGAAATTCTTTTAAAATGAAATCAAGGCTCTTTTCTTGATCATAAATTTCAGGTAGCCCCATAATTTTTAGATTGTCTCTTCTGGATCTGTTTTCCAGGTCAGTTGCTTTTCCAATGAGATATTTCACATTTTCCTCTAGTTTTTCATTTTTTGGTATTGTTCTATTGTTTCTTGATTCCTCACAAAGTCAACAGCTTCCTTCAGCTCCATTCTACACTTGAAGGAGTTGTTTTCTTCAGAGAGTTTTCTGAGAGATAACCTTTTCCATCTGCTCAATTCTGCTTTTTAAGATATTCTTTTCCTCATTAACTTTTTGTACTGCTTTTTTTTTCATTTGACCTAAACTGTTCTTTTTAGGCTTTTGCAAGGCAAATGAGGTTAAGACATTTGCCCAGCACCACACAGCTAGGTGTGTCTGAGGCCAGATTTGAACTGATGTACTCCTGACTTCAGGGCTGGTGCTCTATCCACTGCACCACCTAGCCGCCCCCCTAAACTCATTTTTAACATGTTTTCTTTAACATGTTTAACATGTTTTCTTCCATATTTTTTGGTATTTTCTTCACTAAACTTCTGACTGGGTTTTTATGATTTTCCTGCATTGCTGTCATTTCTCTTCCCAATTTATCCTCTATCACCATTACTTGATTTTCAAAATCTTTGTTGAGCTCTTCCATAGCCTAGCCCAATTCCTATTTTTCTTGGAGGCTTTGGATACAGAAGTTTGGACTTTGTTAGCTTCTGAGTATGTGTTTTGATCTTCCACAGAACCAAAGTCATTGTCTATGGTCAGGTTCTTTTTTCTGTTTACTCATTTCCTCTTTCTCTGCCCTGATTTTGGGGTGCTTCCCAAGATTTTGAATGTTATTGGGATACCCTGGTAAGGACCTCAGTTCCTTCAATGTCTTAAGAGAGTCTCTAACTACTCTCTTGCCTGTTCTCTAGTCTGTGGATGACCACCAACACTCCTCTCTGCCCTGAAGCTGTGAGGAGGGTCCCTGCTCTATGGCCATAGTGGGGTCCCAGACTCCCACCAGGGTTTAAATGTGGACAAAACACAGAGTCCCATTCCAAGGATAAAGGAGAAACCTTGGCAGTTTCCCTTCACCTTCTTACTGTTGATGGGCTGAGTTCTCTGTGAACAGCTGCTAGGTGGCGACTTGCTGGGTGACTCTGTAGGCCTGCTTAAGTTTCTGGATTGAGGTTGCTCCAAGGGCTGGACTGTGCTGAGGGCCACATTGGCCTGGATTCCAAGCCTACCCTGGCAGAAGTTTCTGTGCTGATCTTCCAAATTGTGCTGGGTGATCCCTGGGTTGGGAGTTCTGGCTACCCTTCAGTTGCCATGAGCCCTGGTACCCCCAGGGAACCAGGTTTTCAGTGGTCTCTTCCTGGAAGGCTGGAGCTTGTTCACTCTGGTTCAGTGTGATCCTGGCTGCACTGCTGCCCCCTCTGACTCTGGTCCCACATAGCCTTCCCACAGATCTTCATGTTACCTTGGACTGGGGAATTGTTTCACTGGATCTTTCTGTGGTTTCCTCTCTAAATTTTAGTTAGAGTCATAATTTTAAGGTTTTTAGAAAATTTTGAAAGAGAGTTTCTGGGAAATCCTGCCCTCATGCTGCCATTTTGGTTCTGCTCCCTCTGCCACCATTCCAAAATTCTTTTAAAGCAGAAAGAAGTGATGAACTAAAGTTAAGGTGAAATAAATTTCTGAGATAATTGATAAAGAAAAAAAATTAGAAGTATGTACTTTGCAAGTTCCTAAAATGGAGGTCAACTTTTTGAAGTGTGCTTTGGGAATCAAATTCCATTGTTTTAGAGAATCTGCTGAAACACATTACTTGACAATTCCTTTTCTCTGACCTCATTATTACTGTTCCATATAATTGGAATGTTTTATCAAGCAAAGCATAAGAACATTTGGACAAAAAATGCTAATCTGTGCCTTCATGTTGAGCAAACTCTGACAACTGGTTGGACATGCATGCTTTCCTTTCCACCTCTGGGGGAGCAGGGTAGGCTCTTGCATTCAGAGAATGGTGAAGTCCTTCCTAAAGTGATGCATTCCTACAGTTAAACTATAAGACATGAAAGACTGACCACATGATTAAAATAGTCAGTAAATATTTATAGGAACTATAAATTATGTTTATATAATTATATTATAAATTATATAATTAATATATAATATTTATATATATGTATAATTTATATATTATATTCCAGGCATTGTGTTAAATGCTAGAGATATAAATATGAAAAAAGAGAAACAGTCCCTACTCTCCAAAAGCTTACAGTCTAAAGGGGGAAAACAACCCAAAAACTGGAAAAGGGAGATAGGGAAGGAAGAGAGTAGATTTTGATGGAGAATCTGAAAGAGTGCAGTTGAGTGGAAAGTTACTCATCATAATCCTCAGTGTTGTTTAAGAAAGTTGTTTAAGCAGTTGTTTAAGAAAGTTGGACCTAGGAACAATTTTCTTTCCATCATGTCAGAAGAGGTTGAATATATACTGTTTAATAAATTACTGCCTAATATTAGGCAGCAAAGTGGGCACTGAATAGATCTCTGGACTTGGAGTCTGGAAGAGTCTCTCAGATACTTTGTGTGACCCTGAGCACACCACATAACCTGTCTTAGCTTCAATTTCCTTATGCCAAGAAGGTAATTGTGAGGGTCAAATGAGGTGACAGCTGCAAAGTTTTTGTTAAGCTTAAAGTTTGGTATAAATATTAGCTAATATAACTAAATATTGTAGCAAGGATATTAAAACTATCCAGAATATTACCAGGACTGGGAGACTTGAATTGTATGGAATAGTAACGTTCTAATTTTTAGAAAATATTTAGAAAGAATTACAATGTAAGTTCAGATGAATGAAAAGATAGAATTAGTCAATTAAAAACCCCAGTATCCTAAATAGTGGCCACACATATTTTTATTTTCACTAGTAGAAAATGTTTTGATTTTTTTATACTGATATCTATGGCTTCTTTTTGTGTATGTAGGAATAAAGATGTAAAAATCAAACTAACAATGACTTATTATCTCTAACTCAATTCAATTCTAGTGAGCAATAGGACAATGATCTCTGTAATCCTACTCTGAATGCGTACAGCTGAAGACTTCATGAGAAATGGAAAATTCTTAAGTTAAAAACCACACTTTTTATAACTGCTTAGATCTCTAATTTACATCTAAGAGTAGTCACCAGTGTGGAATTCACATATATTTATTTCTACATGCTCCCCAAGAAAAAAAAAGAGAACAAATTGAGAAAACCAGAGAAAACAAATTGCTTATGCCTATACCCTTTGCCATAATTTTGTCTCTAGGGGCTGCATGGAAATAATTTTTCCATCTCTAAACAAAACCAATTAGTAAAGAAAAAAAGAGAAGCCTAGTCTTTTCATTCAAACTAACTAAATAGGAAAGCGGGTGAAAATTTATGGCTTGCCAAAAGTGTAGAGTTATGTTTTCTTTTGATTTGCCAAAACTGAGAAACATATCTAACATTAATTATCAAAAAGAATATTATATATAGATAAACAAGAGTATTAATGTCCATGGATTTCTGGACAATTTTGATGAATTTGAAAAAATAGAAATCCTTTAGATTAGAAAACTTGTCAGACATTATCAGAAGTTGTATTTTAAAACTATTTTAATTCTTTTTAAAACTTGGACAGTTCAGGTATTTGAGGAAATTTCCTGTTTCTCCCTTATTTTTAAAGCCTTTTATTGACTTTCTTGTTTGTATTTCACCTAGATTTCCCTTTGTATTTTTTCTTCATTCCTTTCAAAAAGCCATCCCTTCTTTGAAAAAATTGGAAGAAAAAGAGCAAAAAATCTTAAAAAGTCAATTAATACATTTTAAAAAATTGATATTATATTTGTTGGTTCCTTCACTTCCACAGAGGAGTGGGAAAGGGATAGATGCTTCACTTTTCAAAAAAATAAGAACTCATTTTCTGGTCAGAAAAATGAAAATGAATGAATTGGCTCAATACTTTGCATGCTTAATAGTCTATGTCACTTACAACAATTTGTAAATACAAGCTTGAATTCAATAGATAGTTAATAAACAGTGAATTCTAGTATGATTCTAGGATATTTCTAATAAGCAGGAGCTTTAAAATTTTTGTAGACATATGTGTTGTATTATGTGTATGTGTTTGCATTCTATAGAATCAGAATTATTTTTGTTATTTATTCTCATAATAAAAGGAATTGCTAACTTTCAGTAAGGGGCTAGTGAAAATAAAGATTTAATCTTTTGTAATTGAAATTCAAGGGCTTCCATGAACTCTTTAAAGATCAGTGGACCCCACTTTAATAATCTCTTAAGTTTTCAAAAACATATCAAGGTGTTGTATTTTCATAAATATAACGTCCACTTTAAAAAGGATTTAAACAGTCTCATTCCTGTTTAGCCCTCCATTTACCTTCTCTCCCCTATATTTTTTTAAAAAATTTCTCTATGATTTGGCAGTTTTTAACCATGCCACCTACATTTTCTGATTCCTATTGTTTTACTTTGTGGTATGAAGAGCTCTTTAATTGACTGACAAACCTTAATAGAACTTGCATGCAACAGGTTGATTCAGATGAACTCTCTCTGTTCCCTGGTATTGGTTTAATAATTACTGCAAGCCTCCAGGCAGAAGGGGAAATAGCCATGACAGAAGATGCATTGGTACAAGAAGTCTCTTGGTTTTTGTCTCTTGTCTTTATTCTTTCCTGATCTTAAGTGAATGAGTATCACAGAGGGAGCAGTGCAAAATATGGGCAAAGTTAGCTTTGAAAGGTCCAAAAAGCTATAAGAGTTCTACCCACAGAAGAATCTCCTAGTAGTCACAGCAACCAAATCCAGTGAGTAGCCAGTGCTAAAAAAGGGACAGATAACTCAGCCAGCAGTGAGATACTGTATCCTGGAAGCAAAGGAAGAGCTTATTCATTAGCTATATGAGAGCAATGTGGGGGATTTTTGTAATAAGACTTTTAGTTTACATATTCTCATATGGACTGAAATGGCAGAGAGTGTGCTTCCATCATGGGAAGGTGTTATATATATATATATATATATATATATATATATATATATATATATATATATATATATATATATATAAAACTATTCTCTCAATTTTATTTTTTCTTTTTGATATAGTTAGTATTTCTAAAACTATATTAAATAATACTGATGACACTGGATATCCTTGCTTTACCTCTCTCTGATCTTGTTGAAATCTCATCAGCATTTGTCCATCACATATAAAGCTGGCTTTGATTTAGATAAGTATTATTTACCATTTTAAATGGAATAAAATAAGTATTTTTAGAATAAAAAAGATGATTATATATAAACTGCAAATCTACTATGCACAACTTGCTATTCCTCTCTAATATACAGTAAAATTATCATTTCTTTTTTCTTCCCTTCCTCCACCCTAGAGATAGCCACCGTTAGACCCAAATATGTGTATGTGTATATATAATACTCATATATAAGTATACATACATAAAAGTATACAAATTATTCTATTCATACATCTATCCATTTTTCTCTGGATGAAGATACTTTCTTCATATATATTTATAGTTAATTTGGGTATTTATAATAGGCAAAATAATTTATTTGCTCAGTCATTCTTAATATTTTAGTAACAGTACAATATAAAGATGATTGTATATGAAACCTTATTTTGTCAGCATGAATGGATAATTGATGAAATGAAATGATGAAATAGCTAGAAATTACTCCCACTAAGGGAAGCATATTAGAAGAGGTTTCATGAGCATTAATATCAGACTATTATTTAACATTATACTTAGGAACATGAGGGGAGATATGGATAATCTCAGACTCTATTTGCTGACCTGATTGAAAGAGTAAACCCAGACCTATGCCCTAAAAGGGTTTAATAAATGCTTGTTATTTGATTAATTAATGTATTGCCTATAACTCTGCCATTTTTTGGTGCTATACCTAAAACTACACTAGATAGCATGATGTCTAGCACAGAGTTTTGTTCAATGGTTACTCAATAACTACTGTTGGTTGACTGACTATAGAGTCACTTTATTACTTTAGAAATCCTTTTGTTGAGGATTCTGTTGTATTTTTTCCATATTACTTAGGGAGAAAAAACATGCTAGCCTATATCTCATGTAAAGTATTTAATCCTGTTAAATTTTCTAAATTAAGCCAGTAGGGAGCCTGGACTGCAGGCAAAATTATTTTTCCTAAATACAAATAAGAAAATCCCTTGTAGGCTTTGTATGTGAACCAAGAAATCCCATAATAGTGTCTTATCTTTTGAACCCTGCAAAACAATAATGAAAAATAAACTTTCAAATTTATCTTAAAATGATTTGATTCCTTTTCATAATGTGGGTGATATAATCAGATAATTTGGATGAAAAGTTCATTTTCAGCAAGATAGCCTGTTTTCCATGTGATTATATTTTAAAATAAAAGTTTATGAAGCATTTTGGATATATACACATAGAATGTGAATTGTCATTCAAGAATCAAATGCAAAATTATTTTTCATATATAACCTTAGCTTATACTGTGTTTCTCTTGTCCTTTATCATGGATAATTGCAAATTTACTTTATTGCATTTTAGGGAGCTATTTATTGGTTGTGGATTTGGAATAGGGTCTAATATACAGTGACAAACACTTGGAGAGAATTTCTACTTAATCATGCTTAGTCTCCCTAATGATTCCTATCATCTATTCTTCCCTTCATATCTCTCTCCCAATAATGGAAGTTTAGTATATTGATGACAATTTAGTGTGAACATCTGGTTAGCTTTATATCTCTTGCAACTCAGAAATCTATAACTTGATCCACCAGCCTGTTTTCCCAGTTGCAATGACTACAGATAAGCACCTGTATTGCAAAAGTGAGAATTTTGTTTTCTCTTTATTTGTGTTAATTCTCTCAATTTTCTTTTTTTCTCTTTTTGATATATTTAAGTATTTCTTGAACTATATTAAATAATACTGATGACATTGGACATCCTTGCTTTATCTCTCCCTGATCTTGCTGGAATCTCATCAGCATTTGTCCATCACATATAATTCTGGCTTTGATTTAGATAAGAATTATTTACCATTATAAAGAAAGACACACTTTTGCCAAAGATACACATTTCTATATCTATTGAAGTAATCATGAGATTTTTGTTTGTTATTAATGATTGTTCATGTTTAGAGTTTTTATAATATTGAACCACTTCTGATTTCCATTATAATCTAATTTGATGGCATGAACTTTTTAATATATTGCTATAGAATCTGCTGATATTTTGTGTCAATATTCAGTAGAGATATTGGACTATAGTTTTATTTTTCTAATTTTTCTCTTCTTGCTTGAGATATCAAGATCATATTCGTGTCATAGAAGATATTTGGTTAGATTCCACCCTTTCTCTTATTCTGTAGTAATGTGTGCAGGTTATATTTGGCCTTGATAATAATTTTTTTTGGCTTCTGCTGCTGACTTCCATTTTCTCTGGTATGTTTGTAATTAGAGTGCTGGAGGGCTCCCAGTCATAGAGACACTAACCAGAGTGTATGTTCCCCATCCCAAATCTATTCCAGCTCATAAGAGGACAGTTTTCAAGGCTCTCTAAGAGCATTTTAGAACAGTGTGCTAGAGACTTCTCTCTCCTGGAGCTTCCTATTTAGAATACTGCCAGCTTTTGGCCCTTTGCCAGTGATTAGTCAGTCAACAATGAGTTCCAATTCCCCTTAAAACTTCTCCACCAGAATGCTAAGAGTTCCTGCCCCCTGTAAGATAGTAGAGAATACTGCAGGGTTCATGTACTCTTGGAGTATCTCTGGTTAGAACACTGGGAGACTTTTGTTTTATTTATTTATACTAATGCTAACCGGTCCCTTTTTCCAGTGCAAGGAAGCTTCTAGCTATCCTTTATTGCAGTCATGGATGGATTAAAGAGTTTCCATTTTTTTCCTATTTGGAGTTGTAATCATTTTTTAATCTAGTACTTTTTTTAGATCTTTATTAGCGTATACGTGGAAGTTAGGCTTCTATATGACCTATTATACTACAATTTTAACCACTACCAGGTGATTATTAAAAGCTTATTTTATCATTATTGCATAGTTATTGAGTACATAGCCTGGACTAAGTTTGAGCAACTTGCCCAATGTTAGTGGCAAGTAGTAGAGCTAGAATTCCAATGTAAATTTTCTGACTCTAAATCTTTTTATCCACCATTCCATATTGCACAGAGCATTCATTTTGCACTTATACACAATTAAATAAAAAGATCCCTTAACAAAGTATGATTAATAAACAGGGTGATTTTAATGCACGAAGTCACATTTGACCTCATAGACTTCACTGAGATATGGGGAGATGAGTATATTGAGGAGGTCAACATTTTACTTGAAAGGAACTATGTATTAAGAGATTTTGCTTCTTGTGAAGAAATTTAGGAACCTAAGATGCAGGGAAAAGACTGTGGTGGAAATTTGGTTGTGAATTAAAGGGTGGAAAAATAGAAATTGCTATGTCATGGGGATCTATGTCAGAACAATTTCTTTTCAGTAGTTCCTGACTCTTCATGACCCCATTTTGAGGATTTCTTGACAAGGATACTAGAGTGGTTTGCTATTTCCTTCTCCAACTCATTTTACAGATGAGAGATACTGAGACAAAGTCACTTAAGTGACTTGCTTATGGTCACATAACTAGTAAGTGTCTGAGACTGGATTTTAACTCAAAATAAGTCTTTCTGAATCCAAGCACAGTGTTCATCCTACTATGTTACTTGGCAGTAGATCATTATTACAGGAGCTATGAGATCAGGTGGCCAGATAATGTCATAAACCTGAAATAGAGTTATAATATTATAATGATGGATGAATTAATCTACCTAGGCAAAATAATAACAATAATAAATGACTTTTACATAGCACTTTGAGTGTTTATTATAGGTGAATGATATTAGGGAGAACACTTGAAATGGATTTGAGCCCATATCATTAGAGAAGATATCCCTAATCTCTAAGTGACTCTCTAGAATCATTTTACTTAAACTCCTTTTCTTTTTCTTTCTTTCTTTCTTTCTTTCTTTCTTTCTTTCTTTCTTTCTTTCTTTCTTTCTTTCTTTCTTTCTTTCTTTCCTTCTCTCTCTCTCTCTCTCTCTCTCTCTCTCTCTCTCTCTCTCTCTCTCTCTCTCTCTCTCTCTTTCTTTTTCTTTACTAGCAACTGTTTTGCAACTTAACTTATAATCTTAAAGAGATGCCTATGGAATTTTTGATTCTGGGAGTTTAAGTAACTTATTCAGTTACCCATTCATTTTACATCAGAGGTCTACTTGAACCTGGATTCAGAAGGAAAAGGCCAACCAATTCTGTATCTTTGCAAAAAAACCCAAAACAAACAATAAACTCCATATGGGTTTTGAAGAGTCAGACATAACTGAACAACAATGAAAGGAATGCCTGTGTTACCCTCCAGGAAGCATTTCAGCTCTTTTGTTCTGGCTCACCAAGGGACAAATTCTTTTTACCTTCAATGGTAAATAGATATTTCATGCATGTGTGATGTGAGATCCTGGATATTTATTATGCATATTTATACTGGCTCCTCAATGCCCTCCCATTCCCCTCCTTCTCTTGATTTTTAATTAACAACAGGTGCCTGTTTTGTTACAAAATAGTTTAGTGCTGTTTGGTGAATTCTCTTAAGTGTTATATATCTGGTATGATCTATGGCCATTGCTTCATCCCTAATTCAGTCTTCCTGTGTTTAAACATGTGAGAGAAGGATACTATGCAATTCCATCAAGAAATGCTTCATGTGTTATCTACTGCAGCAATACTGATCTGTCCATTTAGTTTCTCTTAATAAACAATGTAGCTCCTTCAAAGACTGAGTAAACAAGCAATAGTGATTAGTATCAACTATTAAGCTATCTTAAATGAACGGACCAATTAAATTGATAGGCTATCTACTGCCTGTAGAGAATGACCTCAGAAATTATGTACCAAAGAGATTTCTTCCTTTGTTGACTAATAGATACATAAACTTCATTAATAACTGATTAGGGGACTGGGAATAACAAATGTCTAGTGAATTTCATCTGTATTCATTTAGTGCCAACAATCTTGTTTTAGAGCAAACCTTTCATTTTACCCAGTTGTTTTAGGAATTAATTTATTCAGGTTTTAAATTTCTGATACTTGAAAAAACAATCATACCAAAAACACCATTGTACATCTTTCACTGCTTTATTGACTAGGTCACTTAAAAATATGATAAGGAACATCGATTGTAATTTTCTTTTGCATAGGCTTCACTGTCTCCTATTTTCCAGAAACCCTTGGGATACTATAAAGCAGGAGAGGACTCAGAAAAAAATGACTTTTGGATATCTTTTCCAACCCCTAATAGCAGGATATGTAGGACTGTGTAGGATGTGTGTAGGATGAGTATTTCTGTAGGATGAATATATGTATTCTTTTTTTTTAGGGTTTATTTTGCATGGCAATTGGATTAAGTGGCTTGCCCAAGGCCACATAGCTAGGTAATTATTGAGTGTCTGAGGTCACATTTGAACTCAGGTACTCCTGACTCCAGGGCCGGTGCTCTATCCACTGTATCACCTAGCTGCCCCTGAATATATGTATTCTTTTAAGTCATTTGTAACCTTTCTGGACCAAATCTTTCTGTGGCAATGTTTGTATATAAGAACAAAAGAAATACCACACTAGATCAAAGCAATAGGTCATTCAACTACCTTTTTAGGTTGATAATATCAATACATTAGTATCTTTTATGGTAGGGTATGGCTGCCTTCCATGGCATCATTCTTAAGTTGCTGGATGAAAGATTTACAGGGGGCTGAATTAAAACTTGCTTAGAAGTATTTTTTATTAGTATTCATGTGTAATAGTCAGGGCCTGACTTATAGGAAGCTTCCCTATTCCTATTCCCTATTCCTTATTCCTCTCCCCATCATCTTTGTATCCAGGAGAGGGAGAAGACTTCTTTAGCTACATGGAAGTAGTGAAAAAAAATTTGTACCAAAATTGAGAGGAGCTGTTCTTTTAACCTTTGTTTCAAGGAATTAGTAGGGAGAAGAAATTTTTATTTCAGTTACTGAGGAGGGTTTTTTTTTTTTTATCTCATACTTACTGAAATATAACACCCAGGGAAGAATATTTTCCTATTACAAGACTGTGAAGTGTCAACCAGGTGAAGTCCACTTTCCAAAATGCAGAAGAGTCCAAGTTGGACTGAAAGCAAAAAAGTTTTATTAGGAGGAAAATCAAACACTAGTGCAGAAGTTTCCCTTTAGTCCAGGAGAGACAGGGGAGATCTAAACTTGAAAATCACAAAAACCACAATCAGAGTGGGATCAGGAATAATCTCCACCAGAAACAGGTGGACATAGAATCAGTATGTTTTGTAGAAATAGCTGACTACAAGGCTGGTTTGGACTAATTTTCTTTTGTGGGGGATGAGGGAGAAAGAACAGTTCAGCATGGTCAGCAAGGAAACACCAGCAAAGGTATCTGGGATTGAACAAGACTGGCTTACTGTGGAATCCTGCTTGACTCCTTTCAATAAAAAGACTTCCTCTGTGTCCAGTGCAACTACTTGGTAAGGTAACTCATAGAAAACAGACATATTAATCTTAGGGGCACTTCCACAGAAGTCATGATCATAAAATGTAAGAAATGTGATGACTTGCATGGTCCAATAACAGTCATATTGGAAAGAAAGAAGCATGGGCTTGAGCAGAGGTAGTCAGTGATCTCAGATTCAGATTCCTTCCTTCCCAGAAGTTTTCACTTCTGAGATCTTCTATCAGTACTTTCTAATTAAACAAAGAGACTATATCCCAATTTCATTATCAGAGTTACTAGTTAGCAAAAAAGTACTTTGCTAGGAGGAAGGAAGCATATTTCAGAAATATGACTATTAGTGTTCCAATTAAATGCTTACTAATTCACTACTATTTTTTGCAATTGTTTGTTAGCATGGTGAATTACTGAAAACACTGGCTTGGGTTAACCAGATACATTCAAGGTTTTGACTTGTTGGGAATTGCCATGAAAAGTCTTACAATTTGAATATAAAATCCACCATTAGGACAGTGGGATAGTGGGGCTAAGTGATAAAGTGTGTTGCTCAGTTTTTTTTTAGAAAATCTTCATTCATTTATTTATTTATTTTTTCATTCATATGCATATATATACATACATACATACATACATATATATATATATATATATATGTTTAAGTTACAAAATTTCCTTCCATCTTCCCTTCCCAACCCCCTCCCCTCAGTGGTGAATAGTCAGGTTAGCATTGCACATACATATTGTTGATAAACATATTTATGGATCAGTCATATTCAGTATGAGGAATTAGGATTAAGGGAGATACATAACAGATAATTTTTATTAAGTGTTCATCAAATTCTGAAGATTTGTTTTTGTTTTGTTTTATTTTGTCTTGTTTTATTTCCTCTGGATGGGGATAACATTGTCTGTCCCAGAGCAGCATATGTTCGCCCTTGCTTTCTGAACTCCTGAGAGGAGCCGCTTCCCTCAAGGTTGTTGTTAAGGTATATATTGTTCTCTAGGCTCTGCTCCCTTCACTCAGCATCAGATCCTGTATGTCATTTCATGATTCTCTAGAATCCTACCATTTAGGGTTTCTTATAGATCAATAATATTCCATAGTATTCATGAACCATAACTTGTTTAGTCAGTCCCCAATTAATGGGCATCCCCTCAATTTCCAGTTCTTTGCCACTATAAAAGAGCTGCTATGAATATTTTTGGAACATGTGGGACTTCTCCTATTTTTATGATTTCTTCTGGATATAGGCCTAGAATTAGAATTGCTGGGTAAAAGAGAATGAACATTTTTATTTTATTTTATTGTTTTTTGAAATTTACAGTTCCCCTAGTCTTGCTACCCCTCCACCTCAGAAGGTAATTTGATAGTCTTTACATTGTATCCGTGCTATACATTAATCAAAATTTAATGTGTTGAGAGATAAATAATATTCTTAAGGAAAGAATAAAATATGAGAGATAGCAAAATTATATAATAAAATAACTTTTTTAAAAATTAAAGGTAATAGTTTTTGGTCTTTGTGTAAACTCCACAATTCTCTCTTTGGATACAGATGGTATTCTCCATCACATACCCTAAAACTTCCCCTGATTGTTGCACTGATGAAATGAGCAAGTCTATTAAGACTGATCATCAACCCCATGTTGCTGTTAGGGTGTACAATGCTCTTCTGGTTCTTCTCATCTTGCTCAGCATCAGTGCATGCATATCCTTCCAAGCTTCACTGAATTCCCATCCCTCCTGATTTCTAATAGAACAATAGTGTTCCATTATATACATATACCACAATTTGTTCTGCCATTCCCCAATTGCTGGACAATCAATCAAATTTCCAATTCCTTGCCACGACAAACAGGGCTTCTATGAATTATTTTGAACAAGTGATGTTTTTACCCTTTTCAATGATTTCTTCAGGGTATAGTAGGATTGCTGGATCAAAGAGTATGCACATTTTTATTGCCCTTTGGGAGCAATTCCAAATTGCTCTCCAGAAGGTTGGATGAGTTCACAACTCCACCAATAATGTGTTAGTGTCCCAGATTTTCCACATCCTTTCCAACATTGATCATCATCCTTTCTGGTCAAATTGACCAGTCTGAGAGATATGAATTGGTACTTCAGAGATGCTTTAATTTGTATTTCTCTAATCAGTAATGATTTAGAGCATTTTTTTTGTTTGACAATGGATAGCTTTGATTTCCTCACCTTTAATTTGCTTCTGGATATCCTTTGGCCACTTGTCAATTGGGGAATGCCTTGTATTTTTATAAATTTGACTCAGTTCTCTTTATTTTAGAAATGAGTCCTTTGTCAGAAATACTAGTTGTAATTTTTTCCCCAATTTACATTTCTTTTGCTCTTGGTTACATTGATTTTGTTTGTACAAAAGCTTTTTAATTTAATGTAATCAAAATTATCTAGTTTGCTTTTAATGATATTCTCCATTTCTTCCTTGCATAAACTGCTTCCCTTTCCAAATATCTGACAGGTAAACTATTCCTTGATCTCCTAGTTTGCTTATAATATTGTCTTTTATGTCTAAATCCTGTACCCATTTAGATCTTATCTTGGTATAGGGTATGAGGTGTTGGTTTAATCCAAGATTCTGCCATACTAACTTCTCATTATCCCAAGAGGTTTTGTCAAAGAAAGAGTTTTTAATCCTAGAAGCTGAATTCTTTGGGTTTATCAAATAGCAGATTACTATAATCATTTTCTGCTGTCTCTTTTATACCTGGTCTATTTCATTGATCCACCACTCCATTTCTTAGCCAATATCAGACATGATGAATGATGCTTTATAATATAATTTTAGATCTGGTAGGGCTAAGCAATCTTCTTCTTTTGCACCTTTTTCATTAAATCCCTGGATATTCTTGACTTTTTATTTCTCCATATGAATTTACTTAGAATTTTTTTTTTTTATTTTGGCAAGGCAAATGGGGTTAAGTGGCTTGCCCAAGGCCACACAGCTAGGTAATTATTAAGTGTCTGAGACTGGATTTAAACCCAGGTACTCCTGACTCCAGGGCTGGTGCTTTATCCACTGTGCCACCTAGCCACCCCTACTTAGAATTTTTTCAAGCTCATTAAAGTAATTTTTTGGAAGTTTTATTGGTAAGGCACTAAATAAGAAGTTTAATTTAGGTAGAATTGTCATTTTTATTATATTAACTAGGGCTATACATGAGCAGTTGATATTTGCCCAGTTATTTCAATCTGATTTTATTTGTGTGAAAAGAGTTGTATAGTTTTTTTTCATAGTTTCTGAGTCTGCCTTGGCAGGTAAACTCCCAAGTATTTAATATTGTCAGAAGATACTTTAAATCAAATTTCGCTTTCTAGCTCTGGCTGCTGTATCTTGCTAGTAACATATAGAAATGCTGAGGAATTGTGAGGGTTTATTTTATATCCTGTAACTTTGCTAAAGTTGCTAATTATTTCTAGTAGGTTTTTTTAGATGATTTTTTAGAATTCTTTTATACTACCATGTCATCTGCAAAGAGTGAGAGTTTTGTTTCTTCCTTTCCAATTCTAATTCCTTCAATTTCTTTTCCTTCTCTCATTGATAAAGCTAACATCTCTAACACAATATTGAATCATAGTGGTAATAATGGGCATCCTTATTTCACCCCTGATCTTACTGGGAATGCCTCTAGTTTATCCCCATTGCATATAATACTTGAGGGTTTCAGATAGATATTGCTAATTATTCTAATGAACAATTCATTTATTCCTACATTCTCTAGTGTTTTTAGTAGGAATGGGTACTGTATTTTGTCAAAGGCTTTTTCAGCATATATTGATATAATCATATGATTTCTGAAAGGTTTGTTATTGATATAGTTAATTATACTAACAGTTTTCCTAATATTGAACCAAACCTGCATTCCTGGGATAAATCCTGCTTGGTTATAGTGTATTGTCCTAATGATAACTTGCTGTAATTGCTGTGCTAAGATTTTATTTAAGATTTTTGCATTTATATTCATTAGGGAGATAGGTCTATTATTTTCTTTCTCTGTTTTGACTCTTCCTGGTTTAGGTATCAGCACCATATTAGTATCATAGATGAACATTTTTGGGCATAGATACATATTGCTCTTCAGACTGGTTGAATCATTTCATAATTCTACCAGTAATGCATTAATGTCCCAATCCTCCCTCAACCTTTCTAACATTGATCATTTTCCCTCTTTTTCATCTTAGCCAATCTGATGGGTGTGAGATGATACTTCATAGTTGTTTTAATTTGTATTTCTCTAATCAATAATGATTTGGAGAAATTTTTATATGATTGTATATAGCTTTACTTTCATTTGGCCATTTATCAATTGGGGAAATGACTTGTGACCTTAAAAATTTGATGCAATTCCTTATATATTTCAGAAGTGAGACCTTTATCAGAACTCCTAAATGTGAAGATTGTTCCCCAGCTTTCTGTTTTCCTTCTAATTTTGGCAGCATTAATTTTATTAGTGCAAAAAATTCTTAATTTAATATAGTCAAAATTATTCATTTTGCAGTTTATAATGTACTCTAATTCTTGTGTGGTCATAAATTTATCCCTTTTCCATAGATCTGACAGATAGAGTATTTCTTAGTCTATTAATATATCTATGGTGTCATTCTTCATTAATCTCTCCCTTGATTTTCAGAATTTCTAATTTGGAATTAACTGAGGATCTTTAATTTGTTCTTTTTCTAGCTTTTTTAGTTGCATACCCAATTCACTGATCTTCTCTTTCTCTATTTTATTCATATAGGTATTTAGAAATATAACATTTCCCCTCAAAACTACTCTGGCTGCATCCCATAAAGTTTGGAATTCTGTCTCATTCATATCTTTTTCTTGGATATAATTATTATTTCTATTATTTACTGTTTTATCCACCTATTATTTAAGATAAAGTTATTTAATTTCCAATTACTTTTTTGTTTATCTTTCTATGACACTTTATTAAATGTAATTTTTATTGCATCATGTTCTGAAAAATATGTATTTATTACTTCTACCTTTCTGCATTTTATTATAAGGGTTTTATGTCCTAGTACATTGTTAATTTTGGTATAAAGGTCATGTACGGCCTAGAAAAAGACATATTCTTTTCTGTCCCCAAAGTTTTCTCTCAAGGTCTATCATTCAAATTCTTAACTTTCTTTTTGTTTATTTTGTGGTTAGATTTATCTAGTTTCTGATAGAGGGATATTGAGATCCCCCATTATTCAAGTTTTGCTGTCTTGTAATTCACTCACTTTTCCTCTAGTAATTTGGATGCCATACCACTAGGTGTACACATATTTAGTAATGAAATAGCTTTATTACAAATAGTGCTTTTTAAGAAGATATTATCCCTTCTTTATGTTTATGTAGACTTTGCTCTTCTTTTTAATTATATTAAGACTTATTGGTACTTTTGCTGTAAAACTGATTTATTTCTTCTACCTGATTTATAATCACTTTATTGAATATACTTTTTAGTTTTGTTGGTGTGATCATTTTATTTTGTAGGAGCGAATCAAAACCAAAACTCATTAATCAAACAACCCTTTGATAAGTGAAGTACTGCCTATTTTCTCTCACACTTTACCCCTTCCTCCCCACTCAGTGTACTTAACCTCTTCTTAAATTGGTTAAGCCAAACCTTGATCTAATTAATTACAAGAATCTTAAAGGTCTGGAGATCTCAGGTGAGAACTTTACAAATGATTATAGCTTATGGGAGACACTGACTCAGGGCCACCCAGTTAATGATGCCCTCATTGGACAAAGTGCTAAGTTTTTGTCAGCACAGTAGAATTAAAATGAACCAAAGTATAATGAGACATTTAAATTTAAAGTTAACACCCCTGTTTCTCATCCAGGCTTTTTGTCTCAGACATACTGATGTCATCTTGGACCTCTTCAATGGAGATACAAGATTCAACTATACCCCAATCCTTCATGCTCAATCTCTTCAATTACATTGGATGCTTTAATTATCCTAAGAAAAGTAAAGTTCTCAAGAATGAGAAGTGCTATATCTTCCCTTTTAGGGTTGTATACAATTTGATGGTCTTGACCAGCATTGTTTTGTTTTTTCCCTTCCACTTTTCATTTACCTTTTCATTGAACTCCTGAGTCATGAATTTGGAATTTAAATTCTCTGTTCAGTTTTGGTCTTTGTGTCAGGAAATTCTGGAAGTTCTCTATTTTGTTGAACATCCATCTTTTTGCCTGGCAGTATATGTAGAATTTGGCAGGGTAGTACATTCTGGGTTGTAATCCCAAGTCCTTTGCTCTCCAAAATATGCTGTTCCAGTTCTTTTGATCCTTCAGTTTTGAGGCTGATAGGTCCTGTGGGAGTCTAATTGTGTTTCCTTTTTATTTGTAATGGATTTTTTTGTTGCTTGCAATATTCTCTCCTGTATTTGAGGGTTCTGGAATTTGGCTATTACAGCCTTTGAAGTTTTGATACTAGGGTTTATTTCTGGAGGGATTCTATGGATTCTTTCAGAGCTTATATTATTAATTTGTTCTTGTACATTTGGACAATTTTCCCTTATAATTTCCTGAATGATGTTTTACAGGTTCTTTTCTTGGTCCAGGCTTTCTAGTAGTCCAATGGTTCATAGATGGTCTCCATTTTCCAGGTCATTCATTTTTCTTAAAAGTTGATGAACATTTCCTTCAATTTTTTCAGCCTTTTATTTTGTTTGATGGAATCTTGTAGTTTTGTAGATTTATTCATTTCTGTTTTTTAATTCTAAATTTTAGGGTTTAATTTTCTTAGTTTTTTTCTGTGTTTCCTTTTCTATTTGGTTATTTTTACTTTTAACAGAGTTATTATCTTTAGTCAACTTTTCATAATTTTCCTACATGACTTTCATTTCTTCCATTTTTCTTCTTCCTCTTTTCTTTGGTTTTTCAATTCTTTTGTTAAGCTCCTGGATTAGCTTTTGTATTTGAGTCCAGTTTATAGACTCTTTTGACCTTCCCCTCTGAGAGATTTTTCACTGCTTTCTTCTTCAAATGTGATATTCCTGTCATTTTTGCTGTAAAGTAGTTTTCTATAGTGAATCTTCCTTTAGCCTTTTTGGTCATCTTTGTTGTTTTAGTGCTGCTCCTGGGGGATAGGGAGTATAGATCAAGTTTTTATTTTGCTGGGGGTTGGGGTCTGATCCCTTGCCTCCTGTTTGCTTTCCCTCTCTCCAACCTCCTGGGCTTTACTTCCCCTTTCCTCCCTAAGAGACAGACCTTCACTGAAGATTGTCCATGCTTTCTTCCACTGAAAACTTGTTTGAATCTTTTCTCTTTTTTGACTATTGAAGTTTGTGTAATTGTAGTATGTATAGTTGATTTTCTCCAGTGATTTCACTGTACATTCCTTTATAGTTAGGACATTTTTTCTTTTTTTTTTCTTTTTTTTTTTTGCCTTTTAACATTTTGTGTTCCAATTATATACAATAGTAATATGTACCTATCATTTTTTGTAAGGTTTTGAATTTTACAATTTTTCCCCCACCCTCCCTTCCCTCCCCCTCCACAGAAGGCTGTCTGATAGTCTCTACATTGTTTTCATGCTATACATTGGTATAAATTGAAGTAAGAGTAAACATAAGAGTAAACATAAACTTCCTACCCCCCCCCCCAAGAACATGAGAAACCTCAAGAATAGAGAGAGAGAGAAAAAAAAAATTGTACTTCAGTCTGTGTTCAGATTTCAATGGCTCTGTCTCTGGGGTGATTTGCTTTCTTTATCATAAGTCCACCAGAGAAGTTGCTTCAATATTTTTCCCATAGTTGCTATCACTAGCTGTACCTCCACTCTAATTTATTCTATTCTCTCTCTCCTTTCATCCTGGCCCTGTCCAAAAGTGTGTTGAATCTGAGTACCCTCTCCTTCGATCTTCCCTCTCTTCTATCACCTATTCATTCCCTTCCCTCGCTTCATTCCCCCTTATCCTGTCCCTTTCTTCTTATTTTTATCTAGGGTAAGCTAGATTTCCTCACCCTATTAAGTGTGTATGTTATTTCTTCTCTGAACCATTTCTGATGAGAATGAAGCCTCACTCACTCCCCCTTGCCTTCCCCCTTTCCACTCCATTGATAAAGCTTTTCTTGACACTTATGTGAAATTTCTTAGTTTCTTCATCTTCTTTCCCTTCCTCCCAGTGTTTTCTTTTATTATCCACTGACTCCATCTCTTTACTATATTATACCAATATATTCTGGTCCTTGCTATGTCCTGTTTCTGTATGCTCCTTCTAACAGCTCTTATAAATGAGAAAGTTCATATGAGTTATCAATATCTTCTTCCCATGTAGGAATACAAATGGTTCAATATCATTAAGTTCCTCATAGTTAGTCCTTCTTGTCCACCCTCTCTATGGTTCACCCGAGTCCTGTCTTAGAGATCAAACTTTCTGTTCAGCTCTAGTTGTTTCAATAGGAAAGTTTGAAAGTCCCCCATTTCATTGAAAATCCATCTTTTCCCCTGAAAGAGGATGTTCAGTTTTGCTGGGTAGTTGATTCTTGATTGTAAACCAAGATCTTGTGCCTCTGGAATATTCTAAGCCTGCAAAGCCCTTAATGTAGATACTGCCAGATTCATGACTATAGAGCCACGGTAGTTTAATTGCTTGTTTCTGAAAGTTTTTGGTATTTTCTTTTTGATTTGGGAGTTTTGGAATTTGGCTATAATATTCCTGGAAGTGTTGCTTTTGGGATCTCTTTCAGGAGGTGACCGGTGAATTCTCTCAATTTCTATTTTACCCTCTGCTTCTAGGATCTCAGGGCAATTTTCCTATATTATTTCTTGAAAAATGAAGTCTAGGTTCTTTTCCTGCTCATGACTTTCAGGTAACCCAGCAATTTTTAAATTCTCTGTTCTGGATCTGTTTCTGAGGTTGGATGTTTTTCCAGTGAGATATTTCACATTTTCTTTTAATTCTTGGCTTTTTTTGGAAGAGTTTTATTTCTTCCTGTTTCTTGCAAAGTCATCAGCTTCCTTTAGTTGGATTCTGCATTTGAAGGAGTTTTTTCTTCAGAGAGCTTTTTTATCTCCTTTTCTAGATGGCCAATTCTGCATTTTTAAGGCCTTCTCCTCATTTGCCTTTTTGTTTTGTTTTTTCCATTAGGCCTAAACTGGTTTTTAGCATATTATTTTCTTCAGTTTTTTTTGTATGTCTTTCACCAAGCTCTTGAATTGGTTTTCATGATTTTTCAGCATCACTCTCATTTCTCATCTTAATTTTTCCTCCACTTCCCTTAATTGTTTTTCAAAGTCGTTTTTGAACTCATCCATAGTCTAAGTCCATTTTCTATTTCTCTTGGAGGTTTTGGATACATCTGAGTATGTTTTCTGATTTTCCATGGGACTAAAGTAATTCTTTATGGTGAGATTATTTTTATTTTATTTTTTTTGTACTATACTCATTTACTCAGCCCAAGACTAATGTACAGAACTTTCAAGGTTTGGGTTTTTTTGGGGGGGGGGCACTTCACTGGGGTCTTTATTCCTCCAAGGTCTTCGGTTCTCTTACCTGTGCTTTGATATGTAGATGGCCCCATACTTCCCTCTGCCCTGGGGCTATAAGGAGGATCCTGCTATCTTATTATGGAAGGCCAAACTGCAACCTGGATCTGAGTGTTGGCTAGCAACAGAGTCCTACCCCAAGCGAAAGCAGAGATATCTCTGTAGACTTCCCTTAATGTCTCTGGGGGTACATGTTGCTTTCTCCAGATTTTTGCTGCAGATTTTTTGGTGGTGCTCCTCACTCCACACTCATTCTGGTGGATCAGAGTTCTCTCCCCACACCTTCAAGCTGTTGCTGGTGATCTCTGGGCTAGGCTGTGCTGTGCTGTGCTGTGCTGTGCTATTCTGTGCTGCGGCTGTGGCTTTTTTCCAACCCCGGGTCCTTGTGAAACACACCTTTCTTGTGGAACTTCTGAGTTATCTTGGACTGGAAAAATGTATCACTCAGTCTTTCTGTGAGTTCTGCCCCTCTAAATTTTGGTTAGAGTCATCATTTGTTTGTTTTTTGGAGTTTGTGGGGGAAGGAGCTCCCCGGGAAATGCTGCCTTCACACTGCCATCTTGAATCCTCCCCCAATCTTCTCTTTTTTTAATGAGATCTGTAGCTTGAATGTCAGAACAGAGATTTCATTTCTCTTTGGTAGGGAAAAGCTCTGGGAACATGTTAGCTTCATGCTGCCATCTTGGCTCCACCATTCAGTCTGTTTTGAGGCTAATCAATTTTATAACTGTTTTGTCTACTCACAGATCACTACTTATATACTTTTACTTTCTTCCCCTTGCAAGGGGTGCCCCCTAATCACAATATATTGGACTTGAAGAACAGTTATGTTGTCAACCTATTTGTATTTTGATTAGATTATTTGAGACTACAAAGATAAAGTCTAAGATGACTTTTATCTTTGCAGGCCTCAAATAATAATTAATCATCTATATAGAACTCTAAATGTCTAATCTCACTTGACACTCATATAAATCCCCTGGGATTATGACAACTTCTTATTCTCATTTACAAATTTAGTTTGATAGAAGTTAAATGATTTACCCACAGTCACATAGTTTTTAAATATCAACAGTAGAATTCAAAACTAGGTATCTCCTGACTCCAATTTCAGTACCTTTTCCAGAAGATGCCAGCATTACTCAAATAAAGAAAACATCTTTGTTGAATATAATTAATGCCATTTTAATTTCTATATTTGTCAGTAGCATGATAAATTTTAGACTTTTGACTTTGAATTTATTTAGCTTTTATTGCAATTTAAGCATCATGTTGATTGATTTTGCCTTTAGATATATTCAATGACTCTTCTATTTTTAATGAGTTCAGCTTATTTGTATTTATTTTTGAAATTATTGGTTCTCTTCATTAATTGTTCAATCGTAGCAATTTTTCCTTATATTATTGATCTAGCTTTGACTGGTATTGTAATCAAATACCTTTATCTAATATTAATAACTATTTGTCATTTCAGTCACGTCAACACTTTGTGACCCCCTATTTGGGGTTTTCTTGGTGGTTTTTGCCACTTCCTTCTCTAGCTCATTTTACAGATGAAGAAGCTGAGGCAAACAAGTGCATTGACTTGTCTAATGTCACAGAGCTAGTAAGTGTCTGAGGCTGGATTTTGAGCTTAGGTCTTACTGATTTCAGGCTTGGTGCTCTATGTAATGTACCAGCTAGTTGTTCAATAACTATGTAAGCTATTTTAACTTTGACTTTTCTTTGTAAAACACAGGAAATTTATTTTGGCATTATTCTGTCTTGCTTTTTTTCTTCCTCCCCCTATTGTTTCTCTGAACTGTCCTTCTAAAACTAATGATTTAGGCAACATAAAGTTCTGAAATTATCATTTTTTTAAAGCTTCTAACTTACCTAGATTACTTTACTTATCTTATTGACTGGAAAGTGAATTGATTGTTTAAAATATTCTTGAAGTGGTTATGATCAACTTTCCATTTCATCTTTATATTTCATTCCTTTGTGTCTTAATTTTGTAAATGTAGTGCTCCAATTTTTGTGATTCTATAATTCTAATTATTGTTCATTAAAAAAGTGCTTTCTTTACTTCTACTGGAAGCTTTTAGTATGTTGTCATTATTGGAGTCTTGGAGCTTAACTATGATATGTGTACATATCTCTGACACAAAACATTTACCCCAAACATTTCCCTTCTTATGATATAAACATTGATTTTTGTGCAAAAGCATATCAGTTTCATATAATCATTTATCTATTTCTTCTCTCTCTCTCTCTCTCTCTCTCTCTCTCTCTCTTTATTTAAGGCAATGGCATTAAGTGACTTGTCCAAAGTCACACAGCTAGGCAATTAAGTGTCTGAGGTCAGATTTGAACTCAGGTACTCCTGATTCCAGGGTGCTCTATCCACTGTGCCACTTAGCTGCCCCCATATCTATTTCTTTTCATAATTGCCTCTTTTTCCTATTTGTATCCAATTTAATCAAATGAATATATTTATTAAGTGGCTACTATAGTTCAAACATTGTGCTAAGTTCTGGGGATACAATTAATAAGAAGAAAGGCAAATTCTGCCCTCAAAATGCTTATAACTCAAGGTAAGGAGACATCATACAAAAAGAGGCAGGAAAGTAGGAGCTGGGAGAACAAGATACCTGGAGATATCCAGTGAAAAACACCTTGTTCCATGGAGCTAAAACTAGGCAGAGCAGTAGATGAAAAGTGGAGCAAGCTAAGGCTAGTTTCTGTCTTCTATAAAGTAAGACATGTGAAGAATTTGGTATTCCACCCTCCAGCCTTTCAGTCAGAGAAAAGAAGACTTCAGTCAGTAGCATGTGATGAAAATAGGAGGAATAGATAAGAATTTTTCACTGACTGTGAAAAATGTATATCTACTCTCCTAATTTATAAAATTATATAGTCTTTAATAATCAGGTCAGGTATCCAATTTGAACTTATTGCAGATGTTGATCTAAGCCTAATTTCTCCCCAATCTAATTTCCACTTTTCACAACAATTCTTAGCAAACAGTGAATTCCTTCACAAGTAGTACTTATTTTCAAATTCAATAAACAGTAGGTTAATGAGTTCTGTTATTTTTATTTCTCCTTCATCTTTTGTCTAATTGTCTCCCTGTCTTTTATCTATTTTTCCCTTCAATATACTTTATTTCTAAATCAACTCAAAATAGTTCTTATGGTTCTTGTTTTATAATATAGTTTGAGATCTGAAAATACCGTTGTCCCTATCCTTCCGTCCTTATTTCAGTTATCACCCTTCAAAGTCTTGATCTTTTGTTCTTGCAAATGAATTTTGTTATTATTTTTTCCATATCCATTTTGTCTTTGGTAGTTTGTTATAATACTGAATATGTAAATTAACTTTGGCAGTGTTGACATTTTTTATTATATTGGCACTATCATGTCTTTTAATTCTCACTTAATTTCCATGTCTGACTTTGTGCTTTCTTCAAGTTCTTATTTTATTTGGTCTTGTGATTTTTCTTAATATGGTCAATTCTGGAGTAATTATTTCAATGTAGTCTTTTTTTTAAAAAATCTCTTTGAATATATTGCATAATTTCATTTTTCATCTCTGTTTCTATACCTTAGCTGATTTAATTACTTTGCTATTTTAAACTTTTATCATAAATTTGATTTGCTCATTTAAAAACAACAGCTTGGGTTGGTTTTTATTATTTGTTTGAATGTTTTTGTTTCCCTTTGCTTTGATATTTTATATGCACATTTTTTTTGTTTGTGGGCATATGTATATATGTGTATGTGTATATATGTCTACGTTCTAGGTTCTCCTCAATCCTCTTACTTCATCATTTTGACTCAGTCTCGTCTTTTCCATTTTTTAGTATTTCTAATATGCTCCTTCAGGGCAGGAACTGTTTCTGTTTTTGCTTTTTCTTTATTTCCCTGAATCTAGCACATCTGCTCCATAGTGAGCACTGAACAAATGTTTATTAATCAGTTGATAGGTAATTTTCACTCCTTAATTTATCAGTCCTCAATCAACCAATCAATACCTCTGAGAGCTGTAGCACACCCTTCCCCTTCTTATCCTCCCCACCACTGACCATTGGTCCTAGTTCCAGTCCAGTTCTTAAAACTAAGATGAAGCAAAAAGGCAACCCAAGGGTAAGGTAGGTAAGTCAGGAAAGTCAGACCACCAACACCAACAGCCTGACCATCATCTCCACTCATATTCTGATGGAGAAAGCCCTAGAATCTTCAGGCAACAATCTTGGTAATAGCAGTACTTCCAGTTTTCTATCCCAAGTTACCATTTGATGAAGCAATTATTCTGGAAATGTAGCCAAAGACTGGTCCTGACAAAGACTGTTTCTAACAGTGGTGCTACAGTCCTAACAACTAAAGACTCAGAAAAGAAAATCCTTTCCTCCAAAGTTCTTGGAATTGTGAAATAGTTCTGCATAAGGAAGATATGATTTTATCAGTGAAAATAACATTAAACTAGCAGAATTATTATCTCTTTTTATTGCTTTAGCTAAGGACTATGGGACTTCTTATCTGACTTGTAACTAAAACCTTCTATTTATATTTGACTCCATTGAAATGTGAGCTCATACTTTGTTTTTATCTCCAATGCTTAGAACTTTAAGTTATTCATTGATTCTCTGAATGTTTTCAAGCTGTCTTTGTGTTTATATGCTGGCTGAGCACCCAGTCAGATTGGAAATGATGATGCAGAAATGGATGCAATATAGAGTATAAGCAGATTTATTCACTAGAAAATACATAGCACTAGTCACAACAGTCCTGAATGGAGACTCAGAAAAATTTAGGATTAAAAGAAGCAGCATGGGATGATGAAAAGAGCAAATTATCTGGTATCTGTAGAACTGGTTTCTGGTCCTGTCTGTGACACATTATCTATGATTATTGTATAGTCCCTTAACTTAATCTGAACTTCAGTTTTCTCATCTTTGAAATGGGGATAACACTTTCACTACCAGCTAAAAGGTTGTTGTCAGAAAGCACTTTACAAATTTTAAGGCACCACATAAAAGTGAATCATAATTATTCTAGTTCAATCTCTTTAGTACAGTATGACATAATAGAAAAAGCACCAGATAGAATTAGGAGTCACATATAATATAGGACCTTTTGCACTCAAGTTCAGAAACTTGGGAATTATCAAACTTTGCTCAGGTTATAAAATGCCTTGTCTTGACTCCAGAAGATATGATACCTCATGTTCTTTCCAGCCTTGTGACAGAAATACCAATGTTTTTTTTCAAATAAAGGTAAACTTAAAATGAGATATTCTGTTCCAACAGTAGCTCTGAAGTTCAAAGGGTAAATATAAGTCATATTTGCACCTGTAGCAATATATTGAGAATATTCCTAGAACTGAGAAATGTTTTATTTATGCTTTCTGATGGTTATGTTTTAGGCTATTTTGCTTTATTCTTTTTTGCTTGTTGAACATATTACTTTTCCTCCATGGAATTCTTTGCTAGGAAATATACTAATCCATATATTTGGGCCAGCCTATCATTAATCTTGGAGATGCTGAGGTAATTGAGTATTTTGCACTTAGTATGAATCACAAATTCAAGAATCCAGTTTGTTTTACCCTATTTAGTAAATGTGGCTCACCAAATATTAATCCTCATGATGGCAGCTTCCCTGGGTGTAAAGTGGACAAAAACAAATTTGACTTTCAGTTTGAATTTATTTTAGGTCCAGCAGTCAGAGACTCCTGAGGTGACTGTTTCCACACTACTCAGAGAAGCTGGTGATACAATTACCTCAACTTCTAGGGAACATATTTCTTTGCTAGGTTAGGGAAAATAATTTTCAGATTCCCAAAGGCAACCAACCCTGCTGTATGAAAGATACTTCCTGGATTTCAAGTGTTATTAATTTGTTTTTCCTTTCCTTCCTTTTCTATGAGCCATTTTTCATTTCCTTCTTTAACAAGGGTAAAGCATAGCGTTAGCCCCATACTGTCCTTGTAATTGATTAATAAAAATTAATTGTGCATATTTTTAATTTCCTAGCTTTTTAACTTCTACTACAAAAACAGAATTTCATGACAGGAAAAGCTCCTTTAGCCAATTAGTTTGTTTCCCTTTTCTACTAAAGCATGCAAGAATGATAGCTTGTTGATTCTGTTCTTAAAGATCCCACAGTTCTTGAAAAGAATGGAAAATTTCGGGGTTACCCATCAATTGGGGAATGAATAAAGAATTTGTGATATATATTTCTGATGGAATAGTATTATGTTCTAAAATGATGAGTAGGATGGTTTCAGAAAAAATCTGGGAAGTCTTAAATGAATTGACACAAAGTAAAGTGAGCAGAACCAGGAGAACATTGTAAATAGTTAAAGCAATATTCTAATGATGGTCACCTATAAAAGACTTAGATATTCTGATTAAGAATGTGATCTGAGACTCTTCCAAAGGATCCGTGATGAAAAATAGTATCTACTCAGAGAACTGTTTGATTCTTGAGTGTAGATTGAAGCATACTTTTAATTTTTTTCTGTTTTCTTTTGTGACATGACTAATATGGAAATATGTTTTGCATGACTTCACATGTATAATTGATATAGTTTTGCTTGCTTGCTCAAAGGGTGGAGGGCAGAGGAAGAAAATTTAGAATTCAAAATTTAAAATAAATGAACAATGTAATTGTGAAATACTTAAAAATAAAATATATTGAATTCAAGGAAAGAGAAGATATGATTTGGTGATTCTAGAATTTATTTATGATAAACCTTTTCACCAGTTTCTGATAAACTCCTCTCAGCTAGATGCTAGACTCGTACCCCTATTACCTTGATCTCTTCCAATGCTTTGGACCATTATCTCCTCCCTAAAAGGCACTAGTCAGGGACATGGCTGCTCATACTGCTTTTATGACCAAGAAATCATCAAATATAATCTTTCTGGTAAGACAGTTGTTTGCTGGACTTTATCATTTTCTTTGTTGTTGCATCCAAAGAACCACCAGGCTTTTTCCCTCATTCAGCTGAACCCTATGTATTCTCTCCCCTAATTAAAGTGTGAGCTCTCTGAAAACAATGACTGCTGTCCTTTTAAATTGTATCCAAGTGCCTAACTCAGTACTTGAAATTCCTTAATAAATGCTGTTCCATTTTTCAGAGGAAAAGAAAATTCTTTTTTCATCTAACTGTTCTTTGTACACAGCCCAATCTTCTCATTTTAAAATGTGTCTCCCTTTCTCCTCTGGACTCAGTTCTCAGTGAGGCAAACTAGTACTAACTAGCTTCTTTCTGCAGAGATCTTTAGCTTTCTCCTCACAATACCTATGACCTAAATGAATGGTTACCAGATTAGCAGCAATAAGGTTTAGATTTTGAGTGAAGACACCTTAATGAGCAATACAGCCCAAAGCCATCTCCTTTCTATTATGTGGTCCCCAAATATATCAGTCAACACAAGTCATGAGACCTGTGTTACTCAAATTGTATTTTACACTTTCAAATTGCATTTTCACTCTCATTATTCTTCATCCTTTTTTCCTTTTCCATTCAGTACAGTGTTCTCCTCTAGGGGACATTGATTGTCTGGTTTTTTCCCCTTTCCATTAACTCTTAGAGAGAGAGAGAGAGAGAGAGAGAGAGAGTGAGAAGCAGAGATAGATACAGAGACAGAGACACAGAGAGACAAAGAAATACAAAGAGACAGACTGACAGATATAGAGATATAGAGATAGAGACAGAGAAACAGAGTTAGAGATAGAGATGGAGACAAACATAGTCACAAGGCAGAGACAGACACAGAGAGATAGAGAGTGGCAGAGGCAAAGAGACATCCAGAGACAGAGACAGAGAATCAGAGACAGAGAGACACAGAGGCAAAGAGACTCCCAGAGAGACATGCAAAGAGACTCACTCAGAGACAGTCAGAGAAAGACAGAGACTCACAAGGAAACACAGAGAGAAAAAAAGATAGAGATAGAGACACACAAGGAGACACATGGAGACAGAGATATACCCACAGAGAGAGGCAGAGTGACAGGAAAAAAAGGAGACAAACAGGCAGAGAAACAGAGAGAGAGAGAGAGACAGAGAGAGAGGTAGACAGAGAACTAGAAAGTGATAGAGACAGATGCAAACAGACAGAGACAGATAAAGACAGCATCAGAGAGACAGAGACAGAGAAACATACTGAGACAGTCACAGAGAGCTCAAGATAACTTTCAGGTAATTTAATATTTTAATTTATTTAATGATAATTAACATTTTATTTAATAAATATTATATATTCAAAATGTATTTGCCATTTAATATATGTGGACACGGACACTTTTGCAAGCAATATAGAAAAAAGATTGATATTTTAATAGTGCTTTAAAATTTCTAAAGACCTTAGTACATTACTTCATATGAGTCTCTCAACAACTCTTGGAGATAATGCAAGCATTTTTCTTCCTATTTTACTGATGAGGAAAATGAGGCTGAAATGGATAATAATATCTAACTTTAGTTAAATACTAAATATATCCCCTTCTACAGAAAGTTTTTCTTGAATCTCCCAACTGCTAGTGCCCCCCCTGAAAAATTACGTTGTGTTTATTTTGAATATAAAGCATGGCATAGTGGATAGATAGAAAGCTGGCCAACTAGGGAAAATTTAGGTTCAAATGCTGCCTTTCAAATAGATTTTCTATATAATTTTGGGTAAGTCACTTAAGTTCTTGATACTTTAGGACTATAAGTTGCAGAAAAGGTGCTGATCTGCAATGATGGTGTTGTTTCCACACCTGAGAGTTTCTTTTAATTAGTGAAATCACAATTTCTATCCAAAATATACTCATTAATAGGGAGGCAGCTAGGTGGTGCAGTGGATAGAGCCCTGGAGTCAGGAGTACCTGAGTTCAAATCTGGCCTCAGACATTTAATAATTACCTAGCTGTGTGGCCTTGGGCAAGCCACTTAACCCCATGTGTCTTGCAAAAACCTAAAAATAAATAAACTAACAAATAAATAATAAAACCCTAAAATATATTTGTTTATGAACATAATAAGATTCTTGATAGAATGTAAGCTCCTTGGGGCAGCTAGGTGATGCAGTGTATGATAGAGCATCGGCCCTGGAGTCAGGAATACCTGAGTTCAAATTTGACCTCAGACACTACACTTAATAATTAACTAGCTGTGTGGCCTTGGGCAAGCCACTTAACCTCATTTACCTTGCAAAAAACTTTAAAAAAAAGTAAGCTCCTTAAGGCAAAGGTTGTTTCATTTTTGGTTTTTGTATTCTCATCACCTCATATGTCTGTCACATGCCATACACTTAATAAGTACGTGATTGAAGGAAATGATAATTGATACTAGGTCTTTCTGACTACAAGTCCAGTACTTTGTTCACTATTTTAATCTATCTGTTTATTGGGGTTGGCTTTTTTTTAGATTTTTGCAAGGCAATGTGGTTAAGTGGCTTGCCCAAGGCCACACAGCTAGGTAATTATTAAAGTGTCTGAGGCCAGTTTTGAACTCAGGTTTTCCTGACTCCAGGGCTGGTGCTCTATCCACTGTGCCACCTAGCCGCCCTAATCTATCTATTTATAAGGAATCTGTAACACTTTAATTTACAAAGAATACTAAAAGAAAAGTACAAAATTCACAAAACAATTTAATTAGAACTTATCCACTTGTTCCTTTCTATGGCATTTTATTTGTTTTAGTTTTATCTTCTTTCAAAACATAAAATGTAAATTTCTCCAGATTTCATCATTAACTTAGTGGATTTTCTTGACTGATGTTCTGTTTGTTGACTAAATCTAATATGAGACAATGCAGTAAGGAGATTAAGGTTATCAGTGATTCACTATCCCTACTTTTAGTAGGAAATTTTGATACTTGTAACTCTATCTCTGAGATATTTTAGAATTCTCTGGATTAGTACTCTATCCAGGCCTGCCTGCCCTTCTTGGTCAGAATTGCATTCTCTTGTCATTTTCTGATCCTTCTATTTTATGGAGATTTCCTGTTTTGAGGTGATAGCAAGATATTGTGAAAGATGAATCTGTACAAATGAATGATGCCAACTGGATAGTATTATAACTCACAGAAAGAATATATAAATAGAAATAAATGCATCTTGAGGGTTGTGACTGCTTCTGTAGTTCATTTTTTTCTTTAGTCTTTGTATTCCTAACCCCTAGCACAAAACCTTGCATTTATTTGGCATTTAATAAATATTTGTTGAATTGAATTTTAACAAGAAGCTTTTAGAGACAGGCATTATGGGGAGACAATGGCCTGTGCATAAATCTTTGTTCTGTGATAGATTTCTCCCATTGTAAACTTCAACTAGCATTGGGGATCATTAGGAGAGATGTGGGCAGTTAAGGTATTCTGTTAATCCTCATTATCTGAACATTGTATGTTTGCAAGTTATACTTAATTCAGTCCTTTAAGGATATCACGTTTAATTGACACTCTTTCCACCAATGTAGATCACAGTCCTATAAAACTTTTCAGAGAGTATTTAGGAGCAATAGGGACCCCCAAATTCCTCATTTTGTTGCCATACTGGTGATAGCCCTCATCAAATCTAACTGAACTGAGCCTGCTCTCATTTAGTAAATAGACAAGCCATCATATGATCCATATTAAATGCATTCCTGGTTTTGCCAGGGTCTACACTCTACTTCCACTACCTTAAACAAATTAAGGGTTATGAATGTAGTTATTTACTTTTGCTGCACAGATACAGGTGTCTACAATACCACCCTTTGTAAAATGTTTGAAGCTGATTTCTTTTTTATTTATTTGCAAGGCAATAGGGTGAAGTGACTTGCCCAAGGTCACACAGCTAGGTAATTATTAAGTGTCCAAGGCCGGATTTGAACTCAGATACTCCTGACTCCAGGGCCAGTGCTCTATCCACTGTGCCACCTAGTTTTCCCAAGCTGGTTTCTTAAGTGCTGCTATGTGCTCAGAATCATCCTCCTGTTGTGTTTAATGATATTTATGGATGCATAGTTAACACTATAGTAATTTGTACCATACATAGAGCTATATCTAGGAAGTGGTGAATTTGTAATAGGTTTGTTTGTTCTTTGTTGGGATGGATCATGGATCTCTTTTCCCTATTTGCTAGGAATTTTGTTGCCTCAATTGATCAAACTGCATCATATTCAATTCAAGGTAGCTGTATCTAGTCAGCACCTTGGCCAGCAAAAAAAATTCAAGGACTCACCCTAGCAGATTGACAGGAGGAAGTAAAAGGTGAAACAAAGAACTATTCATTCTTTTCATTGGATGGTCATAGGTTTGGAATTGCAAGGAATCTTAGGTATCATCCAAGTCTCTAATTTTGATGATTAAAAAACTGGGAGAGAATCAAGTGAGGACCTTAGCCACATAGGTAATCAGTGACAGAGTCAGAATTTGGAACTAGATCCTCTAAATCCAAATTCATCTCTCTACTACATTTCTAAATGTTTTAGGGGAAACGTATTCTGTGAATCATTTACCTTACTCTATTACTGGCTCTCTCTAACAAGGTCTATGTAATCAAAATGTCTTATGCTATTGTATTAGTGTCATGTTCATGTCCTGCATGGAAGATGATTATTTTAATTCACTCTTTTTTAATGTGAGAAACTGTAACTGAACATACTGATTTCCTCAATAACAAAACTGAACTGATCATAGAGTGTTATGGTTGCAGGGAAATTATACTTTGATTAGCATCACACAGATAGCTATGTAGCTAGAAATAGAACTCAGTCAAGATTGATTGTCTTTAATTAATTCTAATTATTTTTTATTGATGATCTTCGATGCTTAAAATGGAAACACAGACCTTAAATTATAGACAAAAAGTTAAACAAGGATTTATTAGCACTTACTATGTTCCAGGCACTGTGATTAAGTGCTTTACAAATATTATCTTCTTGAGTCTCACAACAGTGTTGGGAGATATGTGTTATTGTTATCTTCATTTTACAATTGAAAAAATAATTGAAACACAAAGATCAAAATTACTAGGGTAATAAGTGTCTTAGACTGGTGTTGAACTTCTCTTCCTGAGCCCACATCCAGTGCTCCATTCACTGTATTGCCTGATCATCAACTTAGGCACACTTTATTAGGTTGGAGCCAAATTTCATAAATTTACTTGCCCCCTTCTCTAGGCACATTTCTTAATAAGCAGTATATGGAAAAGACAAAGACTTGTTTACTTGAAAAGCAATGAAATCTGGTCTGAGACTATTAGGAGTGGAAATACTGGAATTTGGAGGCTGTCCCTTTCTAAAGTGTAAATCCATGGAGGACAAGATATCTCTTGGGGGCAACCTTAGACCTACAGATAAGCTTCTGGCAAATATAAAGTCATAGAATTTAGAGCTAGAAAGGACATTTAATCATGTCATTTTGTTCATGCAGAAAAGGAATTTGATTCCAAGAGAAGTTTATGACTTTCTCATCTGTTAACTTGTGTTGTGAAGTTTGACCATGTTTGAATTCTTCTTTCTACATCCATGAAAATTGATAAATACATAGATTTGAAGTATGGAGGATGTAACCACTGAACATAAAATTATATTTTATTGGCTGGGTTTTTGCTTTCCTGGCTATTGAGTTGCTTGGTTTACCATGAGAAAATTAAATTGATTCTTTATTTTTTAATATCCTATTTATACTTTATTGATTTTGTTCTGTAATTGCTTAGGCCATGGTTTCTTTGTTCTTGAATTAAGTGCAGAAATCTAGATGACCTGTAAAGGGTTAAGTTTAGGAATCCAGTTCTGCTAATCACTGTTTTGTTATTGCTTCAAGGAAATCTTCTATTTTTGAGGGATGGAAGTGGACACCAGGGAGTCTGGTCTGAATTATTTTTATAAGATATAGACCCTATTAATAAAATGTTGTATTTCTCAGAGAAAACAGGTGTTATTTGCTCTCTTCCATACAGCTTTAATATTTTTTCATATGCTAGTTTGCCTTGGATATGGGATGATAAAATATATTTATCTCCCACTATTAGCCAGGCAATGGAGAGATACTTTACAATTCAACTTCTCATGGAATTAATGCAAGGGAAAAAAATCATAGATTAGTGACCAGAAATCTCAAATCTGGTCAGAACATAATAGATTCACACATTGGAAGAAAGCTTCATGAATCACTGAAAAGGAAGAAGTCAGTCAGAGGAATATTGCAAGAAATCAAATTGATTTAAGCTTTTTCAATGAAGAACAACTCATGATTCTACTAGGGAGCTAGATGTCATGAAAGAGATAACCTGGATCAAGGAGATCCTCTTCTACTCTTTTGGTTTTGATTATCTTATTCTGTGCTTGAATAACTTTAATCTGCACAGTTGACCCACAGGGCCCTGAAGTTGGACAGAGAACCACCAGTGAACATGTAATGAAGTAGAAGGCCTGGATTTAAATTCTTTCATGTCCACTTACTGCTTTTTACTACTTTACTTGAAGTCTTTCTACTCCTTATCTCTCTGCATTTTGATTTTCTCAACTGCAAAGAGGAGAAAATAGTTGCTGTGCAGATTACTTCAAAGGATTGTCATGGAGATCAAATGGAAGTTTACACAAAATCTTTTGTCAACCATGAAGTTTTCTACATAAAACAGTTGTTTTTATAATATCTGTTTTCAAGTTTTTAAAGGGTCATTCTGTGTAAGAGGCTTAGATTTGTTTTGCTTGACCTTAAAGGAACAGAACTAAGAACAGTGGATGAAAATTGCAGAAAGATAGGTTCTTGCTCCATATCAGGAAAAAAAATTCCTGTCTCTATAATTACTTCAGTAGCAGGATTGGAGCAAATTTTTATTAAGTCTGGGTTTGGGGAAGGTAGATCATTCAATAAATAGAGCACTGTCCCTGAAGTCAAGAGGACCTGAGCTCAAATCCAGTCTCAGATATTTGATTCTTACTAGTTGTGTGACCCTGGGTTAATCTTATCAAAAAGAAAATAAATCTGAGGTTACCCTTTCCCCTGTTTTTTTTATTTTGTGGACAGGCATCTAGGTTTACACAATTGCCAAACATTTATTCTGTCTATCATATGCAGAAACACCTACTTGGTTGCTAGTCTGTTAAGTATGGAAGCATAATTCTCTCTTGAGGATTGGGTCTGTCTATTATATTACTTTCCTCTGAGACCCTAAAGAGTTATCTACTCCTGTTTCAAAGTGCATGGCCTCTGTAAGTTTCTCGTGAAGTTCTTGGGAGGAACATCTTTTGATTTTATAGGATCATGAAATCTTAGAGGTGGAAGTGGTCTGAGAGATCAATTAGCTCAACTCAGAGATAACAGAAATCCTCTTTACAGCTTGATAACAAATGACTAGGCATTCAGAATCTGTTTTTGGTCACTTCCAGTGACAAAGACTCCTCTAGCTCCAGAGTCAATTTTTTGTACTTTAGATGGTTCTAATTGTTGGATTTTTTTTTTCATTATATGGGTCCAAAATTGCTTTCCTATGACTTTCATTCATTTCCCCTGGATCTGTATTTATGAGACCAGCACATTGTAATCATCTTACTATTTGAAGAAAGCTTTTACATTTGACTCTTGCATGGTATGATCACCAGTCTTACTATCTTTGTGTTCCTCCTCAAGATCTGCTCTAGTTTGTCTATGTCATTACTAAAATATAGCATCAAGATTGAACAAAGTACTCCAGATATAATCTGATCAGGTCAGAGTAGATTAAAATAGGTCTCTTATCCCCCCTTGTACTGTTAGTTTTTGTGGTTATTATACCATACTATTAATGCAGATTGAACTTGTGATTCTCCAGAAGTTCCTTATTGATTTTATTAACAACGTTGTTATCTAGTCATGCTTCTCCCATCATATACTTTGTGTATCTGATTCTTAAAATGATAAAAGTTAATATTTTCATAGCAAATATTTACAAAGTGCTTTAGAAATATTATCTCTGTTTATTCTCATAACAACCATGGGAGATAGGTTCTATTTTTGTTCTCATTTTGCAAATGAGGAAACTGAGGCCTAGAGAAGTTTAATGACTAATCCATTGCAACAAATCGAGTAAATGTCTGAGATTAGATTTGAACTTAGGTCTTCATGACTCCAGCACTATAACTTTTATACTACCTGTCTTCCAGGCTATGTGAAGATAGAACTTTAAATTTGTTCCTAATAAATTTTATATTATTAGATTTGCTTCAGCATTCTAGCCTTTCAAGTTATTTTTAGATCCCAGTACTATCATGTGTCGTGCTTTTTGTCACTTGAAAATTTGATGAGCATTCAATTTCTTCTTTCGTAAAGCAAGGGATAAAAAACCTGAAGTATCACAGGACCAAGGACAGATTTCTGAGATATTTGATGAAGGATTTTTCTACAGAATTACATTCATTCATCAATCATTGCTTTTTTTGGGGGGGTTCAATTAACCCAGTAAATTGTATTTACATCATCCTACATTTCTTCATGTTTTTTTCAGAAGGTTAAGAGAGACTTTGTATAATACCTTTCAATTTATGGATAAGTCTTTTCTTTGATCTACCACTCTAAGCATGTTTTCAAAAATGAAAATGGTGTCAGTCTGCCATGACAATAGATGAAGCTATTATTCTCTCTTAGTGAACTGTATGCTCTTCTAGATGCTCAAAAACAATCTATTTAATAACATATTCTAACATTTTACAATTTATTTAAGTCAAATGTGCTGGCTTATATTTTGGAAGTTCCATTTAATTTTTTCTAATGATGCATTTTCCCATCCTGATACTGCAATACATCTTTCATTTTATATGGCTTTTCAAAATTTTTGAAAGTGTCCAAACAATCCCAAACATTGCTTCTTTAGTGCCCAAGGATGACAATAACTGGTAATTATTATCCTATCTCATAACTTGAACTCACCGGAGTCAAATAAATGTTCTCTTACCAACTATTCAGTTAAATGACTTTTCCAGGGTCACACAGGTACCTGAGGTCTTATTTGAACTCAAGAAGAGTTCACTCTCACTCCATTCTACCTAATTAGTTTTTAACTTTTCATCAACTATTTGTGTTTTTTTCTTTCAATCTGAAGATAATTCTACCTGGTTTAGACAACAAAAGCAAGAATTGAATAATTCTTTTTTCTTTCTGTTATGTATTATCACCACAATTCAATTAAAGATTTTTGAGCAGGGAAGTGACAAGTGACATGGTCATGCTATTGTTATATAAAGGTCATTTTTTAAAATGCATATTGGTTTATTTTTTTCTTTAATTTATTTACATATTAGTAAAATATTCTTGTTAAGGGTACACATAATACCCCTCCCTCATAAAAATATAAAATCTCACGAAAAATAAGGTAAAAGAAAGAGGAAAAAAATGTATTTCAGTCTGTGTTCTGATACCATCATCTCTGTCTCGGGTGGATCACTTTCTTTATCTTAAGTCTATCTGAGAAGTTACCTCCATATTTTTCTACAGTTCCTGCTGATGATTGTAATTCCCTCCATCCATTTCTACCCACTACTAATTATTATATTTTCTCTCTCCTTTCACTCTGTCTCTCTTCAATAATGTGCTGTGGGACAGCTGAGTGACATAGAGGCCAGAGCATCAGCCCTGGGGCCAAGAGGTCCCAAGACCACATCCCAGCCCAGAGACACAGCAACCACCTGGTCTTGTAGTCCTGGATGGACCACCCAATCCCAGCACCTTGCAAAAAGTAAAAAAGAAAATGTACTGTAGCTGACTATCCTCTCCCATGATCTACCCTCTCCTCTATCACCCATATCCCTCCCTCCTCTCCCCCGTCAGCATATATACGTTCTCTCTTTTTTCTTCTAGATGTCTATACACTATTGAGTACGTATATATGCTGTTTCCTCTATGACATTTCCGATGAGAATGAAGGTTCCCTCATTCCCCCTCACCTTCCCCCTTCCATATCATTGCAAAAGCTACATGAAATATCTTAGCCTATTCTACCTCTCTTTTTTACTCCCAGTACATTTCCCTTTCACCCATTGACTCCATTTTTAACAATATATTATATCTTCAAATTCAGCTCTTTCCTGTACCTAATCTATAAAAATTCCTTCTACCTGCTCTATTAAATGAGAAGGTTCATATGAAGATTATCAGTATCATCTTTCCATGCAGGAATACATATTGTTCATCATCATTAAGTCCCTTATAATTTACTATTCTCATCCACTCTCTATGCTTCATTTAAGTTCTTCACTTAAAGGCCAAACTTTCCGGTCATTTCAATAGGAACATTTGAAATTCCCCTGTTTTCCCCTGGAAGAGGATGTTCAGTTTTGCTGGGTAGTTGACTCTCGGTTGCATTCCAAGCTCTTTTGCCTTTTGGAATATTATATTCCAAGCCCTATGAGACATTAATGTAGTTGCTGCTAAGTCCTGTGTGATTCTGACTGTAGCCCCATGATATTTGAATTGTATCCTTCTGGTTGCTTGTAATAGTTTCTCTTTGACTTGGGAGTTCTGGAACTTCGCTGTAATATTCCTGGGGGTTGTTTCTTTTTGGATTTCTTTCCAGGGGAGATCAGTGGATTCTCTCAATTTCTATTTTACCTTCTGCTTCTAGGATATCGGGGCAATTTTCCTGTAGAAATTCTTTAAAAACAAGGTCAAAGCTCTTTTCCTGATCATGACTTTCACATAGACCAATAATTTTTAAATTATCTTTTCTAGACCTATTTTCCAAATCAGTTGTTTTTTACAATGAGATATTTCACAATTTCTTCTAAGTTTTCATTCTTCTGGTGTTGACTATTGTCTTGATTTCTTGCAAAGTCATCAGTTTCCTTTAGTTCCATTATGCATCTGAAGGATTTGTTTTGCTCAGAGAGCTATCTTATGTCCTTTTCCATTTGGCCAATTCTGCTTTTTAAAGCATTCTTCTCCTCAATAACTATTTGAACTGTTTTATCCATTTGACCTGAGCTATTTTTTAACATGTTATTTTCTTCAGCATTTTTTGGATCTCCTTGACTAAGTTGCTGACTTTGTTTTCTTGTTTCTCCTGCATCTCTGTGATTCCTTTTCCCAATTTTTCTTTATCTCCCTTACTTGACTTTCAAAATCTTTTTTGTGTTCTGTCACAGCCTGAGCCCAACTTCTATATTTCTTGGAGTCTTTAGATGAAGAAGCATGGACTTTCTCATCTTCTGATTGTGTGATTTGGTCTTCCATGGGACCAAAAGTAATTGTCTATGGTCAGGTTTCTTTTTTTTTCTGTTTAATCATTTCCCCAGCTTGTGCCTGGTTTTGGGGGGCTTCCTGAGAGTTTGAGTATTATTGGGACACCCTCTGCAAGGACCTCATTGTGTGAGGTTTTGACTGTTCTCCTGGTCTGTGAATGACCACAAGCTCACCCCTCTGCCATGGGGCTGTAACAGGGATCCCTGTTCTATTGGGGGGCCTAGACTGTGACCAGGGTCTTAATCTGGTCAAAGCCCCAGAATCCTATTCCAAGGACAGAGGACAGACCTTGGCAGTTTTCCTCCACTCCCTTAACTTTGGTGGGCTGAGCACCCAGGGTACAGCTGCCTGGAGACTCTGGCTGGGTGGCTCCATGCATCTGTTTCTGATTCCTGGGATCTGTGCTGTGCTATGTGCCATGGTTGCGCTGAGGGTCTGGGCTTTATGCTCACTCTGGTAGAGGTCTCCTTGCTGATCTTCCAAGTTGTGCTTGGTGCTCCCTGGAGTGCAAGTCAGGAAACTGCTTCTTCTGCTGGAGCCAGCACTCCCAGGCATCCTGGGGCTGTTCCTAGGAGGCTAAATTTCCTTTATTCCAGCATGGTGCAGCCCTTCCAACCCCATGGAACAGAGTTTTCCCACTATTTTCCAGGTTACCTGGGACTGGAGAATTGCCTCACTGGATCTTTCTGTGTATTCTATCTCTTGAAAATTTAGTTAGAGTCATAATTTTAAGGTTTTTGAAATATTTTGGATAGGTCACCTAAGAGAGGTTCCTCTCTTACCACCATCTTGGCTCCACCCCCTATAAAGGTCATTTTGACTAAAGTATAAGATTTAGGAGGAAACTGACAGCAGGGACAGAACTCCACTTAGGAACTATTACAATTATCGATATGGGGTGATAGGGATCTCAGTGAGAATGGCAGTATAAGAAGAGAGAATGGGATAGTTGTGGAACATGTATTGGAGATAGAATTGACTGATAGGATTTTGAAACTTAAGGAGGGGAATAATTGAAATCATGTCTAATATTTCAAGCCTGTGTTCCTAGGAAGATCACAAAGCAACTGACTGGAATAGCAAAATTGAGAAAAGGGAAGATTTGGAAGAGAAAATGATGAATTTAACTTTGGACATGCTTTTAAGTCCCTGGCAGTATATTTAGGAAAATGATAATGATGTTTGGATATATATATTTAGGAATTATCTGCATAAAAGTACAAAAGGAGTCATAAGTTTGAATTAGATTGGGAAGAAAGAGCCTATAGGGAAAACTTTGAAAGATACCTACACTTATGAAGGGTGAGAAAGAGGAGGAAAAGGAACTAGTGACTGAGAAAAACCTGAATTCTGAGAAGATGGAGAAAGTTCCCATAATTTCTACATCAATAATCAGTGTCTCTTTGCCATTTATGATCAAGATACTTGGGCAGGTTTTGATTTTTATTTCCTGCTATGATATAATAACTGTGGTAACCAACATTTATATAAAACTTAGTGTTAGGTACTATGCTAAATGCCTTATAAATTTTATTTTATTTGATTCTCATCACAACCCTCTGAGTTATGCAGTGTTATGATTTCCATTTTGCAGATGAGGAAAGTGAAGTACCCAAGGGTCAAGTAACTCATCTAGGTTCACACAGATACCAAGGATTTGAGACTGTATTTAGACTTTAGTCCTGATTGAAGAACTAGTACCATCTACCTGTCCCTGGTATGAGGTGGCTTTGCACATATTAGGTTTTTAATAATTATTTGTTATGTTATTCAATGAAAATATAATGAACAGGTTCCTGGTGAAGTTGCAAAACTGTGTGCTGCCCTAAGGTTTTTTTTTTTTTATGAAAAGTATTACTATAATCATCACTCTCATTCACTTCTCAATTTTTCTTCTTCTCTTTAATTTTCACAGATCAGAAATTTCTTATTGTCTTGTCTCTTAGCCATCCTCATGACTTTTGTTCCAGATTGGAGTAGGCAATTTTTCTTCAAATATTCCTTCTTATTAATGACATTATTCTAGAAATTGATGTGATTAGTTGTTAGATAACCTTCTCAATGAATATCAATAGGAGAGAGAAAGAGGCCTAAAAAGTCACACTACAAACACAAGAGTGGGTAAAAATATCACATTAAAATTTGTCACTTTATGACCTACATATGTAACTGTTTGAATTTGTTTATAAATATGTGTATTTTGGCAGGCACTATGAATGGACAACGATCTGGGCTTGGAATTGAGAATTCAGAACAAATTAGGCTAGATTCAATTTGGAAAATTATTCAGTGTTTTCAAGTAACTCAAATTGTTTGCTGCCACAAAACCTCACCTTAATAATACTAATCTTTGCTCTGTGATTACAAATTATGGAATTCTATGATATCAGATTAACTATATTACCAGTAACTCAGATCACATTATGATGTAGATGTCAAATTCTTGGCATACTGGTCACTTGCTCTGAATGCAGCCTAAACCAGGTTGAAATGTAATTGAGAAATGTTTAATAAAATAAGTACAAAAACACTGTGGTTTCCTAAGTCAATATGCCACTACTGTAAGAGACATCATTGTAGACAACATAGATCAGAGAATCTATGATTTTAGATATTGGAAGTTACTTGGTATGTTATTGAAGTCAATTCTCTCATTTCTGGATGAAGAGACCAAGGTAATAGCAAATGATTTCTTCACAGTCATATAGCTAGTAGGTAACTGAAGCAAGATTTGAAATCAGACCTTTCTCACTCCAAATCAGTGTTCTTGATCAGAGAAGAATGCTCATTGATAATATAAGAGAAAACAAAGGATTAGACAAACAAATCAAATAGAACATTACTGAGGAAGTAGGGAACAAATATTTCTTATGTGCCTATTATAGGCTAGGTATTATGTTAAATATTTTACAAATATCTTCTCATATGATCCTCACCACAATCATCTGAGGTAGGTACTATTGTTGGACAGCTAGGTGGTGGGTGCAGTGGATAAAGTGCCAGACCTGAAGTCAGAGAAATCTTCCTGGTTTGAATTTGGTCTCAGACACTGACTAGCTTTGTGGCCCTGGGCAAGTCACAGAATTCTGTTTGCCTCAGTTCTTCATATGCAAAATGAGCTGGAGAAAAGAAAACCTAAATGGATTCAGATAGTCTTAAACAACTGAACAACAGCAACAGATAATAATGTTTTTCCCATTTTGTTATTGAAGAAGACAGAGGTGTAAATGACTTCATGGGGTTAAATAGCTAAGAAGTCTCTGAGGTTGGATTTGAATTCAAATTCTGCTAATTCCGGGTCCATAACTTTATCCACTGTGCTACAAAGCAACTTAATCACATTGTTAATTCCCAAGGTATTAAAAGGATGAGTCATGTCTATAGTTTGTTGAGTAGATCCTTTCTAGAAGAAATATGGGAAGTTTTGGCTACAACCACATAAGATAAAAAGGAACAGTGTATCTGTAATCTCTTATTGGTGTAAGAAATACTCACACTTATGAGATTATAGTGTCATATATTTAGAGCTGAATGAGATCTTAAAACACCATTTAACTCAACCCCTTTATTTTACAAATGAGGAAACAAAATCTCAGTGACATAACTCTGTTCTCAGATTCCAAGTCTAGTTTACTTTTCACTTGACTTGATCTTAATTATGTGATAATTAAATGTTAGAGGTAGGATTAGGATTCAAGTCTTAACACCAAATCCAGCATTCTCTCAACAACTTGATGCCTCCTTCCTTTTCAGTTATCAAACATAGTCAAATCAAAGAGACAATTAAATCACCTGAATGATCTTTGTGTGGGCTTTTGTGTTCTGTTGTTTTGTGTCACAAATTGAACTCTTAACCATAATCAGTTGTATATATGACCTTGGTTTCAAAGGGGGAAACTGCCTAACAGGTTGTTATAAGATGAGAACGAATCACTAACCTATTACAGAAATATTGTTCTGGAGGATGAATGGGCAAATAACTTTATCACATTGAACCTCTATCTCCTAATCTTTAAAATGAAGATGATGATAACAGTTTTAGTAAGAACCTTACAGAATTATCATGAGATCCTATAATATTTTATGTGTAAAAATGTTTTTAAGTAAAAAAGTGCTATATAAATATCAATTATTATTATAATTCAAAATGCATTCCTGCAACACCAACTACATAAGTGAGAAATAGCACATTGCCATAATATGTCTGTTTCACACATATTTATTTGTTCTAGCTCCCTAAGGAAGGGAAAAAAAACCCCTCCCTATTCACTATTAGCAAAACCATATGTCATCACTACATGTATAAAACTATTTTCTTTCCTAACTTGCTAGAGAGAGAATTTTAGAAAAGTCATTATAGTGAGAAGTTATCTAAATGAAGCAAAGAGATACTTTGTTGGTACAGTGAAATGTGTGCTGAATTTGATATCTAAGGATCTGCATTCAAATCCCAAGTGTGCCATTTACTGGTTGCTGATGATGGGCAAGTCACTATCCTCAATTTCCTTAACTATAAAGTGAAGGTGGGTGAAAGCTTAATTCTAATGATGAATGGTGCTTAAGAAGTAGCATAAAGATTATGATAGAGAAAATTCTCATGGACCAGTCTGTAGCAATAGTTAGCACAGTCTGGTACACATGAAAAGGAAAAAAGATTTAGAGAAAGGCCACTAGTATTCTTAGAGGGTTAAGTTCCTCAAGACACATAACCCTGAAAATTTTTATCAGTTTTTGTAGGAGCAATGAACCACTGCCTTGTAAATGTCAGCTGAAATAGAATCATCTCAAAGTACTTTGCCATATGAAAGGAGCCTAATGGCACTTAATACCATTGCTTCTGTTGGAACTTCAGTAAGTGACAGAATGAATTCAACTTGAAAATGGTCAGCACTAATTGGTGATGGTCTGTTAAGAATGCACAGTGTTCCTGTGGGGATCCCCATAGGATTATGTCTCTATCATTAATCACTAAATGACTCCATCAACACTGAGTAGTTTAGATGTACCATAGATCTTTGTCTCATAAATAGTTTTCAGAAAAACATAAAAGCACTTTGGGTTTTTACTATCTGCATAAAATAAAATTTCATTTACCTTCTTATTGAGTCAAAAATCTTGCATTTCTCTAAGTTTCACTTGTACTTTACTTTTACTTTCTTTTTTAGGTTTTTGAAGGGCAAATGGGGTTAAGTGGCTTGCCCAAGGCCACACAGCTAGGTAATTAATAAGTGTCTGAGGTTGGATTTGAACTCAGGTCCTCCTGCTTCCAGAGCTGGTGCTCTATCCACTGCGCCACCTAACTGCCCCTTCAGTTGAATCGTTAGTTAGGAGAGGATAAGTCTGTGATCTGTCCAGCACTCAGGACCACACATTACCTTTATCGTTCTCACTTCCTATCAGTCTCTTCATATAATCACATAAGACTCCTCCTAGTAACTCAATTTAAGAAGGGTGCCTGAGTCAGTCTTGTTTCATTCCTCTCTAGGATGAACTTCAGATTTTCTGTTCCATCCTCTGTCTCAGATGTTTTTTCTCTTCCCCTGCCACCTTCAAATTTTTTATTTGTTTTCATCCTACATTAAAATATTAACTCCTTGAGGTCAGGAATTATCTTCATTTCCTCTTACATTTGTATTCTGGTAAGCAATATAGGGCCTGGGAATGTTAAGTACTTAAGAAAATTATGATTTTTTTGGCACATTAACAGAAACACTGTAAGATGTTCAAGTATGATGGACACAGTTCAATTCAGCAGTGATCAAGGATAATCCTGAGACACTTGTAATGGAAAATGCCATCCACATCCAGAGGAAAATAATCTATGGTGCAGAGCAAAACATATTGTGTTCATTTTTAAAAATTTCTTTCAAGTTTTTTCTTTCTCATTTTTTTTCTCTTTTTAGTCTTAATTCTTTTTCACAAAATGACTATTATGGAAATATGCTAAACACAATTATTCAAGTGTAACCTCTATCAGATTGCTCACTGCCATGGGGAGGGAGGTAGAAATGGAGGGTGGTAGAAAAAATGTGGAAATCAAAAGTTTTTAAAAATTTAAATGTTGAAAACTAGCTTTGTAAGTAATTGGAAAATTTTTTAAAAAAAGAAACAAAAAAGAAATGCATATTTGCTGATTGAGATCTGCATTGATAGAAGAGGTACTCAATTCTATAATCTATTTAGAAATCAAAGTACCTTTTATTTGTATCTTCACTTCTGTCTTTGGACAGTATTCAGGGTAGGAACAGAGGAATGCAAATGCGTAATTTTATAGGGGAATGGAAGTAATTTTTATATTCTTTATTAGGACTTTTGGGAGAAATAAAATTTTTTAATCTCTTAATCACATTGTTTTATAATCATTATGCAGGTTTTTAGACTTTGGCTTCTTTTTGTCCCAATTATGGTCATCTTTTCTGCAAAACATATTTAAAAGAATTAAATGAGCCTGAAAGAAAAGGTTGCAACTTTTTCTTTTGCTCTTTCTGGCAAATTGGTCAAAAGAATACACAAAATATCTTTCAACTTGGTGTGCTTTCATTTACTAGTCAAACTATATCTCTTTCTAACCTTCTCCTACAGGCATCATGCGGTTCCATTACTCAGGTAAAACCCTGATCCTTAGTCTTCCCATGACCTACCATTTTGCCCCTCCCATATTCTAAATAACTAATGCTTAATTCTGGATAAAGTCAACAAATCTAAGGTCCACTTGGGCAATAATGAGGTTATGGACTAGGCTAGAAAGAAACACTTACTGACCTGACTTGGTCATATTCTTTAAAGACAACCTTTTACACAGCAATGAATACAAAATAGGAGAATATAGATTTTTAAGTGAATATTTTGCCTTCTAAGAAGAGTTTTACTCCAAAGAAAAGGAAATAATTAATAGACAATTAAATTTTGTTATAAATCTTTTCAAGAACCTTAGAAAGGAAGCATTATTAGATCATGTCTTTGGAGTCAAACGTGAATGTCAAGAACAATGAAAAGTCATGGAAGACTTGACCTAAGACTGCATTCCTTGGACAATTCTCAGCTTCTAGGGCAAATTCTTAACTTACTAGTGTCATACAATATGGTATTGACCCTGTAGGAATTCACTGGTAGATTTATAAATTCATAGGTACTAAGTATTTTCTTGGATGTTGCATTTGTCTTGGTGAAAAAGTTCTTGAAGATATGCCCTTGTTTTAGGGTCACAGAAACTTTCCTCAAACTCAGGAAAAAGAAAGCAGGGAGAGCCAGTGAACCTGGAAAGATTACTGAGACTTCAACCAAAAGAAATGTTCCTGTAATCAAGAAGAAATTTCCTTTAGAATTGAAAGGGATGTAAGAGTTCATCTAATTGAGAAGTAGGAAACACAGCCCATCAAATATATGGCCCCAAAAATTTCAGACTTCGACCAAAACCAGTTTAAAAATAATTGGAAAATACCTAAAAAAGAAAAAAAATACAATCAAACACACATAATATTACATTTACAATCTATGTCAACATCTAGACAATAGATTTTCTGTGGTCCTGCTTTTTCTACTAGAATCTCATAATAATGGTCTAATCCTATCCTCTTATTTTATACCTGAAAAAAGTGATTTGTTTCTCATGTTTCAGCATCAATAATTAATCAATAAAAATTAGAAATGTAATGATGTGATTCTATTGAATTTTTCCCTTCTAACTATATATTTATTCTTCTTTTTTGCTCTAACAACTCATTGACTGGAGCACATACATACAGACATCTAATTCCTTAATGATTCCTATATCATCAATGAATAATTTATGGTTTTAAAAATAAAATCAATTACTTTGGGGGCAATTTTATTTGTCATTTAATTTAAATACCATATGCTAATTCTTTTCTTGAATAAATTATTCAAGATTATGAAATCATGAGATTTTAGTATCATCTATAAGTTTTTAGTATCACATATTCCTTACTGCTAATATCATAATTTGCAATTTTTTATCTCTTCCCCATGCCTTCTTTTGTATTGAAATCATTGAATATCAGAGTTTATACTCATTTGACTTGAAGGGTCTTATCAAGTTCCTCCCGAAATTTCTCTGCCTCCTCATTGACTACAGCAAATGTTAGTTATAATCATTTGCTGAAAGCTTTTTTTTAAAAAGACTTATCATGAAAATTGTAATAAACAGCCCATAAAGTAATATTTCTTGTTGTCTTTGCATGCTTAATAAAACCAATTCCAGTTTTTTGAGTTGACTCTCCAAGAAAAATTATCATTTCATTTAGCTGCAATTTCCTATTGCCTTCTGGTTTCATTTATCTTGAAAATGTCAAGACTGATATGATTCAGTTCATCATTATTGTGCTTATAACCATGTCTCCAGATTATTCATTCCAATTATTTAGTGATTTTAGGAATTTTCCTTGGGAAATTCAATTTTCACTCGAATAATTAATCTTTGTCTTAACCTAATCAAATGACTCTTTAGTCTCCTTAACTCAATGATTTCATCCATTCAATTTAGCTGACTCTCTCTTGCTACTTGACAATATTGTCTTCTCTCTTTTTTGTTTCTAATTCATTTTCCACACTACCTTTTACAAATCTCTATACTGGTCCATATTAGTCTGCAAAACATGCTAATTTGTGTCCAGTCTTTCTTGTGCCAGGACAAGTTAACTCTAGACCTATTTTTTCTTCCACTTTAATATCTTATTCTTCCTCTAATTTGGAAGGTTCCCTTGCTGAAATTTATTAATTAATTGGTAGCTGTCTACTTAATTTCTCTAAGTTTCAGTTTCCTTGTACACAAAATGAAAGGGTTAGATTAGGAAAACTTCTAAGATTTCTTTCAGTATTAAATCTATGAAGGTACTTGAGGCATCAAAAGCAGAAATTCAATCAAGTATACTTGCTTTCAACTATCCTTGTAAGACATCTTCCCTTTCTTATCTTGTAATAACTCTATTGTATGGGCTATAAAACAGACACCTACAAAACTGTGATAGTCTGGAATAATCTGGGCACTAGTCAGTAATCCCAATATGACCGAAAAATAATCCGACCCAAGCTCTTGCTGGTGTAGTCATAGTTATATTCTGTATCTTTGCAGATCTATATCCTTGTTTCTTAAGAGACTATAATCAGATGCGTCCTTACTTCTATCCACTTTTCTCCTCCAGATGCCTTAATCACCTTCATATTCCCTGTATGAATTAAATATTACCAAGGAAAAACCTATTGCTTTTTGGCATCCTTGAATGGTTTGCTTCTATTATGGAAAATTTTAGATTAAGTCCAACTACAGCAGCTGCATTGGACTGTGGTATTTCTCTTAATCTCTTACTTCATTGAGAATACTGAGGTCATCCAATGTGAGTTTCTTTCCCAGTTCATGAAGTCTTTCATAATTTCATAGTTGGTAACTACCTTGTTTCCCCAGCCTCACATAGAACTTGATATTTGCCTCTTGAATTCATCTCTAATGTAACTTTTTGTATTATTTGACTCCTTTTTTTTGTTATCTCCCCTCTATCTGGTGGTGAATTTCTTTAAAATCAAAGGGAGAAATCCAAAAGTCACATTAAAACATGCTTCAAATGATTAATAATTGGATGCAAATTATGTATCACTGAACCCTCAGCAGATTGTCAAAACTTTCAGAAAATGAAAAGAACATTAGAAAGACTATGTGAAAACAATAATGTTAATGCACAATTGAAACTTTGAATGGTCCATAAATTCTGGATAGAGATTTGGATCTGTGCCCTAAAAGTCATAAAACTGTGTATGCCCTTTGGAATAGGCATATCACAGAAAGGAGGAATGGACTATATATTCAAAAAATTAAAAAAAACATCTCTTTTGGTAGCAAAGAATTAAAAAATCAAAGAGGTGCCCAATTGGGGAAATGAGCAAATGACCAAAAAAATTATGACATTGATATAAAAGTATATTATTGTGTAATAAAAATTATGAAAGGATATTTTATAGAAACTAGAGAATTTTAAGAATAATTTATATAATAACAAAAATACCAATAAAAATAACTTTGAAAATCATGATAACTATGAATGATGCAACGATCAACCATTTCAGAGGCTAACAGATGCTACCCACCTTGTGATAGAATGATGTTGGATTCATGATGCAGAATGAGATATTCATTTCTGGATCTGACCAATTCATGAATTTGCTTGGCTTAACTCTGTATTTGTTACAAATTTTACCAGTTGACAAGGGGAGGGAGAGAAAATGCCTACTTGGCAGTGGAAAAAACCCTCATTATTTTTAAAATGTTACAAAAATAAAAAATTAAAATAGATATTTAATTTTCTATCCTTAATAGCACTTCTCATAGTACTGCTTATATAGTAGGTACTAATAAATGATACATTGAATTAAATTCAAGCCTAAGAAAAAAGGGAATTGATGCTATTACCTGAATGATTTGGGAGAAAAAGCTGTTGACATGAATTATTTTGGTAATCACATCAACACTCTGCTTTACTTATATATTATATATTTATATAGTGTGCTCTGGGCAGACTAGAACCTCTGACATAATGGCTACTAAATCCTTTTCAGAATTACTTTCCATTTTCAGGTCTCAATCAACCAGTCACCCAACTCTCACCTGTGGCTACAGGAAGGTATATCACACACAGAAGCCATATCACAGTAAATCTTTTCAGCACAGATGATAAACGAGATTTAGGGTAACTGATAGGCCTCATACCCATAGGTGAGTTAGAATGTGTCTATCTTTGGGGCAGCTAGGTGGCACAGTGGATAGAGCACAAGTGCAGACACTTAATAATTAACTAGCTGTGTGACCCTGGGCAAGTCACTTTACCTCACCACCTTGCAAAAGCCAAAACCAAAACCAAAACCAAAACCAAAATCAAAACCAAAACCAAAACCAAAGTCAAAGAATGTGTCTACCTTAAACATGTGAATACCACCCCCAGTGAAATGGACACATGAAAACAATTTGTTCCATTGTCCATGAAGTTGCCTGAAACAAGCACATTGAGGTTGGTTAAAATTCAAACTTTCCAGGTCATCCATTACATTCTTAATGATCTCCTATTGTTTTGACTTTTGTCATGCCACAGGACTTTGGTGACTGTTAGGAGTAAGACTGATGACTTTACAAAATTTGCTTAAATCCAATTTAAGTGTGAGTCCAAAGGCAACATAATTAACATTTGTTTTCTACCATTTTACCTACCTCAAAATCCTGTGATGTTAGGTAAGAGATGAAGCAGCAGGTGTGAATACACTGGGAGCTGTAGGTACAACCCCGCACACAGGTGGCCCAGGTTGTCTTCTCATTGGATTGAAGCATCATTGAAATTTTGAAAGCCTCTAGGGTATCTGAGCAGCATTTTAAAAAATCTTTTATCTATTTAATATTTTATTTTTCCACAGTTACATGTAAAAACAATTTTTAACATTTGTTTTTAAAAACTCTAAATTATTGCACTTGCTCCTGTCCCACTCCCCTCATTGAAAAAGTGAGCAATTTGTATGGGTTATAAATTTGTAGTCATGTAAAACATTTCCATAATAGTCATGTTGTGAAAGTAAACATTGTACTCCTCCAAAATAAAGAAACCTCAAGAAAAATACAGTAAAAAAAGCTGCTTCAGTCTGAATTCAGATAACATTAGTCTTTTCTGAGTGTGGATAGCATTACCCATCAGAAGTCCTTCTGAGTTATTTTGGATTACCATATTTCTGAGAAAAGCTAAGTTATTCACAACTGATCATCCTACAATCTTGTGTTACTTTGTTATACTTTGTTATACTTTGCATCAGATCATATTAATTTTTCTAGGTTTTTCTGAGAGCAACCTATTCATCATTTATTAAAGCAGAATAGTATTCTGTCATAGTCACATATAACAATTTATTCAGCCATTTCTGAATTGACAAGGAACCCCTCAATTTTCCAATTCCTTGACACCAAAAAAGGAATTACTATTTTTAATAACATTTGTATAAAAATGCCCTTTAACTTTTTTCTTTTTCATCTCTTTTGGGATATAGACCTAGTAGTGTCCATTGCTAGGTCAAAAGACATGCATGGTTTTTTAGGACAGTTAGCACAATGGATTTCCTGGCATCTAGGGTCATCTCCAGGCATCCTGATTCATATCTTTTTCTAGTACTAAAAATTGTTTTCTTAACCCAATCTAACCCTGTCCTGTTTATTCTGGAAGGCAGGAATCCTTCCCTATATTCAGAACACTGAAACAATGTTCAAAAATCTTTTTCAAAGATGATTCCACTCATCATTGGCACATTGAGTTGTGAAAGAACTCCAAATAGCAACTCTGAGGAAAAGAAGATAGGCAAATGAAGGCAACCTTACTAAAGTTGGAGCTGGATACATGTTTTTCTGGAGTGGCTATAGTGAAAGCAAGTTCCATGAAGGTGGCATGGGTTTGACAAAAAATAATCTAGACAATAAGCTTGTATGCCTACCTAAAGAAGTGAATGGCAGTCTCATGACAATGTGATTACCACTTTCAGGTAAGTGTAATGTCAGACCACCATTGTGTGCATGCTCCCCTCATAACAAATCTTGATGAAGTTAAAGAAACATTTTATGAAGACCTGAAGACATTCATCATGAGTATGCCAAAAGAGGACAAGCTTGTAATTCTAAGTGACTTCAACATCAGAGAAGATATAGACGATCAGACAAGACAGAAAATCCTTGGGAGGGATAGAATCAGAAGTAGCATCAGCTATGCTCATTTGCTACTTCCTACTTGTACATCTTGTGACCTTCTCATCACTAATACTGTCTTCCATTTCCCTAAATGTGATTGCACTTAACAGATACATACTTGCAACAAACATTGCCATTTGGTACACTATGTCATCATAAGGAGAAGAGATAGACAACATGCGAGAATAACAAAAACCAAGTGTGGCACAGAATGATGGATGGAATCATAGACTTCTGTCCAAGTTAAACATTCATGTTCAGTGAAAGCAGCAGCTCCAAGATAAGATGACTACCAGAAGACTAGAGCATTTCTAGCTAGAAGGAGCATTAGAAATTATGAAGAGTATATGATTAAATCTGTTCAGTCAAGGAAGTTGAGTACCAAAGAGGGAAAATAATTTGCCCAAGATCATGTGGTTCCTTATTTATGGATCTCTTGTTGGATCAATTTAATGCAACATTATCTTCTGCTCTAGCATCACTTCCCCTTCCCATATTCTATGAGCAGTTATGTCCTGCCAAGTCCCAATCTTGGAAAACTCTTACTATCTGATGTCTTTGTTTCTATTTAAGTACTACTAAAAAGTTTGAGAAAATCAGGAAGCCATTTGACTGGGTCTAATAAATATTTGTTTCATAATCTCAATTGGATCCTTGCTATGTCAGTGCAATCTCTTTAAAACCCATTAATTGGTTCACTATCCTATTCACCATAGTGACTTTTCCATCCTCTTTAAACCATACTTTTCATTTTTCATCAAATCTCCCAATGCTCTGCATCTTCCCACCCTCTCAGCTGAGAACATATTTTACTGAAAAATAATTTAGGCCAATATCCAGAGTTTCTTCTCCTCTCCTCATTACCTTACAAGATTCAGATTTCTTCTACCACTGTCCCCTCCATCATCCCCATATGATATGAAGAGATGGCTTTCCAAATCAAGCCCCTTTACATATACACATAATTTCATTTCATCTACTTTTTAAAAACATATGTCCCACTTTATCATTCTTATTCTCATTTATATTCAGCCTCCTCACATCTACTGGCTGTTTTCTTGGTCCATATTGTCTTTTCATCCTTAAAACAACTTTCTCATGTCTATACATTTCTGCTAGTTATCAAAATATATATTTCCTCCCTTTTGTGACTAAACTTCTTGAGAAACTATTTGCAATCATTATCTCTGATTTCTCTTACTCGCTTACTCTTTCTCTTACTCTCTGTAATCTGACTTCTGACCTCATCATTTGACTCTAATTTTTCTCTCCAGATATATAAAACTTTATGCTTTTATGCTACAAAATTAATGTTTTTTTCTCATTTCTCATCTTTTTTGATTGTCTGTAGTCTTTGACATTATCTATCACTCTCTTCTTAGTACTTTTTTCTCTAAGGTTTCAGGATACTACTTCTGATTTTCCTCCTAATTGTCTAACCTATCCTTTTCAGTCTCTTTTTGCTGAATATTCATACAGGCTATATGCCTTTTAACCATGAGTGTCCACCAGTGATCAGTTCTGGGCACACTTGTCTTCCCTCACTATACTATTTGACTTGGTGATTTCATCAGCTCCCATAGATTCAATTATCATATTTATGCAGATGATTCTCATATCTAGTTATCCAGTTTTCACCTCTCCTCTGACCTCCAGTATCTCATTTCCATTTGGCTGTTAGATAGATTGTAATACAGTCCCTGTAGACATCTTAAACTCAACATGTTCAAAATGGAACTCAGTATCTTTCCACACTCATGCCCTTTCCTCTTCTTAATTTTCCTATTAATATCTAGACATCATCTTCCAAGTCATTTAGGTTGCAACCTTTGTATCATTCAAGATGCTTCACTCTTCTCCACCATATTCAATATATTTTCATGTCCTATAAAATCTACCCTTTATGGCATCTTTTATGTCCTCTTCTCTCCACTAAAATGGCAGCTGCCTACATACAGGTCCTCATTACCTCATTCATGAATTATTACAATAACTTTCTGATTGGTTTCCTTACCTCAACTCTCTGCTTTTTCTAGACTATCTTCCACTTAGATCTCAGTGATTTTGCTCATGTCCCCTTCTCCATTTAATAAAATCTAATAGCTATCTTTAGAATCAAACATACCACCCATTTAGGTTTTAAAAACCCATATAGTCTGGGTGCTTCATTTTCTTTTAACCCTTTTAGCTCTTGTTTTCTTTCATATGCTTTATGATGTATTAACACTGGCATTCTTTGCTATTCCTCCCATGAAGTAATCCATCTCTCATTTCTGTGAATTTTCACTTTCTGTCCTTCATTCTCAAGGAGGAAGAATTCTCTCCCCATTTGTGTCTACCTCCTGGCATCCCTGGTTTCTTTCAAATCTCAACCAACAGAGCCAAGAAAACAACAAATGGAAAGTACAACATATTGTTGTTAATTCAATGAAATCAAACGTTAATGCTGCAAATTATAAAAAATAAGAAGGGACTAAAAGAAGAGATCTTAGAAGGTAAACAAACTATGATGATATAAAAAAGAAAAGGCATCAATAAAACATTTTACAAAAAAATTGGCAAAAACACTACCTATTGCAATAATTTTTTTCATTCCTCATAAGGTCTTGTTCCTTCCATCTGAGATTATCTGCCATCTACTCCATAAATATTTCATTTAAATATATTTACTTACATGCTGTTTGTCTAATTAGAATTTGAAGTCTTTGAGGGTAGCATTGTATATCCAATGCTTAGCATAGTGCTTGGAAAAAAGTAAGGACTTAATGACTTAATAACTACTTATTGGTTTACTAAAATATGACAGAATATACAGAAATATCATAGGTAGTTGGTTGGCACAGTGAAGTTCTGGACTTGGAGTCAGTGAAATTTTATTTCAGATATTTACTAGCTTTATGACCCCGTGTTAAGTCTTAAGAACTTAACTTCAGGTTGCATCAGAGGGTTTGAATATAAGTTGACTTTGATGGTTGCTATAAAAAATGAAGGCATGAGAAAGAAGATTGAACTGGAAGAAGAGGGAAAGAAGAGGCAGAATGCATACATGAAGGCACATGAAGAGGTGCAGAAAACCCCCCACTGTAAAGTGGAGAGAGAGAAGGGGGGAGGGGGAATGAGCATTGTTTAAATCTCACTCTCATTAGATTTGGCTAAAAGAGGGGATAATGCATACACTTAGTTGGGTATAGAAATCTATCTTGCCCCATAGGGAAGTAGGAGGGGAGGGAGATTATAAAAAGGAGGTTGATAGAAGAGAGCAAACTGAGAGAAGCAGTAGGCATAAGCAAAGCATGGTGAGGAAGAATGGGGTAAAAGAAAGAAAAAATCATAAATGGAGAAAAATAGATTGGAGGGAAATACACAATTAGGAATCATAATTGGGAATATGAATGGAATGAATTCACCTATAAAACAGAAGTAGATAGCATATTGGATTTAAAAGAACTACAACATGTTGTTTACAAGAAACACACTTGAAACAGAAAAAAGCACAGAGAGGAAGGGTAAAAGAGTGGAGGAAAATATATTATGCTTCAGCTAAAGAGTGATACCTTAAGCAAATTCAAAGAGCAACAAATAATTTCCCTGACAGATCTATAGAGGAGAGGAAGAATTGTTGATTAACCAAATGATAGAGAACATTATGAAATGGATAATTTTGATTGTATTAAATTATATCCAAGATTAGATGGAAAATAGAAAACTCAGAAACAATTTTCATAGTCTGTCTCTGACAAAAGGCTCATTTCTCAAATATACAGAAAACTGTCAAATTTTTAAGAAAATAAGTCAGATGCAAACAATTTGAAAAATATCAATTGCTCTTGGTTTGACCAATAAAAATGACAATTTTACTGAAATAAATTTATGTATTCAGTATCATACTAAAGTATGTAAAATTATTTTAGAGATCCTGAGAACTATAACAAAATTCACCAGTAAGAACAAAAGGTCAAGAATATCAAGGGAATTAATGGAAAAAAATGCATAGTATCAGATTTCAAATTATATTACAAAGCAGCAATCATCAAAACTATCTGCTTCTGGTTAAGAAACAGAGATGAATCAGTGGAATGGATTGGGTACATAATACATAGTCAAAAATGACCAAATACCATGTTTGATAAATTCAAAGACCTCCAGTTTCTGGAATAAAAACTCACTATATGACAAAAATACTTGAAAAACTAGGTGCAGATTAATATCTTACATTACATAACAAGATAAGGTCAAAATGGGTTTATAATTTAGACATAAAGTTGGTTTTAATTTAGACATAAAATTCAAAGAGCAAAAAATAATTACCATATCAGATGTAAAAAGATGGGAAGACTTTATCAGTATACAAGAGATAGGACATATAATGAAATAGAGACTTTTGATTGTATTAAATAAAAAAGTTTTCATGCAAACACATCTAATACAACCAAGATTAGAAGGAAAACAGAAACCTCAGAAATGATTTTTACAGCAGTTTTTGTCTCTGATAAAAGACTCATTTCTCAAATATATAGAGAGCTGAGTGATATTTTTAAGACTACAATGGATAAATGATCAAAGGAAATGAGCAGGCAGCTTTCAGATGATCTATAGTCATATGAAAAAATGTTCTAAATCACTATTAATTAGAGAAATGCAAATTAAAAGAACTCTGAGGTAACATCTCATGCCTTTCAGATTGAATAATATGACAGAGAAATAAAATGATAATTTTAGAGAGGATGGAGGAGAAATTGGGACACTGATGAATTGATGGAGGAGTTGTTAACTGATCTAATAAACCTGGAAAACAATTCAGTACTATGCCCAAAGGGTGTTCAAACTGTGCCTTCTCTTTGATCCAAGAATATCATTACTAGACCTGTATCACAAAGAGAGAATAAAAAACAGAATAGGAACAATTTGTTCATAAATATTTAGAGCAACTCTGTAGTAGTAAAGAATCAGAAATTCAGGGGGGATGGCTTAACAAATTGTGGTATATAAGGGGCAGCTAGGTGGTACAGTGGATAGAGCACTGGCCCTGGAGTCAGGAGTACCTGGGTTCAAATCCAGTCTCAGACACTTAATAATTACCTAGCTGTGTGGCCTTGGGCAAGCCACTTAACCCCATTTGCCTTGCAAAAACCTAAAAAAAAAAAAAACAACTAACCAACCCCCCCAAAAACAAAACAAAAAACAAATTGTGTCATATGAAAGTAATGGAATACTATTTTTCTATGAGAAATAATGAATAGAGTGATTTTAGAAAAACCTGGAAAGACTTAACTGAACTGATGGAAAGTGAATGAACAATACCAGGAAAACATTGTACACTTGTATGATGACCAAAATAATGGACTTATTTCTCCTCAGCAATATGATAATTCAAGACAATTCTAAAAGATTCATGAGGGAAAATGTTATCTATATCCAGAGGGGGGAAAAAACTGGATAGAATCTGAATGCAGATTAGAGTGTACTATTTTTACTTTATTTTTCATGTTCCCCCCTTTTGTTCTGTTTATTCCTTCATGATTGATATGGAGATAAGTTTTACATGATTGAACATATACAATTTAATCAAGGGGATGGGAGTGAGGGAGATAATTTGGAACTCAAAATTTTGTACAAAATGAATATTCAAAATTGTTTTCACGTGTAATTGAAAAAAATAACATACTATAAAAACAAACAAAAGGGCAATGGAGAGTTTTACAGTCAACATAGATAGACTGTGATATATTATCAATGAATACTTGCACAGAAATGGCATGAATAATGTCATCTGAGAAATGTGTAAGTAGGGGAGGCAGGTTGGTCATGCTGTGAGTGAAGAATTTCACCTCCTACTCATCTTGTACTCTATATAGGTTGTACTAAAAGTCTTAGATCAGTTTTAAGCTTTAATAAATAAACTTTAATTTCCACTGAATTGACTCACTTCTTATTTCACCTATACAATATTCTATCTCCATGCCTTATCACATGTTTACTTTCTCTGTACTCCCTGTCCCCATTACTGGAATTACTAGTCTCACATTTACTAACTCTTTAAATTCTTTGTTCCTTTCTAGATTTTAGTCAATGAGAAAGTTAAACATTTATTAGCTTGTGCTGAATATTGTACTAAATAGTGGGAATCCAAATGGAAGTATAAATGTCCTAGCTCTTAAAGAGGTTATATTCCAATATGGGAAGATGATACATAAAAAAGAAACTAGAAATGAGCAGGAAGGAGGGAAAGATGAAAATTTACAGGCACACTATCCAGGAGGATAGTCAAGAGTGCAGGTTGAAAAGAATGAAGACATTGCCTAATTCCTTAAATGAAATTGCCATCGATTTGGAAAGATTTTTCCTATTTGGAGTGGGTGGGTAGGAGGGGGATGGAAGGTTTGCAACAAATAAATGAAGAATACCTAGTATCCAGACTGGCAGTTAAATGGATAATATGAGAAACCCAGGCCTAGATTCAGCTCAAATACTATCTTCTTTACAAGGCCTTTTCTGAATCTTGTTGTCTCTACTCTAATTAGAATCCTCCCTCTTGAAAATGACTTTGTACTGATTTTGTATATGTTCTATTTGTATCTACTTATCTCTGTATATATCCTGATGTCTAATAAATGCTTTTTGATTGCTTAAATGAAGGCAAGCGCTATTTTATGGTCCAATAGTGTCTGGCACATTCCAGGTCCTTAGTAAATGTTTGTTGAATTGAATTGAATTGAATTTAGGAATTTGTGGTGAATTGCCTATGTATTGATATTCATACAATGTCAATGAGAATCTATAGGATGGCTTTCAGCACTCTGCATGAACTTAGGTGGAAAAATTAACAGAAAATATGGTTAAAAGTTGCACAGGATGAGAAGGTATTACTAGGTTGTGATCTGTGCTTCATGTTAATAATGTTCAACAAGTAAGTTTAAATATCCTTAATTCACTTAACTGGTTTCCAGATCTATCACTAACTTTGCCATTCTTTTCTGGATATTCTTAACTTTATCAGTATTATCAATGTACCATTCAAAATGTTATAAAATATTCCAGATGTCTCAAAATCATTCAATTTGTTAGGATCATAATCACATTTGTTAGGACACAATACTTTGATTAATGTAACCTAAGATTATAGTACCTTTTTGTTGGCCATATGGAATAGTTGCTTAAAATTTAGATTCTATCAACTAAAACTCTGAATACCTCTTTTCATAGAAAGTGGCTCTTAATTCAGAAATCCCCCTGCTCTGTACTTCTGCAATTTATTTTTTGTTCCCTCTGAACATTACATAATGAAATCTTTTCCAGATTTGACTCATTCATCCACTATACGAGCCATCCCTCATTTTTGTATTTCTTGATAAATTTGATAAGCATACTTTCTATACCTTACTTTATGTGGTTGAATAAAAAATATTGAACAGGACAGAGGACAAAAAAAACCTTCCTCCAGCATGACAGTCAACATTAATCATTAATCTTGTTGAGTACAGTTGTTCAGCTACAAATCTATCTAACTGAACTGTCATCTACCTCACATTTCTATTTCCTGTAAACAAAGATAATAAAGAAATTCATCAAATATCTTCCTGAAATCAAAGTCCATTATGTTCATTTTTTTGATCTGCTCTTCTATAAATCTGTTCCCCCCCACCAAGTGAAATAAAATTAGTATGTCTTAACTTGGTTTTAGTGGGTTAATATTTCCTCTTAGTTATCACAATGTCTTTCTTTGAAGTGCTAACAGATAATTTGCTTAAATATTCATTATGGAATTGGTGTGGGGATAGATGCCAAGTTCATTAGTTTGGAGTTTGTTGAATTGCCCTTCTTCCTCTTTTTGAATTTGGATGGAATTTGTCATTCTTCAGATTTCTGCCACTTTATAACCTCCCCAGTCTTTGATGTCTCAAAATTTGCTGACAGTACAGGCAATCAAGTTTAAGGTTTTAGACCTATAAGAGCCAGAACTTACCTTAGCCACCTTAATTTTACAAATGAGGCAACCAAGGCCTAGAAAGGCCCTGACAAGACTTAAAGTCAGAATTTCTGACTCTAAATCTACAACTGATTTTTCTTATCTATACATTCTTTTAGTAATATGGAATAAGATTTTTCCAGGCCAGAAGACTTAAAATCTTTTAAAGCCATAAACTGTATTCACCCCCTACCCCTTAATCTTAAATCCTTCTTACTTATGTTTGTTCTACTGTACCTAGTTGGAAAATCATTATTCTTAATGAAGAGGAGTTAAGTGTTTTGAGTGTGATACATTGGGCAATAAAGAATGGGAAAGCTGTCCAGGTAGAGATTTATGTGATCAAAGAAGGACATAAGCATGACTCAGTAGAGTCAATAGTAGAGAGGGGAGGAAATAGAATTGGAAGAAAGGGAGGGAGGAGTAATTTCATTTTAGATAGAAGATATTATGGATCTGAACCAGGAATGGGGCTAGATAAAAGTTAACTATTGGTGAAGATGTAAAGGAAAACTTGGTAATGCTTAGACAGTTTTGAAATAGTCAAATGCTATCAATGGATTTTTATTCATTTTCAATCTATTATTTTCCTAATTAACCTGCTTTTAGCTCTTAAAATTTAAGGAATCCTGCCAGAAAGGGAGATTAGAATGAAAATTTCTTGAAGAATGTGTCAAATGAACATTTCATTCAAATGAAAATGTGTGAAAGATATAAAATGTGTACAACTACTGCATAGATTCCCTGCAATATTTTTCTTTTGCTCTTGGTTGTCATTGAATATTGCTTCCAAGAACGTGTTTAGCATGTCATTTACCTGAGGACAATCAAAATATCCCTACTTTTGTCTTTCTTGTACATTAAAGACTCATTCTGTCTCTACACCATACTTTGTCAGGTCTGTAGGATTACTCAGGCTTGTGATTCTTTCTCTCTTTCATTCACTAAATAATTGTTTGACCTATTGGTCTTGAATTAGGAAAATTGATCTAACATGCTAAGTCATTCATTAGGTACCTGTAGTATGAACTTGGGATGGCTCATATAATCCCCACAGAGACTGAGTTTGGAAGTATTAACCTTGTATCTATATACATAATGGCACTGTCTGACTGACATTATTGCTTATCCTGTAATAAAGCAACTCCTTGACTTCCAACTCAGCAGAAAAGTTTCAAGCAGATGAGGATCATTGGTAACAAGGCCTTAATTTCAGTATTTACTCAAAATTTTGCTATTACTGGATTTGGAAAGGTGGGATCTACAGACTTGCCCCCCCCCCCCCGAAATGGAGCTTAAAATTTGCTCTAGTAAAGTCTACCACCATCTCTCTAGATGTTTAGTCTTCTGTCTTCTGTAACCATTTCTTAAAGAGCAAAACTTCAGCCCCTTCATAACTATGGAGCCATCTCAAGAAGGAAAAGCTTCCTGTCAATTAGTTATCTCAAAAGTAGATTGAAATGCCTCTAGAAGTAATAGATTCTTCCTTCACCTGAGTTATTTAAGTAAAAGTTAAGTGATAGCTTGTCAGTTGTAGTGGAGGGGATTCTTTTAAAAATGTGTATTAGAATAGAAGACCTTTGAGTTCCTACTCTGAAATTCTGTGTGTGTGTGTGTGTGTGTGTGTGTGTGTGTGTGTGTGAGAGAGAGATAGAGAGATAGAGAGAGAGAGAGTCTAACATTACTTTATGTAGTATTGTCTTTATGGATTAGCATAAAAATTTATTTGCAAATAAATTTACAAATAAATGAAGTATAATCTATTTTTAACTTGGAAAATGGTTCTAGTCATGCATGTTTAGTCATTTTTTAATTGTTTGACTCTATGACTTCATTTGGAATTTTCTTGGCAAAGACACTGAAGTGTTTTGCTATTTCCTTATTCAACTCATTTTATAGGTGAAGAAAAAACTGAGGAAAACAAGGTTAAGTAACTTGTCCAGGGTCACATAGTTAATATACATAAACTTTTGGCTACTAGCCATGTTCACAAATACAAATTATTACATTCAGAATTCTTAAAAAAAACCATTAGAACATCTTATGTAACCTTACATTTCTAACATGTGTTATTGATTCCAATGCAATTAAACAATAGTAAAAACAACCAGGCATTCAAGTCAATTAACAACACTAGTTATTATGCATGAATCCATAGATTTATCCCAGAAAGGGGTCATAATTTGTGATATTTCCCTTACCACCCCTTCAAAGCAATCAAATATTAATTCCAGGCTTTAACATTACCATATTCAAATAGCTTACATGTTTACAAGAGAATCAAACACAGTTAATGTAATTTCTTTGAAGTTACAAAAGAATATTACATAACTGATAAATACGTATGCATATATTTCCTTCTATAAACATGTGATGATAGATAAGAAGAAAAAGATTACAAGCTTTCTTTCTTTACCAATAAAAGACCTTGGGAGATTGTTGACAATTTAACATCAAAACAGATCAGATTACAAAATTTAGTACAATATTTCTCTTTCCTAAAAGAAATCAGTAAATATATTATACATGATTCAATATTCCCAAATTCTTTGACATACAATTTATCCAATTATATTTTCCCTCTTAACACACAAATGCTCAAGACTTGTTATAGAGCTTAGGTGACTAAATTTCTCTCATTTAGCTCTCAGATAGTTTCTTTTTTTTTTTAAACACAAGGTGATGACTTTTTCCTATCAGGGCCTTCCTGCCCTCTTTTCAAAGTCACTTGAGGGCAGGGAGTCTACATTTACTAAACCTTAATGTCTCAATTAACCTAGAGTGAATACATACAGCCTTCAATCATTTCAAACTTTTCCCACTTACAAACGCTCAAATTTTATAAGTGGATAGGTTCAAATCCCAACTTCATCAATTCCTTAAAATTACACCCTTTCAAGCAATTAAATTCAAAACCCAAACTAAAAGAAATAACATTTAACTTAGGTAACTGAAACTATTTCAGATCTGAATTAAACACACATAGACACAGGAGTTTAGACACAGATACAACTCTTTTGGAAATTCAGATTTCATCTTTTAATTAAGCCTGAGTTACTCTGACCTGTACCAGATCTCAGAATATAGAAACATTTTCCTACCTCTCCAGGCCAGTGGAGAGATGATAGTTAAATACACACTTATATACATATATACACACACACACATATATTTATATATTTTTTTGAATTAAGACCAGTCAAAAAATATCTTTTAGAATCAGAGTTTCTTGAGGAACCTCATATATATATATACATGTATATGCATATATGTATATATATATATATATATTAAGATTTTGAAATAATCAATAGTTAAAATTGAATTCATTCTTAAGTAATTTTATAAAGTTCAAATCTTGTTACTCTATTACAGAGTTTTTTAGCACAGGGTTAATTAAAAGATGAATTCTGAATTTCCTAGTTTGAGAAAAAAGTTATCTTCCTCTCTTTTTCTTAACTAATTGACCAAGAGGCTTCACAATCAATCTGCCCATTTTTCCTTCCCCCTCCCAAGGGTGGGACTTTCTCAGCCTGCTAAATGGGGTTTGGAATTGATAAACACACTTAGCCTAAGGAAAACGTGGTCCCTGCCCTCAATGGGGCTAAAACAAGTTTTGGGGATCTTACCCTTCCTGAAGTGAAGCATGCATTCCATCTGAGACATAGGTTTGAGTTCAAAGTTCTAAAAAGGAAGATTTTCCTTCTCCCTCTCCCCTCCCCCTGCAGAGGGTGGAGGCAGGAGAGAATAAGAGAGAACATTTCAAAGAGAAAGAGAGAGTTCCACCAAAAGATAATTTCAAGGATCTCAGGTGTTTTGTTTTTGTCAAATCAATTTCCTTCCAAGGAGCAAGCACATGGCAAGTTTTTTCCCCCATATTTTAAGTCTCCATCAATTTATAGGTAGGCAAACATGTCAATTGGATACACACCAAACATCCTTCCTTAACAACTTTCACTCCACAGTGGGATACAAACCAAACACACCTCAGAACTGCCTTTTCTCCAGTCAGTTTGAAAACAGGGCAGTCCCACATAATGGACCCCATGGGGGATCAGTTTAGTGACTCCCCACAAAACTCAACCTTCTTTCCATTTTTCAGAAAAAGGGAAATACAGAAGGAGGGCTAGGGGTCCTATATTTTTCCTACTTTTCAAAAAATCTAGGATATAAAAAAAGGGGTGTGCTTCTCACCTATGGAGCTTAATCCAGTTTCCAGAGTCTGGGAAGAGTCTCCTATCTGTCTCTCCATTATGTAGCCACTTGGCTACTTGAGTTTGGTTCTGCCTATGAGGAATCATTATTTAGATTCAGGAAAGCAACTGTGGAAATAAAACAAAAATTAATTAAAACAGTTACAAGACATAGGAAGGGATAGGGAGAGAGAGATAAAAGAATAGCCAAGTAGCATTGGCTGGGTCATAGTCAGAAGATTGTGGTTTAATGAATAGTTTCAATAAACTAGTGGAAGATAAGAGAAAGCAGACAGAAGGGGAAGGGAGGGAGGAAGGTAGAAATGGGGGGGGGGGGAGAGAGAGAGAGAGAGAGAGAGAGAGAGAGAGAGAGAGAGAGAGAGAGAGAGAGAGAGAGAGAGAGAGAGAGAGATGAAGAATGGGAAGTTATCAGAAAGAGGAATTATCAAGTTCTGAATCATGCAAGTGGCACAGAGATAAGGCATAAAAGTGAGATTCCAGTAGATCAATCCCCAAGGAAGGCTAAGGTGAAGGTGAAGTTAATGAGATGTGAGGTTGATAGACTGGGAAGTTAAGGTACTTTAGAGGGCATCACTATGTATTCTAAAATCTATTAAGTATGATGGCAGTGGGGAGAATTTCTTGAGAAAAGAATGAAAAATCAAAGATAAATGACTGAGACAAATATCTGAACAAGATGATTCTCATGGACTAATTAAACCTCAAAAGGGGAGAGGAGTTATTGAGATTTTGTGGCAAAGACCAGATCTAGAAGGGGCATGTGAGGCTTTCCTTCTGAATTGGGTTGTCCTGGGCATGAGAGAAGTGAGCAGATATATCTTTTTTCTTTTTAATTATATAAATATTTTATTTGTTTTCCAATTACATACATTGTTAGTTTGTACCAATCATTTTTTGCAAGGTTTTGAATTTTACAATTTTTTCTCCCTCCCTCCCTTCCCTCCCCCTCACCCCAACAGAAGGCAATCTAATAAAGTCTTTACATTTGCTTCCATGATATGCACCGATCAAAATTGAATGTGTTGAGGGAATAAATAGATCCAAAAAGAAGAATGAAAACATTAGAGATAGTAAAATTAATATGAGATAACTTTTTGTGAATTGTATTTTATTTTGAAATGTTTACAATTTTTCCCTTAATCTTGCCCCCCCCCCCAAGGCAGTTTGTTAGTCTTTGCAACTGTTTCTATGGTATCCATTGATTTAAGTTGAATGTGATGAGAGAGAAATCATATACTTAAGGAAGAAAAATAAAGTATTGTGCCTGATTGCTGCACTAATGGAATAAGCAAGTCTATCAAGTTTGGTTATCACCCCCATGTTGCTGCTAGGGTGCACGATGTTCTGGTTCTTCTCATCTCACTCAGCATCAGTTCATGCAAATTTTTCTGAGATTCTCTGAATTCCTATTCCTCTTGGCTTCTAATAGAGAAATAGTGTTCCATCACATAAATATACCACAGTTTGGTAAGCCATTCCCCAATTTTGAAGGATATTCACTTAATTTCCAACTTTTTGCCACCATGAACAGAGCTGCTATGAATATTTTTGTACAAGTGATTTTTTTATACATTACTAAAATATTCTTGTGTAAGAGTAAACATAATGCTCCCTCTCCCCCCCCAAATATAGACCCTCCTGAGAAATGAAGTAAAGAGAAAAAAAATATGTTTCAGTCTGTGTTCTGATACTATCAGCTCTTTCTTGGGTGATTCACATTCTTTATTATAAGTCCATCATAAAAGTTACTTCCATATTTTTCCACTGTTCCTGTTGCTGATTGTAATTCCCTCTATCCATTCCTCCTCACTACCATATATTATATTTTCTCTCTGTCCCTCTTCTAAAATGGGCTGCAGGGTAACTGAGTAGTACAGCAGACTGATCACTGGCCTGGGAACAAGAGGCCCCTAGACCACATACCACCCCTGAGACCCAGCAACCACCAGGCCCCATGGTCCTGGACAGGTCACCCAAACCCAGCCCCTTGCAAAAAAGTAAAAAAAATGTGTTATATCTGACAATTCTTTCCTATGATCTACCCTCTCCTTTATCACCCACATCCCCCACCTTCCACCTTCCCCCTTTCTCTCCTTTTTACCCTAGATGTCTATACTGTGTTGAGTGTGTATGCTATTTCCTCTCTGAGCCATTTCTGATGGGAGTAAAGGTTTCCTCATTCCCCCTCACCTTCCCTCCTTCCATATCATTGCAAAAGCTCATTGCAATAAAAAAATCTTTTATATGAACTATTTTAGCCTATTCCACTTTTCCTTTCTCTTACTCCCAGTATATATTTTTTTAGCCATTGAGTCCATTTTTACAATATATTATATCTTCAAATTCATCAATGCTTCATCTAAAAAAAGCTCCTTCTACCCACAATATTAAGTGTGAAGGTTCATATGAGTATTATCAGCATCATTTTTCTATGCAGTAATACATACAGTTCATCATCATTAAGTCCCTCATAATTTACCCTTCTCTTCCTCTCTCTTCACCTGAGTCCTGTACTTGAAGGTCAAACTTGAAGGTCAACTTGGTCATTTTAACAGGAACATTTGAAATTCATCTGTTTCACTGAAAGTCATCTTTTCCCCTAGAGGAGGATATTTAGTTTTGCTAGGTAGTTGATTCTTGGTTACATTCCAAGCTCTTTTGCCTTCCAGAATATTATATTTCAAGCTCTATGAGCCCTTAATGTAGTTGCTGCTAAGTCTTGTGTGATCCTGACTGCAGCTCTACAATATTTGAATTGTGTCCTTCTTGCTGCTTGTAATATTTTCTCTTTGACTGGGAGTTCTGGAACTTGGATAAAATATTCCTGGGGGTTGTTTTTTTTTTGAATCTCTTTCCAGGGAAGATCAGTGGATTCTCTCAATTTCTATTTTGTCCTCTGCTTCTAGGATATCAGGGCAATTTTCCTGTAAGATTTCTTTAAAAATGAGGTCAAGGCTCTTTTCTTGATCATGACTTTCAGGTAGCCCAATAATTTTTCAGTTATCTTTCCTTAATCTGTTTTCCATATCAGTTGCTTTTTCAATGAGATGTTTCACATTTTCTTCTAATTTTTCATTCTTTTGTTGTCTTGATTCCTCATAAAGTCATCAGCTTCCTTTAGCTCCATTCTACATCTGAAGGATTAGTTTGCCTGAAAGAGCTTTCTTATCTCCTTTTCCATCTGGCCAATTCTGCTTCTTAAAGCATCCTTTTCCTCAATAACTTTTTGAATTGTTTTATCCATTTGACCTCTGCTGGCTTTTTAACATGTTATTTTCCTCAGCATTTTTTTAGATCTTGACTAAGCTGTTGACTTCGTTTTTTATGTTTTTTTCTGCATCTCTGTCATTCCTTTTCCCAATTTTTCTTTTATCTCCCTTACTTGATTTTCAAAATCTTTTTTGAGCTCTATAATAGCTTGAGCCCAACTTCTGCTTTTCTTGGCTTCTTTAGATGCAGGAGCTTGGACTTCCTTATCTTCAGATGGAGTGTTTTGATCCTTCTTGGGAACACAGACAAAGAATTTTCTATCTCTTTTGCACATATTCTATCCTACTTATCCACCATTCTATTTCTGAACCAGTACCAGTTTTGATAACTGATGCTTTATAATATAATTTCAGTTCTGGTATGGCCATGTTGCCTTCTTTTGCAATTTATTTTCATTAACTCCCTTGATATTTTTGACTTTTTTTGAGCACAGCTATCTTTAAAATTGAGTCAGATTTCCATTAGCATCATGAGATGGAAAAAGTATGAGGTAAAGAGTCTAAAATTGGTGGAAATTGTTCCAGAAGGATTAATGGAAATAGATATAAGAGAAAGATCTAAACTTCAGAATGGTATAATCAAAGTAGATAGAGGTGTTTCTTCATCTCTGTGTATAGGGGTGTTCAAGGAACATTTATACCTTGGTGTGAGGGCTGCTGAGTCCTTTTCAGGACTGCATTTCACCTTTGATGTCCACCTGAGCCACCTAAGTCTTCCTTGTGACTCCAAGAAGCTGTAGTATGCACAGTGACTACATCATGATAAACCATTTAGGCGGGTGGGCTAAGCCAGGTTGAGGTTACCTGAGGGAGTCTCAAACTCATTGGGTTGTGGGGGGTGGGTTTCTACCCCAAGTATGTGAAGTCTTCCACTGATGGAATGGGCAGAAGAGAATGGCCTTGAAGCCAGCTGAAATAGGTGTTATGGAGTTCCTAAGGCTTAGACATCAAAGACAGCAAGGTCATGCACTGCATATAGAACCATCATTAGTTATCTCTACTCTGTCTTGCTATACTGGATCATGGTGACTTTGGAAGAGAGAGTGAGGCAGATGGCATCATGAAGCTCTACTTCAGTTAAATTTAATTTAGGGGGCAGCTAGGTGGTGTAGTGGATAAAGCACTGGCTCTGGAGTCAGGAGTACCTGGGTTCAAATCCGGTCTCAGACACTTAATAATTACCTAGCCGTGTGGCCTCAGGCAAACCACTTAACCCCATTGCCTTGCAAAAAAAAAATTCAATTTACACACATCACAAAAGACATCACTCTTAACCATTCCTCAAAGTCCTGTGGATGACAGGCAAGTCATGAAGCAGCAGGTACGGATACACTGGGAACTGTAGTCACATCCCTGTACACAGATAGCCCAGGTAATAGGGTTGTTTCCCCACTGAAAGCAACATTGGGATTCCACAGCCCCCCGGGTGACTGAACAGCTCCCTTAAGGATTGCACTGCTCACCTCCTGATGTGAAGAAAGGATTAGAAAAGGTGCCCTACAAATTGTCTGCTTATCCAACTCTGGTGGCAGGTGGAACCCCACAGTGAAGTTCTGACTCAAAAAAGTCTACAAAAATTTCAGATCCAATAGACCTGGAAGATGAACAGCTCTTGTTGCAAGAGAACTCAGCATGTATCTTATCTAAATAACAGCCAAGGCTGACAAATGAAGGTCAGTTTATTGATGCAGGAGCTGGATACATGGTTTTCTGGAGTAGCCAGAGTGAATGGGAATGCTGTGAAGCTGGAATAGGTTTTGCAATCAAAACCAATTTATTCAGCATTCTTGAATGCCCTCCTCCAAAAATGGATGACAGGTTCATGACAATTATATTTCCACATCCAGGAACACCATACAACCATAATCTGTGCCTATGCTTCCACAATGATGAACACTGATGAAGTTAAACAAAAAGTTTATGAAGACTGGGAATACCTTATTGTCAATGCATCAAAAAAAGGACAAGCTTATAATTCTGGGAGACTTTAATGCTAGAGTGGGCTCGGATTACCTGACAGGGCAGGGAGTGCTTAGGAGGAATGAAATTGGAAATAGTAACAGAAAAGGTCATCTACTAATGAAGAATTGAATATGTCATCATCTTCTCATTACAAACACTGTCTTCCATTTACCTAATTGCAATAAAACTCCCTGGATGCACCCTTTGTAACAAAAATTGGCATCTAATAGACTATGTGATTTTAAGGAGAAGGGACAGACAGGATGTGAAAATGATCACAGACTCATCATCTCTAAGCATAATATTCACAATCATCCCCTTCTCCAAGGCAAATGGATTACTAGAATTAATGTCAAAAGATAAGAGTGTATCTGAGTAGACATAGTTTTTTTGCTAACTTGGAGCAAAAACTGAATTACTCAGTATTGATGGATCCACATTGATTAACAATAGGGACATAATCTTAGAGAGATGGGATGAACACTTCCATACTGTTTTCCATCTGATGTACAGCAATGCATTTGTTCATCTGGTCCAGAACACTCACAAACACCAGGACTGATTTGATGAAAATTATGGGGAAATATAGAAGCTGCTAAATGAAAAATGAGAATTCCACAGGTTTTACCAGAAGGATAGTTCATCCATTTCTAAAAAGGCAGAATTTAATTCCATAAATAGAAAAGAAAAAGTGAAGTTAGAGAGATGCAGGATTCTTGGTTCAGTAAGAAGGCAGAAGAAATTCAAATTTTTGCAGGCAGTATTAACATGCTTTTATGATTCCCTGAAGGCTATTTATGAGCCAAAGACATATAGTGCAAAACAATTGCTCAGTACTGATGGATCCACATTGATTAACAATAGGGACATGATCTTAGAGAGATGGGCTGAATACTTCCATACTGTTTTTAACATAGAATCATCAATCAATGCAGAAGCCATTGACCACTTACCTCAAGTTGAAGACAATCAATCCCTAGCTGAAGTTCCAACTGAAGAAGGTTTGAATGCGATTAAGCTCCTTTCAAGTGGCAAAGCACTTGGTGCTGATGCTATTCCAGCTGAGATCTATAAGGGGTGTGTGTGTGTTTGGGGGGGTCCATTGCTCATCCAAAAACTGACTGAAATTTTCTAGGTTATATGGTATGAAGAGATTATCCCCCAAGAATTCAAGGATCCCTCCATTGTCCATCTCTGTAAAGACAAAGGGGATAGATCGTCCTATGACAAATGTAGGGCTATTTCTCTTTTAGTCATTGCTGGTAAGATTCTTGCCAGAGTCATTCTCAGTAGACTGATCCTTTACCTGGAAGACGGTCACTTCCCTGAGAGCCAATGTGCCTTCAAAAAGGGGAGAGGAACAGTTGATATAGTGTTTGCTACCTGACAACTACAGGAAAGTGTCAGGGAAAGAATAGAGGTCTGTTATACATTTGGAGATATGACCAAGGTCTTTGATAATGCCAGGCATGAGAGTTTATGTAAAATTATGTCAAAATTGGTTGCCCAGACAAGTTCACCAGTATTGGACATCAATTTCATGATGACATGCATGTCCAGGTTCTGAATAGTGGATGATACTCTTGAGATTTCCCAGTCATTGATGGAGTGAAACAAGGATATCCTTGCTTCCATATGTTTTATTTGTTTTTTTTAAAAAAAATATTTATTTATTTTCCTCCACTTGTTCATGCATAGTTCTAAATTACAAAATTTTCTTTTACCCTCCCTTCCCTCCCCTCCCCTCCCCTCCCCCCCTCAGCAAGGAACAGTCAGGTTAGCATTTCACATATATATTTTGTTAATTAGTAATTTTCAGCCTGAGGAATTAGGATTATGTGAAAGAGATACATAAGAGATAAATTTTATAAAGTGTCCATCAGATTCAGAAAGGTTGTTTTTTTCTATGTTTTGTTTTTCTTCCTCTGGTTGGGGATAATATAGTCCATAGCCAGTCAAATACAGTAGTCCTGGCTCTCTGGACTGCCAAATAGAGCTGCTTCCATCATTTCACAATGTTGTTGTTAATGTGTACAATGTTCTCTTGTTTCTACCTTTCACTCAGCATCTAGAGAGGCATTCCATGCTTCTCTAGAGTCTGACCCTTTATGATTTCTTATAGAACAATAATATTCCATTAGTATTCATATACCATACCATATTTTTTAGCATGATGTTTTTTCAACTCTGACTGAGCATGAATATGTCCTCAAGGTCAGCTTTTGCACTGATGGCAAATTCTTCAACTTGAAATGGCTATAAGCCAAAACCAAAATGAAGGGAGTGTTGATGCAAGATCTTCTGTTTGCAGATGATTGTGCACTCAATACAGTCTCTGAAGCTGGGATGCAACAAAATATGGATCAATGTTTGTGCTAATTTTGGTTAAAATCAACACTAACAAAACCCAAGTGCTCCATCATCCATATATGGAACCACTGATTTCAGCAAATGCAGAAGTTTACTGTGGACAAATTTACTGACCTTGACAATGTCCTTTCCAGGGAGTACACATGGATAACAAGTTTGACACTTCCATTGTCAGATCTAGCTCAGTATTTGGGAGGCTCCAAAAGAAATTATGGGAGAGAGGAGGTATTAGACTGACTACTAAGATGAAGGTCTACAGAGCTGTTGTGCTGACATCAGTGCTATATGCCTGTGAAACCTGGACAGTCTACCAGAGCCATGTCAGGAAACAGAATTGCTTCCATTTAAATTATCTTAGGAACATTCTGAAGATCACCTGGCAGGAGAAGATACCAGAGTACAACTATGATGGGCTGAACACACTGTTAAAATGCCAGATCTACACTTGCCGAAAAACTATTTTATGGAGAGCTCACACAGGGTAAGTGCTCACAAAGGCATCAGAAGAAGTGATACTGAGACATCCTGAGTAACTAATTGAAGAACTTTAGAATTGATTGTACAGCATGGGAGACACTGAAAGAGGACTGCCCAGAACAGCATACCCTCATCAGTGAAGGTCCTGTACTCTATAAGAAAGAGAGAATTGAAACAGTTGAAAGGAAATGTGATATATAAGGTTAGAGCACCCACCCCAGGTGACCACATGAACTATTTGTGCCCGTTCTGTGCTAGAGTTCCGAGCTCATATTGGTCTGATTAACAATATTCAGATACATTGTAATTTGTCTCAAATAGTGATGTCATTTTGGTTCTCTTCAATAATGAAGGACAAGAATCAATCAACCAACCAACCAAAATGTGTAACTCTGGGAAAGCCATTTAACCTCTCTTGCCTCAGTTTCCTCATATGTAAAATCATGAAATGAGATAACAAGTGCTTTGCAAAGTAAATTAAATTGCAATATAAATTAATAATAATTACCATTATTATCATTTTAGCTCAAATCTATAATTATACCATCAATATGAGGAGAAAGACTTACTTTTAGCTCTTGAGGAGGGGCTAGTAATCAGGAAAGATTTCATGGAATAGATAGCACCTGCTCTAATCTTTAAAGAAAGAGGAAAATTGCAACAGATTTATGAAGGGTATATATTCAGGGTACTGGATCAGTGATGGAGCCATCAAGGGAAAAAACACATCAGGGAAGAATTTTCCTAGGATATAGAATGGAAAGGATTAGAGGAAAATAGGGATAGAAAGGAAGAATCAGACTAGAGGACTAGGGTCTTTTTTTTAATGATTTCCTTCTAGCTTTTTTTTCTGAAAGATTTCAATGATTTAATAAATACACTTGCCAACTATCCCAGCATATTATGATACTTATCAGGAAACTTGACTAATTCTGAAAGTTTTTAATACCCCACATATCCTTTATCTGCTTTATTTCAATAGTCATTTTCATTTTATTATTATGATTCTTTCTTCTTTTCTTTATCAGCTTCTGGTACTTTTGGGACCCTCTAGCCATTTTCAAAGTTTACTGATTACTCAAATGCTATTTCCTTCCTAGCCCCACTCTTCTTTATTAGACTTTCATTGAAAAAAGAAAAACCAGCAACTGAATTTAGTATCTTGGTCATTTTGATCTTCATTGGTTTGTTTATATTAAATCTCATTTTTGTCAAGTCTTATCTTTCCAAATTTCCTCCTCATTTTCTTCTTTCCCTTTGCTCACATTATCTTAACTTCTGAAATCCATTTCCTTTCTTTATGATCTCTTGGTAAATAATTGTTATTTGGTTTATTTTCCTCAGAATGATTTTTATTGATTATGAAAGATTTTGTGTGCTTTTCAAGCCCTTGTCTTCTACTCAATTCCCAAGAGAAAGAAGTCATATTAGACTGCTTGATCTTTTAGGTTGTTTATGGATTATTTGAGCCCCATAGTGGTAGAATAGATCTGATACTGATGTCACATTTATAAAAATGGGCAACATCTCCCAGTCCTTATATCATTTTCAACTTTTACTCCCTCAGATTATTTTCAAAGCCAAATTTGGCTATCTCCAATTGACATTTTGACTGATAACATTTTCCCATTATTATTATTCACACTTGACCACCTTTGAGTGATGGAAGCCAATAGAGGATGATGTCTAAGCATGTAAGAAGCACCACCACCACAACAAAGTAAAAGCCTGTAAAAATACATTTGTCTATAGGATACCTATCTGGGACTTTCAAAACTCCCCTGAAACTGATATTGGTGGTGGTCCAGAAAGCTATTGTAACTGGAGACCATCTGCTCTTTTATCCTCTCAATACCAGATAATGAACTCCCGGTCATTATGAAGGTAAAAAACATAATCACAACATACAGGACACCAAAGGTGAAGGAAAAATACTGACCCCCTTCCATTTTGCTGTATCAAGAGGGGTATATATAATAATGCCAAGAAAGACTTGTTAGAATCTCAGGAACATAATTAGCTTTCTCTCAAACATGAAGGCCCCCTTGGCCAGAAGTCACTCTTTGAAAGCAGATGCATTAACTGAAAGGTTCCTCATTGTGGTCAGTCTTTTACTACTGGCAGTGTTACACTTCCCCTTTAAATCTAAGCTGATATTTCTGGCAGTAAGTGTCACACTCATCTCTAAATCTCCTCATATATATATATATATATATATATATATATATATATATATATGTACACTCATATAGGCAATACAATAAAACTCATCTGCTGACCTCAAACAGAGCACTCCTCTTATCCAATTGAAACCTCACATGTTACTTTGGCTTTGATTTGGATTCAATATTGTCTTTTACTATGTACCCTGATTGTAAGCAGCAACTGAAACAGCAGTTTTTATTGACAATTGACTTAGAGAATAAAATATGGGTCAAATTCTATGTGTCCAAATAAATGGAATTCTTTCATCCCACCCGTGTCATAGCCTCTAACTCAAAGCTTGATTATTTTTTAAGTAACCTCTTTCATGGCAAATTTTTACTGATGTAACTGTGATGTAACTTTCAAGAATATTCTGACTTCTCAGTTTTGCTATTTAACTCCTGTGATCTCGGGCAAATTATTTTACTTTTCTTGATTTCATACTCCTCATTTGTAAAATGATGGAATTGTGCTAGATAAGTTCCCTTCTCTCATTTGAATTAATTTTTAAAATTGATTTCTAATATTTTAGATATTTCATTTATTACTTGTATGTGGGTTTTTTTTTTAGTTTTTGCAAGGCAATGGGGTAAAGTGGCTTGCCCAAGGCCACACAGCTAGGTAATTTTAAGTGTCTGAGGATGGATTTGAACTCAGGTCCTCCTGACTCCAGGTGCTTTATCCACTGTGCCACGTAGCTGCCCCCAATGAGTATGTGTTGTTCCTTAAGAATGGGAAATAATGAAATGATTTTCTCTATATAGACTAACCTACACTTAATTATCCAAAATGCTTATATTTTCCCTTAAATTTCCATACTTGGCATATATTATTAAGCAACAATTTCCTAAATATATAATGGTAAGCTCTTCATTAAATCACTTCTTATTATTCAAATGATAAATTCACAATCCTGTATATTTGTGCATCCCATTATTATTAACAAAGCAACTTTATACTCATTCTTATCTGAACCTCTTAATCCAGTTGGATATTTAGCTATATATATATAGAGAAGAAGAATTTCAGGTTCAAGTTGAATATTTACATAGATGTCAAATGATTTTCCTGAAGAGTCAATCTGACTAGTCACTTTCCTTCTAAATAAATCTAATAGCTCCTTTTTGCCTCTAGGATCAGTGATAATCTTCTTTGACTTTTAAAATCCTTCCCCATCTCTGTTTTCAACTTTATCATTCCTAACTCCTCTTTCAACTGTATAACTCATCCAAATTGATATTCTTGTATTTTTTCATGTGACATTCCATCTTCCATCTCTTTAAGAGGATAAGAAAGATGTTGGGTTTTATAAAGGTCTTACAATGCCAAACAGAGGATCTTTTATTTAATTCTGGATTCCCCCTTTTCTCCAGGAAGCCTTCTTGGATTCATTAAATGCAAGGTATCAGCTTTATTCTTTCTATGGAAGGATTTGGAATTTGACAGTTATTTCTTTTCCCTGCCACAATTATAGTCTGACTATAGTTCAAATTGAACTCATTCCTGTCATTTCTTTTGTGGCTAATAACATTTAACTGTCTAGTAATATATTAGCCATATATCCTTTTTGTCCTAGGCATTTCACACATTGAGCTGTGTCAACTTTGTCTCTTTCACATTCTAAAGTACTGCAATAGAGGGATTTCATCAAGTCATTTTTCAATTCACCAATTATTTATTAAGTATTCATTGTCTGATCTTCAAGACAGAGTCTTAGGTGCTAGATATTTAGATTGTTTTAGGCACCACCATAAAAGGCAAAATGTTGGATTGACTGGGCCCTGACTTTGTCAGAAAGGTAAGGAGGAAGGAGTCACAGGAGCAGGCAATTTGAGCAATTGATAGGCAGAAAGACAGTGTTATTATCAGCTGATATTGAAAAAATGAGTGTTGAGGGACTCATATATATATATATATATATATATATATATATATAAAATCATAACACAATTCTTCCTTTCAATATTTTATTTTTAGGGTTTTTTTTGCAAGGCAAATGGGGTTAAGTGGCTTGCCTAAGGCCACACAACTAGGCAATTATTAAGTGTCTGAGGCAGGATTTGAACTCAGGTACTCCTGACTCCATTGCTGGTGTTCTGTCCACTGTGCCATTAGCCTCTATCCACTAGCCACCCTTCAATATTCTATTTTAATTCAATATTCTATATCCTTTTAAGGCAACATAATCTGCTTTGGAACTGAGTGGCAATAAAATCCTTCTCCCTCCTAACCTCTTCAATGTCCTGGTTGGATATTTGTTGCCTTTAGTGAGAGCAATCTGACCTCCCACCCATACTTTCCCACTCTTGCTCTTCATGTTGATAATTTTGTCTCATTGACCAAAGTTATGCATAATTTTTATATTAACCAGGTTTAATTTACATAAACACAAGTTTATAATATTGAAGCAAATTTACCCTGGGTCAAATACCACATCTTTTCCTTTGGATGATCTTAGCAGCACTTAGATTCTTTTAAAGTCCATCATCTACATTTTAAGAATTACTTTATCATTCCTCTTCCAGTAAGATCCAATGAATCTTTCTTAAGCATTTACATTGGTCCAGGTACTATGTTAAGCATTGGGGATCACTGATCAAGACAGACCTTGTCCTCTAGCAGTTTACAATTGAAATGGAGAGACAACACACAAAAGAGGCAGGCAGGGGTAGAGAGGAATAGAAGGAGTAGAACTACAGCAGATATCTGGCTTATGGGATGATATTTTTCCATGGAGTTGAAAACAGAGAGGATAGCAGATGCAAAGATGTGTAAGCTCAAAGTTCAGTTCCTGACCTCTATAAAGGAAGGCATTGGGAGGAATTTGGTAATTCACCCTACAGTAGTCCAACCAGAGTAGGTCTGAGTTATTGGCAGGGTGGTAAGTTTAGAAGTAATGAATTTATCCTGGGAGGAGTTTTTCCTTATCATTTCCCCCCAATAATAGCTTACTTCTCAAAGTACTTTCATATCCATTATCTTTCTTGATTCTCATAATCATGTGAATAAGAGATATTATTTATCCCCATTTTACAGCTGATGAAATTTATGTCCCAGAGCTTAAGTGACTTCCAATATTTAAAGATAACTTTCATGTGTGCACTAAATTTTTTCTTTCACAGGCTAAACATCACTGGTGCCTTCAACCATAACTACTGAAGTCCACAAAATAAAATTCTCACCACCATATTCCTCGATCATATCAAATGTGTCAGCATCAAAACTAGATAATTTTATAAATATAAATGAAATTTTAGAAGGTACATTACTGCTTGATTTACTTCTGCAACTTTCCATTTGACTTGCAGCTAAATCTATATGGGTCATTTCTCTCATTCAAAAGTGAATTCCTTTATAGCAAGGGCTGTCTTGCTTTTTTCTCTTTGTCCTGAGCACTTAGCACAGTTTTATAAGTTCTTTTTCAACAATTCATTCAACCAGGCTTTATATGATTTATTTTTGAGGCTCTTTATAATCCTTCTGATTTGATATTCTCTACTTTCTATTGTTCTTTATAACATGTGCTTCTCAGAATAGAATACAATATTTCAGATGATCTGACCAGTACAGAATATAACCTGATCATCACTTCCCTTATTGTAGTGGAAGAGTCTTTTACAATTGTGAAGAAATGAGTCAACTTTATACATACATATATATATATATATATATATATATATATATATATGTGTATGTATATATATATATTTATATATATGAATATATATCTCAGAACCAGGAAGACTTGGGGTCAAATCTTGTCATTGACATGTGTAGATACATGAGTCTCTCAAAATGAATAGTCCTCATTGAGTTTTGATCTCTTGGAAATAAATATGGATTAATCCTCCTAGAGTTTTCCTAATCAGGGACAAATATTGTCAGAATTTTGACTTTAAGAACTAGTAAAACAGAATTAAGTTAACAAGCATATTTATTAATATTTCTGTAAGTCATGGGTTATGCATATATGCATGTGTAGATGGGTGGAGGCCTAGCCAGAAAGCCTTACTTCTCCAAGATGGAGGCCTATTGTTGGCTTTAAATAGCCTGAACTATCAGAAGGCATGATCTGAAATTATACTTCCAGCTTGTCCAATCAAAGAAGGGTATGCTTTCCCTGCCCCAACCCCAAATGGTGCAGGGACAAGACAGCAAGAGTTTCCGAGGGAACTCAGGAGGGGCAGGTGGAAATGACATCAGACATTCCAGTAAAAGGAGTACATTCTTCTAAAAGACCTCCAAAACAATGGAAATAACTAGAGGGATTCTTGATGGGATTAAGAAGGCAAGTCTTTGTTTTGTTTACAATTGAAGGCATTTTCTCTAAGCACTCTTTTTCAATTGTTACATTGACTTGATTACCATGAGATCTTCTTTGCTATCTAAGTGAAAGTTTGATCTTGCCCACCAAACATTGTTCCTAGAGAGTCAAAAAAATGATTCTTAGAAAGGCAAAACTTGGTATTGGCTATGTGACCCTGGGAAAGTCACTTGACCTCTGTTTGCTTCAATTTCTTCATCAGTAAAATGAAGATAATATTAGAATCTTCTCCCAGAACTGTTATCTTATTGTAATTAAGACTGATATATGAGGTAATATTTGTAAAGTGCTAAGCACAATACCTGGCACATCATAGGTACAATATAAATGCTAGCTACTATGATTTTTATTATGATAAGCCCAAGGAGATACCAAGCTTGAAGTAAGAATTGAAACTAGGGTAATTAGGGTGATCCCCAATGAGAAACTTTCTTTATAATTTACATTTGGCACTTTCTCTTCAACTTTTAGTTTTAATTATCTCTATCCATCCAGTATTAGCTTCTCTTCTGAGCTACAGGGATACATATCCAACTGCTTTCTGGGGATCTTGAACTAACTGGTCCTATAGTCACCTCAAACTTAGCATATTTAAAGCAGAAGTTATCCTCTTTTTCCCAAAACCCATGTCTTTTAACTTCCCTTTGCAAGTCAAATTTCAAGCCTGAAATATTTTACATAAAAACTTTTTAATTGGTAGAAAGAATGATGACTCAGTACTGAATGTTTGCATAGGGGACAGAACTGATATGAGAGATTTGGAGAAGAGAGACATTATTTATTCTTCATTGAGAGAAAAGCATATATGGTTCCAGATTCTCTTTGGGACTAGCTCTAATGTATGTAGGAAGTAGGCAGCTCCTCAGCAAGACCTTGATTTTCATACAGCTTTCCTTGAGATTTTGGGACATTTCCTGTTGAGTTAAGAGTGGACTCATTGTCCCTGTTATGTGAAATTTCAGCTAACTCCTATCTAGAGCATTCATGCACTCTTTTCCATTTTCTGCTATATTCAAATTTTTAAGACTTCTTTGTTTTATGCTTGCTATCTGTTCTGATAACGGGGTTTACTTGACATTTACTAATTATGGTGTCCTTTGTGTAACTAACATTTTGTGGGAAAGAGCCAGGCTTGTCAATGTAAGTTTGGGACCTCTTCCTTTAAGATATTATAGTCAGGAATTAGCTAGCTAAGTACTCTAGGCCAGTTCAACTCAATTTAATTAACATTTATTAAATGCTTACTATGTCTTCTATGATAAGTATTGATAATATTAGTCAGGAAAAGAAAGTTCCTGTCCTCAAGGAGCTTACAATTTAATGAAGGAATACAGAACACAAAAGGAAGCCAGAAAAAGGAGATCAAACTAGAAGGTTGGGGGTGGGGTAGATTTTATTCTGTGAAATTCAAACAAATTAATCTGAACTTGGAAAATGGAAAGTAATTTGGAAAACTCAGATCCAGTCCTCTATGAATGAAAGCTTTGAAAGGAGTTTAATGCTCTACTCTTCAACCTTCAAATCAAAGGGGAGAGGAAATTGAAGGAGTAGGAAATGTGTTGAATATCCAGTATGACAATGAGATTTCTATTGATCAATTGATCCTGGGAGGGGCATTTTTACCCTGCAGACCAAATCGAGCAGAGCTGCACCTGTAAAGTGTAGTCCAACATCAGTCAGGGAGGGACACAGGCAAATATAATTTTAGTTTGATATATTTTTTTATAGAAAAGAACTGCAAGACAATTTTTGGGGCAGCTAGGTTGCACAGTGAGTAGAACACTGACCCTAGAGTCAGGAAAACAAATCTGACCTCAGACACTGAATAATTACCTAGCTATGTGACCTTGGGCCAGTCATTTAACCCTATTGCCTTGCAAACAAAACAACTAAAAAAATAAGAAAAAAAAAAGAAAGACAATTCTTGTAGTCATTTTGGCTCCTTTCAAAGGCAAGAATCAAAGTCTCCCTTGGGGAAGGATCAACAAGATTTCAGATTTACATAGTTATATGCATATTAGTTAGGTAGCTTATTTATTATTTTCAAGAACAACAGCATCTTTCCAGGCATTTGTTTCCAACCTTAGTTTCATTTTTGGATTCCTTCCTCATTTTCACTCTACTTATCCAATCTATTACCAAATCTTTTCATTTATACCTTTACAAATTCTCTTCTATATGTCAGCTTCAGTCCCCTCACATAACCACCACCTTAGTTAATGTTTGCATCAGTTTTCACTTGAGATATAATTGTAATAGGCTCTGAATTTCCTTAAGCTTCCTTCTATTCCAAGTTATCTGGTGTTCCAGGTGATCTCCCATCCAAGTACTAGTGTGTGACCTTGGGCAAATCATTTAACCCTGATTGCCTCCCATCCAGTATCATCCTGATTCATATCTGGACATTGGACACAGATGGTGCTGGAGGAGAAAGTGAGTTTGGTGACTTAGTATAGCATCCCCTCATTCAAATCTAGTTCATAGCTTATCATGGCATCAGTTCCCTGATTTTGTGGTCCTCTTTGAGAATGAAGGACAACCTCCTCCTCTTCCTCCTCTATATAATCACCAAGTTAATTTTCTAAAATGTTAGTCTATTTAAAGAGCTTGAATAGTACTCTATTATCTCTAGTTTCAAATATAAAGTCCTCTATTTAATTTAATTTAACCCCTCCCTAACTCTCCAATCATTATTATTTCCTCCAAGAACTCTATGATCCAACTACACTGCTCTACTTGCTGTTCATTGAATGTGACATTCCATCTCTGAATTCCTTGGCTTTATGTTGTTGTTCTTTATACCTGTAATGCTTCACATCCTTATAACCTATTAGTTTCTTTGACATCCTTTAAGATGAAGATTAAAGTTTGCAAACAAATAAGAGAGAGGATATTATGGAAAGTAAAAAATAATAATTCATGAAGTTAAAAAAGCTTTTATACAAAAAATCCCCAATGAAGCCAAGATTAGATGGAAAAAGAAAACTGGGAAGAATTTTGCAGTAAGTTTATCTGATAAAGGCCTCATTTCTAAATTTTATAGGGAACTATGCCAAATTTATAAAAATAAAAACAATTCTCCAATTGGTAAGTGGTCAAAGAATATGAACCAGCAGTTTTCAGATGAAGAAATCAGTTATCTAAATAGTCACATGAAAAAATGCTCTAAATCACTGTTAATTAGAGAAACACAAATTAAAACACCTCTGAGATATCTCCTCAGACCTATCAGATTGATTAACCTGAAAGAAAAGAAATATGACAAATTTTGGAGGGGATATGGAAAAATTGGTCCACATGCACTTTTGGTAGAATTAAGAACTTAGCCAAACATTCTAGAGAATAATTGGGAACTATTCCCTAAAACTGCACATTTTGGTCCATCATTATCTCTACTAGGTTTGTATTCAAAAGAGAACAAAGAAAAGGAAAAAAGGACAACTTTATGCAAAAATATTTAATCAGCTCTGTGGTAGTAAAAAATTGGAAATTGAAGGGGTGTCTGTCAATTGGGGAATGATTAAACAAGTTGTGGCATATGATTGTGATAGAATGCTATTTGTCATAAAAAATGACAAGTAGGATGATTTCAGAAAAACCTGGGGAAACTTCTATAAACTTATGTGAAGTGAAGTGAAGTGAAGTGAAGTGAAGTGAGCAGAACCAGGAGAAAATTGTACATAAAACAGCAATATTGTAAGGGTAATCAACTGTCAAATATTCAGCTACTCTGATCAAGAAATGATACAAAGTAATTCCAAAGAATTCATGAAGAAAAATGCTGTCTACCTCCGTGAAGAGAACTGATGAACTCTGAATTCAGATAGAAACATATATTTAACTTGACTATTTTGGAATTAATTTTGTTTGTGTTTTGGCATGACCTCACATATATAACAAATGGAAGTATTTGCCTTCTTATTGAGGGGAAATGGATGGAAGGAAGGAAGAGAATTTGGAACCCAAAATTTAAAAAATTGTTAAAAATTGGTTTACATGTAATTGGGAAATATTTATTCTGTTAAATAAATAAAAATGGTTTTAAAAAGATGGAACTTAAATGTCACCTTCTATAAGAAATCTTCTCCGTTTTTTGTGAGAGATAATCTTCCTGCTGGTCTTCTATTACATTCAGGTCCATCTCTTGTCATTCTGATCTTTATCTTGCCACTTTTCCTAGATGGCTCCAGAAGAGAAAGTAAGGTTGCTGACTTTGCACAGTCTTGCCTCACTTAAATTCAATTCTCTTGCAAGTCATGATTTTACTTTTTGATGTCATGGTCCTCTTCAAGAATGAAGAAAAAACAGCATGCTACTCTATGTATCTGATATATGCCTAGATTTTTACATGCTGTGTTCCCCATTAGAATGAGAGTTTCATGAGGCCAGATACCGTTATTTACCTTTCTATATCCCTAGTATTTGGGATGTCACTGGCACATAGTTGGTGCTTACTGCTTGCATAATGACTACTAGAGAAATGTATATAGCATTGAGAAGATAACTGATTTGCCCATGGTCCTATGTTTAATATATATAAGGAATAGGACTTGAACTTGGGTTTTCCTGATTCTGAGGCTTGCTCTCTCTCCACTATTCCATGATATATTTCAGAGTAAATGCTTAAAAAATTTTGTTTGAACAAATAAATGTACCACTTCTTGTATTCTTTTCAAGCCACAGTTTAAAATTTTCTCTGAATTATAGGCACTATTTAACTCATAAACCATACTTAGATTTTATTTATTAACATCAACTTAAGAACTAAGAGATAATTTAGATTGTAATGAAGCACTAGGGTGATTTCTGAGTTTTGATCCTGATTTATCTAGCTAAAGAACCATTGCTCCTTGAAAGTTCAAGTTGGTAGTTTGCACAATTAAAATAAATGAATCTAATCCATTTACTGAAGCTATTGAACAACAGTATTTATCTTTGGCTGAGTGTTGGCAGTGCTTCTGTGTATGGTTTTTCCCAGTGTGTTTTTTTTAATGACTACCTCTTATGATTCCAGGTATATTGCTATGAAGTCTAGTCTTTTTGAATTATGGCACCTTCAATTTACCCTCAAAGAATTACTATTAATAAGGAATAATGCCTAAAATCCACAAATGCTTCCTTCTGTCTGATGCACTGGAAGGCTCATCATTTGCATTTTTATAGTCCTTCAGAATGCAGTATACAGGGTTATGGGATCACAGAATTATAGAATGCTAAAACTGGAAGGGATGTGAAAGATCATCTAATCCTATCTTTCATTTAAAGAGGAGAAAAATGAGGTCCAGAGAAATCTAGGAGGATTAGTAAAATTTGAGAGTAAGTAGAATGAATTGGGGCCTTTCAACTTTTCCATAACCCTAGATGAAAAGCAAGACCAAATTTTACCTCACTTCAATGACCTCATGCGAACATCGCCAAAGCAATTCAACAAAAAGGTTTTTTGGAGAATAGGGGTCTGTGGATTGAGTTTAGGTCCTTCTGTAGTTAGAGTTAAGTTCAAAAGTCCCTGGAATGAGTGACAAATTAGCCATATACAATCTATTCTAAAGAGTCTTATTAGACTTTTCATTCTAAATGAGGGAAAGAGTAGATAAAGTAGGAAAATCCATGGACATGGGATTACAATTTTAAAGTTATCTGTTCATCCCTCAGAATCATATCCCTTGATTTTCACATTCATACTGTTGTTTACTGCTCTGTAGATTCCACAGATGTTAATGTGGATGCTGGCAATGGGCATTTTCTATTTGAAATGAATTCCAGTGGGAAGCCAATCTTGATTTTGCAAAGGCTTCCATCTTCTGTGAGGATAGTTCCACAATGATATAAACTCAAACCAATGGAGACAAAAACTCATCTATCATTGCTACTTCATGAAAAAAATATCCAAAACTTTTTTTGATTCTTGATCTATCCTCCTTTTCAAAGACTAAAGACCTTTTGTCTTTAGTTTTCTCTGTGGCCTTTTCTTCCTGCTTTGCTGAAGAATGCCTTGGATTACTCCTCACTTTGTTCTCAAAATCAATACATTGGACTTTTTATGCCCAGATGTTTCAGAACTGTTACAGCACACACTTTTTGTTATCAGTCATTGGGAACTAAATTATTTCCCATCTAGAGGGTCTCTTGGACTTCATGGTCTCCAGAAACTCATCACCCTGCAACATGAATTGAGATTTATAAGCCATATCATTTAAGATCATTTCCTACTCTTACTCAAAGACCCCATCTTACCCCTGAACTAAGTTTTCTTCTCCTTTCCTTTTCAGATTTGCTTTATGTGTTGTCTACCCCTATTTGAATGTAAGCTTATTAGGATTGTTTTATAATGGGTTTTTTTTTTTTTTGGTATCTTGAGAAGTGAGCCCAATACCTGACACAGTATTTCCCTTAATAAATGTTTAGTGACTCTAACTCTGATTGACTTCTGGATAAAACAGAGGTAGTTAGTATATTTACTTATAGGTGCAACAAACATGTCTATGAATTATTTTAGAAAATTTCCTCCTCTCCTTAACTCCTTTCCCAGGACTTATATGCTTTAGTTGCTGCTAGATATATCTAGAAGTGACAAATGTCTATATCCTGGTTTAGTATTTAAGGTAGTCAAAGAGAATCCAGGATCCTGATGCTTTAACAGATGCTTTGATGGATTCTCTGATTGTTGCTGGTTCAACTGTGATATTGACCAATATTTTATTTAGCTAATTCCAGCAATTACCCCCTTCTCTCACTTCCCCATCACTTGAACTAGCAGATAGTTACACTCAGGCACACTGTAATATCCTTATAGATGAACTACTTTGTATTTTAAATTAGTTATACATATATATATATATATATATAAACATATATGATACATGGCATATTTATATGCTATTAATATCTATATTATCCAACACATAAATAAGAGCTATCAGTTTAGATATTGATAGAAAAGGCATTTATTAACTTTTTTTTTTTTTTACTATTTGTTGGGTATTATGATAAATACTGAGACTACCAGAAAACCTCAAGAAAATAAAACTACTCTTATGGAGCTTATATTTTATTAGGGAAAGACATAACTTAAAGTGTAGCTTAGTTTTAAAAAGGGGTGCAATAGGGTAACTGATATGAAAGGGGAACTGAACTGAAAGTGAACTGGAAGTCAGCTCTTGTCTACCATTCATCAAGATAATGAGTTCCTAGGGAGACTCGCAGATCAGCCAGCATTTGGTCTGGAAGTGTAGCAGATGAGAGTGAGGAAATAAAGAGAAAACATTGTTTAAAACCATGCTCTCATCATGTTGATCTTTTCTACTCAATTTTGATGTTGTTATTTCTTGCCAATTCTTGTCATTATGTTTTTTTTGGGAAATATAGTCATTATTTTTAAAGCCAAGAAAAAATATCCCAATTTCATTTTTGGGATATGTCTAGCAAAACCATAAACTTTCAGAATCCAATGAAATATTTCTTTATGATTTTATAATCTGTACATTTTCCCCCCTCCTCCCAACTCCCACTTTTTAATGCCCAGGAAGTTTTTAATCCTTATTCATTGATAATTGTAGGGCTATAGAATCAAATATCATGGAAGCAAAAGGACATAATGAAAAGACATATTTTGGGCATAAATAGGCTTCATGTTATCAATGCCAACTTTAAAATGAGGAGTAGGGAAAAATGTCTCATCCATGTGACAAATGATCAGAAAAAGGAGGTAAGTTAGACTTGTGTCACAATTGAGAGCTAAGAGATAAAGCAGTCTAAATATTACAGTGGCACTTCTAGTATGCAAAGTTGAAGCAGGTATTCTTAACCTAGGGTCAGAGAACATTAAAAAAACTTCTGATAACTATATCAATATAATTGGTTTTATTTTTTATTTTATTTTAAATATTTAAAAGCATGCTTCTGAAAAAGGAATAGGCTTCACTGTGCTTCCAAAAGGGTCTATGGCACACACAAATAAGTAAAAAAGCCAACTTAAAGGAGTTTTTCTAGTAGATTGAGTTGACAACTTGAAGACAATTTAGAGGAGAGCAAGGACAAAAGATACTGATCTATTTTAATGGGTTATTGAAGAGAAATGCCCATATTGATGAAATATGATATCTTTAAAAGGATACACCCCAAGATGTACTATGAATTCCATACATTTGAATTCAGCCACAAACCTCAGGTTTCCAAACTCATTTTCTATTTTTTTAAAATTTATTTATTTAACATTTTATTTTTCCCCAGTTACAAATTTCTAACATTTGTTTTTAAGAAGCTTATTTTTGTGAACAAGATAACATTCACAATCCTAAGTGAGACAAGTGTACCACACATGACTCCATATGGGAAAGTAGTACTATTGCTGCTGGAATCCTACCCTATCATGGCCTCCAAAGTAGAACACATAATGTATATTAAAAGAAATAAACTTATACATATATGGATAGAATAATGGGTAGAACCTCTTCTTAGGTGATTTTAAGCCTGGAGAGAACAGGCACACTCATCTAGAAACATGAAACTATGTTATTAAGCCTTTGAATATATTCATTCATTCAACCAACCAATGTATTATATAGATGGTAAGTGACCTAGAAATTTAGAGTCAAGTATGACTTCATAGAACAGGGAGGGACTCTAAAGCTGGTAAGTGTGGATACATTTCAGGATTCAGTGAATTTGAATAGACAAAAAAAGTTTTACTTTCAATAAAGTCTACCAAAAATTCATAATTTCCTTCAATTATCAATATTTTTGATATTATCAACTATTTTTCTCAAATCTAAGACACTCAGAAAAATGGTTATGAGCTGGTTCTTGAATAAGAAGGATTTGATTAAGAAGAGCAGAAGGAAAAAAGTAATTTTCATTTGGGAAAGCAGCATGAGAAAGTTGTATGAATGAAAGAAAAGTCAAAGGGGTTGGGTTCATAGATCTTTTGTTACAAAATATCTTCTTAAGAATGCTTTGTAAGTTAACAGTAATTAAATGATGGAATCATTCTGGAGACCATTTTGTAATTATGCCCAAAGTTAAGTGTTCAGAACCAAGAGAACATTGTACACAGTAATAGCAATATTGTATGATGAGCAACTGTGAAGGACTTAGCTATTTGAAGAGCAGGATGATTTTATTTTATTTTTTCACAATTTATATTTTATTTTATTTTTCCAATTACATGTTAGGAAAGTTTTTCAACATTCACCCACATGCATATGCATATTTATAAGTTACATAATTTTCTTCCACCCTCCCTTTCCATGTCCCTTCCCTTAATGGCAAACAATCTGGTGAACATTGTTCATGTACATTTGTGTTTAACATTTTTACGGACTAGTCATCTTCTGTGTGAGGAATTAGGACTAAGGGAAAAGAAAGAAAACCATGAGGAAAAAAAAGAAACATAAAAGAAAATTTAAAAAAGTGAACATAGTGTTCATTCAGATAGTGTAGGTTTTTCTTTGTTTTGTTTTATTTTGTTTTTCTTCCTCTGAATGTGGATAGTCATATTCTTAACAGGTCTCCCAGTGTTGTCCTAGCCCTCTGAACTTCTGAGAAGAGCTGCATTCATCAATGTTGATCATCTCACAATGTTGTTGTTAATGTGTAGAATGTTCTCTTGGTTCTGTTCCCTTCACTCAGCATCAGTTCCTGTAATTAGTTCCAGGCTTTTCTAGAGTCTGATAGCACTCTATAACATTAATATATCATAACTTGTTCAGCCATTCCTCAATTGACTGGGCATTGATGGACATTCCTTCAATTTCCAATTCTTTGCAACTACAAAAAGTTGCTGCCATGAATATATTGTAACATGTGGGTTTTTCCCCATTCTTTATGATTTCTTCTGCTTTAGGCCTAATATTGGTATTGCTGGGTCAAAGGGTATGATCAGTTTTATGAGCAGGATGATTTTTAAAAAAAAATTTGGGAAGTCATATAAACTGATGCTAAATGAAGTGAGTAGAAGTAAGAGAAGAACATTGTACACAGTAACAAAAATATTGTATGATGATCAAACATTTCCAAGATAATTCCAAAAGATATGAGGAAAAGTACCATCCAACTCAAGAAAAAGGAGACTGAATGCATATCTGAGTATAATTCTTAAAATTTTATTTGACTCATTTTTTGATTTGTGCTGTCTTTTGCAACATGAGTCTTATGGAAATATGTTGTGCATGAGTTCATATATCTGATCTATATCAAATTGCTTACTTTCTCAAGGAGGTGAGAGGGAAGAGAGAAAAGAGAATTTTGAACTAAATTTAAAAATATAATTGTTAATTTTTTATATATAATTGAGAAAAATAAAAGAAATGCTTGGGGGGAAACAACAACTTCAACATAGCTGAGTTAACACAATATAGTAGAATTTATATATGTTGATATTTGTAGTATTTTGAATACTGCAATTTGGGACCATAATATTGTTGAGAAGGATGATCTAGCTTCTTTAAAGTAATGATGATGATGTTGATAACATTTACATAATACTTTGTTTGCAAAGAACTTTTACAAATATTATCTTATTTTATCTTCACTCCAACCATATTAGGTAGGTCTTCATTAAAGATAAGGAAACTCAGGCATAAAGATATTAAGTGACTTGGCCAGTCTCATGCAACCAGAATAAAAATGCAAGTTTTTCTGGAGTCATTTCCCATCTTCCATCCACTCTGGTTTTTTTTTTTTTTTTTTTTTTTTTGCAAGGCAAACAGGGTTAAGTGGCTTGCCCAAGGCCACACAGCTAGGTAATTATTAAGTGTCTGAGACCTGATTTGAACCCAGGTACTCCTGACTCCAAGGCCAGTGCTTTATCCACTACGCCACTACGTCACCCCCCATCCACTCTGTTTTAATAAAAGTTTGGGTGGGCAGATGTGATGCTTTGTAATACTTAAAGAATAACAAAGATTTGCCCTTGGAATTGGTATTAAGCCTTGAGATGTAATTAACAACTCAATTAGGTTATCTTAATACTTACCAGGTATTATATAGCTGAGAGAAATTTTGTAGAAGTTTCAAGATATGTTGAGAGGATGCAACAGTGAGGAGTCCTTGGCTAGTGCTGGATCCTGCTTTTGGGAACGGGGGAAAGAAGGAAGCATAGTAAGTAGAACTACTTTGATAGGGGAGATAGTGAGAAATCACCCCAAACAAACTTCATATTTCTCCTAGAGCTGTAGATAGCATCTCTTTAACTAATCTAAGGGTTGATTCTTGTGGTCTATTTCTATAGATAGTGCCACTGGTAAAAAAGGATACATACTTTGGCTTGGTTCCTTGGACCTTTTTCAGTTTATCATCTGAGAATTCTTTGTGAAATCAGCTTTGGAGACAGCCCCCACATTACAGAAACCCTTTATTGAGATTACTATCCCAAAAGGATGTAATTCATATTTTTTTTCTTTTCCTGGGTTTGATTTTGAAGTTTTTATACTCTAAGATATTAATTTTAGTGTAGGTTCCAGGTATCCCTGAGAAAAAGATATATTCCTTTCTATTCCCATTCAATTTTCTCTAGAATTCGATATATGCTTAACTTTTCTAAAATTCTTTTTTTGAGGGGGAATTAGATTAATCTGAGAGGGTAAAGTTGTGATCCACCATTAGTATAGTTTTACTGTCTATTTCCCTCTATAATTCATTTAACTTATTTATAAATTTGGATTCTGTACTATTTGGAGCCTGTATGTTTATTATTTATATCATTTCAATATCTATGGCACTTTTTAGCAAGATATAGTTTCCTTATCTCTTTTGATTAGATTTATTTATTTTTTTGCTTTTTTGCGTTATCTGAGATCTCCAAGAGAGATGTCCCTTTTTTTTTTTTTTTTTTTTTACTTTAGCTGAAGCATTATATATTCTGCTCCAACCTTTTGTCTTTACTTGGCATGTGTCTCTTTGCTTTGGATGTGTTTCTGGTAAAGAATATATTGCAAGATTTTGGTTTTTAATCCAATCTACTATCTACTTCCATTTGGTAAGAGTTCATTCTGTTAGCATTAATTGATTACTTTGTATTTTCTTCCATCCCATTTCCCCCTGATTATTCTACTCTTGCTCCTTCTTTCACTTTGTCCATTCTCACCAGTGTCTTGCTTCTGACCACCATCCCCCCCAATCTACCTTTCCTTCTGTGAATATTCTACTTCCCTTATATCACTTTTCTCCTCTGATTCTATAAGATATAAGATAGATTTCTATACTCAACTAAGTGGGTATCCTGTTTCCTCTTTGAACCAATTCTGGTGAGAGTAAGGGTGAAATAAAGTATATCCCTCTATCATTCCTTCCACTATAATGGATCTTTTATGTGTCTTCATGTGAGATAATTTACACCATTCTACCTCTCTCTTCCCTCAGTGCAATATTCTTCCTTACACCTTAATTTTTTGTTGGTATCATTTTGAATGCCATCCCAACTATGTACTTTGTATTTGGCTTCTAATTGCCATAAAAGTGATAAAGTTCTTAAGACTCACAACTATCATTTTTCTTCGTAGAGATAAGTGGTTTAATCCTTTTTGGTTATTGTTTACCTTTTTATGCTTCTCTTGAGTTTTACATTTGAAACCAATTTTTTTTTTTTGGTTCAACTTGGCATTTTTTAAAAATCAGGAATGCTTGAAAGTCCTTTATTTCATTGACTTTCCATTTTTTTCCCCCTGAAAGATTACACTGTTTTACTGGGTAGGTGATTCTTGATTGTAATCCTAGCCCCTTTGCCTTCCAGAATATTTTATTCTAAGTCCTCTGATCCTTTAACATGGAAGCTGCTAAAATCTGTGCAATCCTGATTGTGACTCCATGTTATTCCAATTGTTTCTTTCTGCCTCCTTTAAGTATTTTCTTCTTGACTGGGAATTTTGGAATTTGAGTATAATTTTTCTGGAAGTTTTCATTTTGGGATATTCTTTCAATTTCTATTTTACTCAGATTCTAAGATATCAGGGTATTTTTCTTGACAATTTCTTAAAATATGATGTCAAAGCTCTTTTTTTTTTAGGTCATGGCTTTGAGATACTTCAATAATTCTTAACTAATTTCTCCTCAATCCATTTTCCAAATCAGTTATTTATCCATTGAGATATTTCACATTTTTTCTATTTTTATTCTTTTGACTTTGAGTATTTTTAATTTTCTCATGGCATCAGTAGATTTCATTTGCTCAATTCTGATTTTTAAGGAATGATTTTCTTTAGTGAACTTTTCTTCATCTTCCCATTTTCTAATTCTACTTTTTAAGGAGTATATTCTTCAGTGAACTTTTCTACATTTCCCTCCTTTTTTGTGCTTCCTTTACCAAGTTGACTCTTTTTTCCTTGATTAATTTGTGTCATTCTCATTTTCCCACCAATTTTAAAAATTTGATCTTTAATAATTCTTTTTGAGCTTTTCCAGGAATTCTTTTTTGGGTCTGCTTTCAAGTCACATTTTTATTTGAAGGTCTGTATGTAGTAATTTTGACAATGTTCTCTACTCAGTTTGTGATTTGCTCTTCCTTCCCTTACACCATTATAACTTTCTATGGTCAGTTTCTTTTCTTTGGTCCATTTTTCTACCTATTTCAAGACTTTTATTTTTATGTTAAAGATGGACTCTACTCATGGGATATAGATGGTATTGTCCAAACTGTTTTGCACCAGGGGTTTTGTATCTTGTCATTGGCTTGTTATATTGGGGGGCATGGTGTTTTGTCACTGAACTGAAGTGGGCTTGGGGTATTGCTGTTGGCTTGCTGGAGCATAGCCTGTTGTTGGTTTATTCCCAGTCTACTCATTCTAGATGGCATTCTTTTTCAATCTGAGTGAGACACACCTTTCATGCCAAACCTCTAAGTAGTCAGGCTAGAAAAAATTGTTTCAGGTCATCTTTTTGTTATTTCTGCCATTCCTAAATTCTTTTTTTAATATGTTAAATTATAATTATTTGGAGGTGAATTTGGGAGAGTTCAGGTGAGTTCCTTGCCTTACTTTGCTATCTTCCTTGCTTAATCTTAGTTTCTACATCTGTAAAGTGAAAACAATAAGTATTAAATATTTTTTCCTGCAGATAGGGTGTTGCCCCAACACTCTTTGAGTAGAGCTCCAACAAGATTTGTTCAACATGCCACAGCAGGTATCTTGATTTATGATTTAGTAGCCCTGTTTCTATGTTGACTTTGAAACTACTGATCTAAGCTTGCTTAACTGACTGATCATGAGTGATAGGCTTATATTTAATGCCAACTTGATTCATTACAAGAAAATAATTGTCATCTCTGTGATATGTAGAAGTGTTGAACTCCATCCCATCAGATAAGACTGGTCTTGCTCTTTTCTGTGTTAGATCAACCACTTTGAAATTGTATATGAAACTCATTCATGGTTGCAGAAAGTTTGTCTGAACCAGAACTTTTAGTACTTGAAAACTAACTTGGTAAAATCTTTTTTTTAATTGATATTTTATTTTTCCAGATACATGTTATAAAAGTTGTTCAATAGGCATCCATATGCATATTCATAGTTTAAGTTACATAATTTCCTTCCACACTCTCTTCCCACCTCACTCCTCTCAGCAGTGAACAGTTGTATGAACACATTTGTGTTAAATATATTTGCAGATTAGTCATTTTCTGTATGAGAAATTAGGATTAAGGGAAAGAAATACATAAGATAAATTTTTAAAGAAAAACCTCACAAAAATAAAGTGAGAGAAAAAGGAAAAAATGTATTTCATTCTATATTCAGATTCTATCAGCTCTGTCTCTGGGATGGATTGCATTCTTTATCATAAGTTCATCAGAGAGATTGTTTCTGTATTTTTTCCCCACAGTTGCTGTTAATTGTATTTCCCTCAGTCCATTCTTCCCCACTCCCATATATTCTATTGTCTCTCTCCTTTCACTTTCTTCCTCCTTAAAAGTGTGTTATGGGGCAGCCAAATGGTGCAGAGGAAAGAACACTGGCCCTGGGACCAGGAAGACCTAAGCCCAAGTCTCATCCCAGACACCCTACAACCACCCAGTCACATGCACCCAGGCAGTCCACCAAGCCTCACCACCCTGCAAAAAATAAAAGTATGTTGTATTTGACTACCCTCTCCCATCATCTTCCATCTCCTCTATCACTTATACCTTACCTCCCCCATCCTTTATTTCACCCCCTTCCTCTCCCTTTTCCTCTTGGGTAAGATAGATTTCTATACCCTATCAAGTGTGTTGCTTACTCTCTAAGCCATTGATGATGAGAATGAAGGCTCAATCATTCCTCTTCACCTTCTGCCTTTCTACTTCATTGAAAAAGCTTTTCCTTGACTGTTATATATTAAATGTTAGCCCATTTTACCTTTTCTTTCCCTTTCTCCCAGTACATTTTTAAAAAAAATTCATATTTTACTTGTTTTCCAATTATATATTAGTAGTTTCTACCAATTATTTTCTGTAATGTTTTGAATTTTACAATCTTTCCTCCACCCTCCCTTTCACATCCCTCCACAGAAGGCAGTCTGGCAACCTTTACATTGTTTCCATATGATACATTGATCAAAATTGAATTGTTGGGAGAGAAATCATATCCTTGAGGAGAAAGTAAAATATAAGAGTTGGCAAAATTATGTAGTAGTACAAAGGACATTTTTGTATAAAAACCATTGAAGGTAATAGACTTTGATCTTTTTTAAACTCCACAGTTCTTTTTCTGGGTACAGATGGTATTCTCCTTTGCAGGTGTTCTAAAATTGTTCCTGATTATTGCACTGATGGAATGAGAAAGTCTAATAAAATTGATCATCCCCCTCATGTTGCCATGGATCTGCTCATCTTGCTCATTCATCATCAGTTCTTGCAAGTCTTTTCAGGCTTCCCTAAATTGCCATCCCTCCTAATAGAATGATAGTGTTCTATAACATACTTATACATTCAGCATACATACATACATTCAGCCATTCCCCAACTGATGGACATTCACTTGATTTCCAATTCTTTGCTACCACAAACAGGGCTGCTATGAATATTTTTGAACAAGTGATGTTTTTGACCTTTCAGACAATCTCTTCAGAACAAGTAGAGTATTGCTAGATCAAAGGGTATGCACATTTTTATTACCTTTTGGGAATAATTCCAGATTGCTCTCCAGAGAGGTTGGATGAGTTCACAGCTCCACTAATAATGTATTGGTGTTCCAGATTTCCCACATCCTTTCCAACATTGAACAATTGTCCTTTCTGGTCACATTGGCCAATCTGATAGATGTGAGATGGTACTTCAGGGCTGCTTTAATTTGCATTTCTCTAATAAGTAATGATTTAGAGCAATTTTCCATATAACTATGGATAGCATTGATTTCCTCATCTGTAAATTGCCTTTGCATATCCTTTGGCCATTTGTTAGTTGGGGAATGACATTTTTTAAAAAATTTGACTCAGTTCTCTGTATATTTTAGAAATTAGTACTTTGTTAGAAATACTAGTTGTAAAAATTGTTTCCCAATAGTACATTCTTTTTTGACACATTGACTCCATCTTTATGAAATATTATGCCTTCATATTCTTCTATCTCCTGTGCCTTGTTCAGATATACTCCTACTAACACCTCTATTAATTTGGATGGTTCATATGAGTTATTAGTATCACCTTCCCATGGAGGAATACAAGCGATTCAGCATCATTAAATCCCTCATGGTTTTCTTTTCCTACCCACCCTCTCTTTGCTTTGCCCAAGTCCTATACTTGGAGATCATACTTTCTATTCAGTTTTGGTCATTTCAACAGAAAAGTTTGAAGGTCCCCTGTTTCATTGAATGTCCTTCTTTTCCCCTGAAAGAGGATATTCATTTTTGCTGAGTAGTTGATTCTTGGTTGTAATCCAAGCTCTTTGCCTTCTATAATATCTTATTCTAGGCTATACAAGCTTTTAATATAGTTGTTCCTAAATCCTGTGTAATCCTGACTGTAGCTTCATATTTGAATTGTTTCTTTCTGGATACTTGTAATATTTTCTCTTTGACTTGGAAGTTCTTGAATTTAGCTATAATATTCCAAGGAGCTATTTTGGGGGGGATCTCTTTCAGGAGAAGATTGGTAGATTCCCCCAATTTCTATTTTACCCTTTGCTCTTAGGATCTCAGGACTGCTGGATTATTGCTGGATTATTTCTTATAAAATGAAGTCTAGGCTCTTTTTCCTGGTCATGACTTTTAGGTAATCCAATCATTTTTCAGTTTTCTCTCTTGGATCTGTTTTCCAGGTCAGTTGTTTTTACAGTGAGATATTTCACATTTTCTTCTAGTTTTTCATTCTTTTGGTTTTGTTTTATTGTTTCTTGATTCCTCACAAATTCATCAGTTTCCCTTAGCTCCATTGTATATTTGAAGGAGTTGTTTTCTTCAGAGAACTTTCTTATCTCCTTTTCCATCTGGCCAATTCTGCTTTTTAAGCCATTCTTCTCCTCATTAACTCTCTGGACTGCCTTTTCCATTTGACTTAAACTGATTTATAACAAATTATTTTCTTCAGTTTTTTAACATCTCCTCAACCAAACTGTTGACTTTTTTCTGCTTTTCCTGCATCAGTCTCATTTCTCTTCCCAAGTTTTCCTCTACTTTCCTTATTTGATTTTCAAATTCTTTTTTGAGTTCTTCCATAGCCTGAGCCCAATTCCTAGTTTTCTTGGAGACTTTGGATACAGAAGCTTGGAATTAGTCTTCCTGGTCTGTGTTTTGGTGCTCCATGGGACCAAAGTAATTATCTATGGTTAGGTTCTTTTTTTTCTATTTACTGATTTCCCAAGTCTGTGCTCTGGTTTTGAGGTGCTTCTTAAGCCTTTGCGAGTTATTGGGACACCCTTCCCAAGGACCCCAGTTCCTTCAATGTCTTATGAAAGGCTCTGACTGTTCTCCTTCCTGTGCTCTGGTCTGTGGATGACCACAAGCACTCCCCTCTGCCCTGGAACTGTCAGGAGGGTCCCTGCTCAATGGCAACTGGGGTCTACAGATTGTGACCAGGGACTGAATATGGATATAGCACAAGAATTTTGTTCCAGGGATAGTGAAGAGACCTTGACAGTATCCCTCCACCCTCTTACCTTTCACTGACTGAGCACTCTGGAAGAATTTGTGGGGTGCTTCAGCAAGTCTGGTTCCATTTTAGGGGCCAGGGCTGCACTGAGGGCCACTAGCCTAGGCTCCATGCTCACTCTGGTGAGGTTTCTCACTGATCTTCCAAGATGTACTTGATGATCCCTGGGTTGGAAGGTCTAGATAATGCTTCAGTTGCCACATGCCCAGGTGTCCCCAGGGACCCAGGCATCCTGTTGTTCATTCACTCTGGCACAGCATGATTTTGGTTGAGCTTCTGCCTTCTCTGACCCCAGTGGAACAGAATCTTCCCACAGATCTTCCAAGTTACCTTGGGCTGGAGAAATGCCTCACTGGGTCTTTCTTTCTATGGATTCTACCTCTCCAAAATTTAGTTAGAGGCATAATTTTAAGACCTTTGAAATATCTTGAAAGTGAATCTCTGGGAAAACCTTCCTTTCTGCTGCCATTTTGGCTTCACCCTCTCTTCTCCTGTTTTTAAAAATAATTACTTATTTCTTCTGTCTTTCTTTTTATTTTATTTGATATAATTTTGGAGTCTCATAGATTCAGTGATTTCTATTTGTTCAATTCTAATTTTTAGTGTTTTATTTTCTTCTAATAACTTTTGTGTTTCCTTTTCCATTTGGTCATTTTTATTTTTTGAAGAGTTTTCAGTTGATTATTTTTATTTCTAAAAGAGTTGATTTCTTTGGCAGTTTTTTCATAATTTTCCTGCATGACTCACATTTCTATTTTTCTCATTTTTCTTCTTCCTCTCTTCTTTGTTTATAAATTCTTTTTAAAATTCTTTTATAAGCTTTTGGATTTGAACTTAATTCATAGACTTTTTTGAGACTACCCTGTGGGTAATTTTTCATTGTTTTCTTCTTCATATTTATCTGTATAGTAGCTCTCCATTGTGAGTGCTCTTTTAGGCTTTTTTGCTCATCTTAAAATGTCTAATTAAAATGTCTAAAATGTCTGAAATGCTAATCCTGGGGTATAGAAAGTATAGCCCAAGCTTTTTATGCTAGGGCTGGGATCTGCTCCCTGGCTTTGCATTGACCAAGATGTTGCCTGTGCAATTCAGGCCTTGCCTTTGCAGAGGTCTATTTCCTCTTTTATATCCAGGTTCTTTCTATGCAGTGGTTTGTTCCCAATCAGGTCCAATCTTTTACCATAGTATTCCCAGGGTTCAATCTTTGTTTGAGGTTGACACCCTCCCTACTGGCTTGCTAAATGACTGCTGGGGCCTATGCTGTTGTCAAACTGTCAGAACCTGGACTTAACTGTGGTTAAAACTCTCCAGCAGGCTTTCTGGCTCTCCTGCCTAGCTGGCCTTTAATTCCCCTTAAACTCAAAGAGAAAGACCTTCATTGAAGATCCTCCATGATGTCTACCATTGAAAATTTCTTTGGATCTTGTCTTTTTCATGCTGAGATCTGTAGCTTTAATGTCTATTCAGAGGCTTCATTTAGCTTTGAGTGAGGAAAAGCTCTGGGAGCATGCTAGCTTCATACTACCATCTTGACTCTTCTGGCTTGGGTAAAATCTTAAGAAAGTTTAGGATTGCTTGAGTATGTTCTCTCTCTTTCAGGAGGTGGGTGGCAAACTTCATCTTCATCAGTACTCTTTGAATAATAGTTGGTCAGTGCACTGAATTGAGTTCTTAAATCTTCTAAAGTTGCTTTGTCTTTCCATTGTTGTTGTTTCTCACTCTCATTTTCTTATGCATTTTTCCTCTCTTTATCCTCCATTTCTTTCTTCATAAAGAAGAAAATAGTGGTAAAAGAAGAGTGTTTATAGCAATCATCATTTGACTTAGATACAATTTATTTCTTCTCCCTTGCCACCCTCCTTTTTTAAAACTTTATTCAGTTGCCAGAAATGACATATTTTTCTTTTTTAAAAATCCATTGTAAAGTTGAAGTTTGCTTTGCTTATGTCTAAACTCTTCCTAAGTCAACCCACCTTTTTATTCTCATTTATGTCCTTTTTCTGCCACTCTTCTAGGTCCCTCCTGTTTTCCTCCAGTTAAATGTATTTCTATAACAATCTGTTAAGTGTGTGTGTGTGTGTGTGTGTGTGTGTGTGTGTGTGTGTGTGTATGTTAGTCTATATTGGCATGCATAAGCATGTATCAACTGCTTCAGTGGCAAAATTCAATCTATCGCTTCTTTGTGTAGTTTGCTATTTGCCACCCCAGATTATGTGAGAAAATAAGTTTTCCCCCTTTCTCCTTTTTCTCTAAATTATTATTTTTCCCTCTCCTAATACTTTCAAGATAATTGAAAGATAACAAGATCATTCCTGGAATCTTTAACTCCCTTTGTGACCCTTGTAGCCATCAGGGTTTTGAGGAAACACTTGCTTTTATCTCCTCTGAAAAGATAGTTTATCCTTGCATATTCCTTTCTGACTGCTTACTTTTGACTCCTGTGTCTGTATTTCAAAATACTTATTCAGAGATACTCTTTTGGTCAGGAATGCTTGGATATGCTTATTTCATTTTCTCTTGTGATATTTCACTCATTTTTGCTGGAAATTATATTCTTGGTTATAATTTTTGGCAGCAGCTGCCAAATATGTGATTCTAACTGTGACTCTTTGCTATTAGAATTATTTCCTTTTGATAGCTTACAGTGTTTCTTTCTTCCTATTTTAATTGTGGATTTTGTCTATGATATCTTTTGTAAATTTCTTTCATGTTTTCTTTCAGGAAGTGACTGGTCAAATCTTATATGGCCACGGGTAAGTCACTTAAACTTTCTGAGCTTCAGTCTCCCCATATATAAAATGGGGCTAATAATGGTATCTATTTCACAGAATTGTTTCCAATATCAGATAGGATAATATTTGCAGAGTCCTTTATAAATATTCAATCTTAAATAAATGAGTTATTCTTGTTTTAGGGAATATGTTTGATCATCTATAAAATGTGATAATAATAATGGAACTCATCTCACAGGGCTATTTTGAGAATCAAATGAGATTCTATAAGTGCTTTGCAAATATTAAGATATGATATAAATATGAGCAACGGTGATGATGATGATGGAAAAAATAAGGTACAGAAAGAACATTAAAAGACAAATGAAAATTTGCTTTTGGTATCTTCTTAATCTACTCTCTCCTCCTAAGTAGGTTTTCTTAAGAGCTTCAGTATCCTTCTACTCTTCTTTCTCATCCTCTTACTGTTGCTCAGATCTCTTGATTGTGTTGTCCCATCCCATAATTGCCTTGCTATCTCTGGCATTGCTTCATGTTCCAAAATAATCCTGTCATCTTGTCTTTCCTTTCTTCCATTCCTTCTTGTGCTCCTCAAAATTTCCAGTCTCTCAGTTTATTGTTTCCAGTTATCAGTCATGTTGGAAAGTATGATTAGGTGCTTGTATCATGCAGATATAGGCTTTATTGGGGCCACTGTTACCTATGCAAAAGAGCTGCAGACATTGCCAGTTTACTACATATCCTTTCCATCTAAAAGAGAGTAGACAGATATGGAAACAGATAATACAAAGCATATTACCCCCCCCGCCCCCAATTTTTTACTTTTCTAGATTTTTTTTTAGTTTTCCTATATTTTTATATAGGAAAATTTAAAAATTTTAAAATCCCTTCTGAAATCTCTAGCCTTTTAATTCAAGGTCTTTTACTCTTTGGCTCCACACTAAATTTCTAAATTATCTTTCATGACTTCCCTACATATAATCTATATTATATCTGTCATTCTTCAAGCATACAGAGCAGTTGAAAAAAAATCATAGGAAGAAAATACTCAGTGAGAATTCTTAACAACTAAGTAGGCACCAGTGATTGGTGAAAATGGGAGAAAAATGTGACAGGTGGATTATTATTGGAAAAAAATAAAAAAAAGAACTTGTGGGTTCAGAATTTTTTTCTCTTTTCTGTTCTCTGCAATTTCTGTGAGGAGTCCTAGAAATGAATATGCTCTTTTTAGAGCCAAGACATTGTGTGAGCTTCTCTTTGTAGTGCCTCAGAATGCCACTGTCCATCCAGTCTCTACCCTTTTATCCTATTTCAGAATAGAGGAACAAATGGGTAAGAAGTAATGAGGGGATGAGAAAAATGGGGGAAAAGTATAAAAAGGGAAATATTTTTTTTATTTTTAATTAATTTTTAATTTGTTTAATGCAATGAGTTAAGTGTTTTGCCCAAGGTCACACAGTTAGGCAATTATTAAGTGCTTGAGGTTGGAGTTGAACTCAGGTCCTCCTCACTCCAGTGCCAGTGCTCTATCCACTGTTCCACCTAGCTGCCCGCAAAAGGAAGTATTAATAACATATTCAACGTAACTCTCTGGAAACTGTTATGGCTTTCTGTGCCATTCATTCTGGTAGTAGCTTTCTGATGTTTTTTTTGGTAGCCTAGTTTTTTCTGCTGTCTCATAAATTCCTCTGGAAATTAAAGACCTCCTAATCTTTGACCAGGCTATACTTTTGACATTTTAAAATCAGAGACAGTAAGGAGGGATTTAATTCCTGGGAGGTGAAGAACTATAAGTGGACTGGATCCATTTTTCCATCACTATTGCCATTCTTTAGTGGTGAGCAGGAGCTCTGGCCTATAGACTCTAAACAAGTTTTTAAAATAAATTATTAACTCAGGATATTAATATTCCTGCAGTAGAAAAATGTTAAAATGAATTAGGGTCTGGTTGTTCATTTGGTAGAGAAATAGGGTAGAAGATGGAAGATTTAGGATTTGAGGAATAAATTTTACAGGGCCAAGTTCTAAGATACCTAAAAGAATATAAGGTCATATAAATATCTTTGTGTTTTTTTTTTAAGGAGAAGAATCACATGCACTAAGAAAGGATATCTTTTTTCTTACTCCCTTTAGGAGAAAATGGGAGGGGAGTTTCTCTTCTCTTTTCTATATAAAAACATAGAAGTAGAGACGTACAGAAGAAAATTCCATTACAACACATCTTGACCACTGGAATCTGTTATCTATCTATCTATCTATCTATCTATCTATCTATCTATCCATCCACTATGTTGGTATTAGAACTACTATATTCACCCCTCTAAATATAAACCCAATCAGGACAATCTCACATACTGAAATAGTTTAATCAATTCAAGCTTCTCCAAATGCTTCTCTAAGAACCATATGTAAGGGCAATCTCTTCAAAAGACTGTCTCTGACATCTCTTCCCATCTACAGTCTTCTTTCTGCATCCTGGTGCCTAAAACCTGGCAATGTCCTTTGTCCTGAGTTTCTCTTCTTTTTCTCATGTATTCCCATGGGTGATTTACTCCTGAATATTTTATGTTAAGCTTTACAACTTTCCTTGAGTAAATTAAAATGAATAATAATAAAGTAGTTATACTCTCCTTTCCTCCCTCTTCCTTTCTTCTTTTCTGTCTTTCTATCCTTTCCATTCTTCCTTCCTACTTCATTTTTTCCTTTTTACTCTTCTTTACTCTACCCTTTTATTAATTTCTCTTCCTTTATTCCCTATTTTCTCTCCTTTCCTTTCATTCCTTGTTTTTTCTTTTTCTCTCCTTTTTATTAAATGTAAATAATATAAAGTTATTAAACTACATATACCCTTTGAACCAGCAATACCACTTCCAAAAGTAATTAGGGAAAAAAAGAGCCTATATGCTTATAGAACTCTCTTTGTAATGGCAAAGAACCAGTGATTGCAGGGATGTTCATTGATTGGAATATGATATTATGGTGTGTGATTGTGATGGAATATACAATGCTATAAGAAATGATGACCTCAATGATTTCAGAACAACATGAAAATTCATTCATGAAATAATTAAACACAAAATGAGCAGAATCAAAAGATTATTGTATGTAAAACTGATTTGAGAACAGCTTTGAGTGAATAAGCTATTTTACTATTGTAAATACACAAATTACTATAAAAGACATATGAAGACACTATCTGCATTCAGAGAAAGAATTGATAAATAGAAGTATATAATATATATATATATATATATATATATATATATAATTTTACAATATGTATCCATTTGTATCTAAAGGTAGCCAACTTGAGAGTGGGAGAGAAGATAGAAGAAAAAAAGAAAAAGGAATTTATGCAATAGTTTTGTTTTATATTTGAAAGAAATAGAAAACAATGTATAGTAGGTTTGCAGTTTCATTTGATTTCATCTTCTTTACTGTACCATGTTATGAAAATGAATATTTTATTCCATGAATTCAAAAAATAAAACAAACAACAAATAACAATAATTTAAAAATAATATGCTAAGTATAGGCTTTGCCAATAGAGGACTCGTTAATGGACTTTTTTCTTTTGATATTCTGTCCTGAGAGACTTGAGAAATTCAATACCAAAAATATGACCTTTAAGTGATGGATTTGTTTGAGTTATATTAATTCCTGAATAACATCTACTTAGACATGGAAATATTGTAGTATATATTAGTGAGAGGAGAATTCACTTTCATGGTATCATTGATCACTGAAGTATTGAAGTATGTGCCAAAGGCAGAACATGTAAAGGTCAGCCCAATAAGAAATCAAAGGCCAAAGAAGAAAAAACAGGCAGATTTGAAAGGTTGTTATGTAAAGAGGAATCAGGCCTATTTTTCTTGGTTCCAAATAGCAGAATTCAGGGAAGTGGGTACAGGAGGCTGATTTTGATTCAATATAAGGAAAAACTTCCTAATAATTAAGACTTTTTAAAAGGGATGTTAACTGCCTTGGGTTTAAGTAGATTTCCATTCACTATAGGTTTTCTAGAGAAATCTGGGTGACCATTTGTGGGAACTATCATATTGAAATCTCTCAGCTATATCTTGTACTTGATGAGTGCTATGGTGCTTTCTAAATTTGAAAACTCAGATACTGGAACACAGAACAGATAAGAGGTCCAAAATTCATACAAACATCAAGTCAATGAGAGATCCCTAGAGATGGGTAAATGTGAGAACATTTATCTTAGTTGTGACAAAAGTTTTTAAATGCAGTTTATTCTCCTAGCATCTGTGGCCTTTATTCTTGTCTTAATCTGTTAACGTAAATATTATCCTCATATTACTGTTTTTCTTCTAATTCTGTCTTCATTGATTTCTATTTGTAAAACAGCTTTAAATTTTTATATTGCCTATATTGCCCATTTTCTCTTTTATTGTCTTCTTCATCCTTGGTTAAGAATTCTCTCATTAGCCAGCAGTACAAAAGGTACCTTATACTATTTTTTTTTTCTATTTAAAATATTGTTCCTAGCTAGATTCAGTTTCCTTATCTAGTTTGAACTTATTATGGTTCATAGTAGAAGATACTGTTATAACCACTTTTCTACTAGACCTTTCCATTTTTTACCTGCAGTTCTTCTAAAAATGTTTTGTTTTTGTATATAAAATACTAGACTACTTTTATTTCTTTTGATAGAGTTAGCTTTAATTGTCATTGTTTAGAAAAAATCTTTGAACTTAAACTCTTTGGATAAAAAAACAGAAAAAAATTGTACATGCAACTCTGAATGTGTATAATATCAGTTAATCAATCAGCATTTATTAGAGAACTTACTGTGCCAGGCACCATGCTAAACACTTGTTAAAATTATTTTCAAAGTTGTTTTGCTAGTATTTCTTTTTTATTTCTTGTCTGTGTTTCTTACCTCCTTTACTTACTTTGTTCCATCATCATGAAAAAAATGCTTCAGTGTGAACTATTGGTTTTGACTTTAGTTTCTTCTTTATTTGATCCATGCTACTGCATGGATTTTGCCAAATAGTTTTGTTGACTGTTCTTATACAGTAAACCTTGAGGCCTTGTAATACTATGTTCCCCTGATTTTATTGAGAATCAGTCTTGAACCTACTGGGTCTAGGGGTTTTTCAGATTACTTTTTTTGGTGGGGAAGGAGATGGATTAGTTTGGACCTGTGATTCTAGTATAGGAAGTGTCTATAAGAAAATTCCTTGTATCAGATTAAAAACTATAATTTATAGACTTTGAAAGTAGCTTTGGGGACTGAAAAGTTAAGAAATTTGACACAGTCAGTGTCATTTGCAGGACCTGAACCCAAGTCTTTCTGGCTTTGAGGTCAGCTCTGTCTGCTTTGCCATACTGTAGGTGATTAAAAGCTACAAGCAGGGTTGGGAAATAAATGCATATTCCTAGTTTTAGTTTTCTCAAAATTCCTTATTTCAAAATAGGAGTCATCTCCCCAGTAATGTGATTTCCAAAAAAGTGGGAGAAATATTTTTGAATCTTCATCATTTGTTGTTTCAGTCATATCTCATTTTCCATGACCCTATTTGGATTTTCTTGGCAAATATTTTCTCCAGTTTATTTTAACGATAAGGGAAACTAGGGGAACAGGATTAAGTGATTTGTCAAGGTCACTAAATTAGCAAATGTCTGAGACCACATTTGAATTTAGGAAGATGGGTCTTTTTCATGCCAGGCTGAATAATCTATCCTTTGCATTGCCTAACTGCCTCTTTGACTTCCCTCATAGAAAGACACATCACTCTCAGCATGCAAACCTTAATAGCTATATTGGCTCCCTGTTATTGTGAAACAATCTTTCTAGCTACTTAGTTTCTCTCCTGCTAACTTCATTTTCATTACTTAAAATATTACGCTATACCTAAAACTGGACTTGGTACTGCAAATGTTATCTAAGTCTCTTAAAAGGAAGGAACCAAAATATGCTTGTCTTGTGTGATAAGTGACTTTTACTATTGTAGCATTAAATTACAATTGGATTAAATCATTCATAAGGGACACTTCCTACAGTGAAATCACAGGTCCAAACGAATCCCTCTCCTCTTCCAGCAAAAAAAAAAAAGTCACCTGAAAACCCCTAGACCCAGTAGGTTCAGGACTGATTCTCAACAAAATCAGGGGAACATAGTATTACAGGGCCTCAAGGTTTACTGCAAAACAGCAGTCATAAAAACTGTTTGGTAAATTCCATGCAGTGGCATTCTCTATTTGTCCACCAACCAGACATCATTTCATGGATGTTGCTTTCAGGTAATCTGCCTCCAAAAACATATTTGGTTATTCTAAGTTATATCTGTTGGCACTTCTCTCCATTGATTTCATTAAAGTCTTGTCTTAAGAAGCCTAGGCCTGGAAGATGGCGACAAGAAGGGATTGTGTCTTAGGCACTCTCTCATAAAACTTATAAGCTAAGGACTCTAACTAAATTTTCAAGAGACAGAAACCACAGATGGACCTAGTGAGGCAGTTCTCCTACTCAAGGTAACCTGGAAAAGAGGGGAAAGGCTCTGCTCCCCAGGATTGGAGGGGTGGCCCACTGGAGGGGTGGCCTGACAGAGCGAAAGAGCTTCAGCCTTCCGGAGGCAGCCCTAGGGTGCTGGTAGCCGCAGCTCACAGCAGCCTGGGAGTTTCCTGACCTACGCCCCGGGGAGCACAGGGCACAAATTGGGGAAACAGTGGGGGGGGACCTCTGCCAGAGCGAGCACATGAAGCCCAGCCCTCAGGGAATACAGCAAGCAGCATGGCCACTGCATTCCAGATCCAGGAAACAGAAGCAGGTGGAGCAGGTAAGCAGGAGCCCCCAGGGCATGAGCCCATTGAACCTAGGGAGGGGAGTGAAGAGAGAGACTGCAGAGCTCTGTCCCTGGAACAGGAATCTGGGGCACTGAACACATGCAGATGCTAATCACAGTCTAGGCCCCCCCCATAGAGCAGCAGGGACCCCCTCCACATCAGCCCCGTAGCAGAAGGGGGCACATATGGTCATTCACAGACTAGGAGGGAGGACAGAGCCTCACATACTGAGACCCTTGTGGGAGTATCCCAAAAGCTCAGGAAGCATCCCTAGAACAGGCTCAGGCTGGGAAAATGAGCAAGCAGAGCAAAAAGAGGAACACCATTGAGAAATATGTTGCATATGAGCCCAAGAAGGATCAAAATACTCAGTCTGAAGATGAGGAAGCAAAAGATCCTGCATCTAAAGACTCCAAGAAAAACAGAAATTGGGCTCAGGCTATGACAGAGCTCAAAAAAGACTTTGAAAATCAAATGAGGGAGTTAGGAGGAAAAACTGGGAAAAGAAATGAGAGAGATGCAGGAAAAACATGAAAATGAAGTCAGCAGCCTAGTCAAGGAAATCCAAAAAAATGCTGAAGAAAATAGCATGCTAAAAACCAGTTTAGGTCAAATAGATAAAACAGTTCAAAAAGTTACTGAGGAGAAGAATGCTTTAAAAAGCAAAATTGGCCAGATGGAAAAAGAGATAAGAAAACTCTCTGAGGAGAACAAATCCTTCAGACAAAGAATAGAACTTAGGGAGATTGATGAATTTACGAGAAACCAAGACACAATACTTCAACCCCCCCCCCATGAAAAATTCGAAGAAAATGTGAAACATCTCATTTAAAAAACAACTGATATGGAAAACAGACTTAGGAAAGATAATTTAAAAATTATTGGATTGCCTGAAAGTCATGATCAGGAAAAGAGCCTTGACATCATCTTCAAAGAATTACTACAGGAAAATTGCACTGATATTCTAGAAGCAGAGGGCAAAATAGAAATGGAGAGAATCCACTGATCCCCCTGAGAAAGAGATCCCAAAAAACCAACCCCTAGGAATATTATAGCCAAATTCCAGAACTCCCAAGTCAAAGAGGAAAATATTACAAGCAGCTAGAAGGACACAGTTCAAATATCGTGGAGCTGCAGTCAGGATCACACAGGACTTAGCAGCAACTACACTGGAAGCTTGTAGGGCTTGGAATATAATATACCGGAAGGCAAAAGAGCTTAGAATGCAGCCAAGAATCAACTACCCAGCAAGGCTGAGTGTCCTCTTCCAGGGAAAAAGATGGACTTTCAATGAACCAGGGGAATTTCAAATGTTCTTTTTGGAATGGCCAGAGCTGAACAGGTTTGATCTTCAAATACAGGACTCAGGTGAAGTATGGAGATTGAAGGAAAGGGGGAAAATATGAGGGACTTGATGATGAACTGCATGCATTCCTGCATAGAAAAATGACACTGATAATACTCATATGAACCTTCTCAGTTAATAGAGCACATAGAGGGAGCTTTTATAGTTGAAGCACAGGAGAAAGCTGAATTTGAAGATAAAAATATGGTGTAAAAATGGAGTCAATAGAAAAAAGGGAAATGTAATGGGAGAAAGAAAAAGGAGAGGGGGAATATGCCAAGATATTTCATATAATAAGAATTTTCTTTATTACAATGAGCTATTGCAATGATATGGAAGGGGGGAGGCAAGGGGGAATGAACGAACCTTTGCTCTCATCAGAGGTGGCTAGGAGAGGAAACAGCATATATACTCAATGGGGTATAGACATCTGGAGTGAGAAGGGGGTGGAGCAGGGGGAATGGGTGGGGATGTGAATAAAGGAGGAGAGGATGGACCATGGGGGAAGAGTGGTCAGATATAACACATTTTCATTTTTACTTCTTGCAAGGGACTGGAATTGGATGGCCTGTCCGGGACCATAGGGCCAGGTGGATGCTGGGCCTAAGGGGTGGTATGGGGGCTCTGTGCCTCTTGGTCCCAGAGCCGGGGATCTATCTGCTGTGCCACTCAGTTACTCTACAGCAGAGACAGAGTGAAAGGAGAGAGAAAATATAAAAAATGGTAGTGGAGAAATATGAAAGGAGGGAGTTGCAATCAGAAATGACAACAGTGGAAAAATATGGAAGTAACTTTTGTGATGGACTTATGAGAAAGAATGTGATCCACCTGCGACAGAGTTGTTGGTGTTGGAACAAAGACTCAAGCACATTTTTTATTATTATTATTTGGGGTAGGTGCAGGGCAAATGGGGCTGGGTGGCCTGCCTGGGGCCGCAAAGCAGGGTGATTGTTAGGTGTCTGAGGCCGGATTTGGACCCTGGTGCTCTTGGCTCAAGGGCCAATGCTCTGTCTGCCACCCAGCCACCCCTACTATTATTACTATTTTCTTTTATTTTGTTTCTTTTTTTCTTTTTTTTCTTTTTGGTTTTTGAAGGGCAGTGGGGTTCGGGTGACTTGCATGTCACACGGGTGGGTGATTTTTAGGTGTATGGAGCCAGATGTGGGCTTGGATGCTCATGGCTCCAGGGCTGGTGCTCCGTCCATGCGCCACCTGGCCATACCTACCATACCTACAATTATTACTATTATATTTTTAAATTTTATTTTTTTTCTCTCCCCTTTATCACTCAAACGAGTCTATATTTATGGGGGAGGGGGTTTTTCATTTACTCTTAAACAAGAATATTTTATTAATGTATAAAAATTATTTGTACAAAATGAGAATAAATATTAACTTATTTTTAAATAAAAGAAGCTTAGGCCTCAGGCAGAGGTAGGTCAGTTCTAGAAACCTTTATTAAGTACCTACTATGCAAAAAATTGAACTTTCTGCTGGGAGGAGCTACAACAGGTGAAATCAGTATGGTCCCTGTTTTCCTGATGTTGAGCATGACAACTGCACAAATAATTATATTATAAAATAGAACAAAAAACAGTTAGTCTAAAGGCCCTTTCTTCCATGAAATTTTTTCTGACATCAGGAAAGAAGTAGTATGAGATTCATTAAACCATTAAAGTTTCTTGAGGTCAGGGACAATCTTTTACCTTTTTGTGTGTGTCTCTAGTGATTAATAAATGTCTACTGATTGAATTTAAACCATAAAAGCTTTGAAAACTAAACTAAGAAGTTTAGATTTATTTAGTAGGATAGGAATGTGGTGCCATGGTATGTTCCCCCCCAACATCAATTATCATGATCACAAGGACACATGAAGACAGCTAATTTGAATTCAAGGCTTTGTGGTCTTGAGTTTCCACTCTGAAATAAGCACTGGCCTATTGGACTTCGTGGATCTAGGGGACCTTGAGCCAGTGGCAGTTGTTAGCTCAATGCATTGCATATATCTGCAGGGGAAACCTTGCAGCTAAAGACATCTTTCACTAACTTTCCAGCTAGTGGTACCTGCCAGCTCACATTATAGCTGGAACTGTAGGAATCAAGTAGGAATCAATATAAGTTCTTACTGTCCCTGATTGAGTATCGCTTTTTGCTGAAATTTTCTGGGTACAGAAGAATTGAAACTAGACAGAATGAGAATCTCAAAGTTGGAAAGGATCCAGTTGGACATTTTGAACTGGATGTTCTGTAAACATCTAACTCAACATGTTAAAATAATAATTCATTATAACTTTTCCCAAACCCAACTCTCTTCTGAATTTTTTTATTTCTGTCAATCATTGACTTTTCACTAGTACTTTCTACTGTCTCGGCTTTTTGTAAGTTTTTTTGTTATTACTAATAGTACTTTGATGGATACAAATTTATATTATCATCTCCATAATATTTATCCTTATTTATGGAACCTTAAAGATGTTGTTAAATTAAATTTTTATGGTGGTCAATAAAAATCTTTTCTATATTTTGATGATTTCCTTTTCTGATGATATTATTTGTTATCCTCTGGGTAGTTTTCAAGTCCAGGATTCTGTTCATGCTTAAGCCAATGTTCCTTTATTTTATGATTACAGTAGCATGACTTCTGTTGTATTAAACTGGTCATCTCATGTTTTAACATGAAACCACAAATTTCACTAATTAAGGTGAAGAAACTTGAGTTCAGCTCCCTCACTTTGCAGATGAGAAACCCAGAGAGTTTAAGTGACTTTCTGAGAGTCACACAATAAACATCAGATCTGAGATTTGAACCTGGGTCCTCTGCCTCCAAATCTAACTTTTATTCTTTCATTGTAAAAGCTCCTAGAAACAGTATTATTTCATGTTCATTGTATTGACATGATGACAGAAAACAAAACAATAGTTTCCATCATTTGATCAGACAAATGTTTTGCTAAAGCAGTCCATTCATTCAAAGTGTCATGATCTAGTAAGAATTGTGGTCACAATCTAAGAGCTAGAAGGTTTCAAAAGTGTTGATTGTAATGGAAAAAATACTGGTCCCTGAGTCAAAAGAAATGGGTTCAAGTCTCAATTCTAATAGGAGTTGTGTGATTGTAAATATGTCACTTGACATCTCTGACCTTTGGTTTCCTCAGCTCTGAAACAGTGCTAACAAAACACTACCTACCTCAAAGAATGATTGCTAAGGAATCACTAGATAACAGTTTATCAGAAGATCTGTTATTTTTCTCAGGTCTGATGTCACCTTGAGGAATTCAGATTATGTATACAAGAGCAAAACTTGTTTTTGTTGGAAGAGAATATGGAAAACTTTGTCATTTACTACACAGTGACTTTTAAGCATTCATGAGATAAAATTTCAAAAGCATTTTGAGCTTCTCAGATAAAATACATTCTGAATCCCATGTTAGCACTCTGCTAGGATGACCAAGCAGGACCAAGGACTGAACATGACTGACATTTCTTTAATCTTCTGATATTGGATGTTTATCAGAGGAGAAGGCTGCTTGGCCTTAAAGCCTCAAAGCCTTTTCATATGTTAGTTATTTTTTCTCTATTGCTGTTTCACCTGCATTTAGTTTGCATAGCTGGGTGATTTTCTGAAAAATTCCTGTCTGGAGTCTATTGTGGAAAACTGGTCCATTTGTTGAGTTTAAAATATATATATATATATATATATATATATATATATATATATATATGTATATGTATATATATTTGGTTTGCTTACTTCTTGTTCAGCCCACTTCATAGTATAGGTATCATGTGTATATGCATTTGTTTACATATATACATCTATATTCATACACATATATACACATATAAGTATACATTTTCATCATGTATATTTTAATTTCTTCCAAATTGTCACATTGATGCCTCTCTCTTCCCACCCTCTTTAGGCATATATTGTCTGTGCAAAGAAGATAGTCTTGATTCTTGTAGTGGGTAGAGGGGTCAGAGTATGAATAAAGGTAGAGCAGGGACAACAATGCCTGTGATGGATTAGGATATAATAAACAGAATTTGAGTTAGAAAGTACTCATGGGGAAAAACGTGTGGTTCAAATTATGATCTGAGAAGGAAAACACAGTGCCATATCTGGTGATCAAATCAAAGTTTAAAGAATAAAAAAAATGCAAGATTTAATCAGGAGTTATAGAAAAAGGACAGAATCCCAAACCAGGAAATTAAGCTCAAATAGTTCAAGTAAAGTACACAGTAAAGGGAACAATAGATGCTGAAAAAAAATGGTGCCTTCTACATTTCAATCAAACTGGCTTATTTTCTGTTCTCTATACATGATATTCCAACTCCCAACTTTCTGTCTTTGAACAGGGTTACCACCATGTCTAGGATGTCCTCCTACATTGACCCTTTCTATCTTGTTGAAGGAAGCAGCAGCATGAGATTCCTCTGGGATACAGTTTAGGAACAGGGGCATTTGGGATATGGGCAACTGGATGGAAACTTTTTCTTTCTTGTTATTTATATGTTGGAGCTCAGTTGCTTCTACCTTCTATAGAAGCATAAGTACTGTCAGCATTCTGTTAGTATCCTGTAGCAAATTCTTTCTTAGTTGTCCCACCCAATCATAACCCTGAAAAAATATTATGGTGGGTACTCAACAGTATGAAATTGTCCTCTACAGAATTGCAGTTACTTCCAGTGAAAATGGCAGAGAGAAGCCAGGCACTGTATTAAGTTCTCCTAGCTTTCCCTTAGAACTGACATGAATCATGTCTCTCTTAACAGATTTTGGATCAATTGAACCCACAAAAGAACAGAGGGGAATATCTTCCAGCAAGGTCTGTCATAGGGACCATGAGTATGCCTAGGACTGTTCTTTCCTTCCCCTTTAGGCCACCCACTCCATGTTCCCCAAGAAACCCTTAGCATACCTTGTGGAAAGGCCTGACTTTCTCCAGTACAAAGACAGATACAGCCCCAGGTATTCGGATCTTTCCCCAAGGCCCAGGTGTGGGCAACAAAACTTGTCCAGCATTGACTATCCAGAGAGACTCTTTGGTATTTCCAGTCCTGACTGCCTAGCTCTGTGACTCAGTTGCATGAGGATAGCCCAAATCCAGCCCCAGGATCAGGGAGTGGGCTGCTGATACCCCCAACACAAACAATCCAGAGAAAGCTTCTGGCATTCCTTACTGATTGGTGCACTGAATAACCCCTTGCAGTTCCTAATGTCAATAAGGAAGGTCTCTAGGGTTCTTACCACCAAAGATCTGTGAAGCAGTCCCTCGCCCAATGAAAGACCCTAGGGAAAGCTAACAACTCAAAATGAAATAAAGGCTAGTGCAAAACAGGGTCTATTGAATGTTACTGTGGAGATAAGGATACTACTTCAGAAAAGGAGGACAGAAGGGGAACAATATGTGAAGCTTCAGAGGAGAATATGAATTAGCCTCCAACCCAGAAATTCTTCTTAGAAGAGACCAGAAAGCAGTTTAGAAACGAAATGGGAAAACTGGGAAAAGAAATGCAAGAAAAAAATAAAACCATGCAAGAGAATATTAATATCTTCCAACAAAAATGACAGAGGAAAAATCCTTTAAAATACAATTAAGCAAATCCAAAAGGAAAATAATTCCCTCAAAAATACAATTGGACAAATGGAAAAAGATAACAGCTCCTTCTAAAACAGAATAGACCAAATGGAAAAGGAGATGCAAAAGCTAAATGGAGAAAAGACCTCTCTGAAAAATGATTTGGATCAATGGAAGCTAATGATTTTATTATACCCCAAGAATCACAAAATAAAAAAAGTGAAAAAATAGAAGAAAATGGAAAATACCCCATTGGTAATATAACTGACCTGGAAAATAGATCCCAGAGAGATAAAGTAAGAATCATAGAACTACTTGAAAAGCCTTGATCAAAAAAAAGATCCTGGATCCGTTCTTCAGGATATACTTATGAACCACCCTGATATCTTGGAGGAGCCATAGTCAGTATTACACAGAACTTGGTTCCATCAACATTAAAGTATCAGGGCAGCAAGATGGCATGGTGGATAAAGCATTGGCCCTGGAGTCAGGAGGAACTGAATTCAAATCCTGCCTCAGACACTTAATGATTACCTGGCTGTGTGACCTTGGGCAAGTCACTTAACCACATTGCCTTGCAAAAAACAAACAAATATAAAACAAAACATTTGGAATATGATTTTTCTGGAGAACAAGGACAGCTTGGATTACAACTAAGAATAAAGTATCAAACAAAACTGAGTTTTATCTTTTGGGGAAAAGATGGAGATTTAATGAAATAGGTGACTTTCAAACTTTCCTGATGAGAAGACCAGAGCTGAACAGAAAATTTGATCTTCAAACAGGAGACTCAAGAAATACATGAAAAGGTAAATGGGGAAAAGAAAAAAAAACTGCCTTCCAATAACATTAAACTGATTGCATTCTAACTTGGAAGAAGATTCTCATAACTCTTGAGAATTGTAGCTCTATTAGAGGGAATATACTTAGGCTAAAGGTATGGACATTCATGGTATGTCCATGGCTTTGGTGGAATAACTTAAAAATGTATTTCATTATAAAAGAGGGGACTGTAAAGATACGGGAAACAGGGGGAGTTTGAATGAGATAAATTACAACATACAAAGAACCTATTGCAGTAGAGGGAAAGAAAGGAGGAAGTGAGATCTACCTGTTTCTTTCTCTTGTCTGATTTGGCTCAAAGAGGGATTAACACACACATTCAGTTGAGTTTAGAAATTCATCTTACCTTTCAAGTAAGGGAAAGGAGATGGAGGGACAGAGGAACTGATAGAAAGGAGGGAATGAAAAAGGGGAAAAGAGAAAGAGGAAAGAAAAGGGAGGGTGGTGGATTGAAGGGGGAAACTCATTGAAGGAAGGCAATGTTCAAAAACAAAACACTGGGAAGGAGGATAAGGTGAAAGGAGGAGAAAAATACAAATGGAGGGGAGATAGCAGGGAGGAAAATAAAGAGTTAATAATTATATTTGTGAATGGGAATGGGATAACCTCTCCCATATAACAGAAGTGGAAAGGCAGAGAGGATTAAAAACCAGAATCCTACAATATGCTGCTTAGAAGCAGAGAGATACATACATAGTAAAGTTAAAAGTTTGGAGTAGAATATATTATGCTTCAGCTGAAGTGAAAAAAGCAAGGGTAGTAATCATTGTCTCAGACAAAGAAATTGCCAAAATAGATTTCATTAAAAGAGATAACAAAGGAAACTATATTCTCCTAAAAGGTATCATAGACAATGAAGTAATTTCAATACTAGACATCTATGTGCCAAGGGGTATAGTATTCAAATACTTATAGAAGAAGTTAAATGAATTAGAAGAAGACATAGACAGAAAAACTCTACTGGTAGGAGATCTCAACATCCTTGTCTCAGGATTAGATAAATCTAAGTGTAAAAATAAACAAGAGAGATATTAAAGAGGGGGATAGAATTTTAGAAAATATAGATATGATAGAGCTCTGGAGAAAACAGTATAGAGATAGAAAGAAATATACCCTTTTTCCTGCAGTACATAGCACCTGCACAAAATTTGACCAAGTATTAGGGCATTAAAAACCTCATGATCGTATGCAGAAAGGCAGAAATATTGAAGGTATCTTTTTCTGATCATGATGCAATAAAAATCATATGCAATAAAGGACAGATAAACTTAAAACTATTTGGAAACCCAGTGACCTAATTTTAAGGAATGAGTGGATCAAACAATAAGTCATAGAAAGAATTACTGATTTTTATCTAAGACAATGACAATAATGAGACAACATACCAAAATTTAGGGGATACAGCCAAAGCAGGAGATATATAATACCTCTAAATGCTTCCATGAATAAAATGGAGAAAGAGGAGATCAATGAACTGGGAAAGCAACTAAAAAAGTTAGAGAAAGAACAAATTAAAAATCCCCTATTAAATATCAAATTAGAAATTTTGAAAATTAAAGGCAAAAATTAATTAAATCAAAAGCAAGAAAATTATTGAACTAATAAATAAAACAGCTGATTTTATGAAAAAATTAATAAAATACGTAAAACTTTCATTAATTTGATTTAGAAAAGAAAGAAGAAAACTGAATTATTAGTATCAAAAATGAAAAAGCTAAATTCACACCATTGAGGAGAAAATTAAAGTAATAATTTGGAACTATTTTGTCCAACTGTATGCCAATAAATTTGATAATCTGAATGAAATGGAAGAATATTTGCAAATATAAATTGCAAAGGCTAAAAGAGAAAATTAAATACAAATAATCCCATCTCAAAAAAAAAAAAAGAAATTCAACAAGTCATCAATGAGTTTCCTAATAAAAATCTCCAGGGCTATATGGATTCACAAGTAACATCAGTAAACATTCAGGGAACAATTAGTTTCAATTCTATTTAAACTAGTTGAAAAAAATAGTCCAAGAAGGAGGTCTGCCAAATTCCTTCTCCATCATCAATATGGTATTAATACCTAAACCAGGAAGAGTCAAAACAAAGAAAATTATAGATCAATTTCTTTAATGAATATGGATGCAAAAATTTAATTAAAATATTAGCAAAGCAATTACAGAAAGTTATTACTAGAATAATATACTATGATCAAGCAGGATGTACACCAAGAATGCAAGATAGTTCAATATTAGGAAAACTGTCAACATAACATCAATAACAAGCCTATCAGGAAGCATATTATTGTCTCAATAGATGCTGAAAAAGTTTTTGACAAAATACAGCACCTATTCCAATTAAAAACACTAGAAAGCATAGGAATAAATGGAATATTCCTTAAAATGATAAGCAGTACCTATGTAAAACCATCAACAAGCATTATATATAATGGGGATAAGCTAGAAACATTCCCCACAAGCTGAAACAAGGTGCCCATGATGATGATGATGATTATTGTTATTATTATTATTAAATATTATATTATATTGTTATAATTGTGTTGTATTGTATTATAAATGTTAGATTTAGCAATAAGAAAAGAAAAAGAAATTGAAAGAATCAGAATTGGTAATGAAGAAATAAAACCTTGCAGATGATATGATGGTATACCTAGAGAACCCTAGAAAATCATTGAAAATACTACTGGAAACATTTAGCAATTTTAGCAAAGTCAAAGGATATAAAATAAACTCACATAAATTCTCAACATTTCTATAAATTACTAATAAGATTATGCTTATCCTTCATTCCTTTTTATGTTTTGTTTTGTTTTTGCAAGGCCATAATGGGATTAAGTGACTTGCCTGAGGTCACACAGGTAATTTCTGAGTTTCTGAGGCTGGACTTGAACTCAGGACCTCCTAACTCCGGGGCTGGTACTCTATCCATTGAACTACCTAACTCTCCCTTGTCCTTCATTATCAAAGAAGACCATGATGTCAGGGAGGTGATGCCATGACAAGCACATGAATTGAATTTGAATGAGGTGGTGATATACTAAGTCATTAGACTCACTTTCTTCTTCAGAGCCATCTAGGTCCAGTAGCCAGATATGAAATCAGGATATCTGGAGATGGTCTTGGATATGAGGCAATCAGGATTAAATGCCTTGCCCAAGGTCACATCTGAGTCTGGATTAGAACTCTTATCCTCCTTACTTGAAGGCCAGTGCTCTATCTACTTCAGCATCTAACTGTTCTATCAAGATATATCAGCAAGAGATAGAAGAAGTCCCATTTAAAATAATGACATCAGAGACTTGGGAGTCTATCTGCCAAGGCAGACTTAGTAACTTTATGAAAGCAACTATAAAAAACAACACAAATAAAACCCAGATCTAAATAACTGGGAAAATATTAATTGCTCATGGGTAGACTGAGCTAATGTAATAAAAATGACAATTCTCCTTAATTTAAATTACTTATTTAGTGCCATACCAATCAAACTTACAAAAAATTACTTTGCTGATCTAGAAAAAATAGAAACTAAATTCATAAGGAAGAACAAAAGGTCAAGAATATCAGGATAATAAACTGGTACTGACTAAGAAATAGAGTGGTGGAGCAGTAGAATAGATTAGGTGCAAAAGAGATAGCAGTATATGACTATAATAATCTAATGTTTGGTAAACCCAAAGACTCTAGCATTTGGGTTAAGAATTCATTCTTGAATAAAAATTGGGAAACTGGAAGTAGCATGACAATAACTAGATATACATCAACATTTAAAACCTTATATGAAGATTAGGTCAAAATGGATGTAGGATTTAGATATAAAGTCATATTATAAGCCAATTAGGAGAACAAGGAATAGTTTACCTGTCAGATGTTTGGAAAGGGGAGCAGCTTATGACCAAAGAGGGGATAGAGAACATTATAAAAACAAACTGGATAATTTTGATTACATTAAAAAGTTTTTGCACAAACAAAACCACTGCAACAAAGATTAGAAGGAATGTAGTTCTTTGGGAAACAATTTTTACAGTAGTGACTCATTTCTGACAAAGGACTCATTTCTAAAATAAATAGAGCACTGAGCCAAATTTATTTATAAAAACAGGTCATTCCCCAATTAATAAATGTTCAAAGAATATGGAAGGGCAATTCTTGGATGAAGAAATCAGAGCTATCCATTGTCATATGGAAAATTGCTCTAAATCATTATTTATTAGAGAAATGCAAATTAAAAAATATCTCTGAGGTACCACCTCACACCTCTCAGGTTCATCAATATGACTAAAAAGGAAAATGATCAATGTTGGAGGGGATCTGGGAAAACTGAGAAACTACTGCAGTGCTGGTGGAGTTGTGAACTAATCCATCCTTTCTGGAGAGTAATTCGGAACTATACCCAAAGGGCAATAAAAATGTGCATACTCTCTGATTCAGCAATGCCACTACTGGTTATGTATCCTGAAGTGATCATGAAAAAGGGTAAAAATCCCACATATACAAAAACTTTCATAGAAGCCCTTTTTGTAGGGACAAAGAATTGGAAATTGAGGGGTTGCTCATCAAGTGGGGAATTACTGATTAAATTGTGATATATATATATATATATATATATATATATATATATATATATATATAATGTTTATATATGTAATACACACACACACACATATATGATAGAATATTATTTTTCATGGGGGACAGGATTTCAGAAATGCCTGGAAAGACTTGCAGAAATTGATGCTCACTGAAATTAGGAGAACCAGAAGAACATTACATATACACTAACACAACATGGAATGATGAACAACCATAATGGACTTGTTCATTTCAGCAGTACAATAATCAAAAGACAATCTTAAATGACTTGTGATAGATAATATCAACCATATTTAGAGAAGGAATTGTGTAATGAAGACTGATTTTTAAGTTATCTTATATATTATATAAATTATATATTATGTACATTTATTTTCTTTAATTTTTTTTCTTACTTTTGGATGGATACGTTTCTCACGACATGATCCAGATTGATCAAGGCTTAGCATGGTTATAAAAGTGGAGCCTATATCAGATTGCTTTCTGACAGGACTCAAAATCTTGCCAAAATATGTTTGGTAAAAACTACTGTTGTATGTATTTGGAAAAAATAAAATATTTAATAAAGAAAAGAAATTCAGAATTTTTGAAAGAAATAGACTAATTTCAGAGAAAAGTTTGGAAAATTTTTGATAAATTTATTTAATAATTGATTTCATTCTTGAAATATAAAATACAATATTATATTGCTAGGCAAATAGTCATTCCTCTTAAAAAGCAAAATCATCTAGGCCAAATTTTCAATAGTAGTCCATAGATCATTAAAAATGTGGTATGGGGGCTAGCTAGGGGCAGAGTGGATAGATCACCAGCCCTGGAGTCAGGAGTACTTGAGTTCAAATCCAGCCTCAGACACTTAATAATTAACTAGCTGTGTGGCCTTGGGCAAGCCACTTAACCCCATTGCCTTGCAAAAAAAAAAACCCCTAAAAAACAATGTGGTATGGAAGGATAGATCTAAAGAGTTGAAAGGGACAACAAGGGCTGCTAGCTTGATGCCATCATTTTAAAGAAGGGGAACTGAGGTCTAGGTCAGTTAAAAAACCTGCTCAAGGTCACACAGCTAGTGTGCATCACTGGTGTCCGGGGAGGACTCTTTCCACTGTGGTGCCATATTTGCATTCTGTTTGCCTCCAGAGGTGAATGTTGTCGGTTGAAGGATGTACAGTGGAATGGGACAACAAATACTAGTACTCTGAGGAAACATAAAGAATTTTCTTTTATAAGTTTATTCAATTCTAGCTCACACTCTGTGAGGAAAAATAAAATTTAATATATATATATATATATATATATATATATATATATATATATATATGGTACAGAATATAAGAATAATTTGAGATTGTGATTTTATTTGAGGGACTCATTAAAAGTGAAGACCATAAGGATCAGTTTTTAAAATTGACTCAGCGACAAGTATGATGATTTGTTTTGTTGTGAATATATCATAATTAGCTGCATATATCTTATAGCAACTTGAATTTATTTACATTTAAATTAGAGAAAGGTGGCCAGGGGAGCTGAATGCATGCTTAGAAAATTGTTATTATCTGTGCTTCAGAAAGTGGGAAGTACTAATTACAGAAGTCATTGAAGAAAACAGCCAAAATGCTATTTTCCTCTAAATTAAAAATACAACTTCTTGCAAGTGCCTATATATCGTGCTTAAATTTCTGTAAAACATAGGATTCAGAATTTCCATATTCTGCTTGATAGGTTGTACTTTGATGATGTTTGTCCTTCATTCACAAAGGAGACCATGATATCAAGGGAGGTGTTGTCATGACAAGTACATGGATTGGATTTGAATGAGGGAGATGCCGTGTTAAGTCACCTGTCTCACTTTCTCCTCCAGAACCATCTGAGCCCAGTGGCCAGATATGAATTAGGATGACTGGAGATAGCCCTTGAATGTGAGGCATTCAGGGTTAAGTGACTTATACACAGTAAGTGTCAAGTGTCTGAGGCTGAATTTGAATTTCTGGTCTCCTTACTCCAAGACCAGTGCTCTATCCAGTGCAACTAACCCTAGGCTGAAACTTATGAATATTGTATGGATTCTTTTATTCAGTTACTTGTCTTTTTTTCAATCCTTTTGCAGTCTTCCTTTTTAAAAAAATTCTGAACTTAAAAATTGTCCAACATTCCACTATACTAAGAATAAAAAAGAAAATAAACACTGGTTACAATTTTGGGTTTTTAAAAATGTATCATTTAGTAGTATGATGAAAAATGTAACAAAGTTGTTCTGTTTATTTTCTTCTCTTCTGAACATCTTTTTTTTTTTTTTTAGGTTTTTGCAAAGCAAACAGGGTTAAGTGGCTTGCCCAAGGCGACACGGCTAAGGTAATTATTAAGTGTCTGAGCTGAGACCGGATTTGAACCCAGGTACTCCTGACTCCAGGGCCGGTGCTTTATCCACTACGCCACCTAGCCGCCCCGTCTTCTGAACATTTTTTTATTTTCCTTTTAAAAAACATTTTGGTAATAGTCTATATTTTTCTTTTCTTTTGGAATTATTATCACTACTTACTAACACACCTCACCATTACAGTAGAAGTATTTACATATTTAAAAAAGACAAGCAAAATATCTTAATAGGTTGCCTTGTCTTAAAATCTAGATTGCCTGCTGAAGAAGTTCAAGCAAATGTTGGGTCAGAAAAATTTTCTGTTCTTCTAGGACTCCTTTCCTTTATCTTCTCTCACCTAAAATAACATATTGTATGAGATGGTCAGTCACACAATGTAATCTCATATACTATTCAAGGCATAAGTCAATATAGACAAAGAAAAATTGTTTTAATAATATAAATTTCTGGTATTACCTGTCTCCTCACCTTTCCTCTCCTCTGCTCTCATCCTTTCAATGGTCTTATTACCACTTGTGCCTTGAACCTATTTGCAGACCTACATAAGAAAATGTTTTTCACCCTTTGTACTAAAAGAGGACAAATAACATTATGATGTTGGTGACAAAGTACAATGTGTTCAACTTGATCTGCCCAATGTACATAAGCTCAGCAGGCTCTACAACCCGTTGGGAGCAAGTATTTCATTCTAAGATTTCAGATGGAGATGTCATTAGATCTACACATCTCACCTTTCCTTTGTGCTACAGTAATTTTGCTTTGCTCATAGTGTACTTTTTCTTTGAAAAAGGTCTCACATTTTTGGGAGGTTCTGGGACAACAACTCCCATATCTCACAATTGATATTAAAGTTCTTCAGAGAGATTTTGAGAATATTCTTTTATCACTGCTATTTTTTGAACACTTGCCTTGTGTAAATTCTGTCTTTTAGGTAAATGTATATTTGACATTTGGGCTATGTGGCAAAACCATCAGAGTTGTGCTTTCTGAAGTAGAGTTTGAACGCTTGGCAATTCACCTCAAGAGAGGATCTTAATTTTAGGTACCTTACTTTGCCAGTTAAGCTTCAGAATCTTCTTAAGACAATTAAAATGGAAGCAGTCCAATCTTTTGGCATGATGCTGGTGAAATATCACAGACAAACAAGTATAAAGTCAATATAATACAATAAATCTACTGTAGATCCCTTAATGCTTCCTCTACCATATGAAAACCAATGACTTCTACCTCATCCTTGGTAGTAAGCTCTTCTCTAATTCATAACTCTGACAGGGGTACATTTTTTCATGATCACCGATCTGACTTATGGTGTTATTCTTTATGTCTGCATAATTTAGCATTTTTGACTTTACCTTGGTTCCATGCCAAATTTCTGCCAAACCACTGTTCAAATGTCCCAGTTAAATTTTGACAAATGATAAGTTTTGGCCCCAAAGTTTAGAGTTCTGAGTTTATCAAACATTAGTTTACTAGGGTCATTTTTTTTTAACTTTGTATTGTGTTCCTAGACCTATTCCACTGATCCACCAATCTATTTCTTATTGACATTGAATTGTTTTCATGATTATTGCTTTGGTAATATAGTTCAAAATCTATTACTGCTAGATCTCCTTTATTCAGAATTTTTCTTCATTGATTCCCTTGATAGTCTTGATATTTGGGCCTTCTAGATGAATTTTGGTATTTATTTCTCTAGCTTCATGAAATAATTCTTTGAAGGTTTGATTGTCTTAACACCGAATAGATAAATTAACCTAGGCAGAATTGTCATTTTTTTATAATGACAGCCTATTAATGAACAATTAATATTTCTCCAGATGTTTAATCTGTCTTTATTTGTGTGAAAACTGTTTCATAATCATGTTCATATAGTTTCTGGGTTTGTCTTGGCAGATGAACTCCCAAGTATTTTTTATTTTCTACAGTTACTAAAAATGGAATTTCTTTTTTTCTCTCAACCTGTTTATTTTTTTTGTCAGTATAGAGAAATGATGAGGATTTATTTGAATTTATTTTAGATCCTGCAACTTGCTAAAGTTGTTAATTGTTTCAATTAGTTTTTTTAGTTGATTCACTAGGGTATTTTTAAGTATACCTTTATATCACCTGCGAAAAGTGATAGTTTTATTTTCTCATTGTTTTTATTCCTCCAATTTCTTTTTCTTCTCTTATTGCTATAGCTAACTTTTCTGATACAATATTCAAAATAATAGTGATCAGATATATTTTCTTCCTCCCTGATCTTATTGTAATTTCTTCAAGTTTATCCCCATGACAGATTGGATTTGCTCTTGGAAAAAATGAGCAATTTTACTATCCAATCTTGATAGTAAAATGATTTACTATTATTTTAATAAATAGTCTTTTGAGTTCTATATTTTCTACTGTTTTAATAGGAATGGATGTTGTATATATATATATATTTTTTTTTTTAGAAAATTGAGACTCTAATACACTCTTTTTTTTTTTCAGGTTTTTGCAAGGCAATAGGGTTAAGTGGCTTGCCCAAGGCCACATGGCTAGGTAATTATTAAGTGTCTGAGGCCACATTTGAACTCAGGTACTCCTGACTCCAAGGCCAGTGCTCTATCCACTGCGTCACCTAGCCGGGCGGCTGCCTGATGTTGTATATTTTTAAAAGCCTTTTCTAATCTATTAATATAATCATGATTTTTCTTGATTTTGTTATTGATATGGTCAATTGTAATGGTATTTTCCCTAATAGTGAACTAGCCTCATATTCCTGGTATAAATCCCACCTGTTCAAAGTTTGTGATCTTTTTATGTATTACTTTAATTTCCTTTTCTTTCTTTTTTTGTATCATTATTAATTAAGGAAATTGGTGTATAGTTTCTTTTTCTCTATTTTTTCCTTTCCCTATTTGATCATATTTGTACCATTAAAAAGAATTTCATAGAATTACCTTTTAACCTACTTTTTGAAATAGTTTATAAAGTCATAGAAGTAATTGTTTAAAAATGTTTGGAAGAATTCATTTATCAATCCATGTGATACTAGGAATTTTTTCTTAGGCAGATCATTTATGACTTTTTCAAATTCTTCTTGTTAAGGTAAAGCTATTTTTATATCTCTTTTATTCATCTGGTAAATTTACATTTTTGTAAATATTCATCTATTTGGCTTAAATTGTGAGTTTTACTGGCATTAAAGAGTACAATTCAAATAATGCATTAATTTCAGCTTCATGTTGTTTCATTTTTAATTGTAATTATTTTTCTTTTTTTAAAAATCAAATTAACCAATAGTTTATCTGTTTAACTATTTTTCCCATAAAACTGGTTTCTAATGTTTATTTATAAATTCAGTTTTTAAAATTTCAGTTTATTACTCTCTGCTTTGATTTTCAGGACTTTCGTTTTGGTGTTTAATTGGAGATTTTAAAATTTGTTCTTTTTCTAATTTTTTTCTAGTTCTTTTTTCTATTTTTTCTAGTTCTTTTTCTAGTTGTTTTTAAGTTGCTTACCCAATTCATTAATCTGCTCTTTCTCTAATTTTTTTGTTGTATGCATTTAGAGTTATAAATTTTCCCCTACACCCTGTCTTGGTTGAATCCGTCTCATTGTTGTCATACACTTTAGTGAAACTATTGATTATTTCCATGTTTTTTTTTTAACCTACTAATGTTTTAGGCTTGGATTATTTGGGTTTCAATAAGTTTTTAGTCTAGACTTCATGGCCCTTCATTGTATATAATTTTTATTGCATTAATATCTGAAAAGGGTGAACTCAATATTTTTTCCTTTCTGCATTTGCAAGGTTTTTTGATCTAATACATAGTCAATTAATGTAAATTGCCGTATACATTTGAGAAAACAATATAATCATTTTTATATGGATTTGGTTTTGTGCAGAGATCTATTATTTGTAACTTTTCTCAAATTCTCATCTCCTTAATTTTTCTTATTTCTCGTCAAATTTATCCAGCTTTGAGATGGGAAAGTTGAAGTTCCCAAGTAGTAGAGTCTATTTTCTCCTCTAATTCATTTCACATTTCCTTTAAAAATTTATATTCTATGTCTTTTATTACATATGTGTTAGTCTTGCAGTTACTTCATTGTGTCTGATTTATTTTTTTGGTGGAAGATTCAGTTTCCCTGATCATTTTTTTAAATTTGATCTACTTTTTCTTTTGCTTTATCTGAGATATTATTGCTATCCTTGCCTTTTATACTTTAGCTGAAGAATGATAGCCTCTTCTCTAGCCCTTTATTTTCACTCTTTTGTGTGTGTGTGTGTGTGTGTGTGTGTGTGTGTGCGTTTCAACTGTGATTTTTTGTAAACAATATATACTTGAATTCTGGTTTCTAATCCATTCTTCTATCCATTTCTGTTTTGTGAGTGAGTTCATTCTATTCCCATTCAAAGTTATGATTTCTAATTTTACATTGCCCTGCATTATATTTTCTTCTGTTTATTTTCCTCTCTTTTATCCTATTCTTTGTTACCACTGCCTTTCTTTATCTTACCTCATTTCTATTAGTCCCTCTCTTTCTTTTATTCCTTATTTCTATTTCCCTTTTGGTTAAAATACATTTTTCTACCAAATTGATTATATTTATCTATCTTTTTTGGTTTATTTATTTTATATTATTATAATAATCTTGTTATGAGAGTAAACATAAACCTTCCTCTCCCCCAAGATGAGAAACCTCAAGAATAGTGAGAGAGAAAAAAAAGTGTACTTCAGTCTGTGTTCAGATTCCACTAGCTCTGTCTCTGGGATGAGTTGCCTTCTTGATCCTAAGTTCACCAAAGAAGTTGCTTCAATGTTTTCCCCACAGTTGCTATTATTAGCTATATTTCCCTCCACTCTATTCCTTCCCATTTGCATCTATTCTATTCTTTCTCTCTCTCCTTTCACCCTGTCCCTGGTTCAAAAGTGTATCTGAGTACCTTTTCTCATAATTTCCCCAATATTCTATCACCTACCTCTGCTTTCTTCCCTCCATTCCCTCTTATTCCATCCCTTTCTTCCCATTTTCTCTAGTGTAAAGTAAATTTCTATACTCTATTAAGTATGTTTATTATTTCTTCTTTGAGTCATTTCTGATGAGAATGAAGGCTCACTCATTGCCCCTCGCCTTCCCTCATTCCACTAGATCAAAAAAACGTTTTCTTTATTCTTATGTGAAATATCTCAACCCCTTCTTCTTCTCCTTTCTCTTCCTCACAGTACTTTATTAGTCATTGACCATCTTTTTACTATATTATACCAATATATTCAGCTCCTTCCTGTGCCTTGTCTATATATGCTCCTTCTAATTACTCTTATAAATGAGAAAGTTCATATGAGTTATCAGTATCTTCTTCCTATTCTGGAATACAAAGAGTTCAACATCATTAAGCTCCTCATGGTTAGTCCTTCTCATCTGCCCTCTCGATGGTTCACCTGAGTCCTGTTCTTAGAGATCAAACTTTCTGTTCAGCTCTGATTGTTTCAATAGGAAAGTTTGAAAGTCCATCTTTTCCCCTGAAAGACGATGTACAGCTTTTCTGGGTCATTGAATCTCGGTTGTAAATCAAGCTCTTTTGCGTTGTAGAATATCATGTTTCAAACCCTTCAGTTCCTTAATGTAAAAGCTTCCAGATCCTGTGTAATCCTAACTATAGAGCCATGGTAGTTGAATTGTTTGTTTCTGGCAACTTTTAGTATTTTTCTCTTTGACTTGGCAGTTTTGGAAATTGGTTATAATATTCCTGGAAGTTTTTCTTTTGGGATCTCTTTCAGGAGGTGACGGGTGAATTCTCTCAATTTGTATTTTATCCTCTGCTTCTAGGATCTCAGGGAAATTTTGCTATATTTTTCTTGAAAAATGATGTCTAGGTTGTTTTCCTACTCATGACTTTCAGGGAGACCAATTATTTTTAAATCATCTCTTCTGGATTTGTTTTTCAGGTCGGATGTTTTTCCAATGAGATATTTCTCATTTTCATGTAATTTTTGGTTTTTATGGAATGGATTTATTTCTTCCTCATTTCTCACAAAGTCTTCAGCTTTCTTTAGTTCCATTCTGCAATTGAAGGAGTTATTTTCTTCATAGAGCGTTTATATCTCTTTTTTGAATGGGCCAATTCTGCTTTTGTAAGGCATACTTCTTCTCATTTGCCTTTTGTGTTGCTTTTTGCACTTGGCCTAAACTGGTTTTTAAAATATTATTTTCTTCAGTATTTTTCTTTGAATTTCTTTCACCAAACTGCTAATTTGGTTTTCATGATTTATCTGTATCACTCTCATTTTCCCTCCCAATTTTTCCTCTACCTCCCTTAATTCCTTTTTTTAGGTTTTTGCAAGGCAAACGGGGTTAAGTGGCTTGCCCAAGGCCACACAGCTAGTTAATTATTAAGTGTCTGAGACTGGATTTGAACCCAGGTACTGCTGACTACAGGGCCAGTGCTTTATCCACTATGCCACCTAGCCGCCCCCCCCCCCTTTAATTCCTTTTCAAAGTCTTTTTTGAGCTCATTCATAGCCTGAGTCCATTTTCAATTTATCTTGGAGGTTTTGGATATAGAAGCTTCAGTTTTATCAAATTCTGAATCTTCCATGGGACCAAACTAATTTTCTATGGTCAGATTCTTCTTCTTCTTTTCTTTCTTTCTTTTTTTATCAGTTCTTTATGTCTTGTGGAATCATTAGCTTCCACTTGCCTATTTATAATTTTTAAATAGCTCTTTGAGTAGTGAGCCTTTGTAAATTTTTTCCCATTTTACTAATTCTGTTTTTTAAGATGTTATTTTCTTCAGTATTTTTATACTTCTTTTCAAGTTGTTAATTACCTTTTCATGTTTTTTCCTTTGCTCTCATTTTTTATACCTAATTTTTCTTTTACCAATCTTATTTGATTTTGAAATCTTTTTTTTGCACTTTCAGAAATTCTTGTTCAGTTTGTGTCCAATTCACTTTTTTCCCTTTGAGGTTTTGCTTAATTATTTTAACTTCATTATCTTCTTCTAAGTTTGTGTCATGATATTCCTTGTCACTGTAATAGATTTTTATGCCATTATTTTTCTATTCTACTCTTAAACCCAAAGTCTAATTTTTATTTGGAACTTTATGTTGACATATATTCCTTGTGTATATGCAAGGAGGACCTCTGTTCCAAGATTTAGGATTTTTTTGGATTGTTTTTAGAACTTGTTCTGTGAGTTTGGATATTTTTAGTGCTTCTAAGGTGGTGTGATCTTAGTAGACGTGCTATCATTTTTTTCATAGTCTACACTCTGATCTTTAATTAGGAAGGATCCTTCACTTCTCAGGATTTTAATTGATCCTGCTCTTCAGGGTCCCTCTAACCTCTTGACTGAAAGTGCTCCTTACTGACCTTGAACTGTGACCCAGAAGTGGGTATAGGTAATGGAATTGCTAAACAATTCATAGTCCTGTGTTAGCATAGGAGTCCTCTCTAATTTATTTCCGATCAAATGCCAGGTGCCCTTTCCATTTCTTTGATTGAAAGCTCCCAAAGCTGCTTCTGCTGATTCTGTTACCATAAGTAAAGTCCCACCAGTGGTGTGTCATTTGTGTTGACTCTGGGAAACCTCAGCCCCTGTTTCATGGAACTATCTAAGTTCAATTTTAAGAACCATATTTATTTTGAGAATTTGTAAACTATGAGTCCAGCAAAGACTATAATGTGTTGATTAATAGAGTTACAAGAGTTCAAAAAGATATTTCTAGATGGTGTAATATAAGGCCTAGGTCTCAACCTTCTTCTGTTTGACATTTTTACCAATAGCTTGATTGAAGACTTAGAAAATATACTTATCAAAAATTTTGATAGCACAATTGAGAAGGGTATATAGAACAAGAGGCTAAACAGGATTAGAAAATAATTTGATAGGATGGAATAAAGGACCAGATATTGTAATATGAGATTTTAGAAGTATTTCACTTAGATTAAGAGAAACAATTACTTAATGGTGAAGATGTAGCTTAATGATAAAAGATTTTGGGGTTTTCAGCTGACTAAAGTGGTTCATTATGGGTCAAGTGTGATGTGACTGCAAAAAACGCCTCAACAACTCACAGATCTGTTACTTAGGTAGCATTAAGATTCATTTAATGTCCTAAATAAGGCAGTTAATTATCCATTTATACTTGGTACTGCTAAGGTCACATTGAGATCATTATATCCAGTACTGTTTTGGTGTAAAGGGAGGGAATATTGATAATTATGTATCATTGACCCAGTAACTGATGATACTTAAAACCATGTCATATGAAGAATAGTTGAAAGATAAGCTTGATACACTTAGCTCAGAAAAAAAGAATATTTTCAGTTGCTTAATTAGTTTTTTCAAGTACTTAAAGGGATATCTTCTGAGAAAGGAACATGGGGTTACAGATATAGGGAAAAAGAGATTTCAATGATCATCTAGTCAAATCCCCTAAATTAACAGAAAAGGAATTATTGTAGTGTTTAGATGATTTGCCCAAGATCACACAGGTAGCAAATATCAAAGGAAATCCTTGAACCTAGAACTCTGGCTCCAGATCTAATGTTCTTTCGACCATATGTATTAGTTGCAAGTTCTCTATAATGGAAGACGATGTCTTATTCCGCATTGTATTTCCTCTAGTGTCTGCCACAGTGGTCTTGCATTTGATAGGTATTTAATAAATATCTTTAACACTGAAATTGTTGAATGGAGGGAAGTTGTAGAGATGTTTTTGGTTCAATATGAGAAATGCTACTTACCCTAAAAGTTAAAATTTTGTCTAAACAGAATATTTGTGAAATAATTATGAAGTTGTCAGTAGTGAATGAATTTAGGGTGAAACTGAAATATGTCCTTTCAGAAAATATTAAAAAACACTTTGAAATAGATAGAAAGAATAAATGCCCTGAGGGTCTATTTCAATTCTAAATGTCCATAATTCATGCCTACCCTAACCAAAAACCTTTCCTTAGTGTCGTTTTTTAATGCTGGTTCCATATTGACCCCTGATGGCTTGGGATATGGTGTCTTACCACCATCATTCAATCTCTGTTTTATTCAATGCTTAGTCTCTATCAACATCAGATTCAATAGCAGACAGTTGAGGTCCTGGAGGGCAGAAGCATTGATAATAATAGTTGTCATTCAATTTCAAAGAAGACCACCTTAATTCAAATTAATGGTGGCATGACTTACATATTATGTTTGTCATAGTGAGGGGCATATTGTGTAAAGACTTTCTTCTTGCTTGCCTTTTCCAGAACCATTTCACCATATGGCTTGATTTGATAGGAAACAGTACTTCTGGTTATTATCTGAATGCTGCAGGAGTGTCTTGTTCTTTGAAGATGATTTCCTCTCCTGTATCAGTGAATATCGCTGGGCAAAACTCCATTATGTGATATCTGATGGCAAAATAGTTATCCAGGATATATAAGGCCACTGTCAACATTTCATCAACATTGGACAACACAGTTAATCCAAACCTGTCTCTTGATGGACTAATTGTCAGTTTAACTTTTCCTCAACCTTCAACTATATTCTCCCCCCAGAACCCAAATACTTTGGTTTCCTGGAAACTAGCTGGTCATGGGAATAATGATGCTGGATTGGTTGATATCATTTATGGTAAGAACTTATGGAAATATTTGATTATTTTCAAACCTCCAACTTTTATTCTTGATTAATGAAAACATTCTTTACTTGTGTATAAAGACACAGCTGATGAGAACCTAGGTACACAAATTGGTTATTACTGGTAATACCATAATCCACAGCCCAACTCCACTGTAAATAAGACTCCCACGTTGGTGTTTTAGCTTGTTTTCTGATTTCTTATTCACTGTTCTCCCTTGATTTAATTTGTCAACCTGGCTCTGGGATAACTGTATTCTTTTTTTGTTGGATTTATATTGCCTGATTCTTTCCATCACCATTACCCTTCATGTAGAAACATTTGGGGTGGTGACATAACCCCTTGGAAGATCTTACCTTTTCCTTGAATATTTTAGGATGGCCATAGTTCTTATTTTGGAGTTTCAAATATTGTGAGAAAAAAAATGAAATCAATATTACGAGCAATATAATGTTAGTGCCTGACTTACAGAATTGAATATCAGTTTCAATACATTTTTAAGATGTTGACTTTCCATCATTTGCTGTGTTATGGGCATGGAACTACAATACACCTCTTGATGGTCCATGTCAAATCAACATGCAAACAAATCTTTACCCCATCAGAAGGAAAAAACCGATCAATGAGGTTTAGTTCTTTTTTGACCAATTCTAGACCTTCTTTGCTTTTGGGAATTGTGACTCTTCATCATTGGATATAAAGAATGTTGGCATTTGTATACCCAGGTATTCCCTAAATCCGGACTATGCTCTAAGCAAGTCCATAATCCTTTTTATCCTGGTAATATGTTATGATACTATGAACACTGAAGTTATAGGAGCAGGGTTCAGTTCCTATTTCTGTCTCTTACTTTTCATGTGATTTGGGATCAGACACTTAGTTTCTTTTGATCTTAATTCACTTGACTACTCAAAAGCAGAAAGCTGACTTCTAAGGACCTTTCCATCTCTATATTTATGATCCAATGTTCATTCCATGGAGCAGAGAAGTTGCTTAGAATAGAAGGAATGTTGATAAATGAAAACAGATAAGGCAGTGTTGATCAATTTTTATTTTGCTTCTATTTACTATGTAAAGAAGAATGGCTTTTTGCATTGGAAATGATAGAACAAAAAGAGCTGACAGGAATTTAATATTCAATGTAAGTAATACTACATGGGAGCTAACTGGTGCAATGCATGGAGTGACTGGCCTAGAGTAAGGAAGACTCATTTTTTCTGAATTAAAAATCTGGTCTCAGAGGCGGCTAGGTGGAGCAGTGAATAGAGCACTGGCACTCGACTCAGGAGAACTGAGATCAAATCTGGCTTTAGATGCTTAATAATTACCTAATCATGTGACCTTGGGCAACCCACTTAACCCCATTGCCTTGCAAAAACCTAAAAAATAATCTGGTCTCAGATACTTACTAGTTATGTGACTCTGGACATATCACTAAATTCTATTTGTCTCAGTTTTCTCCTCTATAAAATGATTTAGAGAAGGAAGCTGATAATCATTCTCTGCCAAGAAAACCCAAGATGACATGAAGAGTCAGACACAATTGAAAATTACTAAACAAAAACAAATACTAAATCTTACTAAATCTATTAAGAGCATATAACTGATGAAATTCTAATGATGATAAATACAAGCTTATGGAGAAAGAGAGACATATAACAAGATAGAGGAAGAGCAACTGTCTTGATTTTCAAAAAAGGGGGAGGGGACAAGATGACAGAGTCTACAAACTGTAGGTTATAAAATTTAACTTTAATTCCTGGTACAATTCTAATACAAGCTATTAGTGAAATATGATTTTAAGAAGTCAGCATAGTTTCATTAAAAGTAGTTCATGCCAAACGAAACACATGCATGATATTTTTCAGGATTGCTAAAGTAGTAAATCAGGGGAGTGCTATGAGTTTAATTTATCTAATATTTGGCAATTCATTTGGTAAAATCATATCATAATATTCTTGTCAAGAACATGGAAAAATGTGGATTAGATGGTAATAAAATTAGATGGATTCATATCTGGTTGGATGACTGGATTCAAAAAGTAGTTGTTCATGGTTCAGTGACAACATATTTGAAGGCTTTATCCAATTGAGTAACCAATGGGTTTGCAATTGGCCCTATGATATTTAATATTTTCATGAATAACAACAGTATAGATGTTATGCTCATGAAATTTCTGGGTGAACCAAATCTGGGAGGAATATATCCCACATTAAATCAAAATCCAAAAAGCTCAACAGGATAGAACATTGGGCAGAAATTATTAATATGAAATTCAGTAAGGATAATATAGTCTTCTACTAGGGCACAAAAATAACTGCCTTCACATGATGATGTAAGCAAAGTTAGAGAATAGATCTCAGGAAGACCTGAAGATTTTAGTCAGCTGTAAACTCAGTATAAGTAAGCAGTGCAGCATGACAGCCAAAAAGAAGGAGGAGGAGGAGGAGGAGGAGGAGGAGGAGGAGGAGGAGGAGGAGGAGGAGGAGGAGAAGGGGAAGGAGAAGGGAAGGGGAAGGGGAAGGGGAAAGGGAAGGGGGAAGGGGAAGGGGAAGGAGAAGAAAGTTGAGAATTTGGGCTACTTTAATTAAGGGAGGAGTTATTAAGATATATTATTGTTAGGGTCTGAGAAAAGTCCCCAATTACGGAACAGAGGCACTCGACACGATGGAGATGCGATAGCAAGGGTTTATTAAACCAACTTGAGCTAGGGTTCCATTCTAGGGCAGGGCTAGGATCCTGGAAACCCGAGTAAAGTGAGGAGAGACCTTATATATGGTTTGGTAGGGGAGTTTCAAGCATCTGACTGCAGATTGTCTTGAGATGGTGCAGCATGTTCTTATTGCATGCAGGTCCTCGGAGAAGCCCCCTTGCTGCATGGTCCGAGGGCTGACCAGGCAGAATCTCCAGAAGCTGATCAGGCAGAAACTCAGCAAGCTGACCAAGCAGAGACTTAGGGGCAGAATTTAGACAAAAGTTCATATGTTTTGACATTCAGGGTCTTACAGGCATTCAGGCAAAAAGTTCACAGGTTTTGACACTCAGGGTCTTACATTATCTGATAGTTTCATTGTACTTTCACCTCCTCAGACTTCATCTGGAGTGTTGGGATCAGTATAGGACACTGTGGTTTAGGATAGACATCAATACTGCATAATGTCCAAAAAAGTGCAACCAGAATAATGAAAGGTCCAAGTTTAAGTCATATGACTTTAAAAAGGTAGGAAGTTTAGTTTGGAGAAAAAATATAAGAGCAAAATAGTTGTGTATTATTTGAAGGTCTGTTGAATTAAAAAATGAACAAACTCAGTTTCTTTGAACCTAGAGGGGAGAACCAGCAGCAACTGGCTGAAATGACAAAAAAAATTGGTTTTGATGTCAGGAAACAAAGAAAACTTCCTAATATTAAGAACTGTACAAAAATGGAATGGGTCACTCAAAGACAAAGTTGATTCCCTTACCTTGAAAGTTTTCAAGTAGTGGCTATAAGATCATGTGGCATGTCAGAAGTAGCAATTCTTTTTATAATATGCTTACCAAGGTTCCTTATAACTCTCAAAATTTGTACTTCTATAAATCCACTCTTCATGAAAATAGTATAATACTTAAAATGCAGCTCAAAAAGAGCTTTCTCTCTCTCTTCCGTCCCAACCCCCCCAATCACAAAATCACAGATTTAAGAGTTGGAAGGGATGCCAGTGGTATGGTACAATCTATACAGAAAAAGTATGTATGTATGCATTCATGCATTTATGCACAGATTTGTGAGTATGTTTTCATATAAGTGCATTCATGAGGCATGCAAATCCATATCCATACATATATACATACATGGGCATTTATATATTTGGTAAGTATATATATATATATATATATATATACATGCAAACATGCACAAATGCATATGAACTCATATATGTATTGATTATTTTGCTCACATAGGAATTTCCTGCTGAGGAAACTAGTTCTACCAATGCAGTTTGGTACCTTCTTTGTAACTTATGTGACGTAATGGTAGACAGTTGCCTAGAATAATGAGAAGTTAAATGACTTTATATATGTCAAAATTAGGATTTCAACACAGGACTTTCTGGCTCAAAGGCTAACTGACAGTTCTCTATCTCTTATTCCATTTTGTAAGTCTCACATCAGATGCTTTTGATTCCTAACTAGATGCACTTTTGAATTTATTTTTTGTTTTTGTAAGGCAATGGGGTTAAGTGACTTACCCAAGGTCACACAGCTAGGTAATTTTTAAGAGTCTGAGACCAGATTTGAACTCAGGTTCTCCTGACTCTAGGGTCAGTGCTTTATACACTCTACCTAGCTGCCCCACTTTTGAATATTTTAGAAATATTTCTTAACTTTTATCCTTCAGTTTTTCTCATATAGGAACCAAGTCTAGCACTACTCCCCCAGCCCTCAGCTTCTTTTGACAACAGAACTTCTAATATAATTTAGCCTTTTAGGAAACCCTACTATCATCTAAATCAGTAGATTAGTCCTTTCTCTACCTCTGCTGGAACATTACATTGCATTGTATAGACACCTATTGGAATTCTTGATCTTTTCTGCTAATCTCCTTAATCATTACAAAGACTTGATCTTCCTTTATAGAGTAGTACTTCCCACTGATTCTTCCTTTCCTGTGCTGACCTTCTACTCCCAGCTTATGGATAATGGCAACATTTATTTATGTGTAAATATTCCCCCAAATACTGACTTAAACTTCTCTTAGTTATACATTTTTCCCTAAGGCAATTGATCTACTTTTGTCTTGGGAACCCTCCATTTTTAGGTCCTTGATATCTGTTCTACTGCATTTTAACTGTACTTTTAATAATGCATCTTCTATGCATGTCCCATTTTGCTCCTACCTCTATTCCACTTTCTTTCCTTGTACTGCTAACAGGGAATCTCAATAAGTAGAAAGTATTGATAGTTTGAAAAAAAATTTGCTAAGAATTCAATGATCATATGCAAACATGCCCAAGGGACTAATTAAAAAACAGTGAGTGAGACAGTATTAAATATTCAGGGACAACTGATGGAATCAAATCACCTTAGAGAGTAAAAAAAAAAGTTCTGAAAAGAGGTAAGACTCTGATGCAGTAGAATGGTAGCAGAAAACATGGACAAACTTAATGTGATGAGTCAATTATTACTAAAAATATATTTCTGGAATGTGCAAATGTAATTAAATCAGTTTAAGTTTATTTAGAAAAAATATTTCCTTCCAATGAAAATTGGTTTCTATGTTTAAAAGCCTTAGGGTGCCTGCTTCATTAAAAAAGTCATTAAGGAACTAATTAAAAGCATACAATTATCATTGATTTACTCTCCCATATTAATGGGGGCAAAAAGCCAAATCTGACTTGGTAGAGCTTTTAATTTTGCAGTGAAGGTAAATAGATCTAGATGCTGGCAAATGTGACAATTAAAATTTTCTTACCTACAATAAAATGCTGAGGCAGAGCTCTGAATCAATGGCATTTTATTAAAGGGTTCAAGGTCCCCCTAATGAAGTGGACTTCAGATCTTTCTCACAATTTGAGATGTCCTCTTCCTTTTGAGACCCTACTGTTATCAGTCTTGATTTCTTGACATTCAAGTACAGCTATATAAAATATAGAATAATTCCATTGATTGACATGATGCATAGTTAAAATAGGCAAAAAGCATATTGTTGAGTTGGGTAAAATATAAGGCATCTGCACTGACTAAATGGTCATAAGATGGTTATTTGCTCATATTGGACAATAGAGAATGATCTAGAGGTACAAAAATACATTGGGAACTTTTTTTTAACCTCTACCACGTTGGATTTGGTCACCAAGAAAAAGAAAAACAAGGTTGGAGGGCCTCTAGCTAACTTTCAGTGATTACAGAAGTGATTTTATAATCTACATTTCATAGCTCTGAGATCTAATAATAGAACTGATAATCACTACGTGGATCATGTCAAATTGATTAATAATAATCTGAATTAAAGAGTAGGGGTTCTCACTAATTAAATCAACTTTCTCACTAAATAATTCTAGAAAGGGGCTAGCTCCTTTGAGCTGAATGAGTCAGGTCCCTAGAAAGGAGAACCAGTCATGGTTGGGAACTATTCTATTCATTCAACAAACATCATAGGCAAAAAACCTCTATTTTTATAAGTGAATTGAGAGTTATGGCTCTGACTGTCTATGCTGATAATTGTTGACTTTTTATTGATATCTGCAACACTTGGTTAGCACCAATAGTAGTAGCTATGTAGAATTGTCCCAGAAAGTCCAGATTTCAAATAAGACTGTTTCCACCTTTATGACTCTGTGACAAGCTACTTAACTTTTGTTTGTTTCAGTTTTCTCATCTGTAAAATGGGATTAATAATAAATAGCATCTACCTTGGAATCAAATGAAATCAAATGAGACATTAATTTAAAAAATCACAACAAAGTTCCATCAACAGTTCCATTCCCTTTTTTACCCACACCAAGTTAGATGTGTAATTATAAGGGCACTGATAACCTCCAGACCTAGTAATACCTCTCTACATATCTACAATGCTTTTATTTATCTTTCTATTCTCCATCAGTAATCTGTTCTCAGGAAGGGATCTAATAAACTCATACTAACAACTGTCAATCACCTTCCCCCATCCCTCCAGATATACCCCAAATAAGTTTCTCTAACTCTTAAGCCATTTTTCTTTGTCCTTTGACCATCCTTTCAGTTATCAGCTTGCTTTGTGAAATATTTAAAATTTTCAGGACACATTCTTTCCATCTCCTTGTATTGGCTATGGCCATCTTATAACCCTCTCTAGTAGAGGGCACTATTCTTTTTTAGTTCTTACATCTCATAGTGTATGGTGAATGTGGGGGAATTATATTTTTCAGCTTCTATTATTGTTCCTGAATTATTCCTCCACCATTATTCCTCATTGACCTTTCTTTTTTTGAAATCTGCAAAATAATGTATAGCACCTTCTCCCTATCTTTATTGTTTTCATCTGCTAATAACTTCTATTTCTCTCAATTGTCTCACTTATTTACGTATCTGAAGTTGAGTCTTCTTTCTATTTTGTCTCAATGTAATTTTTGGAGACTCTAATATTCATGTTAGTGATCCTTCTAAATGTTTAAATGCTAAATTTCTCAATTTTCTCAACTTCAATGACCTCCTTTGGTCATTGACAGTCACACAACATAATAGTTTCACCCAAGTCTTTATAACCTCTCAGAATTGTATTGCATCTTGTATCTCAATCCATGAAATTATGCATTCTGATCATAACCACTTTTTCTTTCACCTCTTTCTTCTTTCAATCATAGTAAAATTAATATTGATACTTTTAATTGACTCATCCTCATCCTTTCTGATCATTTTTCCCATTCTAACTTTTATTGACTTTGTTTTTAGTTTTCAATCTATGATATGACTCTTTACTTTTTAAATTAGTTACTACTATAGAATTCCTTGTACCTCTGACTTTTCACTATTCCTATCCAGGTAATCTAAGATTAGTGATTTTTTCCCTTGACTATTTCATTCTACTCCTCTCATTTCCCTGAACATGCATTTTCTTACCCTTCTCCCATACTTTTCCTCACACTCTTCTTTATATGGTATCACCATTAGCTGGGAGTAAGACCAACTAGTTGTTCCAAGTCTCAATGATTCCCAGGAGAATGCTGTCTGTCAATCAAACACTGACCCCACCCCTATTCTATTGAGACATAGGATGTGTCTCAATCATTGTCTTGACTCTGCCGCCACCTACTGACCACTCCCTCCTCTTTTTCAACGTACTGTCATTCGAAATCCTCTGTAATTAGTTTAGAAAACAATTTAACGTATTAAATAAAAGGCAACAAAAGCATAAGTCTTCTAGTAGACTATAAATCTCATTCAACTCTCTAGACTCATCACCTTCCAAAGACAGAGGAAACATCTTTTGGCTTGAGTCTTTCCTTTTCAAATCTTCTCATCAAGCCAAAAATTAGTTTCTGGATTTAGATTTGCTGTCTTTACAAGAAAGGGAGTTGGAGGAGTGTCTAGGTTGCACAGTGGATAGAGCACTGGCCCTGGAGTCAGGAGTACCTGAGTTCAAATCTGGCCTCAGACATTTAATAATTACCTAGATGTGTGGCCTTGGGCAAGCCACTTAACCCCATTGCCTTGCAAAAACCTGAAAAAAAAAAGAGTGTATTAGAGTCTCAATTTTCCCACATCCCCTCCAATATATTTGTCATTTTCTTTTACTATCATACTAGTCAATCTGATAGATGTGAGTTGGCAATTCAGAATTGTTTTAATTTGAAGTTTTCTAATCAATAGTGATTTAGAGCATTTTATATGACTATAGGTAGCATTGATTTCTTCATCTGAAAATAACTTGTTCATATCATTGGATTATTATCTATTGGAGAAAGACTTGCAATATTATAGATTTAACTCAGTTGTCCATTTGAAAAATGAAGCCATAATCAGTAAAATCTGTAAAATTTTTCATCCAGTTTTCTGGTTTCCTACTAACTTTGGCTCTATTGGTTTTGTTTGAGCAAATATTTTTAAATTTTATATGTAATAAAAATATACATTTTATATTTTATAATGCTCTTTGTCTCTTATTCAGTCATAAATTCTTCCCTTAGCTATAGATCTGAAAGGAAAACTATTCCATGCTTCTCTAATTTGCTTGGAGCATCATTCATTCCAATCATTTCTTACCACAGTACACTAAATTCAGTAGCTATTTAATAAATATTTATTGATTCAATGAATAAAAGATCACTTGGACATGGTAGAGCCCATCTTTTCCAGGGATGTTTACATTTTTGCAAGAGGTAAGACCATTAGAAAAGGTATGAGGTTGGAATGATCTAGCAGGCATAAAACTCTGAGTTTAGCTGGTGGTTTGTAGGCAAATGAACCTTCCTAATACTAGTGAAATCAATCACATTATGGGTTATGGTCACCAATTCCCTCAAATTATAATAATGTATATTGTAAATTATGTGTTTTGAGAGTTCTTAACATTGAAAATTTCTGGATTTGTTCAGGTTATCTTGAAACTTTAAATCCAATATTTCCTTGGGAACCAGAACATTGGTAGAAGAAATTTCTAAACCCACTAGCATCCTTGAAGATAGCTAATACTAATCTTAGGCTCTAGTGGGGGAGGATAAATCATCTTCATCCACATATGTTTTCTTCTCAGTTAAGAATTTTTTTGTCATGATGCACATCAGATTGATTCAAGACGCCTAATTAATTAGCATCAATAAAAAAGATATAGAATTTTCATTCAGACCATATAAAATATTACAATCTTAGATGGGGTTGGGCAGCCTAACCAAGGGTATAAATCAAAATTTACCTGGATGGCAAATAGAGGTAGAGTACTATGTATTTTTTTTTAGGTTTTTTTGTAAGGCAAACAGGGTTAAGTAGCTTGCCCAAGGCCACACAGCTAGGTAATTATTAAGTGTCTGAGAACAGATTTGAACCCAGGTACTCCTGACTCCAAGGCTGGTGCTTTATCCACTATGCCACCTAGCCACCCTGGGTACTATGTTTTTGAAACACTATACAGTTGATGATGAGGTGACCAGTTTTACTGAACACTGCTTTCCCCTTTGTTTAAATTTTTATTCTTTTAAAAAATAAAAATAATGGAAGGCAGTACCTTTTTCAGTGTGTTTCTCATGGGAGTCAATTCCTTTTTTAAGGTGATTTCAAAATTCCTTTTCAGAGTTCTTTCAGCAGACTTTTGCATTTGTTGATTCATTGAGTTTAAATACTGAGATTGGCTATAATGGGATTCTGATCAAAAGAGGGTGATATGAGAAATATGGATTTTGCATCGCTAAAATGTTGGGGCCTAGTTGAGAAATATTTATGTATTTTTCTTTTGTATTATGAGATTCTCATGCACAGTGAGTCAACAGGGTGAGGCTCTCCTGCTATTCTGGATAGCTTAAATCATCACCTTTTATTGCTCAATTCCTTTATAAGGAACTTCCCTTTTGTCTGGAACTTATTTTGACTTTGCAATTCTTTTCTAAATAAGCCTACTTGTCTTTATAATGAGTTTGGAATTCCAATAGGAAAACCCTTACATTGGGAAAATTCTTGGTGAGAACACAGATAAAATTTTCCAGGATCTCTAAGTGGATTGGCTGTGAAAAGAAAAGAGTTCTACATTTTTTAGGGGGGGTGGTGGAAAAAGGGATATAGGAAAAAAATGTTCAAAATCCACTTATATTGCCCTCTGGACTGAAGAAACTGAAGAAAACTTTTGAACCAGAAAAGTTTTTCTTGCCTGAGGATGATTTCCCTCACAGTCTCCCTGAAGTTGACTTTCCAACAATCCTATCTTCCCTGTGGAATGAGTACTACATCATCTGAGATTGCTTAGGCACTCAGTTTTTCTTCTGAGAAGATAAACAATCTTATTTTTAGTTTGGAGTTACTCAGCAATTAAACCCACTCTGTGAACATAGCTCCATAATAATGTGTGTGATGGGGGAAGAAGAAAAATGTCTCTGATCACTGGAACTAGAGTTGGTTTGTAAAGCACCAAACCAACTAATTGTTTTGATTTCTCGCTCGAGGGTAAGAAGGTGATTGCTAGTCAACTCCAAGTTCCAAATTTCTCTTGTTTTTGTTGTGGTACATATGTGAAGTTCTACAGGGTCTGGTGATTTCTGTACAGGCCAAGTTTCCCTCTAAGGTAAGATGATCATTTTCTTTGCCTTTTTAAAAATTGCCTTTAGATTGCTGAAGACTATTTCATGGGTTGACAGAGGCTTTAAGTATTAAGCAAGTAATCTGCATAACTTTGTACCTTTGAAACTATATAAGATTATGCCTCTTTGTTTTTGAACTTTTTCATTTATGGCAATGGGGAAGCAAATAAAAAGATAATGGTCATGCCTCTTCCAAATGCCAGAGGGTTTTTTTTTTTAGATTGAGGATTTAGTGTTTTTAATAAGCACTCAAACTAATTTGCTGAAGGTGGCAATATTTTTAAATGCATGGGGGAGAGAATTAGTGGAGAGCAGGACTGAATCCTTTGGGGAGCATTCATTCCCAGGTTGGGGGTTGGTCATGGCATGAAGCTGAAAGTTTTTTATAATGGAAGCTTGATGAGCCCAATCCTTGTAAGCATGATCAGAGTACTGCTGTTGAAAATCCCTTTGTGAACAAGGTTGGGGAATCTGATACAGGAAAGTCATGAACATATACAATGGAAATTCCTTGGAGAAATTTGGAGCATATGTAGACATCATGTATGGCAACTGGAGGGTCTAGTAGATGGAGTACTGGGTCTATACTTAGGAAAATCTGAGGTCAAATCTAAACTCAGAAACTTCTAATTGGGTGACTCTCAGCAAGTCTCTTAATCTTGTGTAAAATGAGAGGAGGAAGGGAATGACAAATTATTCCAGTATTTTGCCAAGAAATCTCCAAATGGGGTCATAAAAGGTTGTACACCACTAAAAAATGACCAAAGAACAACAAAAGTAGACATCCTGTAATTGGCTCAAGTCTGATAATCAGTCTTTTTGATTAGTTGTGGCTATTTATTTGGGTCTATGTGGTTTAGTCATTTTTCAGTAATGGTTGACTCTTTTTGACCATATTTCTGGAGTTTTCTGGCAAGGGTACTGAAGTGGTTTGCCATTTCCTCCTTCTCATTTTACAGATGAGGAAACTGAGGCAGGTAGGGTTAAGTGACTTGCTCAGGATCACAGGACTAGTAAATATTTGGGGCCATATCTCAAATGAGGTGACTTTCTGACTACACTGACTACACTCCTGAGGTCTAGCCACTTCACCACCAAGTGGCTCTATGTGAAACTATAGGTAAAATCAAAAGTCTTCCACCCATCTGAATCTTACTTTTTTCACTTTAGATGATTTCTTACTGCCTATTAACATTTAGTAAGATAATAGAAACAATGCTATAAAGAAGATATCCAGTCCTCTTCATATAAGGTTGACTAGTGTTACATGAATAAGGACCTCCTCAGTTTTTTGCCTTAATATTTCTTCTTTCATTTTAGGTTAAAGACACTACTGCAATTTTGTGAACTTCCAGAAATGAGAGCAAACAACAGATCAGGAGTTGAGTCTATCATTCTTCCTAAACAACTTTGAATAAAACCTCTAAACAGATCCGAAAGAGACAGAGCTAAGCCAAGAACTGTGAAAGAACATTGCAAAGAAATATCTTGAAGGAACTTCAGGAAAAGGTTTGTCAGGAGTCTAGAAGGGGAGTTTAGCCCATTGTAGGTGAGAAACTGGGAAGCCAGTGAGAGCTGTGGTGCAAGTAAGATCCTGGAGCAGCTTTACCAGAAATAAGGGTCTCAACCCCAGCTCAGAGAGCAAGCCCTGGGAAGTTGGTGCAGTGTCGATCTATCCTAGAGCAGGGAGCAAACTAGGAATACCAAAAACCAGAACTGAAAGTCAGAATCCAAAACCTTGACCCCCAGAAAAAAAGGCTTAAATACACCCTATACCACAAAAACAGAATTCACTGACAAAATGACCTGAAAAACAAAAAAGAAATATTAACCATTCATTAGCAGTTGGTTTTCTGATAGGAGTGATAAAAATGCTATTTCCAAAGAGGAAAGCAAAATTCCAGCCTGTTAAATCTCTAAGAGGTGGATGGACTGTTTTCAATTCCAAAAAAAAAAAACCTTTTGGAGGAGCTCAAAATGAATTTTAAAAACCAAAGAAGAGAGGAAGAAGAAAAATGGAGAAAAGGAATGAGAGTCATGCATGAGAAATTATGAAAAGTTAACTGAAGAAAGTAATAATTTGAAAAGTAAAATTGACCAGCTGGAAACAAAAACACTACCAGAAAAGGATAAAACTTTTAAAACTAGAAATGGATAAATGGAAATGAATGATTCTGGAACACATTAAGATTCCCTCAAACTAAACCAAAAGACTGACAAAAGTAGAAGAAAATGTAATTGCTCCCTAGGAAAAATGACAAACTGCAAAACAGGTCTAGAAGAGATGATTCATGAATTAATGGTGACTTGAAAACAATAATCAGAAAAAGAAGTTGGACAATATCGTTCTGGAAATTATCATGGAAAATTGCCCTAATATTTTAGAACAAGAAGATAAAATAATCTTTGAAAGAAGGATCACCCTCAGAAAGACATCCCAAAACAAAAACTCCAAAGAATATTATGGACATAGTTCAGGATTCTCAGCTAAAAGAGAAAAATTGCAAACAGCCCAAAAGAAGCAATTTAAATACCAGGGGACCACAATTGGTATTATGTCTAACTTATCAGCTTCAAAATTCAAGGATTTGAGGGCCTGGAATATGATATTCTGGAGGGCAAAAGACCTTGAATTACTACCAATAATCAACTTCTCTGAAAAATTCAGGGTAAAAGACTCAAATACAAAATTAAGAGATTAAAGGATAAAAAGAAGGGGAGAATGTTCTTTAACTCTTGAGAACTATAAGGGTAAGGGTATAAATTGAATGTGATGTGATCAAACTTTTAGCTCTTGAATGATTTTGCTTTACATGATATTTTAGCTCATGAGGATTTATATAGAGGGTACTTGGAAAGAGAGTGTGGTATAAATTGATCATAATTTGATGATGTTTATGACTCAAGAATTGGATCTCTAATGGAACAGTTGAGAGGAGTGTACTTGGACAGAGGCTGTGAGCATGAAGTGACTATGGAGTATTGTTGCTTATCAATACATCAATCAACCCATGAGAATTGTCCTACTATCAGTATAGATAAAAGGAGTATATCTTGATATACTTGATAGAGATTAGAGATACAAAACATAAAAAGAAGGATAATGTCAGGAGAAACAAGACAGAGGATACATGATACCACATGAAGAGGCCCAAAGACCTATTTCAGTAGAGGAAAAGAAGGGAGGGTGTGAACATTGAGTAAATCTTACTCTCAATAGATTTAGCCCAAAGAAGAAATAACACACATTCCTAATTAGGTTTAAAAATTTATCTTATTCTATAGGAAAATAGATGAGGAAGGGTAAAAAAGGGGGGGGAAGGGACTGAAAAAAGAAAGGTTAAGTAAAAGTCAAGGTAAAGTTAAAGTAAAAATTAAAAAGAAAATAAAAAGGGAAAGGGAGAAGGAAAGGGAAAAGGACTCATAGAAAGAAGGGTCAATTGAGAGGCAGAAATTAGAAGCAAAACATTCTTGAAGACTGATAAGGGGAAAGGAAAGAGAAGAGTGTAAATGGGGTAATATAGCATGTAGGGAAATACAAAGTTAGTTATTATAACTGCCTAAATGTGAATGAGATATTTTTTTTCTTTCTTTCCCATGGTCCTCTTGGCTTATATCTAATTCCTCTTTCACAACATGGCTAATATGGAAATAAGTTAATCATGAGTATATGTACAACTTTAATCAGATTGATTGCTGCCATGCAGAGGGAGGAGGGAAGGGATGGTGATAGAAAAATGTGAAACTCATAAACTTGCAAAGGTAGTCAGAGAATAACTTTGTATGTTTTTGGAAAAATATAAAATTAAAAAAATCAAGAGCAATGGAACTTCACAAAAGTCTGGAAAGAATCCTATGAATTGATGATGAGTGAAGTGAGCAAAACCAGAAGAACATTGCACTAAGAGCAACATCATGAGAAAATCAACTATGGTGAACTTGCTCTCAGAAGTACAGGAATCAAAGACAATTAATTCTAAAGAATGTATGATGGAAAATACCATCTACCTCCAGAGAAATCTGGAATCTGAACACAGATCAAAGTTTACTGTTTTCAAGTTTTAAAAATTGTTTTATGTATTATGCATTTTTTCTTATCTTTTACCCCCTTTTTATTTGATTCTTCTTTCACAACATGATTAATATGACTATATCTTTAACAAAGTTATACATGTATAAACTATATTAGATTGATTTCTATTAGGGGGAGGAGGGGAGGGAAGAGAGGCTGAGAGGGAGAAAAATATGAAACTCAAAACCTTACAAAAATGAAAGTTGAAAGCTAATTTAACATAAAGTTAGAAATAACATGATAATATTAAATGGAAAAATATTAATGTTATTTCAACATTTTTAATCTGGATAATTCCATTTCTTACTGAATCTGCAGAAAACCCCAAATTAATGAGTTTTATTATCTTTTCTTTTTAGTACTGATATCAGCAGTCTGTCAGAAACTGGGAATAGACCTATATTTTACATCATTTTCTAAGATAAAATCAAAATAGATACATGTAGCCAAAGTCAGAAGGAAAACAGAAAATTGGGAAAAATTACATAGATTTTTGAATAAAGTTTGAATAAAGTTCTCCTATCTCAAATATATAGTTTGTCAAATATATAAAACATAAATTATTCCCTGCTTGGTAAATTGACAAAGGATATGAACAGGCAGATTTTCAATGAAGAAATCAAAAGAATTTATAGTCATTTGATAAAATGCTTTAATTCATTATTGATTAGAGAAATGTAAATTAAAGTCAACTTCAGATTTTATTTTCTAACTACCAGATTTATTAAAGCTATAGAAAAGCAGAGTGTCAAATGTTGGGGTAGATGTGGAAAAATGGGGAAACAAATTTTCTGTTTATAGGAATTGTGAGGGGATCAAATAATTTTGGAGAGAAATCTGGAATTATTCCAAAGAATAATTAAGCTGCATATACCCTATAAGCCACTACCCAACATCACTACTTGGTTTGATTCCAAAGATGATTAGGAAAAAATTTTTAAAAAAGTACCTATCTGTTCTAAAATATTTATAGTTGCTCTCTGTTGTGGCAAAGAAGTGAAAGTTGCTAGGATGTTCATAAACTGGATAAACCTGGACAAGTTGTAGTATATAATTATAATGAAATATTACTCTGCTATAAGAATTGATGATTTTGATGATAGAAAATCTTGAGTGACTTAAGTCACCCAAATTTATATGTATAACTATCCAAATTAAACAGTCTTTATAGAATGGTTTTACACACACATGCAGGGGGTAGGGAAGGAAGATAAAAAGGAGGACAAAAAGAAAGTTAAATAATTGCATAATATATTTAAAAGGAATAACAAGTTGTAATAATAGACTACATGTACAATAGTTTCATGTAAAATCATGGTCACCTTGGTCATATTTGCAGGGCAGAAAATAGTGCTTATGATTATTCATATACCAGAGCATAGGCTAGAAGATAGTTATATGGATTCTTAGAACATACTACCTTAGAAGAACAGAAAGTTTCCAAACTCCAAGAAGTAGCTGTACAAAAGAATTTAAACTTGGAACATTGATTCCAAATTTAATATAAAATTTAAAGTCAAGAAATAGACAGGGAAAAATTGAACAAAAAAAGATCCTGAGCAAAGAAAATTACTATGGTAATAGAAAAGATCAAAACAATAAAACAAGGTAATAAAATCAAAACTGGCACAAAGCCTCAAAGAAAAAATGTCCCAGACCCAAAAAGTATTTCTGAAAGAGTTCTAGAAAGGATTTTAAAAAACAAATAAAAGAGGTAGAAGAAAAATTGGCAAAACAAATAAATGATGCAAAAAAATAGGAAAAGGGAGTCAACAGCTTGGTAAAAGAGGTTTACAAATACTGCAGAAATTAACACCTTAAAAACACAATTGTTCAAATTGGTAAGAGTCACAAACTCAACTTAAGAAAAGTACAACTTTAAAAACAGATTGACCATATAGAAAAGAATGCATAAAAATTTCCTGAAGAAAAGATCTCCTTAAGAAAAATTAATTTCTTAAAAATTAGATTTGGGCAAGTGGAAACTGATGACTCCATGAAACACCAAGAAGCAGTAATAAAATCAAATGCTTAGAAAACAGAAGAAAATGTGAATTTCATTGGAAAAATAACTGACCTAGAAAACAGATCCAGGAGTGATATATTTAAGAATGATTGAGCTACTCAAAAGCCACAATAAAATAGAACCTAGATATTATCTTTTAAGAAATTATCAAGGAAAACTGCTGTTATATCCAAGAACCAGAGGGTAAAATAAAATTTGAAAGACTTCATTGATTATCTCCTGAAAGAGAATGAAATGAAAATTGTCAAAAATATGATAGCTAAATTCCAAGACTTCCAAACCAAGCAGAAAACATTGAAGGCTGCCAAAAAGAAGAAATTCAGATATCTTATAACTGCAGTAAGGATAAGACAAGATTTAACAGTTTCAACATTAAAGGATTGGAGGATTGAGAATATGATAGTCTGGAGAGGAAAAAGGTAGGATTACAATGAAAAATTACCTATCCAGCAAAACTGTGCATAAGCTTTCAGAGGAAAATTGCAAATTCAATAAAGTAGAGGACTTTCAGGTATATCTGATGAAAAAAGCAGCTGAATAGAAAATTTACCTTTCAATTACAAGATTCAAAAGAGGCAGAAAAAGGAAAAGGGAAACCATGAGGGACTCAATAAGGTTATATTGTAAAATGTTGTAAAATTATATTTGTAACTTCTAAGACCTTTCTAATTTTTACAGTGTTTAGAAGAAGTATACATAACTGGAGGCATAGTTGTGATTTAAATATGAAGGAGAATTATCTTAAAAAATAAAATTAAGGGGTGAAAAAGAGGAATGTATTGGGAGAAGTGGGAAGGAAAAAAAAAGAATGGAGTAAATTATCTCACATAAAAGAGGCATGAAATAATTTTTACAATGAAGGGGAAAATAATGTTTAATGTTGGTCCCTGATTTTCAAAGAATACCACAACATCAGGAACACAATGTCATGATAAGCACATGAATTGGATTGAGTGACAAGTGCTGTGCTAAGTCACCAGCCTCACTTTCTCCTCCAGAGCCATCTGGGCCAAGTAATCAGGTATGGATCAGGATGACTGGATATTGTCCTGGTTGTGAGGCAATCACGATTAAGTGACTTGCCCAAGATCACACTGGTAGTACAAGTCAAGTATCTGAGATCATAGTCGAACTTCTGTCCTCCTGATGCCAACATCAATGCTCTATCCATTGTGCCATCTAGCTGCCCTTGAAGGGGAAAATAAAGAAGGTGGAAATGAGTATGAGGAAACTTACTCTCAGAATTGGCTGAAATAGGGAGTAACATACACTCTAAATTAAATATAAAATATATCTTACAGTATGTAAAAATAGAAGAGAAACAAGATAGGAGAAGGGGAGAGACTAATAGAAAGGAGGGCAAATAGGGGAAGTATCAGAAGCAAAATACTTAAGGATGGACAGGGTGAAAGGAGAGAGAAAAAGAGTAGGATAGATCAGGAAAATAGGATGGAGTGAAATAAAGTGAAAAATAATAACTGTGAAAAAATTTTAGAAGCTTTTTTCATGAAGACCCATTTCTGAATAGATAATTGATTTAAAATTATAAAAAATAAGAGATCATTCTCAACTGATAAATGACCAAAAAATATGAATAGGCAGATTTTGAAGGAAAACATCAAATCAATCTATAGCCATATTAAAATGCTCCAAATTATTGTTGATTAGAGAAATGCTAATTAAAATAACTCTGAGATGCTACCCCACACCTATCATATAGGTTAATATGACATTCAAGGAAATTAGCAAATGCTGGTAGAGATTTGGGAAAGTTATGACACCAATAAACCATTGGTGATTTTATGAGCTTATTAAACAACCATACTGTAGAGATTTTGGCACCATATATAAAAGGTTATAAGACTATATATATACTTTTGATTCAACAATGTCACTTCTAGGTCTGTATCCCAAAGAGATAAAAAATTTAAAGGGAAAGGACTTAAATGTACAAAAATATTTTAGCAGCTCTTTTAATGGTGACAAAGAATTGAAAAGTGAGCTGATGCTCACCAATTGGGGTTTATGATTTTGAGGAAACACTATTGTGCTATTATAAATCATAAGCAGCATGCTCTCAGAAAAATCTGTAAAGACTTATATGAACTGATGCAAAATGAAATGAGCAGAACTAGGAGAACATTGTACACTTCAATAGCAATATTTTATGATTATCTACTGCTAATGAATGAGATATTCCCTACAATATAATAATCTAAAGTGATTCTGAAGGACTTATGATGAAAAATTCTATGTATCTCCAAAAAAAGAACTAATGGAATTTGAATACAAATCAAAGCATAAAATAACTTTCTAGAGATTTTTTTGGGAACATGACTATTATGGTAATATGCTTTGTACGACTGCTATGTTTAACCTATATGAAATTGCTTGCCTTCTCAACAAGAAAGGAAAAGAGGTAGGAGAGGAGGGAGAGAATTTGGAACTCAAAAGTTTTTTTTTAAAAGCTAATGTTAAAAATTGTTTTATATACAATTGAGAAAAATCAAATATTAAATAAATTTTTAAAAATGTAGCAAAGATAGTTGGTTCTTGTCATTTGTTATCAAAAAAGATCAAAATGACATCACAAGTTTGAGAAAAATTACAGTGTGTCCTATTGTGGCTGATCAGACCAATACAAGCTCAGAATGCTCTACCACAGATTGGGCACAAATAGTCCATGTGAACACCTGGGGTGAGTACTCTAAACTTATGTATGTCACATTTCCCTTGAGTTGCTTCAATTCTGCCTTCCCCATAGAGTGCATCACCCTCACTGATGAAGATATGCCATGCTGGACAGTCCTTGCCAAGTGTCTCCCTATATGTACAATCAATCCTAAAGTTTTTCAATGACTTTCAGGGTGTCTCCACTTCTTCTGACCCTTTTGTGAGCACTTGCCCTATGTGAGTTTTCCACAAAATAGTTTTTTTTTGACCAAATGTACTTCTGGCATTCTAACAACATATCCAGCCCATCATAGTTACCCTCTCTGTAGTAATGTTGGAATGCTAGGCAGTTTAGCTTGAGAAAGGACCTCAGTGTCTGGGTATCTTCTCCTGCCAGGTGATCTTCAGAACCTTCCTAAGACAATTTAAATGGAGGCTATTCAGTTTCCTGACATGGCACTGGTAGACTGTCTAGGTTTCACAGGCAAATAGCACAAGGTCTATAGACCTTCAGTTTGGTAGTCAGTTTGATACTTCTTCTCTCCCACAATTTCTTTCAGAGTATCCTGAATACTGAGCTAGCTCTGACAATGAGCATGTCAATGTATACCCCCTTGGAAAAAAAAACACTGCCTAGATGAGTGAACTTGTCCACAGTACTCAAAACTTCTCCATTAATGGTTTCACATATGGATGGTGTGGTGCTGGTTGATGGAACACCTCTTTTTTCTTGGTGTTAATTGTTAGACAAAAATTAGCAAAAGCAGCAGTGAATCTATCCATACTTTGTTGCATCTCAACTTCAGAGACTGAGTACACAATCATCTGCAAACAGAAGATCATGCACTATTACTCCCTCTTCTTTGGTCTTGGCTTGTAGCCTTTTCAAGTTGAAGAATTTGCCATCTGTGTGGTAGCTGACGTTGAGGCCATGTTCATCCTTAGGGAAGGTGTTTGATAACATGGTTGCACACATCAAGTTAAAAAGCATGGGAGCAAGGACACATGCTTGTTTTATTCCATTGGTGACTAGAAAATCTCAAGAGCATTGTCCACTATCCTGAAACTGGGCATGCCAACATGAAATTGACATACAATATTGATGAACTCTCCAGGCAACCAAATTTTGACATACTTTTCCATAAACCCTGATGACTGACAGTATTAAAGGTCTAAGGCAGATCTTCAAGTGATGTGTATTGACCTCTGTGTTCTGGTCCTGGCATTTTTCCTGGAGTTGATGGGTAGCAAACATCATATTGACTATTCCTTGACCCTTTCTGAAGCCAAACTGGCTCTCAGGGAAGGGACTATCTTTCAGATAAATGATCAGCCTTTTGAGAAGGACTCTGGAAAGAATCTCTCTCTCTCTCTCTCTCTCTCTCTCTCTCTCTCTCTCTCTCTCTCTTTTGTTCTTTTATTTAATCATTCATTTATTTATTTTTCATCCATATGCACATGTATATTTTTAAATTACAAAATTTTCTTCCTTCCTCCCTCCCCACCTCCCTCCCCACCTCCCTCCCCTCAGTGGTGAAAAGTCAGTTTAGCATTATATATATATATATATATATATATATATATATATATATATATATATATATATACATATATATATGTATATATATAATTTTGATAAATATGTTTACAAATTAGTCATTTTTGGTAGGAGGAATTAGGATTAAGAGAAAAATATACATGAGATAATTTTTTTAAAACATGTTCATCAGATTCTGAAGGGTTTTTTGTTTTGTATTGTTTTGTTTTGTTTTGTTTTGTTTTGTTTTGTTTTGTTTTGTTTTGTTTTGTTATGTATTTCTTCCTCTTCTAGTGAGAATCTTACCAGCAATTACTAAGAGAGAAATACCCCTGTGATTGTCACAGGTCAATCAATTTCCTTTACCTTTATATAGATAGACAATGGAGGCATCCTTGAATTTTGGGGGATAACCTCTTCATACCATATGGTGTGGAAAATTTCAGGGAGTTTTTGGATGAGCAAAGGACTCCTCCACCTTGTAGATCTCAGCTGAAATTTGATCAGCACCAGGTGCTTTGCCACTTAAAAAGAGACTAATGGCATTCAAAGCATCTTGTTCAGTTGGAACTTCAGCTAGGACTGATTGACTTCAACTTGAGGTAAATGGTCAGTGACTTCTGCAATGGCTGATGATGGTCTGTTAAGAACACTATGAAAGTGTTCAGCCCATTTCTCTAGGATCATGTCCCTATCATTAATCAATGTGGATCCATAAGCACTAAGTAACTGAAATGCACCATATGTCTTTTGCCTTTAAATAGCCTTCAGGGCACCATAAAGCATTTTGGTTTGTTACTGTCTGCATAAAACTGAATTTCATCTTCCTTCTTACTTGGCTAAGAGTTCTGCATCTCTCTAAGCTTTGCTTGGACTTTACTTTTGACAGACTTAAATGCTGCTGTCTTAGAAATTGATGAACTGTCCTGCTGTTAAACCCTGTGGAGTTCTCGTTTTTTTGAGTGTGTTCAAGGAAGACTGGTACTAATGCTGCGAGGGATGCTGAACCCTCGTCACGGCTACACTCCACCTCTGATATTCACCTAAGCCACCTAACTCACCTGTGACTCTAAGTTGCTCTAGCATGGAAAGCGGTCACATCTTGGTAAACTGTTTTGGCAGGAAGGCTAAACCAGGTTGAGGGTAACTGAAAGAATCTAAAACTCATATGTGAGTAGTGGGGGATGTCTACCCCAAGCTTGTGAAGTCTTCCACTGGTGGAATGGGTGAAGAACAATTCGTTCCCATGGCCATGAGCTCAGCTGAAGCAGGTGCTCTGAAAGTAGCTTATTTTATTGAATCTACTTTACAGGTATTTAGAGCCTGGTAAGACATCAAAGATGCCAAGATCATCCACTGACTCTAGAGTCATCACCTGTTGCCTTCCTATTCTGGATCATGATGACTTTGGAAGAGAGAGTGAAATAGTTGATTTTTTTGCAGCTCTACTTCATCCAAATCTAATTTATGCATACAACAAAAGAGCAAAAATAGTATTTGCTACTTTTAGGAAGATTTGGGGGGGAATTTGTCACTCTTGTGGTCTCTTTATCCATCATTTTGTCAGAAATCCTAGATGAAATCCTAGACTCCATACTATAAGCATTTGGAAGCTTATCCAAGACAGTCACCTAAATGAAGTTTTAAATTTGTGCCAATTAGCATTATCTTTCTTTTCAAACTCATCTCTCTTCTGAACTTACTATTTAGGGAAACTCTATCTTTCCGAACAAGTAGATTTAGAGTGCTAGTGTCCTCCTTAATTCCTCCTTGTCACCAAAAACATCCAATAATTTGCCAAAATTCTGTAATTTCTTTATCTTTAACATTTTTTGGATCTCTCACTTTTTTGTTCACTCTCATGGTCACTACTTTAGTTCAGGCCTTCATAAACTTTTGCCTGGACCACTACAAAAGTCTTTTAAAAATTAGTTTTTATTGATTTTTTTTTATTTCTTTCCAGTTCCCTTGACTTAAATTCTCTTAGAGAACTATCTTGTGTAACAAATAATATTTAAAAGAAAAAAAGAGGGCAGCTAGATGGCTCAGTGACTAGAGCACCTGGAGTCAGGAGGACCTGAATTCAAATCCAAGCTCAGACACTTAATAATTACCTAGCTGTGTTGGACTTGGACAAGTAACTTAACCTCATTGCCTTAAATAAATAAAAAAAATATAATTATCAATATGTTGTAAAAATTTTAAAACATATAGAACACTTGTGGAACCCTGTCTCCAAAGGAAAGTGTTATGAATATCTTTTCATCTCTCTCTCTTTTTGACCCTGTGTGTTCCTAATAATTTTGTAACACTGATATTTTTTTGTGTATGTGACTCTTCCATTTACATTGTTGAAATAATTTTATATATTATTTTATTGGAGCTACTTTACTGTGTATCAGTTTATGTAGAATTCTATACTTTTCTATATTTTTCACATTTATCATTTTCTGCAGTGTAGTAATATTCCATTGCATTTATGCTTTTGCTACAATTTTTTAGCCATTTCCCCATCTATGGGTGTGTATTTTGTTTCTGGTTTTCTGTTATTTCAAAAAGTCCTGTTATAAATATGTCAGTATATATATATATGTTATAAACATGTCAGTAATTTGTTATTATCAATAGCCTTCTTACGATATAGATATAGATATAGATATAGATGATATAGATCCAATAATGGAATTTCTTGGTCAAAGGGAATGGATATTCTTGGTCAAAGGGAATGGTCAGGGAAGCTAGGTGGCGCAGTGGATAGAGCATCAGCCCTGGAGTAGGAGTACCTGAGTTCAAGTCCAGCCTCAGACACTTAATAATTACCTAGCTGTGTGGTCTTGGTCTTTCACTTAACCCCATTGCCTTGCCAAAAAAAAACCTAAAAAAACCCAAGGGGAATGGGTATTTATCTGTATAAGTTCAAATTCCTTTTTATCATTATTACCAGTTCTCAGGGTGTAAGTTAAACCTCAGAGTTGTTTTGATTTGCATTTTTCTTATTGTGATATGGAGCATACTGTCATGTTGTTATTAATAATTTGCAATTCTTTTTACTTTTTTTGTTTGTTTTTGCAAGACAATGGGGTTAAGTGACTTGCCCAAGGTCACATAGGTGTCTGAGGCCAGATTTGAACTCAGGCCCTCCTGACTCCAGGGCCAGTGCTGTATCCACTGAGCCACCTATCTGGCCCTGCAATTCTTTTTAGAACTATTGGTTCAAATGCTTTAACTGCTTACCCGTTGGTTAATGACTTTTGGTTACATATATGTGTGTGTGTGTGTGTTTGTGTGATACACACACATAATTATCTTTTATTGATTTGTATATTTACAGTCACTAGAAAATTATCAGATAAATTTGATGCATTATTTTCCCCCATTGAACTTTTCCCCTTATCTGAGAAACAGTCATTTTAGGGGGGCAGAAGCTTTTTTTTTTTTCATATAATGCAAATCATCAGTTTTATCTTGTGGAATTGTCTCTGTTCCTTCTTTGTTTAAGAATACATCACCAAACATTTAATGTGAGGTGGATATGAGCAGCTTTCTCAATTTTTTTAATAGTATTATCTTTAGTATTAAATTCACATATCCATTTAGAATGTATTGGAAATGTTGTGTAAGGTATTTGTCTAAGCTTAATTCCTACCTGTGGCTTTCAAGTTTTGCCAGCAGTTTTGAACAATTAGGAAGTTTTTTCTAAGTAATTTATGTTTTACACATTATAAAATACTGAGTTATTGGGTTATATTATTTCTGATTCTCTCTCATCTAATCTCTTCTCTTCACCTACCTCTCTATATTTCAGCAATGCTAGATGGTTTTGAGAATGACTATTTTTTAATATAGTTTGAGATCTAGAAATGTGATTTTCCCCCTAAATTTTTATTACTTTTGATAAATTTCTTTCTTCTATTTATCTTTCTTCAGTGAATGTTTTTATTATCTTAGCAAAATCTATAATATCCCTTTGATAATTTGATTATCTCATTATTAATATAAATTAACTTTACCAATGTCATATTTATTTTAGTGGCAGGGTCTAACTATGATTATTAGAGATTCCTCTAGGTATTTAAACTTTATTTCTTTACAAAGAACTTTGTAATTAAAATATATATACATATATATGTATATATATATATATATATATATGAACTCTTTTGTGATTGATCCTCAGATATTTTTATATTTTGTAGTGATTTGAAATGGGATTTTCTGATATTGTCTTGGTATATTAATATTGTTATATTGAAATGTAATTGAATTTTGAAAGTTTATAGAATCCAGCTTTGCTAAGCCTATTATTTTTCTTTAGTTAGTATCCTTGTGGATTAGTATCCTTGTGGATTTTTTTTGTGAGTTTTCCAAGTAAAACATCATTTCATTATCAATTAGGGATAGTTTTATTTCCCCTTTGCCTTTATTTTCCTCTATGCTTTTACTTTATCTTATCTCTTGATCTTATTTTCAGAATAGGTCATCTTGTGCTTCATCTTGAGATTCTATGCAATTTGGAAACATTCCAGTGCTTATTTTAGTTGCTGGTGGGTACATAATAGTCTTATATTATTCAAGTTTCCTGTCCCTTAGTCACTACAGAATTTATTGTTTATCAGCAGAATTGTTAAATTTAGCTTTGTTAATTTATATTCTTGGGCTTTTCAAGATATCTTTTCCTGAAGGAATTCTTTGAATTCTTTACTTTTGGTATTCAAAAGTTCTGGGCAGTTTTAATTATATTACTATTTCTTGCAGCACATTGTTCCATTTTTACCTTATGTTCTCCTAAGAGAGTTATAAATCCTTTTATTTATTCTATGTACCCCACTTTAGGATCAATATATTTTGTTTGTATGGAGATCATGTGTTCTCTCCTCTCTCTCTCTCTCTCTCTCTCTCTCTCTCTCTCTCTCTCTCTCTCTCTCTCTCTCTCTCTCTCTCTCTTTCTCTGTGTCTTTCTGTCTCTCCTAATTTGTCAATGTATGCTTTTAGGATCATTGATTTTACTCTGTGGACCACTTCAGCCACTTTCCAGAGATTCTGATTTCTTTTTTCATCATTTTCACTGTTTTTCATGTAACTGTTGATCATTTTTATGATTTTTCTTCTTTTATCCACTCATTATTCAGATTTTCATTGACTCCATTTAGGTTTTTGCCTTTTGTTTTTGCTCCTTGAACTGGTAATTTTTTTATTTCTATATCTAAAGAATATATTTAATGTTTCTGTCCCTTTTAATTTCATTCATATATTTATGCATTTCATTTATATATTTAGCAATATCTCAGTGCCTAAGTCCATGATTAATTTTTGTAAATGCTTCATGTAGTGAAGAAAAATATGCATATGCTTCAGTGATTCCTTTAAGAATGTGCTATAAACTTTTAGCTAAAAGCTCACCAACAATTTGTTCAATTATATGTTTTATCTTTTCCTTATTTTTCTGTTTGAAAAGAGTTCTGTCAACCAAAAAAGAGAAAAATTTTTAAAAAATCATGTACCATTATTTGGTTACTTTCCCTGTATTTTTGCAGTTTTGTTAATTTTAACCTCATGAATCTAGATGCAATGTCACTTGGAACATACAAGTTCAAAATTAGTACTGGATCATTGTCTAGAGCTCTTATTATTTTTGCCTTGATATGATTCCAATCATTATTTTTTGGATTCATCTGATAATATTAATTATAGTTAACACTTATGTATATCAATAAGTTTTGCTAAATATTTACAAATATTATTAAATTTGATGCTTTCAATAACTGTGAGGTAGACTCTTGTATTTGATTTTTTTATTTTTGAGGAAACTGAGGCAAGTTTAATGACATATCAATCTCTAACAGTCAAAAACAGAATAGACTAGAGATGGGAGATTCAGGAATGAAATAGAAATTTAATTTCAAAGTGAGGAAAATATCCTATAAGCAAGGAGGCAGATTTGATTAGGCCTTACCTCTGATGAGGGGACCTGCTTTAGTGTAGGTAGATATCATTGTTTATACTTACAGCTAGGTAGTGAGCTGTAACCCAGACAATGAAAGATAACAGCAACATTTAGACAAGTTAACAGTTCTTCATGATTTGAATGTAGATACAGTAGGTACTTGTCTGAGCTCAGAGAACATCTGATATTGGTCAAAGAGTTACATGAAACAATTCTGGAATTTTTCTTTGGCTGAAAGCATCCAGAGATTGAATGCAAAGGACTATTGTTATGCCAAGTTCAGGACACAGCTTGCTTGTTGGGATTTAGCTCTGGAAATCAAGGTGTCTCCTAACTAGTGTTTGAGATAATTGGTCTTCCTGATTGTAATGGTTGTATTTTTTTTCATTACACCACCTAGCTGCACATGATGCATAATATATTTTGTTCTAGTTTCTCATTTCAGTTCTAAGTAAGTCTGCTTTTTATGTGTGTCATAACCAGAGATTATAGGGTTTTGTTTTTATTTAATTTGTCACTCTTTTTATTGACTGGTTTAGTCTACGTACATTTACATTTAAAGTTCTTTACATTAAATTTACATTTAAAGTAATAAGGATTATTATGTTTTCCTCCATTGTGTCCCTAATATTTTTATTTGGATTTGTTTTTTAAAGGATTTATTTTATTTGATTGACTCTTTTAGGTCAATACTTTTTCCTTACAGGAAGGGAAGGGAAGGTTAGATTTTGATACATGATATGCTATTCTCTGTCTCAAATCATGCAAAACAATTTAATCCCCTTCTCTCTCCCATTACCTCCCTACCTGTTTGAAATCTTTTCTCAAATCCTTTTTTTTTTGACCAACATTTTGTGCCCTTGTTTTACCCTGGGGTGAGAAGGATATTTTCTATAGAGGCAAAATATTTTCTTAGGCAAAGTGGCCTTCTTGTATTCTAATTCCTCCTAGATTAGATCTTCCATTAGAGACATATACCACTTTTCTCATGAGATACTCTTCAGTGAAACTCTTCCTCCTACTATATTGCATTATTTTTCTTTTCTTTTTCATTTTAAAAATTCTTCCCTTTTTCCAATCTTTTATTTTTAATCTAGTCCTCCTTCTTCTAAAAGACTAATAGAATTACATTTTCCTATTGACTTGATTAGGGTACATCATATATGTTTTTTATCCTCCACTTCTCCTCTTCCCATTTATGTGATTGCTTATTTTGTGATTTAATCCCATAAAATACATTGGTTTACCTGGAGAATGGGAGATTAGGTTAAAGATTGTTCTTCCCTGTCACCCTTTGTCTTTGAAGTCATCTTTCATTTTATCTTTTTATATTTTTACTTTAAAAAATCTTTTTTTCTTTTGAGGCAAGAGAGCTTCTACATATCTATTTTCCTCCTATTCCAATCCATTGTCCATATAGCTGCCAAAATCTTCTTCCTAACATGAAAACCTGATCATGCCACCCAGGTACTCAGTATGTTCTAATGGTTCCCTGGTTGATGTACCTTCAAATTTAAACTCATTTACTTGTCAGAAATGTTCATGGAAAATGCAGCAGAGTCCTACATTTACTGTCAGTTCAGGATCCCTTTTACTTTCTTTCACTCATTGTTAGACCCCTTTACTGTTTCTGAGCTAAGAAATCCCAAAGCTGAGGTTGCTGCTATCTCATTTGCCTCCCAGTTTCACAACTGATACTGCTACAGTATATAATCCAGGTTTGTCCCTACCCTGGTGACACAGGTCTCTCCTGCTTACCTCCAAAATTTTTTTAATATGGAAAATTATTTCATCCCAATCTTTCATTGGCTCTGCCACTCCAGAATTTATTTTGAAGTATTATTTACAAGTTGTTTGGAGGGGATGGTGTTTGTGTGTGGGGGGGTGGGGGGGGTTGCTGCCTATGCCAATCTTGGTTCTACTGTGTCTTACTTTTCTATTTGTATCCTTGATGGTTATCATGGTGCATCACCCTAAAAAACACTTGAGTAATACTTTTTTATTCATTCCTTCATTTATTCTACTATTTTATGTATGTAGCACATCCAAAGGTCCAGCTTTCAAAATGAAGCAGAATTCAACAAGCTCTAGGTCCCAGATCTTCATGGTACCTGGAATAATTTTATGACATATTACCTGTAAGTACAGAGTACACATTTTCTGCTACTTATGAATGCAACATGAATCAAGTTTTTCCTGAAAACTGTACACTCAAAAATAGCATCAAATACATATCTTTTGGAGTGACTTTTCAAGACACATTCTTACCCCCTAGTTGTATCCCTCTTTTGTATCCTCTCTTTTTATTATATGCAGCACTGTAGGGGTTAAATAAACTACCTACCAATATCCAACAGAATACTGATGTGATACATCAATGACTGACTATTCTCATTGGAGATAAATCAGCCAGATCCATGTACCTTACCATTCAGGGAGATGAGAAGGAAAGCTTAAACCATAAGGGTCTTTGGTTCATTAGTTATTATGTCATTCCCACACTTTGCTCTGTGAAACTTCTAGAAAGTGGATCTATTTGACCAAAGTACACCAATACCAAAGTTAATGTTAAATGAGTTTAAAAACTAAAAATACTTCTTTTATCTATACTACATTTTCACTACTGCTGGGTATGGGTGGAGCCCCTGAAGCAATGTCTGGTTAATGTATGATTCCAGTTGTACACTTCCATCACTGATCTCACTACCTTTTTGTGAAAAATAAGAAGAGTCACTAACAGCACTGGATAGTGTCTCCTGCATATCTAACACCAAGGCTGTGTCTGGGTGTTACTAGAAGTCCTCAGTAATCATCTAATTTGTGCTAGTTAGACTTATGCTTGTCTCCTTAGCACATACTTAATAGAGAAGAAATGGAAATAGACAGGAAAAAGGAATAGATTGGAAAAAAAGCCAGTTGTCACCAGACATTCTTCCTTTCCTCACTATTATACTCCTACATATGACCTCATCCAAAGGTATTAACATTTTACTTTCATATCTTGGTTTTTGTATTAGATAGTAAATGCAGAGATCATCTAAACCAAAGTTGCCTATTTGCAGATGATGGAAACAGAGAAGATGATTTGCTCATATTCATATGCCAAGCAGAATTTGATTTCTAAATTTGAGAGTCTGGCTTATAAATCCAATGCAAATTTGTTGAGCTCTGAATTAATGACCTTTGTGATGTGTCAATTCTATCATCAGACTGAGCTCTACTCTTTTGAGATGCAAACAAAGAAACAAATGCAAGTACAAGTAGCAAGAAGGGCTAAATTCACCTGCTTGAACAATTTTAACTTGGTAACAATGTGTTCATGTGCTTTGAGCAAGTCTGACTTTTGTCTATTTAGTATCAAATTCTAATGACATGGAATTGTATATTGTATATTTCATATTTATGTTTAAGCAAAAAGGATATTTTAACAGAAATTACATCTAAGACAAAGGTTCAAAGCACTTCCTTCATATATTTGAAATTCAATGATCAATTGCATTATTCTCTCCCCTTTCTGACTTCACCAAGAAGATTAGAGTTGCTTCTATATTCATCTAAATGGTTGGATTCTTGCTATGGTCTCTTTCTGTTTACAAAATGCAAACAATATTGAAATGTTTTAAATGGTTAGATGAAAAGTATTATACATTATGTTAGGTGCTGAAGAGAATTTTAGAAATGTAGGAGCTGATCATTTTGCTAGAAACTGATTAGTAAGAGTTCAGGAGTGGCTGAATGTTGCCAAAATGTATTTGAATGCATAAGTAGGTTTTGAGAAGCAATATGGTTGATAAGTCTAGTTTCTAAATATAGGTAAGAGCCAGGAAGGAAATTAGACACAGCAATTTGTGGATATTAGACAGTAATTTTCTTTTTTTCCCCACAGAACTCGATTTTCTAAAAGGAAAAACAACATTTACTGAGAGACATGACTGTTCAGAGTGGGCCTTTAGAAAGGTTAGTTGCATTGTGGTCTATGTATATGGAGGCAAGTGAAAAGGGACATAATGTATTCCCAATGGATGTATAATCTCAATGAAGTAGATACTACCTGTACATGTACATATTATGAGTCATCAGAATTAGTACACATGATAGTAAGTAGATAGTGAACTGGATTTTGAGTTAGAAAGACCTGAGTTCAAATCCCACCTTGAATATTTACTGTATCCCTGATCAAATTATTTATCTTCTCTGAGCTTTACTTTTGTCATCTAAAAATTTAAATGTTGTATTTAATGGCCTATAAAGCTCCTTACAGCTTTAAATCTAGAATGCTATGATACCTTCCATTATTGTTTTTATTCTCACTCCCCATAAATCTTTCATAGATGATATACCAAACACGATAAAAGGCCAAGATCTCCCACTCTATCCAAAGTCATCCCCAGACCTCCTGATCTATATCTGACCACTGGATCATATTGCACTGAAGGAGAAAGTGAAGATGACTTTCAATTGCACCCATTAAATTAAATCCAATTTATTTGCATGTCATGTCATCACCTACCTTATACTATGGTCTTCTTTAAGAATGAAGGACAGGAGTGGCTAGGTGGAACAGTGGATAGTGCACCAGTCCTGGAGTCAAGAGTACCTGAGTTCAAATCCAGCCTCAGACACTTAATAATTACCTAGCTGTGTGGTCTTGAGCAAGCCACTTAACCCTATTGCCTTGCAAAAACTAAAAAAAAAAAAGAATGAAGGACAGACAATAACAGCAACAACAATAAGCCAATATGATTGAGTCCTTTCTTTTTGTCCTATTACATTCCATAGTTTGAGTGCAGCATTCAGCTACCTATCATTTATCCCACACTATTGGTATATGTATCTGTATAGGAAAAGCACACTTTTTCTTCTCATCATAATTTTCTAATAAGTTGAGAGAAATGAAACATTATAGCACATAAACTGTTAAAAATTCATTACTTGTAGTATGAAGAACATGGTTGTCCAGTCAATCTGCTCCTATATCAAGGATATTTATAGAGTCTGGATATTGTCCTTTTAAACCATAAAAATCTGTTTTAAAAAACCAAAGCAATCTCTTTGGATTCCATCTGGTATTTACTAAGCAATGTGAGAAGAACTCTTCTCTTGAGTAGAAATCTGGTTAGTCATTGAATTGATCAATTAATAATTTTTGATTAAGCTTTTACACTGATAGGAAATGGGACTTCAAAGACTAAAGTGAAATATTTCTTGCCATACATAAAGGATATTTGCAATCCTTTGTATGTATGCATGCATGCATGTGTATATGCAAGACTTGGTATATGCATATATAATTAGAAAGCAGGTAGAAAAAACTTTGGTGGAAAGGCACTTGCAACTGGGGAGATCAGAAAAGACATCATGCAGGAAAGTATGCTTAAGCCGAACCTTGAAGAAAACTAGGGTATTCAAAAAAGATGAGGCAAGGAGGGAGTAAATTTTAATCCTAATGGCTATCATATACTAAGATATAGAACTAAATATTTTCTCTAATACTCAATTCTCAAAAAACAAAACAAAACAAAAATAGGCACCATAAGCATAATATTTCCAGTTATCCCCACAGGCAACAAAACAAAATGTTCCCCCAAATAATTTGCATATGGATTAATCCCTATCACTCACTGAGCAACCCTCCTCCACCAGCAAAGATACCCTGGTAAGGTGCACAAACTTACTTAACAGCTTATGCTCTGAGATCCATTCAGCAATTTCCTTCTTATTGTAGTATTAACTAGTACCTGTTGCTCCTAGGCTTACTCAAATATTCTGATTCAATAAACAGTAGATTAATCCTAGACATGTGCAGGCAAAGATACATAAGAGTGGGGAACTGAACTTTTCTTGGGATGTCCTCCAAGTCTAATAAAAACAGCAGACTCATATTTAGCTCAATCAGATAATTAAAGAACTGAGGAAATAAGGACAAAGAAGTCATCATATGGGGCTATCTATATTAGACTTGAAGGAAGGGACTGGTTTACAGCTGAGGGAGTCTTTTTTTTTTCCTCCCAAAAGTTAGTTGGGAGAAGACATGGTAGAGAGAAACTAAGAGAGTGATTTCTTTGAGGTCCAGACCTAGCGGTAAACCCAATCATCAAAAAGGATTAAGAAAGTGAGTGAGAGGAATAGAAGAAAAAACTAAAACTACCAAAGGTCTTAAGATGAAAAAATTTAGGATTTCACTCATTAGAAAACACAAGAAGAAATGGAGTAATATATTCCAAAAAGGAAAGGAGTGTGAAATTCAATCCCAAACCTTGTAAACCTGAGACTAATCATTAAAATTATAGGGAAGTTAATCTATTAAATAGAAATTTTGTTTACTTTAATTGCACCAAAAAAACAAGAACTAGAACAGAAGAAGTAACATAATTTGCATCATCTCTCTAATGAAGTTCTAATAAGGCCATGGGGAATATACATGTTCATGTAAGTGTTCTGCATATATACATATGCATACCTACCTACCTAATGTGTATTATTAATATACTTTTCCAATAAATGTATGGTCTAACCATATATGAACAGACAGAGCTCAAGTGAAGAAATGTCATCTATTGAATGGCACAGTTATTTTCCTTTGTTCTCAAAGAGGACCAAAATGACATGACTATGTTAGAGTCAAGTTACAGTGTGTCTAATTGTGGCTGATCAGACTAATCTGAGCTTCAAAATCTCTACCACAGATCTAGCACAAATAGTTTGTGTGTGATTTCTGGAGTGGAGTCAAGATGGCAGTATGAAACTAGGAAGCTCCAGAACTTTTCTGGAGTTTAACTGAAGCCTCTACATAGACCTTAAAACCAGAGATTACACCAAAAAGGAGTGAAACAAGTTATAAACTCAAGATATAATGGCAGAATTTCAGTAAAGGTCTGTCTCTTCTGGATAAAAAGGGGAAGTACAGCCCAGTGTTGGCCAGAGAGTGGGAAAGTCAGTGGGAGGATCTTAGCCACAGTACATCTCAGCAAGCCAGGATGGTAGCAGGCCAGCAGTAAGGGTCCCAGCCTCAGCTCAGAAGACAAAAGTCTGATTCCTGGGAATGTGAAGGTACAGATGGGACTTAGGTGGGAAGAAACTTCAGTATAGGCCGCACTTGGCATAAAGGAGGAAATAATCCTTTGCACAATCAAGACTTTGACTATTGATAAACCAGAGACCAGATCCTGGCTCCAGGACAAAAAGCTAGGGACCTGTACCCCAGGAGCAGAGCTTTACTATCAAAATGGGCTAACCCCCCCAAAAAGAGTGCTAACCATTGAAAACTACTAGTCTGATAAGAATGATAAAAATGCCATCTCAAAAGAGAGAAGTGGGGATGAATTGCCTAAATGTGAAACCTCAAAGGAGTTATAAATAGACCTCAAAACCAAAACCTTATGGGAGAGTTCAAGAAGGATTTTAAAAACTAAAGATGAGAGGATAAAGAAAAATGGAGAAAAATGATGAGAGCCATGCAGGAGAATTATGAAAAATTAACTGAAAAAAATCATCTCCTTTAAAAGTAAAAAAAAAAAAGAATATAACTCATCAAAAATAAAATTGACTAACTAGAAAAAGAATGTAACTTATTAAAAAGTAAAATTAACCAACTGGAATAGGAGACATAAAAGCTACCTGAAGAAAATAAAACCCTAAAAATTTGAATTGGACAAATGGAAACTATTGATTCTTTAAGAGAGCAAGATTCCATCAAACAAAACCAAAAGGCTGAAAAAAACTGAAGAAAATATAAAGTACTCTTAAGCAAAAAAGACCTAGAGAATAGATTCAGTAGTGATAATTTATGAATTATTGGTTTATTTAAAATTGACCAAAATAACAACCTGGGGGAAAAAAACTGCCCCTAATATCCTAGATCAAGAAGACAAAAATATTTCTTGAAAGAATTCACAGAACACCTCCAGAAAGAGAACCCTGAATAAAAACTTCTAGGAATATCATAGCCAAATTTCAGAATTTTCAGTTAAGGAAGAAAATACTTCAAGCAGTGAAAAAGAAGTAATTTAAAAGTCAAGGAACCAAAAATCAGAATTACACAGAACTTATCAGCTTCAATCTTAAAGTATCAAAGGACCTACGATAGGAAATTCTGGAAGGCATAAGTCCTTGCATTACAACCAAGAATCAATTACCCTGAAAAAATGGACATTCAATAAAATAAAGGAATTTCAAAATTTTCTGATAAAAAGACTAGAATTGAACAGAAAATTTGATCTTCAAATACAATTATCAAGAGATATGGATAAAGGTACACACAAAGGAGAAAGAACACTTGTCAAAAACATTAAATTGGATGCATCCCTGAAAGGAAGAAAATACTTGTAACTCTTGAGAATTGTATTTCTCTTAGAATAGATGAAAGAAACATACTTAAAGAGAGGGTATAGGTATAGGATAACCATGAAAGTGATGATCCTTTAGCCAATACTTTAGTTAATAAAGGTTGCTATATTTGAAGGGATTATACTTAGAAGGTATGGGTATAAATGGATCATGAAGTGATTTTATGAGATTTGTATTTCTATTGGGACATAAGGAGTGAGTGTACTTAGAATTTCTGTACATAAATATATCATGAAGAGAACTTGTTTTACTTGTTACTTTAGTTTTAAAGAGGGCTATATTGCTATAGGAACAGAAGAAGGAAGTGTAATTAGAGGGTCTTGACATAAATGGATCATGAAGGAATTTTTATTTACTTGATATTTTTGTTACAAATAGAGTGTACATAGAGGGGGAAGTTAAAAATCGCCCATAAATTGATTTTGATTTAGAAGATACTTAAGCTTGTATTTCTACATACTTGAAAAGTGAGTGTAGTATAAAAGGATTATACTTTGATATTGTTTACAGCTCGGGAGAAGTATATTTCTAATGGGACAGATGAGGGTATTATACTTGCACAAAGACTGTGATATGAAATGACATTGAGGTAATGTTGTTTATAAATCAACCAACCAATCAAGTAACCAGCCCTTGAGATGGTACTTCTATCAGGACAGATAAAAGGAACATATTTTGATAGAGGGACTGTGGGTACAAGCCAGGGTTAACACAATCAAATCATGAAAAGAAAGATTATGCTATGAGAAAGTTAGACATTAGAGAATAAATAATGCCACATTAAGAGGCACAAAGATCCATCAAAGTAGAGGGGAAAAAAGGGAAGATGTGGTCACTGAATCTTAACTCCAACAGATTTGGCTCAAAGAGGGAATAACATACATTCCTAATTGGATTTAAAAAGAAATTTATCCTGCCCCACAGGAAAGGAGGGGGGGAAGGGGAAAAAGGGGAAGAAGGGACTAATAAATAGGAGGGTGAAAGTAAAAGTAAAGTTAAATTTAAAAGGGAAAAGGACTGATAGGAAAAAAGAACTTATTGAGAGACAGCAGTGAGAAGCAAAGGATGAATAAGGGAAAAGAAAAGAGAAAAATACAAATGGGGGAAAATAGCAGGGATGGAAATATAGAATTAGTAATCATCAGTGTAAATGTTAATGGGATGAACTTTCCCATAAAAAACAGAAGCAGAATATATTATGCTTCAGCAGAAGTAAAAAAAAAACAAATGGTAACAATCCTGATTTCAGACAAAGCAAAAAACAAAAATAAATCTCATTTTAAGAGATAAGGAAGGAAACTAAATCTTTTTATATTTCATTTTTATTTTTATTTTTAAGCTACATGTCATGAGAGTCTTTCAATATTCATCCATCTGCATATTCATTCATAAGTTGCATATTTTCCCACCTCCTTCCTTTTTTACCCTACCCCACCCTCAGTGGCAAACAGTTCAGTAAAAGCTGTACATGTACATTCATGTTCAACAAGCCTACATATTAGTCATTTTGTGTGTGTGGAAAAGACCAGGGGATAACATGGAAAAACATAAGAGAAGTTTTAAAAAAGTAAACCTAGTATCTATTCAGATTCTTTGGATTTTTTAGTTGTTGGATATGGATGGTGTTGTCCATAAAAAGGTCTCTCTCAGTGTTATCCTAGATCTGTGAACTGCTGAGAGGAGCTATATCCAACATAATTGATTAATTCACAATATTACTGTTAATTTGTATAATGTTTTCTTGTTTCTTCTCCCTTCACTCAACATCAGTTCTTGTAAATCCTTCCATTCTTCTCTAATGGTCGAACATTCATTATTTCTTGTAGAACGATAGTACACCATATCATTCATATACCATAACTTGTTCAGTCATTCCTCAATTGATGGCCATCCCATCAATTTCAATACAGATAGAACTGCTATGAATAATTTTGAACATGTGAGTCTTTTACTTTTTTATGATTTTTTATATATTTGAGTATTAGTGTTGCTGTGTCAAAAGTTTTGATCAGTATTATTACTCTTTGGCATAGTTATATATTGCTCTCCAAGATGATTGGATTAGTTCACAACTCTACCAATGGTGCATCAATGCCTCAATCTTCCCATATCCTCTCTAAAATTAATCACCTTCCTATTTTGTCATTTTTGCCAATCTGATAGGTGTGAGGTGGTACCTCATAGTTATTTTTAATTTGCATTTCTCTAGTCAATAATGATTTGGAACATTTTTTCACATGATTATATATATATATATATATATATATAGTTTTAATTTCTTTGTATGAATATTATCTGTTCATACCTTTGACATTTATCAATAAGAGAATGACTTGTAATCTTATAAATTCAACTCAATGCTATTTATGTTTCAGAAATGAGACCTTTTTCAGAACCCTAGGCTATGAAAATTATTTTCCAACTTTCTTCTCTTTCTAATCTTGGATGCATTTCTTTGATTAGTGCAAAATTTTTTTAATTTAATATAGTCAAAATCATCCATTTTGCAATGTATTATGTACTGTTTCTTGTTTGGTCATAAATTTCTCCTCTTTCCAAAATCCAACAGACAGAATATTACTTGATCTGTTAATTGGTCTGTGATATTGCCTCTTTTGTTTAAATCCTATTCCCATTTTGACTTTATTTTGGTATAAGGTGAGAGATGTGGGTCTATGATTAGTTTTTGCCATACTTTACTCCAGTTTTCACAACAGTTTTTGTTGAATAGTGAGTTCTCATCCCAGAAGTTAGTATCTTTGGGTTTATCAAAAAATAGATTTCCCACCATTTCTTTTCTACTTAATGTAATCCACTGATCTTTTTCTTAGTCAGAACCATTCAGTTTTAATGACTGCCACTTTATAATATAACTTTTGCTCTGGTACAACTAGGCTACCTTCCTATGCAATTTTTTCATCAATTCCATTGATATTCTTGACCTTTTGTTGCTCCATTGAATTTTATTACTATTTTCTAGTTCTGTAAAATACTTTTTTTGGTGGTTTGATTGGTATGGTACTGAATAAGTCATTTAACTTGGGTAGAATTGTCACTTTTATAAGATTATCTTGCCCAAACCATGAGTAATCAATATTTTTTTTCCATTCTCACTTGATCTGACTAGATCTGACTTGATCTGAGTAGAAAATATTTAATATTTCTGCCTTTCTGCATTGGCTTGTGAGGTTTTTATGCTCTGTTACATTGTCAGTTTTTGTGTAGGTGCCATGTACTGCAGAGAAAAGAATATTCCTTTCTGTTCCCATTCAGTTTTCTCCAGATGTCTATCATATCTAAGATTTCTAAAATTCTATTCACCTTCTAAACTTCCTTCATGTTTATTTTGTGATTAGATTTATCTAGTTCAGAGAGAAGGAGGTTCAGGTCCTCCATTATTACAGTTTTGCTGTCTATGTCACCCTATAATTTATTCATCTCCTCTAAGAATTTTGATGCTATACCACTTGGTGCATATAGATTTAAGGATATTATTTGATTATCTGTGGTACCTTTTTGGAAGATGTAGTTTCATTAAAAAGTCAGCAAAGTAGCAGGACATAAAATAAACTCCCATAAATTCTCAGCATTTCTATATATGAACAGCAAAACCCAAGGACAAGCAATAGAAGGAGAAATTTCATTTAAAGTAACTGTAGACAACATAAAATATTTGGAACTCTACCACCCAAGACAAATGCAGAAATCTTATGAGCACAAACTACATCTTCTCTGCAATAAAATAAAGAGCTCTTTAGTGAATCTAATTTAAAAAAAAGAAAGAATATTGATGTAGAAATTTTAAGTATGATTTTAGCAAAGATATTATAATAAATTATTACCCGGATAATACACAAGATCAGGTAGGAATTTATACCATGTAGGCAGGGATGTTTGATATTGGGAAAACAATCAACATAATTGACCATACCAATAATAAAATTATCAAAAAATCTTATGATTATCTCAATAAATACTGAAAAGACCTTTGTCAAAATTCTGCATCTTATTCCTATTAAAAACCATATGAGAATATAGGAATAAATGTAGTTCTTCTTAAAATGATAAGTAGTATCTATCTAAAAACATTTGCAGGGGCAACTAAGTAGCACAGTGGATAGAGAACTAGCCCTGGAGCCAGGAGTACCTGAGTTCAAATCTGGCCTCAGACACTTAATAATTGCCTAGCTGTGTGGCCTTGGGCAAGCCACTTAGCCCCATTGCCTTGCAAAAACTAAAAACTAAATAGGTAAATAAAAACATTTGCAAGCATTACATGTAATGGGGATAAACTAGAAACATTTCCAATAAGATCGGGGTGAAATAAGGATGTCCATTATCACCACTACCATTCAATATAGTATTTGAAATTTTAACTCTTGCGATAAGAGTAGAAAATGAAATTGAAAGAATTAGAGTAGGCACTTTTTGCAGAAAATATGATGGCTTGCTTAGCTAATCCTCAAAAATCAACTTAAAAAACTACTTAAAACAATGAACAATTTTAACAGAGTAGCAGGGTATAAAATAAGCCCACATAAATCATCAGCATTTCTATATATGACCAATAAATCCCAAGAGCAAGAAATAGAAAGAAGAAATTCCATTTAAAGTAATTTGTGAACAACATAAAATACTTGGGAATCTACCTCCTGAGACAAACTCAGAAATGTTATGAACACAATTACAAAATAATTTTCAAACAATGAAAGTCAGATTTAAACAACTGGAAAATGTTAATTACTCATGGTTAGGACAAACAAATATAATAAATATGATGATTCTACCCAAATTAAATTACTTATTCATCATCAGATCAATCTGATTGTCAAAAAATATTTCATAGTGTTAAACAAAATAAGTAAGAAAATTCATCTGGAGAACGAAAAGTTCAAAAATATCAATAAAACTGATAGAAAAAAATGGAAGGTGGTCTAGCTGTACCAGATTTAAAACTATATCATAAAGTGATGGTCATCAAAACTGACTGGTACTGGCTAAGAAATGGATCATGAATTAGATTTAGTACAAACGAAAAAATAGTAGAAAATCTAATGTTTGAGAGACCCAAAGACACTAGCTTCTATGATTAAAAAACCTTACTATTTAGCAAAAAACTGCTGAAAAATAAACTGAAAAATAATATGGCAAAGGCCTAGACCAACTTCTCCCACTCTATATCAAAATAAAGTTGAAATGGATACTAGATTTAAACATAAAGAGTGATTCCATAGATCAATTAAGAGAACAAGAAATACTTAATTTCAGATCTTTGGAGAGGGGAGAAATTTATGGGCAAACAAGAAATTGAGGACATTATAAACTGAAAAAGGTTGATTTTGATTATATTAAATTAAAAAAAAATTGCACAAATTAAACCAATTCATCCAAGATTAGGCATGCAGAAAGTTGGAAACAATTTTCATAGCAAGTGTTTCTGATAAAAGACTCATTTCTACAATCTATTGAGAACTTAATCAAATGTATACAATTTCAAGTCATTGATCCAAGGATATGAATAGGCAGTTTTTGGGTGAAGGAATTAAAGTTATTTATAGTTTTATGAAAAAAAAGTGTTCCAAATCATTATTGATAATAGAAATACAAATTAAACAACTCTAAGATATTATCCATCAGATTAGCTTAGATGACAAAAAAAGGAAAAATGACCAATGTTGAAGAGGATGTGGAAAAATTGTTGGAGTTGTGAACTGATCCAGCCATTTTGGTAAGCAATTTTTAACTATCCCAAAAGGGCAAGGAAACTTGATATTCTTTGATCCAGCAATAATATTTCTAGATCTAGATCCCAAAGAGATCATTAAAAAATGGGAAAAGTCCAAAAAATATCAATTTTTTTTGTAGTGGCAAAGAATTGGAAATTGAGAGCATACCCATCAATTGGGGAATGGCTGACTCAGTTGTGATATATGAATGTCATGTATTATTATTGTTCTGTAAGAAATAGGGAGGGCTGGACTTTAGTGAAGCACAGAAAGACTTGCATGAGTTGATGCTGAGTGAAGTGAACTGAACCAAGAGAACATTAACACAACATTGTGAGATCATCAATTGTGATGTTTACAATTCCTCTCAATGGTTCGGTGATAAAGGACAATCCTGAGAGACCTGTTAAGGAAAATGTCATCCACATCCAGAGGACAAACTATGGATTCTGAATGTAGAACAAAACATACTATATTCACTTTTCAAAAAACTTCTATATTTTTCCTTTCTTTCTCATGATTTTTTCCTCCTTCATTCTAATTTCCTTTTTACTACATGACTAATATGGAACTATGTTAAATAAGGTTGTACAAGATTGAACAAATTTTACTAGTTTGCCACCATTTGGAGAGGAAAGGGAGGGAGGGTGAAAGAAAAATGTGGCACTCGGAAACTTGCAAATGGACAAATGTTAAAAACTACCTATGCATGTAATTGGAAAAATTAATTAAAATGTCAACAAAGGAAAAAACTAATAAAATAGTCTGAAAATTTGAGATGGATTCTCTAAATTTTCATATCTCACATTTCTTTTGAATTACTCCAATTCTACTTTGCTCATAGAGCACAGTACCTTCTCTAATGAGGACATGACTGTCAGTGTCTCCCATATTACACAATCAATTTCAAAGTTATGAAGAGAGATCCTGAGATGTCCTACTATCACGTTTTCTGATCACCATGTGAACTCTTGCTCTATGTGAGTTCTCCATAAAACAATTTTTTTTAGCAAACATGCATTTGGCATTAGAACAACATGATTGGTCCATCTGAGTTGGACTCAGTTGAGTTTGAATTCTTATCAGTTTAGTTCAAGAAAATACCTCAGTGTCAAGTATATTATCCTCCCAGATGATCTTCAGAATCTTCCAAAGATAATTTAAATAGAAGCCATTTCCTGGCATGGTACTGGTAGACTATTGATGCTTCCTAAAGTACAATGAGGTCAGCACATTGGCTCTGTAGACCTTCAAATTTGGTAGTCAGTCTAATACTGCTTCTCTTCCACACTTTCCTTCAGAGATTCCCAAACAATGAATTTGGAAATTCATGTGTCAACCTCATTATCAATTTGTATATTCCTACAATGTATACTGCAAAGGCAAGTGAACTTATCCACAGTTTTCAAAATTTCTCATGTTGCTATAATGGATGATTCTACATATGGATAATGTGGTGCTGCCTGATGGAGCACCTGTGTCATGGAAGTGATATCATGGAAAGCACCTGGATTGGATTTGACTAAGAGAGTGCTGTGCTAAGTCACCATTCTCATTTTCTCCTTCAGAGCTATCTGGATCCATTGGTTAGATAAGAATCAGGATGACTGGAGGTGATCCTGGATGTGAGGCAGTCAGAGTTAAATGAGTCAAGAGTCACATAGATACTTAGTGTCATGTGTGTGAGACCAGATTTGAATTTCTGTCCTTCTAACTCTGAGACTGGTGCTCTATCTACTACACCACCTAGCTACTAGCTGATGGAGCTCTTGTGTTTCCTTGATGTTAATTGTTAGATGGAAAAATAGCACAAGCAGCAGAGAATCAATCCATACTTTCCTGCATCTCACATTTGGAGGCTGTTTTGAGTACACAATCATTTGCAAACCAATAAAACCATACAGTAACCTTGCCCCCACTTTAGTCTTGGTTGTAACTTTTCACATTGAAGACTTTACCATCAATATGATAACTGATCTTGATACTGTTCATCATCACTGAAGGCATTTGACAATATGCCTGAAATCATCAGGCTTTTATAAAGCTTGGGAGCAAGCAAATAATCTTGTTTCACTACAGCATCACTCATACCCAGTCAAGAATATCACTATGAAATTTACATACAATGCTGATGAACTTCTCTGGGCCACCAAATTTTGAATACTTTTCCATATGTTCTTGCAACTAATAATATCAAAGACCTTGGTCACATCTATAAACATTGTATTCAGACCTCTGTTCTTCTCTTGGCATTTCTTCTGGAATTTTCAAGCAGCATATTGACCATTCCTCTGCCCATTCTGTAGCTGCACTGACTCTCAGGTAGATGACCATCTTCCAAGTGAAAAACTAACCTATTAAGGAGGACTCTGGCCTTGCCAACAATCACTAAGAGAGAGACACCTCCCCCCCCACAATGATTGTCCCAGGACAGTCTATTTCCTTTTCCTTTTCAGAGATGGGCAAGGGGAAAGCATCCTTGAACTCCTGGGGGATAGCCTCCCCTTGCTATATAGCCCAGAAAATTTAATTTGATTCAGCTTTTGTGTGATCAGTGGACCCCCACCTTGTAAATCTCAACTGGAATTGAATCAGGAGTCTAATGACATTCAAAACGTCTTCTTCGGTGTAACTTCAACTAGGGAGGGATTAACTTCAACTTGGCTTCAGTATTGATTGATGACAGTCTGTTGAGAATACTGTGGAGGTATTTCAACCCATTCCTTTAGGATCATGTCCTTATTACCAATCAATGTTGCTCCATCAGCACTGAGTAGTTGAAATGTATCATAAGTCTTTGGTCCATAATTAGCCTCCTGGGCATCATAAAATCATTTTTGGATTGTTACTATTAGGATAAAACTAAATTTCATCTGTCTTTTAAGGGAGCCAAAAACCTTGCCTCTCTCTTTATTAACAATCACTTGAAACAATGAAATAATAAGAAGAGAAAAGAAAAGTAAAGGCATTTTGTGATTCTATCTCACATGTATTAGCCTAGCAAAGAAAAATATGGCCAATGACTATTGTGGGAGAAACTATGGGAGTATAGGTATAGCCATACACTTTTAATGAAGCTTTAAACTGGTCCAACCATTCTAAGAAATAATTTAAAACTATACTCCACATATACTAGAAAAAGAAATAAAATAAAAGAGAAAAGACCCCCATATAAAAATATTTACAGTTGCATACTTTGCCATATTAAAAACTGGAAACAAAATAGGGGCTCATTAATTGGAAATATTTAATTAAATGTTAAATAATGACATTATTTTTCCACAAGAAATGATGAAAAGGATGAATGGATTCAGAGAAATTGAGGACTTATAGAAATTGATACAGAACTAATTAACTGAGAAGATCCAGGAAAACACTTTATATAATAATATAATACAATGGAGACTGATTATAAAACGTTAAGAACTACTATCCATGCAGTGATTAATAATGACAGCAGAATACTAAGGATGAAGCATGACCTCCACCTCTCAGCAAATATGATGCACTTTTCAGATTACCAATGCATAAATTTGTTTTCACAACTGCATTTATTTGTTTTGAAAGAAAATGATGGTGTATGGTAGCCATATTAATAAGTCGAAGAACAAAAGCACATTAGTAATAATTTAAAAATAGCAACAGGAAATTATATGAGGAGACAAAACAGGACAGTGATAGAACTAGAATATTGGATTTGATATTAAAAATTCACTTTGTAGTATTTGAATATTTTCTATTCTTTATATATTGAAATGCTTTGATGACTAAGTTCAAGATTTTAATAAAAATTATGACTGGTTTTGAACATGTTGAGTTCATTTGTTATAACCAGTTGAATTTGTCAAATGGATATGTAGTATTGAAACTAATGGGGAAAACAATAAAAATTAGGCCTGGATATATAGATGTGGGAGTTTTCTGCATAGATACAATAATTGAACCCATAGAAGTTCTCTCATCTAGCGAGAGAGAGTATATAGGGCATAAACTCAGAGTAAAGATGAATTAAGGGGTGTGATATGGATGACAAAGCAGCAAAGAAAATTAAGAATGCCAGATAGGGACAAGTAGAAGAGTGCAATGTCCTAAAAGCTGAGAAAGAATATACTCTACAGAGAGACTTCTCAATAGTGAAAGTCTACTAATAAATTTAAGGATGAAGCCTGAGAAAAGCCATCATATTTGGCAATTAGAACATCATTGAACGTTTTGGAGAGAGCAGTTTTGATGGAATGATTTTGTCAGATCTAAAATCTTTTCTTACCAACTGTCATCCTCTGCCTCCAATAGTATATAATTAAGTTCTGGTCAACTGATTAATGATTTCTTTGATAATGTATTATAAATGTGAAGTAAATGGTGAATGATGGAATGGGGTAAAGTGGGAAAGGAATGGAGAAGCAAGGGAATAGGGATTTTGGGGAAAAGTAAAATGAAGCAAAGTTGCATGTTTTATGAACTTACTGACCTGATTACTTTGAGTTCTGGGTGTTGATATTTTAAAAATAGAACAGTTGTGCAAATCTCTATCACTAAAACATAGCTTAGAGTCACAAGTACTCACTTAACTCATAGAAATGGGGAAGTCTCTTGAAAGAGTATGACAGGAATAATACTGATTACCTATGTTTGGTTAGGTATTTCATAGTAAAGAATTGAGATAACTAAACCTTGATGGATATTCCATTGCTTTTGGATCATAAATTTCTCTGTTGTTTAAAGAAACAGTCATTATCAGGGTTCTGCTTGGATCTCATTCTTTAGATCTAAGATTTTAGCTATAATCTGCTTTCCTGTAGTACAGTACTTTGGGTATAATAATTATTATTATTTATCATAATTAAGGGTCATAATAATGGTTGGAAAGAGAACTTTCACTTAGCATTGCAGGCTACTATTCCTGATACTGATTCTAGACTGAACTGTTTCTGTTTAATAAAAGTGATACAAAAAAATGTTTCAAATATAAGGACCTTTGAGGAAGGTATTCTCCTAGATTAGAGGCATATCAAAGTCCTCTCCTACTTGTTTTCCCCTTGCATCTGTTCAGGTGCTCACAGGTGTGTAGCATGTACACAAATACTAACATGGGTATACATACATATGTATATATATACATATATATATATATACATATATACATATACATATACATATACAACAATTGGGTAGAGATGACTATCAAAGAAGTAGAGTGAGGATCCTTAGAAATTCTGCTTTAAAAGAAATCTGAGTTCTGTATGCATCTAATTTTCTGAGAAACCTTCAAGAAACATACAAGGAGATTACTTTTAAAAAAATCAGTGCAACTCTATACTTAATTACTAGCCTCAAAACTATGAGGTTACTAGGTGACAGAACTAGAATTCTTCTGGGACCTAATGCCATATAGTTCTGCTAATTAGATATAACAGAACCCTTTTGCCCAACAGTAAGGATTGTGTGATATCAACATAACACTCTCTGTTCTGTCTGAACTGAAGCAGTAGAAACTCTAATTACTATGAAGAGAGTTCCATATAGTTCTAAGCAACATGCCATTAAAGACAAATGTTCTTTCAGTTTCAATTTTGGAGGTACACTTTATGCCTATTCCATCATCACTAGAGAGATCTTAGAATTGTGTAATATATGGAATTCCGCTTTGGAGTTTGAGGATTTGTGATGTTTTGTGCCACTAAAGCATTATGGGAGAGTTACAAAAATGAATATCAATCATATATTGTGTTAAAAATCTTGTTTCCATTGGAAAAACCCATATAGTTCCAAATATCAGAGAGTATATTTTTATTTCAATATAGGACTAAAACTCAATAGTTTTGCCTAAAGAAGACAAAATACCAATCACCCTGTTAGAATCAAGGTATAGTGTGTTTGACTGTGGTTGATTAGATCAATATGAGCTCAAAAGATTCTACCACAGAGTGTATACAATTAGTCCATATGAACATTTAGTGGAGAAGACTCTAAAAATTAATAGTAAATTAAAAAAAGTGAAAAAGAATTTGGGAAGCAATGGTATTAGTAGTTATGACTTGAACTAGGGCAAACATTTTAGGTAGTTTACTAATTCTCCTTTGAGTGAAATTTATTATTATTATTAGTAGTAGTATTAATTTCATGAGACAATAAACAATACAAATAGAAATAGAAAAGTTTACGTATTTGGACATATAATTATATTTTCTAATGAATTTGAATATTTTCATATTGAAAATGCTACTAAAATAATCTAATCTCAGGTTCTATTAAAATAGAAGTCACAGAGATAAATTACAGAGAAAAAGGTTTATGAGTACTGTAGATATTTTGTTAAGTGACTAATTGACACATCTCTGCTGCCAGGGACATTAGAAAGAATTTGTGGAAAACTCAATAGTTAAAGCACATCAAAAGAAAGAGGTCAAAGAGAGAAAAGCCAATGTAACCCTGAAATTTCAGATGTTTATTGAAATCTAAAATGAAAGAATAGTCTTCCCTGTTCCAAAGTAACATCTTATTGTCATCACACTCAATGTATTGATGAAAAGACTAAACAAATAGAGACTGTATCTTGTTAAATGGGCCAAACAATAAAGGTAGCTGAATATCCTATGGGACAAAGAGTAGTAGTCTATTGCCAGGACAATCAGTGTCTTCTCAGGACTAAGATGAACTCAAGGGAAGGTTGAAACTTTTTAAAAAATGCAGGTAGATCTTTGAAAAATCTATTGTATAAAAGTAAAAATATAACTGCCACTATTTGCTTGAATAGGCAAGCAAAGCAAGTATATCTTACAAAGGACTTAACCTTTAAAAATAAAGTAAGCAGCTTGAGAGCAATATAAACTCATTTGTTTCTGTTTCTAACTATAATAAGCTATGTGAAGATGAAAGTTAAAATAATATCTGACCATATCAGTAAGTCATGACCTTCTTATTATGCCCTAGCCTAAATATTTGTGAAGTCTGAGTGATTGTTGCCTTGGGTACAGCCACAAATACATTCACAATTAACTCACTAGTGAATTTTGGTAAAACATAATGACTAATTGAAAATGGTCACATGCTAAGTAGAAGGATGGTCTTCCCACACAAAGATGTAAGTTTGTTATATGCATAACATATGAATCCATGAAGTTGAATTCCTAAGAATGAGTTAATAAATATAAACACTGAAATTTGTACAGCGCTCTAAAGTTTCAAAAACCTTGAGCCTTAAAATAATCATCTGAAGTAGAATTTAGAGGAATTATTTTCCTCAATTTATAGATGAATACATTGAACCTGCAAAATATTAAATGACTTACCTTTGTTCACAAACCTAGCACATGTGAGAAACTAGGTTTGAACCCACATTTCCCTGATTTTAAGTCAGCATTCTCACCACCAATCCATGAATTCTCAGCCAAATATCTCAGTAGCATTTCAATGTGAATGACAAATCACTCCTGATAAGAATAAGAGAAATTGAAGATAGTTGTCCTAGGAAAGATGCTAGTATATTTATATTTGTATTACAATGCATTCATTTAGCTTCTACTATGTATATCATTATGTGCTAGAGACTCCAATAATATGAATATTTTTATGGGTTATGCTCATCAGTTATTTTCTCCATCTGCAAGGTATTAAGTAAGGCAAGATGGTTTCAGATTAAAGAGAGATAGTCTAAAAATAGAGTAAGAACTTTTCAATCATAAGAATTCATTAAATGTTACATCTCAAGGTGAGTAGTATAAAAATTTATTCAAAAATGCTTATTGAAATCCTATAGATGAATGAGTAACTGGAGAGAGATGGTGAATTCTCCATTCTTTGGGCATAATCGATTAAAATATAGATAACCATATTCTTTGATGATTCATGTATTCAATTGCCTGAGTTAGGGAGTTGAGACACAGGAACTCTTATGGCTCCTTCCAGGTCTAAAATTCAATGATGTTAAGGAGGAATTGATAAAACCTCAGATTTGTCCTCCATATCTTGGGACTGACTAAAGACAGTCAGTCTCTCCTGATGAATAGATTTCTGAATTTGTAGTTGGATATTCAGTTGTCTAAATCTGTATCAGTCCTAGACTTTGAAACTAAAATTGAGTAAGCCATTTTACCTTTGCTTCCTTATTATTTTATATCTAAAAGCAATAATAATAAGAATAATTATGGTCTGTTGATCTGCACTCCAGAATGGTTGGCACAGTTATTCAGGTATATTTCCAATAAGATTTGAACTTCTTAAAAAGAATGCAGGAGAAGGATCACTTATGAATGCCAAGTAGATATTGTTGCTGTCCCTTTGTAGAACAAATTTATTGTGGCAAAATGATCAGAACATTACACAGCATGACCATTAGAGCCATGCTATTTGCCTACCAAAATTAGAGCCCTGCCTGTTTGAAAAGGCACAATTTTTATTACTACAATGGATATTTCTCACTAGGAAGTTGAGCAAAGAAAAAACTCTCTCTAAGCTCAGTTCTCCTCTACTGGATCAAAGTATTAAGGGTTATCTGATTGCTTGGGTTAGGCCAGCATCATGATTTGTATCTTTTACCTCTGTGCCTGAATCCAGTTCTCAAATTTGTGGGTCCAAGGGTTCAATTTTATCCATTCATCTAGTTATTACTAGGCTATGATGAGCTAAATCAACAGTAAGGAAATTCACAAAATATTGAAATATGACAAAAACCAACATGTTCTCATAATTGAGAGAAGGTAGTGAAGTGAATAGTGTATTAGATTTTAGGGCAAGAAAGATTAATTCTGAATCATCCTTCAAACATTTATAAGCTGTGGGACCTTGGATAAATCACTTAACCTCTGTCACCCTCAATTTCTTCCTTTCTGGAGATAATAATTACACCAAACTCATGGTGTTATTATGAGATAAAATATTTTCAAATCTTTCTCTTATATAAATGCAAGTTGTTATTGTTGTCATGAACAATTAAAGCTATTTCTGGTGCACACAAGTTCATTTTTTTCTTATGGTTGAGTCTACTTAGGAAATCAAACTGTCATTCTCAAATATTTGGCTAGAGAACCATCAAAGCTCTGAAAATCTAATGAACTGCACTTCTCCTCTGTAGGAAGATTTCTGCCTTCAGTATTAAAGCTGGTAATTAAGATTCATAGTGCATTGTCTCCTAGTAAGTAATGATGAAGAACTGAGGGATTTTTGCCCTCCAGTTTTCCCTTTGGTAGACTCCATAAGGACCAAATTCTTTCTATTTGTGCTTATTCAATTATGGAGGCAGCAAAGAATTAGATATAAACTGAAAGGTCCTATCTGAATCCCAACTCACCACTTACTCCCTGTGTGACCTTGAGCAAATCACTTTACTTTTCTGTGACTCAATTCCTTATCTGCAAAATGAAGCTATTGGCTCAGGTGACTTCTGAGGTTCTATCCAGTTCTAAATCTTTGATACTAAAATCCTATGACCTGGGTTTTAATTCTAGTGCTCCTATTTATTATTCATATGGTCTTTAGCACCTCATCTAAGCATTTAATCAACAAGATTTTAGTAATTGCCTACTATGTGCCAGGCAGTGGAGATATAAAGATAAAAATGAGTCTGTGCTTTCAGGGGGTTATCAGTCTATTTATTTCCCTGAACCTGTTTTCGTATTTGAAAAATGAAACAGTTGCATTCGGTAGCTTTCAGCTCTATCTATAATCATATATGAGCTTCTATTTTCTTTAATGACATTTCAGTGACCACCTTATTGTTTGATTAATCTCATTAAAAAAGGATTGATTGGCTTCCCAGTGACTTGTCTGACATGTCCTCTCTATCTTAAATTTTTTGATGGGCCTATTTTGATGGGCCTTCAACTACTGAGCTTAGTAGGAACAATGAACACTAAAAATACCTGAAAGAAAAGCATCTGTGACATTATGTGTCAAAAGGTGAGGATACTCTCCACTTTCTGCTCCACAGAAGGATATAGTTGTACTTTCAAGAGGGCTTTGCTGGCATGGATATTTCCTGAACATTAAGCAGTTTATTTTTGGAAGACTTGTGAAAATGAAACCATAGGATACCATCATTAGCCTCTGGCCCACAATAGGTGACCAAAGTTAGTACATTTTTTTTTGCAACTTGATTTGCAGAATTCACATTTAATAAGAAAAGGATAATTAGGTCTGACTTCCAGGAAAGCATCCATGGTAGTATTCATTAAGAATATTTCATTTTAGAGAGAGCTCTGTTACCTTTGTTACCTTTATCCAAGCTAGACTGCACAATTTGGATTTCTTGCCTAAAGCAAAATCCCACAATTCCAAGTCAGTTCTAACTGTTTCTCAGGACTTTATCTTCACTTATATACATTCCATTAGCCATTATGCTACTGCAAAAATTTTTGGTGGCTACTTCTTTCCCTCTAAGCCAGGGACTCTGAAGCTGTTTTTTTTTTTAAATTTCCTTTGTTAATCATATGAATTCTATGGACTCCTAAAAAACTACACTTTTAAATGTATAAAATAAATATGTAGAATTACATAGGAAATCAATGACATTGATATAAACTTAAAAACAAATTTTCAGACCCCAAATTAAGAATCCCAGTGTGTGTATGTATGTATGTATATATATATATATATATATATATATATATATATATATATATATATATATATATATATAGCTTTGTGTGGGAGTAAGACAGAGGCAGATAAGAATGGAAATCTCCCCAATATTCTCATCTGTAATTTAAAATCTCTCTCTCTCTCTTTCTCTCTCTCTCTCTCTCTGACTTTCTCTGTGAAAAGAACTTCCTGAGGTTTTTATTTTCATGCTATTCAGGGCAAAGTCACTAACTGTAGACCTGCTGATGGCACTTCTCTTTAAATATTAGGTTAAAGGAGGCAATTTGAAGGCCTTCTGCAATTATGCTATTGTACAACCTTTTAGCCACCACTACGATTTCAATGACTTGTTTCACGTTTTCTCCTTATCCCAGAGGCAAAACATAACTCATATATGTTGTATCCACAGTGCAGATCTGCCTTCTCATATTAGGTTTATTAGTAAAAACTCCAAATTAGAGTGATAATACTTTAAATGATTTCAGAACATACCCTGGACTTGATGACCCAGTAGGAGGTTAATAAGGATCCCTGTTTTTTCTGTGATGGAGTCAGTGAAATCAAGTCATCCTTAGCAGCATTTTTGTTGATGTTTACAAAATGCAAGGGTGAGAAAGATGTGCTCAATCCATTAACTAAGCTGATGTAATATCTGTGCAAGATTTGTCTCTATCCTGATCCTTTTATGAGGTCCCAACAATCTCTGATTGAGTCAATGCTATTGGCTGAACAAACAAATTGACCACGCATCTGGGGGCTTTAAATAACTAAACTCTGAATGAATTTAGAATTTAAGAGTTGGAGACATGGAAGGGAAGGAAAAAGAGGGGAATCCAGGTAGAGTACTAGGCACTTTACAAATATCTCATATAATGCTTATAGCAACTCTTTAATAATGTGCTATTACTCTCTTCATTTTGTAGTTGAGTAAACTGGCAAACAGAGATTAATTCTAATCCAGAGACACATAATTAATGGGAATCTAAGGTCATATTTGAATTCATGTCTTCCTGACTTCAGATTCAGCTCCCAATTATCCACTCTATCATCTAGTTGCCTCTATTTTAAAAACCAGGAATTGTTTAAGTAGAAGAGACTTGTGTGTGCAAATTTCAAGTGTGTATATGCTTTTGTGTGTGTGTGTGTGTGTGTGTGTGTGTGTGTATGTGTGTGTGCGCTCTAGAGAAGATTTTTCTTTATTCCTTCTCTCATCTCTACCAGTTATATGAGATCTCTGGAAGCAAAATTGCCATGCCCTTTGAATAGCAAATCCTCCTTAATAGCAGAAATACCCATCCAATAGAAATGTGAGGAACCAGCCCAGCTGAAAAACCTATGCAGTACAAATGCCATAACCTTCAGAACTGAATGAGGACTCTGCGAAGGAAGAAATTACTTCTCAACTTTGTAGTATAAAAATCTGTGAGTGGTGTTTATCATAGATGTATTCTACACAGATGACGACCTTCGTGCTCAAATGTTTGGCTTACTTTTTCTTGAATTCTATATGTATTTGTTTCAGAATTTATCTCAGGTCGATTCAGTAAATGTGTTATGACAACCACTTTTATTTTACTAGCATAAATTAAGTTGTCATCTATTACTACTACCACTACTGTTACATCTAATAGTAGGACGACTACTACCTAACATTTATATAGCACTTTCTTACTTTTTTTAAGACTGACTACAATTCAAACTTTGCACAACCAGTTTACAATTTAACACAAAACATTCACAAACTAATAGAAAACTTCATAAATAGTGAGTTTCTTTTTTTTATTCTTAAATATAGTTTAATACTCTTCTCTATTTCTGTACACCAACAAAAACCAAGATTTAACTGCTTAATCAAGGGAAACAAATTCCATATTAGCCATATCACACACACATTAATATCACATACATATATTTAAATGTATATATATATATATATATATATATGTATGTATGTGCGTGTGTGTGTGTATATTTCTATGTCTCATTCTTCATCTGTTATCCATCATCCCTGTGTCAGGAGGTGGGTAGCATGCTTCAGCAATAGTCTTCTATAGCAATCATTAGTTATGTCATTGATCAGAATTCTTAAGGCTTTCAAAGTTGTTTAATACTATTTCAATTGTATTTATTAATAGATTTTTGCATAGTGTCATACAGCATAACATATTTTTGTTCAATACCATGATCAAACACTATCTTTACAGAATTTATACCAAGGGTATGTCTATTCCTACATGGTTTCAAAAATCTGCATCCATTGAGAGAGACAGATTACCTTGAAGAGTATGCTGATTTGGAGTCAGAGGAGCTAGATTCAAGTATCTTTGAGACTTTAAACAAGTTTTGTAATCTCTCTGAGACTTATCTCCCTCATTTGTAAAATGAGGGAATTGGACTTCATGATTTCTAAGTCCCTTACTAACTTTATGATTCTCTGTAATAGTCAATTTAACCACCATTTCAAATAATTTTTCTATTTAAAAAGATAGTTAATTTTTGTATAGACAAAAATAACTAACAAAGCTTCATAAATGTGAAGTTATAAATTTAAACATGGGTGATAATCCAAAAATAGGAAATAATTAATAAAATCAAAGATTGAACTGGAACAAAATGAATTTTTATATGTTAACTTCATATTTACATGCAGTCATGGGACATGCATAAGTGGCATATAGAACTAACAAATTAGATCTTGGTAGAAAATAATAAATGATAATAGTTGGCATTTATGTAATATCTGCAACGTACCAAGCACTTTGCAAATATTATCTTATATGATTCTCACAACAATCCTTGAAGGAAAGAGTTATTTCCATTTTACAGATGAAAGAATTAAAGAAAATAGAAGTTAAAGAAATTTACCCAAGTGTCTATTAAGTGACTGAAAATTGATTTGCATTCAGATCTTCCTGACTGCTTTGACCTATCCTCTGTGCCACTTAGAACTGCCTTTAGAATTTCAGAAAAGTCTTGGGTGAGCACCAATAAAGGATGTAAGAAATATATAATGGATAAAATGAGATGACACAATCAATATCATTTAACCATTCTAAAGAATTATAAGGTCAAATTCCTAATCAGGAGCACTGAATACTAGATTAGTTGCATGGCCAATAATTTCTTCTTTCCTCATCCTAGATAGGGGCACTGGAATTCTGAAGTTCTTTGGGTAATCCTATGAAACTTAGCTTCAGGAGTAGGGGATTGAGAGTTGAATAAAAACCATTCAGAAGCAGCTCAGAGCAATTCAGAAGCATTCAATCAATCCTTATTAGTCTTGCTATGTATGGTTTTTGAGGGAGATACAAGGCTATGGTCTGATTTGGTTCTTAAGCTAGAAGAACAAATATAATATACAATATTTCAGGATAAATGTTTAGAAACTTTAAAAAATGTCATATGAGGTATGAAGGGTGGGGTAGTTAATGACTAGAGAGAAAATCAAGAAAGGAATTTTAGTTGGATATTAAAAGAATGACATTTAACAATTCAGGAGGAGGAAAGAGAAAACTGGGCACAGGGGAATAGTTTGAGTAAAAGACCTGGAGGTGGGAGAGCTTGGCACAGTTGGGGAGTTGATAGTAGTGCAGTTTGATTAGCAATGATAGAAGAGAAAGAATTGAGGGAAGAAGGGAATTTAAGTGCCAGGATAAAGAACTTGGCCTTTCTTCTGTAATTTCTAAATCCTGAACATCTGGCTATAGCTTTCTCTGAAGGAAAATAAAAATGAGTGCTCTACATATTCCCCTACACTAGCCCCCCCTCCCCAATAACTCCTTTCTGTTCTTGCCTAGAAAGTACTCTTTGTTTGAGTGGTGCTTGGTTCTTTTTCAAAGAAGACTAATATGATATCACTAGGTTAGAGACAAGTTAGTTTGTCTCACTGTGACTGAACAGAACAATATGAGCTCAGAATGCTCCACCACAGGTTGGGCACAAATAGTCCATGTGAACAACAAGGGTGATTATGTTCCTCTTTAGAATCTCTTGTTTCCTTTGAGCTGCTTGCATTCAATTTTCCCCATAGAACACAGAACCCTTTCTGATGAGGGCATGCCACATTGGATGTTCCTGTGACAGTCTCCCATTCTGCACAATCAATTGCAAAATTTTTAAGAGAGACCTTCAGTGTGCACCTGAAGCTCTGCAGCAGTGGCAGTAATAACTGTTGCAACAAAAGCAGGGAGAGGTGTCTGCATGGAGTGAATGGTTTCTCCCCAGAAGATAATCCCATTTCTTATTAGTTTTCAAGTCCTAATAAACAGAAAAGTGAAAGTCAAATAAAAATATATAGAATATAGGGATGATTGTTTTCTCTAGTACTAGAACCAAAACACTTAACTACAAAGCGGATCATAGATTTAGAGGCAGAAGACACTTCAAAGACCAATTTCCAACTCCCTCACTTGATTGATGAAGAAATGAACACCAGAGAAGTTAAATGACCTCCCCAAGTCACATTGTTAAGAAGTAGCATATACAAGATTTAAACCCAGTTCCTCTGCCTCCAAAGTCAGCACTCTTGTTGTACATCACCCTGCTTTTAATCATCATTTGATCCCATTTCTTTCTAAAGGACTAAAGAAAAAGAATGATAACTAATTAGGTGAGATTTTTTATGGCTTACATTATAATAAAGTTTTATTGCAATTAAAGTGGAATAAAGCATTAGTATATTCACCAGTGATTTTTAAAGTATTGGGGGAGGGAGTGCAAGGTCCTCAAATAAACTAAAAATAGGAAAGAAATGAATCTGAAGAAAATTTTGACTGTAGAATTATCTTGGAAATTTTTTTTATTTCATTGTGTTGTATATTACAGCAATAGCAACACTGCATTAAGTGATAATCAGATACCATAACACTTCTTTCTGAATTTTTTCTCTCTGAATAAATATTATAACTATTTGCACCTACATAAAGTCATTATTTTTTCCTCAATGGAGCAATAGCCCTAGATAAATAACTCCCCCAATGCAATCAAAATCCTTGAAAATATTACCTCATTCTTAATCACATATACCCAAATTTAAAGATATTGATAAAATTTCTTATTTTATTGTGTTTTAAAAACATCTTTTTACGTTTAATTTACAAGATGGAATTAAAAATGAGAGAAAAAATAAATTTATAGAAATGACATCATCATTGAAAAAAGTTCCCAGTGAAGTATTGATGATGATCTCTAAATCTAATTTAGATTTTTAATGACTAGATAAATCTCTAGGCTATTGTATGTCAATCAATAGTAAAATCTGGAAAGCATAAACTAGGAAATGTTGTGTTTGATGTTCTTATTCTATTAATTACTGTGATTGATGGAAAAATAACAATTTTAAGTTAAATGAGCAGCTGATAGACCATGACAAAAATGTTTAAAATAACATGCTTCATGAATAATTATTTGAACATGCCCATTCACACATGCCCATGCTCACCCTTCTTGAGCATACCCTGATAATTTTCATTTTGAAAACTTGCCAAATTAAAGAGAGACATATTTTGTAATGAAGAGCTTCATGATGAAGCAGAAAAAAAATACAGGATTAGAAGAAAGAAGGACAGTGGTTCAGGTTCAGCTTCTAATATGTTAATCTTTGACCCTGAAACATCACTTATCCCTAGCCCCCTCAGGAAACTCTTCTACTCTTTCCAGGCTGCAAGGTGGTGCAGCAGGCTGGGGGGCTAATAGTGGAGACAGGAATACCTGGGACAAATGCTCCCTCAATAACTTCTTAATTGCAAGCTTCTAGGCAGGTCAGCCTCTATTTGCATGTTTCCTTAGTTGCAAAATGGGTATATAATGGTACTCACCTCTCAGAGTTGTTATGAGAATCAAATAAGATAATATTTGTGAAGTATCTAGTACAGAGCTTGGAATATAACACAGATTTGGTAAATGCTTTGTTCCTTCCTTCCTTCCTCCCTTCTTTCTTTCTTTCCTTCCTTTGTTTTAATTCCATATGAGCTGCTAATGCATAGTGGAGGGAGTTTTTATACCTTTATTTTCTACAAAGGAAATCATAATTCTGAGCAAAAAGAAAAGAAAACAAAACACACCATTCACATGAACAGTTTTGAGCAAAAACAAAACATTCAAATTAGCTCTGACATAATTTTAAGTTAATTATTTCAAATGCTCATCTTTACACAACATTTCATGATTCTTCTAGGCTGATGTCTGGATATTTCATTTAAAATAATAGAGTATGAGGGAGAGATCTGTTTGAAAGCATAAACAATTTAAGGAGTAATAATGATGAGCAGATAACACCATTAGAACTAGAGCCAAAACCTTAATTAATTATTTAGTCATATGATATTTCTGGTTTTCCTAACTAGGTACAATGTTTATCGATTTTAATATTATAATAAAAATTATACTTGTTTCATAAATATGCATTTTGCTGTCAAATACAATTAAGAATGAGAACAATATTATCAAATATTATTAATTTAAATAATTGGTATTTTTATAATTTTTAAATCTTTTCCTCAAATTTATGTGTGAAATCTCCATGGAAAAAATGTTCAAGACTATGTCTATAATATATGATATGGCTATATATGTCTATCTATTTATATATATATATATATGCATATATATGATATATGGTATATAAAATATGATCCTACAAATGAGTTGTGATCCACTTTCCAATGACAATCCTAGTTATGTACTGAAAAGCCTGTTAATAGGAAACTGAGCACATGGTTCTGAATTCTTTGACCTTACTGATCCATGAAACAGATTAAACATTTTAAAATGACCCTTGATCCTCCATAATCTTCTTTCATTTCTATAGTAATGGTAATTGTATAGTACAAAAAGGATTAGAAGGCATTAAGGCAAATACAGTGTTTAGGGCATTTATAAAACTAGCTTCCATATCCATTAAATCTGAGATCCTTTTCAATCAACCAATAAAAAGATGTATCACTATTGCCACTTAAAAAACTGAATGAGATCAGTCTTAAGAAATGACTGGAGGAAGCTGCAACTACAAAGAAGGATGACTCAAAGATTCTTCTTAGAGAGACAAATAAAGGAACAGAAAAAGTTGGTTTTATTGTGCATTGTAATGCAAAGAAGCACTTAGTTTCATGGGAATTTGGGCATTTCATTTTGCTCTGTTTATGATAAATATTTGTAAAGAGACTATTATGAAAATAATTATGACTTGCACCTGCCAGAGAGGATGGAAGGAGAGAAATTCTCCAATTATTTCAATAAGCTACTCCAGGCTAAGCAACATAAACTTTGATACTTGGTGGCTTCAATACTATTGCAGGAAGAAGCAAGGAACATAAAGAACATGTAGGAAGTAGTCATTTGGAAAAAGAAATCATGAATTATTTCTTTTAGAAGAGAACTGGGAAAATTAGACATGGTAAACACCCATATCATCTTTAAAAAAAGAGAAATGTTATATTTTGATAAACAAATGATGCATTGTTAAATGACAGATATAGTGACTTTTTCTTAAGCTTCATTTATCTTAAGATCCCTCCAGTATCTAATGCCGTTGGTCACTTTAGTCAACTAATTTCTTCCCTCCAGATTTTCATACTCTTCTTTACTTTCCCACCAGATCTTCTTAAAAAGTAGAATTGACCAAATGTAAAAGTAGATGTGAAATCCACGGGAAAAAAAACCCAAAAACACCCCAAGGAAATCAAGTCGCCAAATGTAAAAGAAAATCCAAAAGTTAAAGAAAAAAATAATTAAAAGTTAGAATCTGTCAAATGGAAGCTAATGAATCAATGAGACACCAAGAATCAATTAAACAAATTCAAAAGAATGAAGAAATGGAAGATAATATAAAAGACCTCTTGGGTTAAAAAACTGAGTTGGAAAATAGTTCCAGGAAAGAAAATGTCAGAATCACTGGACCTCCCTGAAAGTCATTCAAATGGAAGGCCTGGATGGCATTTTTTGAAGAAATTATCAAGATAAACTGTCCTGATGTCCTGGAACCAGAAAGCAAAATAAGAAAGAATCCACTGATCACCTCAGAAAAGCCATTTCAAAATAAAAACTTCAAGGGCTATTATAGCCAAATTTAAATTATCAGGTCCAGGGAAAAATACTGTAAGTGACCAGGAAGAAACAACTCAAATATCAGGGAGTCACAAGTAGGATAAAACAGAACTTGGCAGCTGCAACAGTAAAGGATTGGAGATCATGGAACATGATATTCCAGAGGGCAGAGGCACTAGGACTACAACTAAGAACCACTCATTTGGCAAAATTAAGCATAACACATCAAATGGTCATTTAATGAAGACGAAGGATTTCAAGATTTTGTAAGAAAAGCAGAAACCAAAAATTTTACCTTTAACATAAAGACCAAAGAAAGCATAAACAGGTTAAAAAAGAAAAGAAACAAGTTAATCAATAGAATTACAAGGTTTACATCTCCTTATGGGAAGATGATACTTGCAATATTTAAAAATTTTATCAGTAATAGTATAACTAGAAGGAATATGCATTGTACAAGGCATATAGGAATAAGGAGATTTTTGAGGGAATGACATAAAACTTTAAGAGATGAAAAAGTAATACCATGGGTGCAAAAGGAAGGGAGAGGTAGAATGGAGTAAATTATTTCACATGAAAATGTGGAAATCACATTACAGTGGAGGAAAAAATGAGAGTGTGAGGAATGAGTATCATTTGAATGTTATTTTCATCACTATTGCCTCAAACAGCCAATAATATACACAATTAGTTGCATATAGAGATTTATCCAACAGGGAAGTAGGAGGGGATGAGATTAAGAGGGTGGAATTGGGGACTAACAGTAGAAAGGGCAGATCAGGGAAGGTGGTAGACTGAAGGAAAACATTAGTAAGGAAAAAAGGGTGAAAGGAGAGAGGATGAACAGGAATATGGATAGGGTAGAAAAAAGTACACAGGTAGTAATCATAACTGTGAATGGGAATGGGATGAGCTGTCTCATAAAATGGAAGATGATAACTGAGTGGATCAAAATCTAGAATGCTACAATATGTGTTTACAAGAAATACACTTGAAACAGAGAGACACAAGAAAAGGTAAGAGGCTGGAACAGAATCTATTGTGTTTCAATAAAAAGTAGGGGTAGAAATCCTGATTTCAAAGTAAAAGCAGAAATAGATGTAATTAAAAGATAATAAAGAAAACTTATTTTGTTAAAAGTTACCATAGACAATGAAACAATATCAATACTAATAAACATTTTAGTTGGTTGATTATTGTTCTTCACTCACAAAGAAAACCAAAATAATATCATCATGTTACAGAAAAGTTACATTGTGACTAAGCAGACCAAGAGGAAGTCAGAATGTTATCATTGGTCAGGCACAAATAGTCTATGTGATCTTTTGTAGTGGATTCCCTAAATATGTACATCTCTCATTTCTTTTGAGCTACTATAATTATGCTTTGCTTATAAAGCATAGCATCTTCTCTGATGAGGACATGTCATGTTGGGTGGTCCTTTCTTCCATGCATCACAATCAAGTGTAAAATTCTCAATAAAGACCTTGACAGATTCCTTGTTCACTTTTTTCTGGCCATTATGTAAAGGCTCGCCTTGTGTGAGTTCTCCATAAAATAGTCTTTTTAGCAACTATATATTTGATATTTGAATAACATGGCCAGCCAATTGGAGTTGTACTCTCTGTAGCAGAGTTTGAATGCTTGGCAGTTTAGTTCGAGAAAGGAACTCATGTCTAGTACCTTATCCTGCCAAGTGATCTTCAGAATCTTCCTAAGACAATTCAAATGGAAGCAATTCAGTTTCTTTACTTGGTGTTGGTAGACTGTCCAGATTTCACAGACCTACAACAAAGAGGTCAGTACAATAGCTCTGTAGACCTTTACTTTCATTATCTACCTTTTCTCTCCTATACTTTTTTTTTCAGAGTTTTCCAAAGACTGGACTAGCTCTGGCAACGTATATGTCAATCTCATTATCAATATGTACATCCCTAGAAAGTCAATGAGCAAAAGGAAGGTGAGCAAATCAGTTTGAAAACTATCCACTCCTTCTCTGTTCTACTGTCGTGGAATTTGTTGGCTCAATTTTTGCTTCAAGTTAGCAAGTGCTCCACTTAGAGAATGTCTCTAATTTATTTAAATTAAGTCTTCCTTAAAACAATTGTTTCAATTCAAGATTTAGGTTGGAGAGGATAAGTCAGTTATGAGTCCTGTGCCACACTCCTGTGCCACATATTGCCTTTATCACTTACATCTTATCTACAAGGTACCAAAGACAATGAAGTTATATCAATACTAAACATGTATGCACCTAGTATAGCATCCAAATTCTAAAAGGAGAAGTTAATTGAGTTAGAGGAAGAAATAACCAGCAAAACTATCTCAACTATTCCCACTTTGAACTCAATAAATCCAAACAAAAAACAAACAAGAAACAAAAGAGGTAAATAAAATATTAGTTATCTATGACAGACTGACTTTTAGAGAAAACTGAATGGAAATAGAAAGGAATATACATTTTCCTCAGTAGCATCTATAGAGAAACTGACCATGTATTAAGACAGAAAAATCTCTAACTCAAATTTAAAAAGGCAGAATATTAAATGTATTCTTTTTGAATCATAATGCCATAAAATTATATTCAACAAAGGGCAGTGGAAAGATGGAATAAAAATTAATTGGAAACTAAATAATCTGATCCTAAAGAATTAAGAGGTAAAAGAACAAATCATAGAAATAATCAAAAATTTCATTAAGGAAAATGACAGCAATGTCACAATATACCAAAATCTATGAGATGCAACCATAGCAGTACTTAGTGGAAAATTGATTTCTCTATAAGAGAAGTTGAAAAAGTCCAAATCGATGAATTGGTTGTATGATTAAAAAACTTGAAAAGGATCAAATTAAAAATCAAGTAATTCAGTTGAACACCAACTTGGAAAGCCTGAAAATTAAAAATGATATTAATAATATGAAAGTAAGGAAAAAATTACTGAACCCATAAATAAATCTAGGATTTGATTTTATGAAAAGAACCAAGCAACAAGATAAATGCCATTGGTTAAAATTGGTAAAAAAAGAAAGAAAAAAGTAAATATTTATTATAAAAATGAAAATGATGTAATCACTACCCATGAAGAAAAAAGTGAAGCACTCTTTAGGAAATGTTTTGGCCAATTATATGTCAACAAATCTGGCAATCTGAGCAAAATTGATGACCATCAGAAAAAAATGTCAAAATAATCTCATCTTGGAAAAAGAAATTGAATAAGCCCATACTTCTTAGGAAAAATTCCTAGGGTCAGACAGGTTCATGAGTAAATTCTAAACATTTTAAAGAACAATTATTAAATATATTATATATTGTAACAATTACTATATCAGCTCTTCCTTCATTTCTTGAACTAGCTGTACTCTTTACAATTCTACATCATGCCCCTGTGCCAAACAAAGTTCCCTTTACTTCTCTTTCACTGGGTTTTCAGCTCCTTTTGTGTATTGTCTGGTCCCTTTTAAGGAATCCTCGAGAATAGAGAGTAGTTAGTTTTTATATCCCCAGCACTTAGTACAGTGTATGACACAAAGGAAGTGATAGTTAAAGTTTTGTTGACTATTGGCAAATGATTAGAGCTTTCAATATTTTGGAGAACTTTACATATATTATCTAATAGAATGTTTAAATCTGAAAAATATATTAGGAGAAGGATTGTAAAGCTCAAAATAAATAAATAAAATCTTTGGAAAAAATAATATTGTAACAAAATTCTTACTTTATTTGACTTTTATCAAATTTTTAATTTTAATGTTTTCTGAGTCTCCATGAATTTTTTTTTCATTAAATTTATGCTGGTAGAAAAAGAGCTAAGAATCTATTTATGGAATCACAGGATTTCAGAATTAGATGAAACTTCAGAATTTTTCTGACCCAAGTGATTCCTGACGACATCCTCTTCAAATTTATCTTGTGTTCATATGGTTCCTACATGAATTATTTGTGCCAAACTTGTGGTAGTGCATCCTAGCTCATATTGGTCTGTTCAACCACAATTAAACACGCTGTAAATTGACATAGTGATATCACTTTTGTCCTCTGAGAATGAAGGACAACAACCAGTTTTCACTGAAAAAGTCAATGTTGGAGACAAGTCATTCTGAAATATCCCAATCTATTTTAGACAGCACCTATTATTAGGCAAGTTTGTCTTTATATTTATATGAAAATTACCCCTCTGAAACAACTACATATCACTCCTTGTTATGCCCTATGAACTAAATAAAACAAATTTAAACCCCTCTCCAAATTGTAATCCTTGAAATACTAAGGTACAACTATCCCATCCTTACTCATTTGTCTAATGTCTAATCAAGTATTCACAATATTTTCACTTGACCTATAATAATAGCATTGGTTTCCATCTAGCATGGAAACTATTTTGATACACTATAATCCATCAGTGTTTTAAAATATTACTGATGTGGTCTAGTTAGAGCAGAATACAATCAGATTATAATTTCCCTACTCTGGAAATTACCTAATTGTTAATGTAACATAAAATCTCATTGTATTATAGACTTTTTTAGCTATCATGTCAAATCCCAGTTTATTCAACTTGCGATAAAGTAAAACCCCTTAGTTCATCTATTTTTGAAGTGTTATCTAGCCATCATATCACCTCCATTTAGTACTTGTGAAACTGGCTTGCAGTTTAGGACTTCACATTTGTACTGTTGAATATCTAATTAGTTACTGCTCATTGATCCTGTTATTAATTTTTTTTGGATTCCATTTCTCTTTTCCTAAATATTTCTTAGTTCCATGTCATCTGTAAAATTGATAAACTTGCCTTCAAAGTCTCCATTCAGTGTAGATTGTTGAACTTCTCCTAATGAAAAACTAATTAATAACAGTAACATTTTAAGCTTAAATTGCAAACTCCTAGAGTCAGAGACCATTGTCCACTACTCAGACAGCTCCTTAGAGAGAAGAAGGTGACTAAATAAATAAGATGATTGGAAATAGAAAGTTCTCATGGAATTTTTTTCTAAAAATAAGCCAGTACTTGGGTTTGAATCTCAACTCTGATATTTACATTCTGTATGGCAGTGGAACAATATTAATCCCATCTTTGTCTCAAATACTGTATTAGTGTAAAGGATTTGGACAAGATGACATCTAAAGTAGCTTTCAATTTTAAATTATATGATTCTTCCTGGTTTCTTTAGGACTTTCCAGATGGACCCACCACCATACTTGTGATTTTTAAAACTTAAGTATAAGAAAAGAAAATTTGGGCAGATCTATCATGTGGAAAGAATTCTAAATTGGGAGGCACTAAATCTGGATTCCCACCTCTGCTCTATGAATACCTTCCTCTGTGTTCCTACATAACTAATTTGACTTCTCTAGGCCTTAGTTTCTTTTTTTGAAAAACTGGGTGTTTCAGTTTAGTATTCTCTGTTTCTGTCAATTATGTTACATTATATACATATGCAATTGCTTCAGATATTAAGAAAAACTCCGTCATGCTCCACAAATTAGAGGAAGTTTTCATATATTCAACATGGACCAGAATTCAAACTGGTATGATCAGCCATGGTCAGATACACTGTGACTTGAATCTTACTTGGTGATGTCATTTTGGTCTTCTTTGAGAATGAAGGACCACAACTGATCAAGATCAACAATTCTATAAAGTCATTTCAATGACCTGCAAATTCAAGTTACAAATAATATCCTTAGAAAGAGGAGTCTTGCCAAAGAATGAGGTAAAGCTAACTTTTCTAAAAATATATAATGCTATGTTCACTTCATGATTTATCAGTGATTAAATAATATCTTTACTTAATCTGCCTTTAAAAATCCCAATTAATACTTTTGATTTGCATTATTAAAGATACTCCATACTATAGAGCTTAACATCTAAGTATATTTGAAATATAAACCTGAAGAAATGATTTTTCTTGCTTTAGTAATAGCTCATATGAATGAATATAATGCAGTGAAAGAATTCGCATCCAAAGAGTTATATTCTGGTCACAAGGAATAATCCAAATTTATTTAAGAGCAACATATACTGAGTGTACCTGCATCAGTGACTCTTTTAATAGTATTCATAAAAGTGCTCAAAATGTCATGCTATCTTAAATCTCAGGATCTAAAATTCTTGTGGTATTATTTGTATAGCTTGAAAGTTGAAAATATGAGCATCATTTAGTTTGTGAAAGGTTTTTTTTTTAAATAACAGAAAGGGAAATGGATTATAAAACATCTCTGTCTTTCTATAATTTTAATTTTTTTGCCATTCCATTAGAGGAAAATGTATTTTAATTTCTAAAATTTCTATAATCCTGTAGATTATAGGATTGGCATGTTTACTTTTTTATATGAGTGGTACAATTATCAAATATGGTCCAATTTTAATTCACGAAAGCCCCAAGATATATAATCAGGCATGCATCATAGCAGAATGGAGAGAGAAGCACTTGGAGTTAGGAAGACCTGGGATCAGTTCCTGATTCTGGCATATACTGATTCTGTGACTATGGGCAAGTTCCCCCAGCAATTTGATTAAAATTATAAGTTATTAAATACTTGTTTTGTATTGGTAGAAAGGTGTTTCTTTACTGGTAGTTCTCTATATCAGTGAAATCCTAGTTCTGGAACCACTATACAATTTAGGCATTGACTTCATCAGGAACCAGATCATATAATAGAAAAGTCCTGGAGACTGTACTTGAACCAAGGTTTTCCTCTAAGCAAGAGTTCTCTACAAGGATCAAACTATAAGACATGATACCTCTCATATGTAATAATTTATATATAGAGATATAGATATAAATATAGATACACAGATACACATACACTCACATATGTACTCAGATATGCATATTATGTGTAAATATACATATGCAATCATGCATAGATATCCCATGGACTGACCCCCCCAAAATCTCAGTTTTAATAATGTAAAATGCACTACTGTTTTTTGAAAAAACCTTTTAAATATATATATATATATACATATACATATATATATATATATCTTGATCTTTTCAAAAAAAGAAAAACTTTGAAAACATAATTGAATGTTCTCTTATTAATTATGTTTTCAAAGTATTTCTTTTTGAAAAGATCAAGATTTCAGTGGTTTATTAGATCATCTTTTCTGGGTATATAGCCATATTTTAACAATACTGTTTGGTGGTGTAGATTTGAGGGAACTAGATAAAAGGGGGAAATAGCAAAAAAATTGAACCTTAAAGCACTACTCTTTTAGTCTATACTTATATATAGAGACTGATTTCTTTGTTTTTAGTGCAATGAATCATCATAAATACTTATTTCATAACTAAAACATATTGAAATGATTGAATGGGAATGATATTCAGTCCTAAATTCTAAAACAATTTGTCTTTACACACTTTTGTAACTTTTAGGAATTTTAGACAAAGAAAGACTAATCTCAAGTTTAGGGAGATGTTGGAATAAACATGAGATATAGTGTGTATGTGTGTATTATTCTGCACTTCTAGTATGACCTACATTTATGGCAGCATGAAATATTTTCTCTTTTACTTTGGAATGTAAAATAAGTTTATCAGTGAACCAGATATACTGTATTTATTTTCTGCTATTTTATAGTTGCCTTTGAAAGTTTAACCTTTTCAATTTACTTTCATCCTCTAAAATAGACAATCTTTTTTAAAGTTTTTTTTAGGGTTTTTTGCAAGGCAAATGGGATTAAATGGCTTGCCCAAGGCCACACAGCTAGGTAATTATTAAGTATCTGAGGCCAGTTTTGAACTCAGTTACTCCTGACTTCAGGGCAGGTGCTCTATCCACTGTGCACCTAGCTGCTCCTAAAATAGACAATCTTGAAATTTACTACTCTTCTTTAAAAAAAGAATTAATCATTGTATTCTCTGTGAAATCATTATCTTCTCAAAAAAAAGCCACCACAAACTGCCCTCTCCCCTCTGTCTTCATCTGTTTGAAATTTTGTAGGTATGAATGTTTAAGCACAAATTCTCAAATTTTGTTGATATAAAACATAAACATGATTTTCTGGTTTTAATATTCTATAGTGCAGTTGGTTTAATTTATTGATCAAGTTAGAATTTGTTTCATGTTGTGATTTTTCACAAAACTTAAAGGCAACATAGGAAGACTGAGGACAAAGCTAGCATTTCAATGAACATCACAGCCCCCATAGAATATTTCCATGACTCTCAAGTTCCCTTCAGCAACTTGAAGGCACAAGATAAATTTTTGCCCCTAAGCTGGTGTTACTTGTGGGGTCAAGGCATTTTGACTTCCATTCAAGGATGAGGGCAAAGGCCACCTGGTTAGGCAGAAGTAAAGATGCAAAATAGATCATCTTCCAGAAGTATTTTGTTTTCAACAAACTAACAGTTTTTTCTTCTACCTCTGAAAACACAATGAAATCCTGTGACTCTCAGAGGCATTCTCCTGCAGGTGGCGACAAAGGCCCTCCTTGTTCAGAACTGTTCCAGGTGCTGATTGCAGTCATTGGAAGCAGATTGCTATTTGAGTAGCCCAGGGCCCCAAAGCACTCTCCTCAGAGGTTCTTGTATAGCTAGCTGTATTGGTGCAGAAGAATAGAAAGAAAAATGCCTTGGCATCACAACTAACACTAGCTTAAGAGAAACGAAAGGATGTCCTGTCTCTAAAGTGGAAGGATTACTCAAAGAAATAATATATAGACACCCTTTGATGGCTCTAATTTTCATACAAATTCTAAGAACAAGAAAAGAAAAAAAGAGGATAAAAAAGTGTGCCCATTTGTTGGGGGCACAAAAAAGAAAAGAATCACATATTTAATTACATTTCTTACAAGTTGTTTACGTGTTTCTTAATGGCATTTTGTTTGGAGAGTTATGAAGATGAAAAACCCAAATGTGAAGCTCCATTCCCGTTCTCAACATTTTTCAAAATTACAATATAGAATAGTAGATGTAGCCTTTAGTTCCTGACTTCCTTACCACTCCTCTAACGTATTTTTATCTTCCACTCCCACAAGAAATTGCATTTGTGTTTTTTTTTTTTTAACCATCAAATCTAAGGCACGGAGTAGCTTTGAATGATTCGTTTCTTAGGCTTGAGTGGCGTCAGAACAATTTTATAATACCAGTTTAATAGATGGTTGGGGTATGTGTGAAGCTATGGAAGCCAGAGTGCTCTCCCAGTTATGCGACTGAAAGAGTTGAAAAAGATGGTAACAAGCAGGATGGAGGGAAAAGGCGAAGAACAACTAGGGAGACACGGTGCATTAGGAGGGGGAGGGCAAGGAAAGAGTGTGGGAGGGAGGGGGAGAAAGCGTCAGAGTGGCAGAGAGAGTGATAAATAAAGGGAAGTGAGGAGAGGGAAAAGCCAGGAGACAAGGAGGTGAAGGCAAATAAGGGAAAGAAGGAGGAGGGAGAGGAAAAGGGAAAAGGAAAGGAAAGGGAGAGGGAGGGGAAGAGGGAAGGAGCGGAGAAGGAGGAGAGAGAGAGAGAGAGAGAGAGAGAGAGAGAGAGAGAGAGAGAGAGAGAGAGAGAGAGAGAGAGGAGAGAGAGGAGAGAGGAAGATTGAGGGTTCTCTCTCTCTTCCAGGTCTTTAGGTTGTTTATGAGTAGAGGAGGCTCTTGATCTGGCTGGCAGTTGGACAGCGGCAGCGACAGGAACAGCTGCAAACCAGAGTGGACAGAGAAAGGCAGACTCCAGCTCTAGCCCAGACATATTTGACTTATTTGGAATTGTTTCTCCGCTAACTTCTGTTTGATTCTGGTGATCAGGAACCCCCAGCCTAAACATTAGTGCATCAGCTGTCAGCTGTGTGACTTGATGAAGATGTTGGAACCAGTGACTTCGTCCGAGAGGGGAGAACTCCCAGCTTAAGCTGCCCCACTCCTCCATCGCTCTAACTCTCTAGAAGTGACAGACAAGAAGGCACAAACAAGGAAGGGGGAAAGGGGAAGCCCGTGCCTCCCACTGCTGCCCAGCTCACCACCTCCGCGGCATGGATGGATTCACACACAGCAACCCCTCAGCCCATGGTCACGCTGACCTTTACAACCAGAGCAACAACACTACCTCCAGTGACTCGCCCTACGATCGGGGCAATGATACTGCTTTCTCCGACGTGACCTTCGGCTATCAGGTAGTCACCTCGGTGCTGCTCGGCTCTCTGATCCTCTGCGCGGTGATCGGCAATGCCTGCGTGGTGGCCGCAATTGTCCTGGAGCGCTCCCTGCAGAACGTGGCTAACTATCTCATCGGCTCCCTGGCGGTCACCGACCTGATGGTTTCCGTTTTGGTTTTGCCCATGGCCGCTCTCTACCAGGTACTGAATAAGTGGACTTTGGGCCAAGTGACCTGCGACATTTTTATCTCCCTGGATGTACTCTGCTGCACGTCGTCTATCCTCCACCTATGTGCCATTGCCCTGGACAGGTACTGGGCCATCACTGACCCCATAGACTATGTAAACAAGAGGACCCCCCGGAGAGCCGCTGTCCTTATCAGCCTCACTTGGCTCATAGGCTTTCTGATCTCTATCCCACCCATGCTGGGCTGGCGGACGCCAGAAGATCGTTCTAACCCCGACGCCTGTACCATCAGCAAAGACCACGGCTATACCATTTACTCCACATTTGGCGCCTTCTACATCCCCCTGCTGCTGATGCTCGTGCTGTATGGGCGAATCTTCAAAGCGGCCCGATTCCGGATCCGCAAGACAGTCAAGAAGGCAGAGAAGTCCGGGGACAGCTGCTTCAGTGCTTCTCCAGCTCCCCCACCCAAGAAGAGCGTCAATGGGGAGCCCAGGGGCAAGAACTGGAAGCGCGGGGCGGAGTCCAAGACTCTGGGAGCGCCTTGCGTCAACGGGGCTGTGAGGCAGGGTGTGGATCGCGCCGCCCTGGAGGTGATTGAGATCCACCACTACAGCAACTCCAAGGACCACCTGATGCTGCCCAGCGATTCAGGTGGAGCCCTCAGCACCACCTCCTTCGAGAAGAAGAATGAAAGGAATGCAGAAGCCAAGAGAAAGATGGCCTTGGCCCGGGAGAGGAAGACGGTCAAGACGCTGGGCATCATAATGGGTACCTTTATCCTCTGTTGGCTGCCTTTCTTCATCGTAGCCCTCGTCCTGCCCTTCTGCGAGAGTAGCTGCCATATGCCCGATTCACTGGGGGCGATCATCAACTGGCTAGGATATTCCAATTCTCTGCTCAACCCTGTAATCTATGCCTACTTCAACAAAGATTTCCAAAGTGCTTTCAAGAAGATCGTCAGGTGCAAATTCTGCCGGCAGTGACTCCTTGCTGGCTTGGCTGCAGATTGCACAATCCTCCCTGTACTCCCTCCCTCCCCCCTCACCTTACTTCCTTCCTCACTGTAAAATTTAGCTTCTCTCGTTTTTCCTAAGACTCCTTGTCGCATGTGTCTCTCTGCCTTCGGGGTTCCAGTCCTTTCTAGCTGAGACATCCCGATGCTAGGGGGAAGAGGGATTATTTGCACGTCATGGAACCTCTGTGGGGGGAGAAGGGATCGGGATAAGGAACGAGTATTCCTCACCAAGGGAGTTGATTTGGGAAACAAAGTTGGGTGTGACTTGCTCCCTTGTCCAAATGGGGTTCTCTAAAGCTGGGCAGCATACAAACTGACTCAGCTTCCTTCCTCCCAGGACCGAGCTGCAAACAAAACAGCGGGCCACAGTCGCAGGCAGCCCGAGCAGAGTGGCTCTGGGTGTTACTGAGTTGTATAAATTTAAGTAGTTGAGTACCTAGTCCGGCTATCCCCTTCGCGCCTTGCCTGCACCCCCCTCAGAACTTTCAGCCTTTCGACTGGCCTCGTCCTCTTCCGATCGCTTCCATTCCCTTTCTCCTGCAGGTGTACTAAGAGCAGAAAGGCTGCAGGGGTTCAGAGAACTTTACTAAATAGCGGCTACCGAATTTTCAGCGTTCTCCAGAAGGACCAAAAGCAGCCTATGCATCACACCGGCTATTTTTTTCCCCTGCCCAACTTTTCTAACCCAGGGGACAGTGCAAAGATTACAGCAGAAAATGAACCGTGAAAGTAAATCTGTAAGTACTGGAGGCTGGAGAGCTGTGGGAGGTACTGGGCGAGTTTGTTTCAGGTCAGGGAGATGAAGCAGCTTCGGTATTTTGCCTCCCTAAACAAATGGAGGGAGCTTCCGATGGACAAAAAATCATTTATCGGAATCTCATAAGTTGCTTTTCAACTTCTCTACAATTCCATCACAAACCACCGATAATCAGAACTCGATCATCAGAACACTCTGTAGATAATAACAACCCAGTCCTGACCTCTGCTAGGGGCCAAGGAGACTGATCTCTCGGAGTCCTAAAATGGAGTCAAATTGCCTCCTTTCCCATATATATCTCCCACCACGGATGCATGGGGGCATGCATGCTTTGATTAGAGAGCAGAAACAACTTTTAGCGCTTTCCAACGACCACTGCACTGTTTGGCTCTGTCTGAAAGCCGTAGTCTGCAATTCTGGCAAAGAAACCAGGAAGAATAAGTAGCTCAGGGGGCTGGAGCTGGAGTGCAGCATTCTTTGCTCCAAGAGGCACTGTTGCTCAAGGCTAAGCGAAGAGGGCGGAGGGTCAGTGGGACTGGCAAGTTCTAACAGTCAAGCCTGCAGGTTCTAAAGGGGTCTCTTTGCTTGGCTCACCAGACTTGGTCTTCAGCCCTCATGAAAAAAGAAATTTATTCCAAATGAGATACTCTTTGTCTTTTTTTTTTCCTCGTGGTGGAAATATCCGAATTTCAATTCTGGTACTATGGAATTCTATCTTACAAATTGGTACAGAAAGATATCTGTTTGGAGCCTCGGAGTGGAACATCTTAAATCTCATAGGGGCTGCTGGGATCTGTTAGCAAGTTTCCACCGCATTGTGCCTCTGAATGTTGTTATATACAGGGTATGTTACCTGTACTAGGTGGGCCCCAAAAGCTAACAGAATTGCACGTTTTTGCACGAAGGCGGTTGTCGAATTGGTGGAAATCTTTGGACAACTGAGTTTCGGTGCCCAATGGCAATTACTTTTCCAATTGCTTCAGCTCTTATCCCTGTTGTAATCTCTGCTGCTCAACCCAATGGAATGCTATTCTTGTGCTACAGGTGGATGTATATGTTTCACTCATTTGACACTTAGTAGCTTGACACTAAGATATGTAGCACATTTATTTCCAACCTCCTAATTTTCTGACGATTAGCTATTTAAATACACAGTTTGGGTAGAAAATTATTGATCTTCATTATCTTTCCTTCCCCTTCCTTTCCCTTCTCCCACTTTTTTAAAATTTTAACTGAGTTTCTACCTTTTAGATGTTTGAATATATTGTTCAAAGAACAGTGTTGTATTTTCAAGTTGCAGAAGTTGTCAAGGAAAGTGCACTTGTCTATGTAATTCAAAGAATTGAAATAGCAGCCCTATTGCCTCAAGTCAGCTGATAAGCTCACAAAACTGTCCTGCTGCTTTTTCTATACAATAAGTGGACAGGGGCAGCTAGGTGGTACAGTGGATAGAGCACCTGCCCTAAAGTCAGGAGGACCTGAGTTCAATTCTGGCCTCAGACACTTAATTTTATCTAGTTGTGTGACCTTGGGCAAGTCACTTAACCCCATTGCCTTGCAAAAACCAAAATCCATAAATAAAGAAATAAAGAAAGAAATGGACAGCATCTCCTGTGAAAAGGGAGCAAAATTCTGAAAACATGAGCTGCGAGAGTTTGAAGTTTAACTCTTCAGGTCATTATGAATTTTATGGATATACTTCAGTTGCATGGAGGGGAAGACAGCCTAGTGGACGCAGTATAGAAATTTCCAGTCCAACTTTCATTAATTTGGGAAGTTTAATTTCATTATTTACTCAACAGGAGTGAAATAGAATTAGATGAGAGGATAACCTCAACAATCCTCCCCTTTCATTGCTGTACGTTTTCACAAAATTTCTAGGAAAATGTCTTCAAATCAATCATAGGTTAATGTGAGGTCTGGGAAGGATCTTAGAGATCACCTAGTTTAACCACTTAATTTTATAAATCAGGAAACTAAACCCAGGAGAATTTCAGTGACATACCCAAGTTCACATGGCTAGTTAGAGCCAAACTACACCTGAATACCAAGTTATTTGTCTCCTAGTAGCAATATTTAAATCATTAACTTGCTCCCCCCCCCACCCTGAAATTAAACCTGTCTCCCAGGCACATTGAAGTTTTTTGGAGAAGGGTGATTTTATATTTGTATACTTTTTCTCCCACTTCTTAAGATTTCATAAAAAAGGTAAAAATGAAACATGAGTGTGAAGTAACTGGGTAAATACAATAGTATCTGGTTCTGAAGGTTATTTGAACAGGAAAAACCCTATTATTATTGAGAAAAATAAAAGGGTTGTAACTCTCAAGAGCATTGGATTTTTTAAAAAAATGATTATATTCAGGTAAAGTATTTCTGTATAAAATTTGGCCTTCAATGTTCATTCTAACATAAAGCGATAATTAAGAATTCATTAATGGTGATGTTATAATAAATTGATATCAGATGCACATGACATTTCCCCCAATTCTCAGTCTGCTTTCATTCCTTTGGAAAAATGACCCAACATTGGTCAAGAGGCCAGGATAAGGCAGATAGTTACATAGAGGAGAGTACATAGCTGTACAGAGTACAAGCTGCCTCAATTTGCCAGTATAGTTGTGCATCTCAGTACTCCTTCCTCCATGTTCAGTAGATGAGACCTTTTGAGAAATTCAGCTTCTAAAAACTGAAATTTACTTGACTGACACAATCAGAAAAATCTTCAGTCACATATCTAATCAGTCTGTACAAGGAAAGAGAGAAGAAGCAAAGAAGTCCTTTGGTAGATACAATGAGGACCTTTTAAACTTTTAGCCAGTCAGAGTTTTTATACTACTCTCCACTTTCCCTTATGATTTCCTATTCAAAGATCAGATTCTCAACTAGGCTACTTTCTTTTGGCATGAATGTCACTTAATGAAATTCTGGATGCTGCTGTCTTTTCTCACTGGGGCTAGTTTGAAAGTGAGTCTCTGAATGCAAGATCTGTCCATATGTCAGAAACCTGGGTCAATAGAACATAATTATTGTGAGACTTTTAACATGAATCTCTGAAGATTCCAATTAATAGCAATTCCTAAAATGCATGTATTTGATTTCCATTTGGTTACCCAAGTGTATTGAACCTTTTCTAGCCATATTTGCAAGTATTATTCAATTAAATTAAGTTTAATTTAAAAATTATCATTAAACATTCAAATGAGGAAGGAGCAAAGCCCTAGCATACTTGAAAGGCATATGAATTTTTGGTCATACACAGAGAAATGATTGAAGTCACCTTTGGCTGAGAATAATTATGTGTTTACATGTGTGACTATATGTGTTTTACATAACTTTTAAATGGAAAAATGTAAAGTTAGAGGGAATAAGGGAACAAGAATCCTTTGGAGCTCCTGGGGTAAGAAATATTACATAAACATAGAATGAATATATGTTGCATTATTAAGAAGAACAATTAATCTAACATGGACCTTGCTCTTCTTCTCTGTCTTTTCCTCTGTGTCTAGTACATTCATATAATCACTAATGTTAATACTATTCCATAACAGAGCAACAACATAGAGAAAGATAATAATATAAGGAACACTTTGTATGTATGTGTGTATATGTATGTTTGCATGTGTGTGTGAGAGAGCTATTATTGTATTATTCTCCTTTTACAAAGGAGAAATCTAAGTTTGAGAGAAGTGACACAGTTAAAAGTGTCTGATGCAGAATTTGAACTTAATAGGCATCAAATGGAAGGGGCAGACAGTAAGTGCTATAGGAGCTCAGAGGTCAGTAAAATCATTGAACTCATTGAGTTGTGTTGGTCAAGGAAAGCTTCACAGAAGGCAAGTTGGTTTGAATTAGTCCTTGAAAAATGGGAAGGACTCATAAGCTTCTTCATAATGAAACTGATAGTGCTGGTCAATGAGAAAAAAAATCATTGGATGGGTATGTACCAGACCTAATTTCTGGATGCCATATATACCAGTCTGGATGTTGGAGAAAATTTGTAAAGGAGAGTAATAAGAGATAAAACTAGAAAGATAGGTTAATTTAGTTTGTGGAAGGTCTTGAATGAAATAATTCAGGAGGTTAAACATTATTCCGTAAGCAAATAGGAGTCATTGAAAATTTGAGTAGTTGGAGTGACAGTATCACAGAATTTAAAATTGAAAAGGGACTAGGTAAGAAAATTAAAAATTTAACTTGGCTTGCTAAGTGATTTGTTGTTAGCGAAAAAGGAGAAGTCAAAATCAAATCAAAGGTCTGATTTAACAGATAATTTTTACTACTAGAGAAAAGAGAAGAGTTAGGACCTCTCTCTCCAGGGATATGGATATTTAAAGTTTTACACATAAAATATAGTAATAACAACAAGAACATTATTTAAATAGCATTTAAAGATCTGCAAAACAATTTACATATATGAGCTCATTTGATCCTCAAGCATACTTGTGAAATAAGTGCACTAAACTTTTGGAACATTTTGTATATGTTTGTGTGTGTATGTATGTATGTATGTATGTGTGTATGGGTGTGTGTATGTTTTTGAGAGAGAGCTATTATTATTATTATTATTATTATTCTGTTACAAATGAGTCTTAGAGAAGATAAGTCTTAGAGAAGATAAATGGCATAGTTAATAAATGTCTGATGCAGAATTTGAACTTAGATCTTCCTGACTCCTTGTCTAATACTCAATGAACTAGGTACACTGAGTATTTCAACACAGTCTGCATGGAACAGTAATTGGTATAAAGTCATTCTAATATGTTTTTGAAGTGTTGAGGTTTTTCATTGTCAAAATTTTGACTTTTCCTTCTTTTTTTAACATTTTTTTTTACTTTTTCTTACATTTTATATTCATTTCTGAATATTACTCTCATCTTCCTTTTTCTAGAATGCTTTTGTTTATAATAAAATGTTAAAAGAAAGAAAACAAATAAGCAAGATCAACTAATGTTTACCTGGTAGGAGGAAGTATCTGTGATATTCCATACTCATATATCCTAGCTCTGCAAAGGAAGCAAAGTACATTTGTTCAACTTTTCTCTGAGGCCAAGCTTGGTTATTATCATTATGCAATCATGAGTGTCATTTTATTGTTTTTTATTTTGTTGTAGTCATTGTCAATATTATTTTGCTTATTCTAATTACTCCATATTTATTCATGCAAGTCTTCCCATGTTTCCTTAAATTCATCATATTAATCTTTTCTTATAATGCAATTATATTTACATTCATGTATTTCTATTTGTTTATTATAAATTGATGGATATTAACTATATATATGCATATATATGTATATATACCACAAAATTACTGCTATAAGTATTTTGATATTAACAAGGCCTTTCTCTTTTTTATTTTCTTGAGGTATATGGGCAGTGATGTCAGCTCTCATCAGAAAGTATGGATATTTTCATCATTTTAAAAATATAAATCCAGATTACTTAGCAGAATACTGAACTATTATACACAGTTGGACTATTAGATACATTATATACCAATGACTCCTGTCTTCTAATAACAATTCCAACATTGCCTAGTGCCAATATTTGTAATTTGTCCATTTGTTATGAATGAAATAAAACATCAGGGCTGTTTAAACTCATCTTACTGTTTTGGAATTATCTTTCATATGTCTGCTAATAGTTTTAGTTTTTTCTTTTGAGAATTATTTTTTAAATAATTTGATTATATTTTTATTAGGGACTGATTCTTGGTCTTATACACGGTGCCAAAAAGTCTTTGGTAGGTGGTGCAGTGGACAGAGAGCAGATAGATGTGGAGTCAGGAAAACCCAAGTTCAAATCCAGCCTCAGACATTTACTAGTTGTATGACCCTGAGAAAGTCACTTAAACTTGTTTGCTTTAGTTTCCTCATCTGTATAATGAACTGGAAAAAGAAAAGGCAAACCACTTTTAGAGTCTTTACCAAGAAAAATTCAAATGGGGTCACAATAATCCAGACCCAACTGAACAACAAAAATACCAACAAGCTATAATAAATTCCATAGAGAAAGCTTTAATAGCACAAAATTGCACAGACTTTTAGAGCACTTTGCATAGTTGTTTCCCTTTATATCATGAATATCAGACACTTATCAGAGACAATGATTTTCTTCTAATGCAATGATTTTCTTCTAATCACTAATTTTCCTTTTTTTTTTTATCCTAAATGCATTGATTTTATTCAGGTAAACTCTTAAAAATATTTTTTAAAGTTTTCAATGAATTTTTGAACTGGGAAGTTGCTCAGTAACATGTTATGAAAACATAATACATTGACAAGCTATGCTTCTGCACAGAAATATATGCATACATGAACATGAACATACTTTTTTGCATATTCCTGCATGCACATATATGGAATGTTAAATAATTCAAGAGATAATTTCAATAATACTATCTCCATAAAAAATTAACTTTATTTTCATGTTCAGTTAACACTCCTTTCCCAACCAAAGCATCTTCCTTAATGCTGAAGTATATATCATGCTGACTAAGATTACAACCAGGATGAGTGAAGAGAATCAACTTATGGCTGGGTCTCATGGAGCTACTGTACAACAGTTTGATTCACTTCTTTTTTATCCAATTGGCTTAATTTTGATGAGTAGGTGAAATACTTGGTTATTCCAGTGTATGGTAGAAAAAAGATTAAATTTACAATTATTCCCAGAGAAAACATATTGGAAAACTGATTTCTTAAAAAAGGCTAACACAGAGATTTACAGAAAATTCAAAGAACACATATAAAAACCCTAAAATTAAAATTTGAATTCTTTTAAATTTTGGTGGTTTAACTTGAAATGCCTTTGAATCTAGTGAAATATGGAAGCCTGAAATGATCAGAGGAGATATAAGGTATATTGGGGTTGTGTATATTTCATGTAATAAAGGGAATTAGAAATAATAAACATGGCAAAAATCTTGTCTCAACATCTCCTAGAGAATTCCTCCAATAGGCCAAAAAAGAGATAGTTTATTTAAGTAGTCTGTATAAGAGGACTGCATTAGAGAAATGTAATGCAATTAAGTGTTGATTATTGTTGTGAAAATCAGCTGACAAATGAGACCTTTCTGAAGCATTAGGAAGGACAGTACTAATTGACTTGAACAGAGTAGGGGGTGGGGAATATAATGATGGGGAGAATGAAGAAAACTGACATTTTTATGGCTTGGAAATTTGCAAAGTAATAACATAGTCCACATGTTAAAAATGAAAATGAGCCCTGTTTCTTTGTAAAGATAAGAATAGAGCAAAAGATAAGAAAATAAATTCTCTTAGAGTGTGCTTGTCACACCCTTTCTTCTCTCCCCCTCCTACTTTTCACCTTTTGTGCAAAGAAGTTGAGGTAGATCACCACTGTGAGCAATCATTGAACTGAAGAGTTGGATTGGAGATAATCTAGTGCAAACAATTCATTTGTCCTTAGTCAGTGTCTCCCTAGTAAGCTAATGCTTACCTCATTAAGGTTACCTCATCAAGGAGTAGACATGACCCTGGGATTTTCAAAATCTGTGCCAACAGAGCACAGACTTTAGTAGTTCCTACTGAGTTCAATCAACAAAGCACTTACAAAGCAATTATTATGTGCTAAGAACTATGCTAATCTGAGGTTGCAAAGAAAATGTGGAATATACCTTAACAGAGCTTACATTCTAATGAGAAAAATATCATCAAGAATCAGGAGAGACTTCTTGCAGGAAAAAGTTATACTGGCTGTACCTTGAAGGAAATCAAGCATTTTAAAAGGTGGAAATGATGGGGAGGTCATTTCGGACATTTAGTAAAGCCAGTCAAAATGCATAAAGATAGGAAATGGAACACTGAGCCTTCTGGATTAAAAGGAATAGACTATTATAAGGCTGGACTGAAATTGGAGTGTGGGGGTTAGGGGAGAATAATGGAAAAGAAAATTGGAAAGATAGGAAAAGACCAGACTGGATAAATGCTATACCTAATAATTCATTTTTGATCCTAGAAGTAAAAGGGAGTCTGGAATTTATTGAAAAGAAGAGATAATGTGGTTTTATCTTTACCTTAGGAAAACATTTTCCATCATTATAAAGACTTGGATTGGAGGGGGGGAAACATTGGAACTGTTTAGAAAGCAGCAAATGTTCAAATGAGAAATGATGATGATTACCTTTAATCTTCATTTGAAAATCAATAGAATTAAATTAAGAGAGACATTGCTGCATTGACTATAAGAAAGATTTTTTCCCTCCCATAGTAACTCTCAAAAATGTTATGCCATATTATAGAGGGTTACTATCACATCCTGCCCCTTTTCCTCTGCTCTCTTCCAAATTTAATATATACTGACCAAGGATCAGATTTTTGGTGTGGAGTTCCTGGGATGTCGCTGGGATGGAGCACTAAATAATTATAACAGAAGGAAAAATGTCCCTCTCTTCCCCTCAATCCATCCTTCAATCTTGGAAAACCCATATTTTTTCTTAAAAAAAACCCAATCCAAGCAGAGATAGAATAGGGTTGAAAGAAGCTGTATCCTTAAATCTTATGGGGTATTATCTTCTAGGCATTAAGCAAAGTTGTATGAATGTCACAACAATGGTCACTGTTTGCCAACTGATAGAAGGAATACTAGATACTAACACTGTGATAGTAATTTTGTAATTAATACAATCTTAAGGATCCAATCCAATTAGACAAGGAATTTTTAGTCATCTGTAAAGTCTGAAGCATTTTAGAAATTCTCTGATAGAAAGACTAAATAAAAATGTGGATGCTACATTCTAGTTGGGGGGGGGAACAAAATGTACACATATAATTTTAACAAAGATTTATTTGATCTTTTGAGGAGGAGGAGGAGGAGGAGGTAGAAGAGGAAATACTTAAAATGCAGGAAAGGGTCAAAGAAAATTTGGTGTAGGAGATGATTCTTGGACTTCGTTAGTCTTTTAAAAAATGGTCATTTGAAGAGGCAGAAAAGAATAGGCAATCCATTCCCATGATGGGGAGCAGTCTTTCCAAAAAAGTACAGAGAAGGGTTGCCAAAGATAGGGAAGAGCTAGTAGGTCAACTGGACTAGAGCACAATACATACTTGATCAATCGAAGTGAACTGAAACAAATTGAAGATGAGTACTTGAAAGTGTATAGTGTGAAAACAGTCTGGAAAAGTAGGCTGGAGTCAGATTGTAAAACGTGTCAAAAGCCAGCCTGAATACTTAATATTGCCTGGAAGCAACAATGATCTGGGGAAGTTTGTTGAGCAGGGACATGATATAATCAGACTGGTGCTATAGGGGAATTTTTTTTTTTTTTTTTTTTTTTTGGCAACAGTGGAGAGGACAGATTGAAGGAGAGGGAGGTTGAAAGCCAGAAGTCCAATTAGAAGGTTGTTACAAAAACCCACAACATTGCTGTTGAGGTCTTTTTTCTTTTTCTAAAAGGATGAAGTTACACCATAAACATATGTGATGAGTTAATCATTTCTAAGAAGGGGATATGACTCTTAGTCATCACACTAGAGTACACTTCAAATAATTTGTACTTCTTTGTTATGTTAACTGCATATGGGCAGTAGGCCAGCCACCTGCTCTTTCCTGCATGGTACATGTTGAAAGATTTATTCTTTTCAGACTACTCTTGCTATAAATGGTGTGTTATAATTCTTCGGTCTTTTCTCATCTCACTTCACCTTTTTTTTCAGACTAAATATCTCTATAGTTTTGAGGCATGATTCCAAAAGAAGTAAGATCACACTGTAAAAACTCCGAGTTGTAGTGTGAGATGGGATATTATGGATTATTAAATCTAGCTCATTTTTTTATGTTAAGTAAATGGAAGTTATTAGAAATGAAACCATATTCTTCTTTTTCCAAAGTGGGGTCACTTAACTCTTAACAATGAAACTTAGCCTAGAGTGACAGAAGGATCATTTATTTAACATTCCCTACCAAGGAACTGACCCAGTGGAGAGAACCTCAAATTGTGACAATGTCCACTCTTATATACGGTTTGATAGACTTTTCTCCTTACTTCCATGCCAGACATTGGACTGAGTCAACAGGGATACAATATAATCAATATGCCTACCCCATATCACTCCTTTATACATCCTCCCCCTCAGACACCACATGTTATGCTGATGAGCCTCAGTTATCCCAGGGATTGTGTAAATTACTCTACATAAAGTTTATAAGCATGTTTCCTTGTGAAAGGTCAGGGACCCTAGATCAACTGGGACCAGCTGGAGGGAATTTCAGTTTAATCTCAGCTCAGGTGCCTTCACTTGGTTTAGAAAGAGCTCTTCCAGTTTGGTGATTAGTCAGGGTCATTTCTTTTATCTTTCCTTTTGTCTCACTTCCACATTCCTGTATATAGGCTTGTGTCTTTTAGCTTAATAAGTAGCTCAGAGACCCTTGCCTTTGTTATGTATTTTTTTTCTTTTTAGGTTTTTGCAAGGCAAATGGAGTTAAGTGGCTTGCCCAAGGCCACAAGGCTACGTAGTAATTAAGTGTCTGAGACTGGATTTGAACCCAGGTACTGGGTACTCCAGGGCTGGTGCTTTATCCACTATGCCACCTAGCCACCCCTGTTATGTATTGCTATGACAGATCCTAATAGCATCTTCTCATATCCTTTAGAAACCAAATTCTCAGTGAATTCTCACAGAGGCTCCACAGAGCAAAAAGTGACTTTTCTAAGGTCATACAGTTTATAAGTGACAGAATCAGAACTAGTACTTGTATGTTATGATATCTGCACTACTATTTTATTAGTTATCTATCATTAATGTAAGGATATTAAAATGTCACCAGATTGGATCCTAAGCATATGTGTACTCACACATACATTATTTGTCTATATTTTTATCTTACTTCCTGATGAATAGGAATGCCTTTATTATGATTAAAGCATAATATAATTAAAAATTGACTTGGAATGAGGAGATCTGGATTCAGATACTCATTTTGACATTCATTTGCAAGTGCCCATTAGCAGAGCATTTAAAATGAGTCTTTATTTTTTCATACATTAAAAAAAATAGAAAATAAAACTTACATTCCAAACTTCCTAGAATGTGAATGACTTAAAGTGCATCATTGAAGCAGTTATTGTTTTTGTTGTTTGTTCTTTGTTTTTTCAAAGAGGACCAATGACATCAAGAAGGTCATCTTTATTAATGACATCTTCTTGAATCACAAGCAAATTGTATTTTAGTGAGGCAAAGCTGTGCAAAGTCAGCAGCCTTACTCTCTCTTGGTAGCTATCTGGGTCCAGGAGCAAGATATTGGTCAGGAGGATTGGAGATGAACCCCAACAAAAACAATATACTTTTGAAGGAGGATGGAATTTGTATTGGATTACAAGAAAATCCTAGTCTTATTGTCTCCATTATCTAGGAAAGCATTGGCACCTGAAGTATAGCATCAATTACTTCCATTCTCTGAATTATTTTTGCTTGTGTAGACAGAGCCTAAAAGGAGCCAATATTTATTTCATTCAATATGATTTTATTAAGAGTTTATATTTTTACTTTTTTTGATATTTTTAAAATTTTTGCACTTAAATATAAAATGAGAAAAAGAAAAGAATTCCATATTTGCAGCAGAGAATAAGAGAAGATTCCATAGAAAACAATAAATTTCCATTTCAAGGAAACCTATATAATGCATACTGCACATTGTTTTCAAAACTACCCTGTTTTCCTTTGCTTCCTTGTTGGATTTCTTTCATTCAATGCTGAGCATTTTTAATTTTTTTTCCTCTCCTACCCCCTTCACCCTAAGGAAAGCTGGAAACACCAATACATTTTAGTATAGAGCTTTCCTAAAAAAGAAATTGTGAAACTTAGTTATATGTTCATTTACCTGGCTTCAGTAATTCTGATATCTAGCTATTAAGGAAACATATAGGCAGAACAGTGGATAGAGCACTGAAATAGGAGTTATGAACATCTAAGAGACCTGCCTGAAAAACTTAATCCCTATGTGACCTTGGATAGGTCACTTAACTTCTCTCAACCTATTTCCTGAAGGGCCTGGATTTGATGACTTCTATGATCCCTTCTAGTTCTAAATTTATGCTACAATATTACATATTATGCAATTTCCCAAAAGTAACACATTTTTCCATCTTTGAGGATTATGAATCTAAAGTCAAAAGGAGGTTCAAAAACCTCAGTCTAATTTCTTTATTTTACAAATTAAGGAAACTGAGAACCAGTGATGTCTTGTGACTTGTCAAAAGTCACACAGATAGTATATATCCCATTGAAGCTATAACATACTATCAAATAATTGTCTATTTTTTATTACAGTTTACTTTTTTGTAGTAATGAGAGGAATGAGGGGGACTATTACAAAGAGTGAAGAGGAAAGAATACTTAACTTTCCTATCTTACTAAGCTGTTGTAAAGATTGATGAGAAAACATCTCCAAAATGCTCCCAAAGTCCTTGGAGGAAAGGTGCACTAAGAAATATAGTGTGCTTCACTGCTTCTGGAATCAATCTGCCTGACATTGCAAAACTAAAGTAAAAAGAAGGCAAACAATGGGAAGGGCTTTACTTTCTTGTCAGTGAAATGATAATAGGAACTGAAGAGAATGCCAGCAACTTTCTCTTGAGCAGGGTGTGGGGGAGGAGGTTTGGGAGGTCACAAAAGTGCTGAATGGCAGTGAAGAGGGGATATGGTAAGGAAGCATCCATTTGCAGACTAAAGGATAAGAAGCATCTCATGAGAAGCTTGTATTTCATGCATGCATCTTTTACTGTATCTCTGCTCCTCATTGAGAGTAGTTTGGACATAGCTTGGAAGTCCTTAGTCCAAATACTTCTGTCTCCATTTTTCTTTTTCAGTGGGGTATCTTGATAATTTGAGTCCAAATTTTTGCCTCTGGGGTGGACCCAGGGAAAAACTGGAAGAGGAAAATTTATTTTCAACCTTGCAGACAAGGGTTGGGAATGTATGGAAATTGCTTTGTGAATTGTCATATTCATGTCAGTAGTGATTAATATTATAATTCTCTCTTTGATGGTCTGATCTCCCATTCAAGTCTAATGTATCTTCTTGCTGGCTTCTCTTAGCCTCTCTAATCAAACTCTGCTTGTACATCTAGTTCATGCTAAAATGTAAATCACCAGCCTTCAACCCACCAAGAAATGTCCCTCAGTACTGATACAATTCAGTGTGCCAAGGCCTATGAGTAATGCAAGAATTCCTTTTCTTTAAACAATTTACAGTCTTATTTGGGAAGATATGTTAAATAAATATTAAAATTTACTAACAATATAGCAACATAATTGATTTCAAATGAGGGAGATAGAGAATATTCTGCTAGTATAATGGAGGCAGAGATCATTGTACCTTGAACCTAACAGAAATGGAGATAGGATTCAAGGGCTAAGTAGAATTCAAGTTAAACCTTGAAAAACTGGTTACATATTGGTAGGCATATGCACATAGAAAAGAAGAAAAGGCATATTATACAGGGTGTGCTTATGTTTGTGTTTGTATTTGTGAGTTTATATATTTGGAGGTTGGTGATGTTATGACCAAAGATATCATATAAGGTGTGTTATTGAAATCTAAGCAAACCAATTTAGGCAGAATAGAATAGGGAGAGGTGAGGCAAAAGTAGTAGTGAATGTAGTGCCCTTGTTTAAGAAATTTGCTTGTGAAAAGAAGCAGAAAAATAGGATGGTAGATGATGGGGCCAATGTGGTTACAATGAAATTATTTTCAGAATGGTTTGGGAATGCTTTAAGACATAAAGGAAGGAGCTAGTGGAGAGAGAGAGAGAGAGAGAGAGAGAGAGAGAGAGAGAGAGAGAGAGAGAGAGATGGCAATGAGATAAGGGACAGAAGGAGATAAAGTCATGGAAGGGAATAGGTGATAGCGTTGACGGCAAAGGTATATGACATATTATGAAGTAGCTAGGTGATGCAGTAGGAGTGCTGATCCTGGAGCTAGAAAGACTCATTTTCCTGAGTTCAAATCTGATCTTCAGTCACTTACTAACTTTGAGGCCATGCACAAGTCACTTAACCCTGTTTGCCTCAACTTCTTTTTCTGTAAAACAATCAGGAGGAAGAAATGAAAAATGGCACTTCAGAATCTTTGCAAGAAAACCTCAAAGCAGGATCATAAAGTGTCTGAAATGACTGAACAATAACAGCAACAATAGCAGCATCAGTAGCAGTAGTAGTAGAAGCAACAACAACATAACTTATATCATAGGCACATATTCTTTTGAGATAAGAGGAAAACATGAGTGAAAAGAGAAAACATTTAGTGGACAGAATTTTATTGCATCTGGCCCTGTTTATTTCTACTGGCTTCAGTAGTAAAATTGTCTTACATGAAGAAGAATGAGGAGGTAAGCCAGAACTGCGCCTTTCGCTTAAGAAGCCTCTGGCTTCTGAATTAAACAAATTGTTCTAGACTAATGATATTCTAGTTCTCCCACACTTATTTTCTTTTCAATTTTTTCTCCCTAGTTTCTATTTAGTTAATTTTTTCCCCTCAAAATGTGGACAAGAATGGGCATAATTTCTGGAAAATTTCTACTAAAGAAATACGGCTGACATTGTTTCTTAAAGGCTATCTCATGATATCTCATGGCATAATCCTTCACTGAAACAGTTACTGCTTGTAAACTCTGTATAGTATCAACTGCTGCACAAGATTCTAGGTACTTAGGGAAGGAGCATAAAACCACATATAGTCTCCACTCTTCATCTCTGTCAATCAGCACTGTAGGAAAGAAGACAGTAAGACCTAGCTCTATCAGAAAAATTTCTCACTGGGAAAACCATACAATGCAGATCTGTTTTGCTTCATCTTGGAGTGTTTAATCTTCAACATCATACATTGGCCACAATCTTTCATATTTTTCCTGAGTGAGGCCCATTATTGAGAGGGGGTATATTGTTTGAGGTTGACTTTAGATTTATGGGGATATTATTTTAACTTCTTCTTTTGACATATTCTGTCTATGGAACCATTCAAACTTTCAATGTGCCCAAGAATAGCTTTGAGAATATAAATTGTAAAAGAGCTTCTCATCTGTCTCAGTGGGGAATTTTCATATTGGGACATCCCTATACCAATGAATTCATAAGTCTGCTTCCCTTAATCCTCAATACCATTATTTAAAAGACAGAAAGCAAAATTATTTCCATTTATAATGAAAATTTTCATCAGATAGTAAAACGGTGGACAGGATTTTTTTACCTTTTTTACTTTTTACCTTTAAAAATAAAGAAGTTATTACTTTTAGTGAAGAAAGAGGTCTAATAGTTTGTTACTCCCTTTCACATTACAGATGGCATGAATCTTCTCCTAGACAGAATGGATAGCATCCTCATCATTAAAGTACCTGCTGGAGGTTAAGAGGGATGGAGACAGGGACCTGTTGGTAAATGCTTAATAACCAGTTTTCTGGGGGTAGGGGTGGGAAGTGTAGACACAACACACTTTTAAGTTTAATGCCATTATTAATAGTTTTCCAATACTTTCTTGCTTGGACAATCAACAAAACATTTAACATGCCCTGGTTTATAGAGTTGTTGATTTCCAACATGTAAATAATCATATTGCAAACTTAACAATCTGTTCTCAAATGTCTATAGGATCTGGTTCTAACACAGTCCTGGTGGAGGTGAGGAGTAGCCATTGAATAGAGTATGTCAGTGATTAATAACAGATCAGAAATAGGACTATGAGCAGTAATGAAGATCTCTTTGAAATTAGATAATGTGAATTTGTAGTTTACCTGGTTAAATATGGTTCTATGATTTCGGAAGTTCTGAAAGAAGAATAGAGAGAGTAGATAATGATAAAGATCCAAGGCTGGAGACTTATATGGCACAAGAAAATTTAAGGTTTAGTGATGATAGTATTAAAGTGACTGGACTGGATCATGATATCCTAGTGAGAAAAGGTATATAATGTGACCAGGAGGGAGATGAAATGAGAGGAGATAAAGTTGGGGTGGTCCAATGATCAGGGGTTTGGGGTAGGATAGAAGAGTCTATTCAGTAGAATTGGAGAAATGGGGAGAATGAAAAACAGAGATTCCTATCTACAATGGTCACTAAGCTTTGGACCTAGAAGACTTTTTTTATGATCTTATATTCTTCAGGGAATAATCTTCCATATATTTTGATAAAATAATCAAACTCTTGCAGGTGATCCAAATAAACTATCCATAACATATCAACATAAAAAGGAGACTTCACATTCTCTAAGCCTATTATTACCAGTAATAATAACTGGGAACAAAACCATGAATAAATATTTACTAAAGACTTCTTTAATTATGCCACCATGTTTCATTTATTCAGGTCTAACATGGACTATTCCATTATGTCAGTGCCTTCTCCTGGGATGGGGAGGGGGAGAGGGAGAAGGTTAGATGTGTCTACAAGTAGCAAAGCACATAAATAAATCCTTTGTTAATTTGTCATCTTAAAATGACAAATGAACATTTAATATGAAATTAAGATTGAAGATATCTCCCTTGTGTGACTAAGACAGGATAGTTTGGTGAAAGGTTATCCATATTTGAAATCATAGGACTTAGTTTGCTACCTGTACTGCCTGTACTACTACTTTGAGATTGAGTTTCTTCATCTATGAAATGAAAGAACTGGACTGTGTGTTTTTGGATTTCTTTTATCTCTAATTCTATTATGCTATTTTAATTAAGGAACTGCTACTTGTTCACAGGTTCTGGGGCATTGTGTTCATTACCTTATTTTAAGGGCCATCTCTCAACTTTGAACACAAGTATGGGGTGGTAGGGACTAAATATGCTTTCTAATGACAAGGGACCTAATCCACCTCTCTTCATATTCTCTGTTTTGTTAAACCCATATTAAAGCACCCAAGATAAAATTTACTCAAAATTTAAGGTTTTTTATTCTTGAGAAGGTTTCTCAAGGGAAAAAGTAAAAAAAGGTATTAAACATAAAATTTATTTTGGGCATAGGAGAGGTATTTGTTTCTCATCTCCCTAAATAAAGTCTAAAACACACAATAACACACATTGATGGAATGACATAAAACAGTTTTCAGTAATTTAACATAACTTCTGCTATGATTTTTGTGAGGTTGATAATTAAATAAATTTTATCAGATAATAAAGCAGTGGACAGGATTATCAAATACACATTTCACTTTTTACCTTGACTCTGTAATGTCTAAATAAGTCCCAGTCCATGACATCTACAAATCCAGATCAGAGTTTGGACCATATATATTTTCACCATCAAAAAATTACCATGAAGTCCTAATGTGAATATCACAAGATTGATGCTTAGTCACTCTCTCAGTAAACATTAATCAGAAAAGACATTCAGGGGTCCAGCTCAATTGGTAAGCCATGTGATTTAGGTTTTTTAAATTTTTTTAAATTTTATTTAAGGTAATGGGGTTAAGTTACTTGCCCAAGGTCACACAGCTAGGCAATTATTAAGTATCTTAGCTTGACTTTGAACTCAGGGACTCCTAATTCCAGGCCCAGTGCTCTATCCACTTCACATGTCTTGTTCAGCTTTTCTTATACTAAGATCCCATTACCTCCTAGAGTAGGGCTTCTTAGACCTTTTTTCCCCTGTGTTAGGGAGGCTTTAGGTAAGTCTGGTGGAACCTATGGAATACTCAGAATAATATTTTTAAATGAATAAAGTAAAATACATAAGATTTCAAAGAAAACAAGTTATGTTGATTTGCTATTAAATATATGTAGTTTTAGATGTTCACAGGTTGTGAAGATCTCTGCTGTAGATCATAATAACTATGAGATGATGGATCCCATGTATATTATTATGGTTTCATAGATAATGTAGAATGGAGATAGAAGTTTGTTGAACCTGAGGTTGAGGAACTGGGAGAATGAAAGAGTTCACATGTGATTTCTAGGAAAGTCACCATTTTATTACTACTTCAAAATATTTCTACCACTATTAAGTGACTTCTCTAGATCAAAATCTTCTGGTTGATTACCTGAGTCATTTTACTTTCTCCGTAGACCTTTTCTGGGTATTCAGATAAGAGGAATGAGGAAAGAATACAATTTAAAAATAATTTGTGTAGATAGTTATCTTTCAGAATTAATGTTCCTTATAATTTGCTTTAAGTTGTGAGTAGATGATCATGCTATATGTGAAACAAATGACAAAGACTGGATATATTTGAACAGAGTTTAGTCTTGTATTATCTAGCACACAGCCTCTGATGATTTTCCTAATCCTCACTTGAACTTCACAGTCAATTCCTCAGAGCTCTACTAGTAATTATTCTCCTCAAGGTTCAGGAAGATGGGGTATAATCATGAGGAATCATAAGTTTTCATTTTAGCTTTTTATTTAAAATTTTTAACTCCAGTTTCAAATTCTTTCCTCCCTTTTCATTCTTCCCTCACCCACTGAATGAAATCCATTCCACATGTGAAATCATGCAAGACATATTGCCATATTAGCTAAGTTGCAAAAAAGTAAAAAAAAAGCAATCAGAGTTCATCAGTTTCCTCACTTTTCATTATGAGTTCACTGGGATTAACATCAAACATTGATCAGAGTAGTCAAGTCTTTTTTAGTTGAGTATTATTACAATATTGCTGCTACTTTGTATAATGTTCTGGTTTTAATGCACTTCATCTTACATCAGTACATCAAAGTCTTCCCAGATTTTTCTGAAATCATTCCTCTCATCATATATTTTAGCACAATTATATTCCATGACAATATGTATCACACTTATTCAGTCTTCCTTCAACTGATGGGCATCCTCTCAATTTCAAATTTTTTGCCACCATAAAAAGAACTCTATAAACCTGTTCATACTTATGAATCCTTTTTCTTTTTCTTCATCTCTTTGGGAAAGCAATATATTAATAGTATTGTCATATCAAAGGATATGCTAAGTTTTATAGCCCTTTGAATATAATTCTAAATTGTTCTCCAGGATGGTTGGACCAATTCATAACACCATCAATAGTGAATTACTGTATTTGTTTCCATATCCCCTCCAACTTTTGTTATTTTTCTTTTCTGCTATGTTAGACAATCTGAGAGATGTGTGTACCTCAGGGTTGTTTTAATTTAATTCTAATCAATAATGATTTAGAGTATTTTATATGACTTGATTTCTTCTTTTTTCCATTTTTTCTTTATTTTATATTTTTCTCGAGTTACATGGAAAAACAATTTTTAATATTTATTTTTAAAACTTTGAATTCCAAGCTCTATTCCTTTCTTTTGCCCCCCTACTCCACTGAGAAAAAAGCAATTTGTTATAGGTTATAAATGTGTAGTCATACATATTTCCATAATCATCATGTTTTGAAAGAAAACATAGGTTCCATCCACCCCCACCAAAAAAATAACCTCAAGAAAAATAAGATATTTTTATGCTCCAATATGCATTCATATACTATCAGTTCTTTCTCTTGCAATGTATAGCATTATTCATATTGATTTCTTCTCAAAAAAACTCATTTTTCATATTCTTTCACCATTTATCATTTTGTTAATTGCTTTTATTTTTTATAATTTTGGTTCTGTTTTCTACATATTTGAGAATTGAGACTTTTATCAGAGAAATTTACTGAAAAATCCCCCCTCCCTGTCTTTGTAATTTTAACTTCGTGCAAAAACTTTTTCATTTAATGTAATTAAAATTATCCATTCTATTTCCTGTCATCCTCTCTGTCTGTTACTTGGTCATGAACTCTTCCCTTCTCTGTAGATCTCAGGTAAATTTTTTCTATGGTATCCTTATTTGTAATTTCACTCATTATATCTAAACTGTACACCCATTTTAAGCTCATCTTGAATAAGGTTTGGGATGTTGGTCTATCCCAAGTTTCGGCTAATCTCCATTCTAGTTTTTCCAGCAATTTTTGTTAAGTTCTGACTCTTTGCTTCAGTGCTTTGGATCTTTAACTTTATCAAACACCAGATTACTGTGGTCATTTACTTCTTCATCTTGTGTATCTAATCTATTCCATTGATCTTATCTATTATCTTATCTCTTATCTGTTAACAATATGTTTTGGTGATTACTGTTTTGTAGTTGAGAACTTGTACTGCTAAACCATCTTCCTTTACCTTTTTGAAAATTGAGTTCTTGACATTCTTGAACTTTGGTTCTTCCAAATGGATTTTTAAGCTATCTTTTCTATCTCAATAAAATAATATTTTGGTAATTTGATTGGTATGATACCAAACAATTAATTTACATCATGTCACTTTTACTATATTGATTCATCTTATCCATGAGCAATCAATATCTTTCTAATTATTTAGTTCTTTCTTTATTTGTGTGAGAAGCATTTTGTAACTGAGTTCATATTGTTCTTGTGAGGGTCTTGGTAGATAGCTTCCAAAGGATTTAATACTGTTGGCAGTCATTTAAGTGGAATTTCTTTTTATTTTTTCTGGGTTTTATTGGTAATACATATAAATGGTAATGAATTTATTTTAATTTATTTTATATCTTGAAATAGGTTTTCTAATACTATTGTTCATTAGCTACTATCTGATATGCTTTCTCTCCAATATCCATTGTCATTTAATTTATTCCCAACACCACCAATTAACATTAATTAGCTTTTAAGAATTACCATGTACTGAGAAAGTATAGCAAGGACAAAAATGCAACTACTTCTGAAAGCTTTTTTTTTTTGTAAGGCAATGGGGTTAAATGGCTTGCCCAAGGTCACACAGCTAGGTAATTATTAAGTGTCTGAGGCTGGATTTGAACTCCTACACTCCTGACTCCAGGTCAGGTGTTCTATCCACTGCACCACCTAGCTGCCCCCATTTCTGAAACTCTTAAAAGTATCAGCTACTGCTTACCAGTGACAGTGCTCTAATAGTTCATTTCTATTCACTGCAAATTTAAGAATATATCATGTCAATGAACTGATATCAGTTACCCATTCTAGAGTTTATGATTTCACAGCATAAACTTACTCATCTGAGTCTGCTCCCTTCCTAGCCAAATTCCCTAGTCCCTCCCTGTCTTTCCCAAGTGTATGTCTGGCCTCATCTCTTCTTGGATAGTAACTTAGACACTTGGCACAGTGTCTGGAACATGATGTACTTCAAAATTTGCTGATTGGTTAAAGCCTAGTTTATATTTTTTCTATATCATAATATTCCTGTGTCGGAATCAAGATCCCATTCCTGTCTGTCCTCTCTCCTTCTTAATGTTTTAGAATGCATAGCTCTTACTTAAATGAGAAAATTGCTGTCATTTGAGAAATCACTTTCTCCCATTTCTTCATTACAAAATCCTTTGGCATCATTCCCCAGTCTCTTCTACTCTTCCCTTAAGGACAAGAACAGTATCTTCACATGTGAGCTTGATTCTTTCCCCTCCTACCCAGCAACTAGCAACTTGAATTATTCTCTCTGCTCAAAAATTCATCCTTTCCACATCTAGTAGATAGTTCCTACTGCCTTGAACTGTTCCCAAGTCTCTTTAATTAAAAGAAAAAGGGGGGGAAGCTATCATTAAATCATAATCATTCATGGTTTCATTATTTTTCTTTCTTACCTTTCTCAGGTAAATTTCTTGAAATTTACTGGTCTATACTCTTATCATCTACTTCCTGTCCTCCACTCCTCAAGTTTTGAAATCTGACTTTTCACCTCATCATTCAACAGAAACTATTTTTTCTAAAGGTATCAACAATATGTATTTACTAAATCTGTCCATCTTTAATTCTTGACTAAACTGATGCATTTGACATAGTTGATCTCTCTCACCTCTGAGTTTTTTATGATACTACTCTACCCTTTACCTAATGGTTTGACTGTTCCTTTTCAATATACTTTTCTGACTGATCATCCATTTCATTACTTCTAAATGAGGATGCTCCCCAAGTTTCTGCTTGAAGTCATCTCATCTTTTTCTTTTTAAATTTTCTCTCCTGGTACCCCATCAGCAGTCATGGATTTGAATTTTATCCCTATGTATATAATTCATAGATCTTTATATTTTGCTCCATATCTCTACTGAACTTTAGTTCTGCAGCACAAAAATACCAATTTAAATATTTAAAATTGAATGTCTTATAAATACCTCAGCATCTCTAAATTGAATTCAAACTATGCATCAAATCTCATCATTGTTCATTACTATTTTCCCTTAATTTTTAAAACAACAAAACTGATCTTTTTATAGTTCTCACAGGTTAATTCATATCACATCTCTTTTTCTTTATTCTGGCTGACACAATTGCTGTGCACTCCTTTCTTTCCTCCTCTTCCTAGAATCCCTATCTTCTTTCTTTTTTTTAATTTATTTTTTATTCTCATTTTGTACAAATATTTTTTACATTAATAAAATATTCTTGTTTACAAATAAACAAAATACCCCTCCTCCCCCATGAATATAGATAGACTTGCTTGGGCAAAAAAAGTAAAGGGGAGAGAAAAAAATAAAAAAAACTAATAGTAATAATTGTAGGTATGGCCAGGTGGCGTAATGGATGAAACACCAGCCCTGGAGCCACGAGCACCTGAGCCCATATCCAGCCTTGTAAACCCAACAATCACCCAGCCATGTGACATGCAAGCCACATGATCCCCACTGCCCTGCAAAAACCAAAAAAAAAAAAAAAAAGAAAAAAAGGCCCAAAATAAAATAAAATAGTAATAATAGTAGGGGTGGCTGGGTGGCAGACAGAGCATTGGCTCTTGAGCCAGGAGCACCTGGGTCCAAATCTGGCCCCAGACACCCAAAGATCACCCTGCTATTTGGCCCCAGGCTGGCCATCCAGCCCCACTTGCCCTGCACAACTCCCCCAAATAATAATAGCAAAAAATGTGCTTGGGTCTTTGTTCCAACACCATCAACTCTATCATGCGTGGATCTCATTCTTTATGATAAGTCCATCAAAAAAGTTACTTCCATATTTTTCCACTGTTGCTATTGCTGATTGCAACTCCCTCCTTTCTTATTTCTCCACTACCATGTACTCTATTTTCTCTCTCCTTTCACTCTGACTCTGCTGTAGGGTTGTTGACTGTCTCAGCAGACAGATCCCTGGTCCTGGGGCCAAGAAGCCCTGAGCCCCCACAGCACCCCTTAGGCCCAGAATCCACCTGACCCTATGGTCCTGGGCAGGCCTTCCAATCCCAGCCCCTTGCAAGAAGTAAGAAAGAAAATGTGTTATATCTGACCACTCTCCCCCCATGGTCGATCCTCTCCTCCTTTATTCACATCCCCACCCCTTCCCCCTGCTCCCCCCTCCTTCTTACTCCAGATGTCTATACCCCATTGAGTATATATGCTGTTTCCTCTCCTAGCCATCTCTCATGAGAGCAAAGGTTCCCTCATTCCCCCCTTGCCTCCCCCCTTCCATATCATTGCAATAGCTCATTGTAATAAAAAAAAAAATCTTACGTGAAATATCTTGGACTATTCCCCCTCTCCTTTTTCTTTCTCCCATTCCATTTCCCCTTTTTTTTCTATTGACTTCATTTTTACACCATATTTTATCTTCGAATTCAGCTTTCTCCTGTGCTACAAGTATAAAAGCTCTCTCTACCTGCTCTCTTAACTGAGAAGGTTCGTATGATTATTATCAGTGTCATTTTTCTATGCAGGAATGCATGCAGCTCATCCTCATTAAGTCCCTCATATTTCCCCCCTCTCCTCCAATCTCCATGCTTCACCTGAGTCCTGTATCTGAAGATCAAACCTTCTGTTCAGCTCTGGCCATTCCAAAAGGAACATTTGAAATTCCCCTGGTTCATTGAAAGCCCATCTTTTTCCCTGGAAGAGGACATTCAGCCTTGCTGGGTAGTTCATTCTTGGCTGCATTCTAAGTTCTTTTGCCTTCCTGTATATTGTATTGCAAGCCCTACGAGCTTCCAATGTAGTTGCTGCTAAGTCCTGTGTGATCCTGACTGCAGTTCCACGATATTTGAACTGTGTCCTTCTGGCTGCTTGTAATATTTTCTCTTTGACTTGGGAGTTCTGGAACTTGGCTATAATATTCCTAGGGGGTTGGTTTTTCTGGGATCTTTTTCTCTGGGGGATCGGTGGATTCTCTCCATTTCTATTTTGTCCTCTGCTTCTAGAATATCAGAGCACTTTTCCTGTAGTAATTCTTTGAAAATGATGTCAAGGCTCTTTTCCTGATCATGACTTTCAGGTAGTCCAATAATTTTTAAATTATCTTTCTAAGTCTGTTTTCCATATCAGTTGTTTTTCTCAATGATATATTTCACATTTTCTTCTAATATTTCATTTTTTTTTGTTTTGGAGTATTGATTCCTGATTTCTGGTAAATTCATCAATCTCCCTGAATTCTATTCTTTGTCTGAAGGATTTGTTCTCCTCAGAGAGTTTTCTTATCTCTATTTCCATCTGGCCAATTTTGCTTTTTAAATCATTCTTCTCCTCAATAACTTTATGAACTGTTTTATCCATTTAACCTAAGTTGGTTTTTAGCATGCTATTTTCTTCAGCATTTTTTTGGATTTCCTTGACTAAGCTGCTGACTTCATTTTCATGTTTTTCCTGCATCTCTCTCCTTTCTTTTCCCAGTTTTTCTTCTAACTCCCTCATTTGATTTTCACAGTCTTTTTTGAGCTCTGTCATAGTCTGAGCCCAATTTCTGTTTTTCTTGGAGTCTTTATATGCAGGAGCTTGTGCTTCCTCATCTTCAGACTGAACATTTTGATCCTTCTTGGGGTCATTTGCAAAATATTTTTCAATAATCTTCTTTTTGTTACTCTGCTTGCTCATTTTCCCAGCCTGGGACTGGTTTGGGGGTGCTTCCTGAACTTTTGGGACACTCCCACAAGGGTCTCAGTGTGTGAGGGTCTGTCCTCCCTCCTGGTCTGTGAATGACCATAAGCACCTCCCTCTGCCACGGGGCTGAGGTGGGGGGGGGGGGGCTGCTGTTCTATGGGGTGGCCTAGACTGGGATCAGGATCTGAATGTGTTCAGAGCCCCAGAGTCCTGTTCCAGGGGCAGAGGACTGAGCTTGCAGTTTCTCTTCACTTCCCTCCCTCAGCTCAATGGGCTCATGCCCTGGAGGCTCCTGCTTACAGGCTCAGCTGGTTTCTGTTTCCGGCTCTGGGCTGCAGAAAGACCAAGCTGCTCCCTGTGTGCCCCGAGGGCTGGGCTCCATGTGCTCACTCTGGCAGAGGTCCCCTGCTGTTCCCCCACTTTGTGCCTGGTGCTCCTTGGGGTGCAGCTCTGGAGACTCCCCCGCTGCTATGAGCCTCGGCTCCCAGCACTTTGGGGCTGCCTCCGGGAGGCTGAAGTTCTTTGGCTCTGGAGGGCCACCCATCTGGCAGGCCGTCTCTCCGATCCTGGGGAGCAGAGCCTTTCTGCTCTTTTCCAGGTTACTTTGAGTAGGAGAACTGCCTCACTGGGTCCCTTTGTGGGTTCTGTCTCTCAAAAGTTTAGTTAGAGTCCTTAGCTGATGAGTTTTATCAGAGAAATCCTAAGACTCGATCCCTTCTCCTTGTCAACTTGGCTCCGCCCCCCCATCTTCTTTCAAGATACAACTCAAGCACCACCCCTACATGAAACCTTTCCTATTTCCACCAGTTGCTAAAGACCTCTCTTCCAAGCTAAATCATATTTATCTATTTTCACTTATTGATATTTATTCCACATATGGTTACATATGTACTTGTAGACTTCCTTTTAAGAATATAAACTCCTTAAACATAGAGATTGGTTAATTTTAAATAAATGCTTATTGAATAATTGATTTATATTAGTCCTTGTGGATCATTGAGGTCATTATTGTTGTGGTTGTTTATTCTTTGCTTTCAAAGAGGGCCAATAATATCAAGAAGGTGATAGATATGTTGGGAGAGAAGAGAAAACCAGCATAACAAAATATGAGGATAAGTACACAAATAACCAACTTTATTGAGTTCCCAGTTTTTCCTAGATTTTATTTATAAGAACACTTTTGATGTGATCTCTCATTTTTGCATAGTTGTTTAAAAATTGACTGGATAAGAAACTTCCTTTTCTTTGATGAGACCAAGAATTTCACTAGGACTCTAGATGAGGAACTTCCCCTATCAATGTAGATTGGTTCTGCAATATTTAGGTTCAGTTATCCAAGATCACACAGTTAGTAGGATTCAGATGTGGAATTTTAACTCGTGTTCCTAATTCCAAGGCTAGATCTATGTCTACTATACTAAACTGTCTCCTTGCTCAATAATTATGATTTTAAATTCACCTTATGGTATTATTTTCAAGAACTTCCTTGAACAATACTTAATTCCTTGGTGAATATGTTTAAATATCATTGTAGCTATTTATATAATATGTGCGTATTTAATTAGACACACATAGATACATACACACACACACACACACACACACACACACACACAGACACATTCATAGAACATTTCCAGCAATTCTCTGAACATGAATTGTCAGAAAACCTGGAAAATATCACAATGTTTTTCCTGACTGATACTTTTGAAAATTATTGGAATTCCATGTTCAGAGTTCTATCCACTTCTCTCACATTTTGCCTCTTGCAAAGATATAATGAATCTTACACATCACTTTCAAAATTCCCACTTGTCTTTGTTTCCATCTGAATTTCCTGCTATTCTCTTTCATACATCAGAAAAACTCATATAATTTTAGCGGATATGGGAGTTCATTTTTATATATCTTTTTAAGGTTGATATAATGATATTCTTACTATGAAGAAGGTAAAGTAGATACAATTGTTTTCATTTTATAAATCAGGAAAACGAATTTCAGGGAGCTTTAATGATTTCAAATTGTTTTTCTTGAGTCAAGAAAAATGTCCCTCTTTTTATCCCCCAATGCCAGAAATTAAGGATTACTGTCTCACACAGCCACCATTGTACAAATAGGAAGTGATCACCATTTCTCTAATTAGCAACTATACAAATATTGACTTTGTAGCTGAAGAAAGATCAGGACATTTCTCTTTAACATTTGTTTGCAACGATTATATTCTATTTTGATGTCAAGAAAGGGGAGGTTGAGTGATAGTTGAGGAAAACTACAAACTTAGGCATCTTGCCATCTATGATTATCATTTTTATATCTCTTTTATCTCTGATGTATGCTATTCTTGGCTAGCAAAGTACAGGGGCAGACCTATGCTTGTTTTCTCTGTGTTATTTGTTTTCACCATGGGCTGTACTATTGCCATTCTCTAGCCTTCCCAGTGGAACCAGATGGCTCAGGCTCCAATTGTCATAAAAAGAAGGCAAGTGTTCTTTTATTTTTTGAAATATATTGTAATTGTAATACTAAGAAAATGCCCATAAGATGTGTACTTGGAGAAGTGAGTGTGGAATTCACAATAAAACAACCTCTGTTCTAGATGGGTGTTTTTCTTCTTGCTTTTGATGATTAAATAATTAAGTTCTAATCACCTCAAATGCTCACACACACACACACACACACACACACACACACACACACATACACACATTCACTCTTGATTGCTTTGATCTGATGACTTTTTATAACCATGCTTTAGTAATTTATGCTAAATATGAATACTAAATTGGTTTAATATTTTGTTTCTTGTTGCACTGCTTTGTTTTGATAACACTGCTTAAGGTAGTCCTTTGTTGCTCGATGGGTTTTAATTATTATAATCTTAACTTAATGACTTTTTATATATTCGTTTCACAATATTTTATTGTTTGTGATAGTTTATTCATTGTTATAATCACACTTTAATAAATACTAGGTTATCAATAATTTGTTTGATGACCTTATTCTGCCTCGATAGTTTCTGACACATGCAATAGATGTATCCACATATAGATATGTAGTTATTATATTTGGCTATTAGCTATAGTTTATGATATACATTTGAACATATTATTTTATATTATAATGATTTATTCAATATTTAAATTAATTCTCATGAATGTATGATAAGATAATGACAAGTGGGGATTTCAACATGGAGAACTCTTTTCTACAAGTTACTTATCCAACAGGAAAATAACATGTTATTTGTAGATCAGGGAAGGAGCAGGGGAGATTAAAAAAAAATTTACACGATAACTTTGTTATACATTAAGATGGCATCAAAGGAGGAGATACATTGGAAAGTCAACTTTTTGGCTCTGATTAATATGACAGCTGTGGAGGATGGGGTAAATGAGAAAGATGGTTTTGTTGTTACTACAATAAACATTGGGTCTGAAAAAAATCTCTTTTCTAAAATACCAATGTGGAGGATGTCCTGAATGTTTTATATCAGCAGGATGAGTCTGAGGAAGAAGGAATAGACTACAAAGGAAGAATAAAAAGCTGGTTAAGCAGGAGAGAAAGAAAGATAAGGAAAGAACTCCAAAAGAGGAGTGCAGATGGTAACATTCTGATACTTTCTTCTTCCCTAAGGACTTGATAAAAGTTTGTATATAGTGTATATTTTGTAGGAAAAAAGAGAAATCCTGGTGATTTTCATAAAGCTTTTTCTCCCCATGCCCCCGCCTCTCAATCACAAACATTAAATGAAATAATGTACCATGCAATTTGTGATGTGTAGCCAATGTCTTTACCAAAAATTTAAGTATACCTTTTTTGGGGTGAGGGAGGGGAATATCAATCTATTATCCTGTGACCATTATATTAACCACTTAAGAATTTTCCCTTTGTCCTTCCTTTTTGACCAGAAAACTAAGTTCATATCTTTTAGGAGTAATGATGGATGGTACTTTCCATGATGGAATGTAGAGTAAATGTCTTCTTTGAGATAGCAGTTAGCTCTAAAATGTGGTGTTTTTTATTGCACTGCTGGAGGTACGAAGTGATATAACCATTCTGGAGAGCAATTTGGAACTATTTCCAAAGGGCTATAAAATTGTGCATGCCTGATTCAGTAATACTATTTCTAGGTATGTAACACAAAAAGATCATAAAAAAGGGAAAATATCCACTTGTACAAAAATATTCCTAGCAGCTCTTTTTGTGGTAGCAAAGAACTGAAAATTGAGGGAATGTCCATCAATTGGGGAATGACTGAATAATTAAAATATATGAATGTAATGAAATATTATTGCTCTATAAGAAATGATGAGCAGGTGGACTTCAGTAAATTCTAGAAAGACTTACATGATGAAGGTGAATGAAGTGACCAGAACCACAAGAACATTGTACACAGTAAAAGTAATATTGTGTGATGATCAACTATGATACACTTAACTCTTCTCAGCAATATAATTATCAAATATAATCTGAAAGACTCGCAATGGAAAATACCATCCAAATCCAGAGAAAGAACTAGGGAGTCCAAAGGCAAATCAAAGCATTCTATTTTTACTCTTTAATTGTTTGCTCTTAGTTTTTCCTTTTTATTCTGACTCTCCTTTCACAGCTTGACTAATATGGAAAATGTTTAACATGAATGTGGATGCATAACTATTATCAGATTACTTGTTATCTTAGAGCAGGGGGAGGGGAGGGTGGGGGAAAATAAATGGTGAAAATATCCTTACATAGAATTATATTTACATATAATAGAATATATTTATATATAATTAAATATAAATGAAACTTAAATATAATTAAATATAATATAAATATAATTAAAATTAATTTAAAGTATGATGCTATTTATTTCTGTTGGGTATGATAGAACTCAGATTTTTATTTTTAATGGTTTGTACCAGCAGAAATTTAAGCCTAATTAAATGGAGTTAGTTATAGATGTTTAAAACACACATACACGTGGTATTAGGATCACATGCCAATGCGAATCTTTTTAGATGTATAGTTAGAAATTTAACTAAAACTACGATTCTTTTTTTATTCAATGTGATAGTGGAAAGTTTAGTACCATTATTATTTTAAGACACATATCTAAATATAAGCAAAACACTTCTTGCCATTCTTAGTTTAGCAAATCAGAGATGGATGGGGTGAGGTCATCTTGTTAAAGAAAAAACAACACTAGGAATTTCTAGCAACATTGGGTAACCAATATTGAGTCGACCTTTCCTAATCCACCTTCTCATTTTTCCAGTTACATTGAGGGAGAAAGAACCACTCAACATTAATCTAAATTTGAATTCTAGGAAGGTATTCATACCTATATTGGTAAGATGCCAGTAAAAACCTCTCCTCTTCTTTTGTCCCTGACCAAATAATTTCCTTTTGACTCCAGTTATTGACCTTAAATTAACACAGCGAAGGTACTTTCAGTGAAGAACGGAATGAATATCAGTTTTATACAATTAATTTCATGGGACTAAAGGACATTTTTATTGTGTGCAGATGATAAAATAATGCTTGGTAAAAAGGAGAGCTGTTTTTCCATTTTTCTACAGAATCCTGCCCCATAGTTTTTTAGAAATGTAAATATTTGCATTTTCAATGTTTTTTCAAATAAACTTTTAACCCTTAAATTAAAAAGTGAATGCATAGGGAAAAGCTACATTGCTATCTTTTTTTTTCATCAGTCTGTCAATTAGTCAATTGTTCATTGAACATGCAACTTCTACAGCACTAGGCTAGCTGTTTGATACGCAGATATTCCCATAATGATATATGATATTTCCATAATGAAAAATACACTTCATGGGAAGAAAACAATTCATCTACTCAATGAGCATTTATTATATTTATAAGCTTCTTTACATTCAGTAAAGGTCTATTACTGCTCCTGACAATCCTTGAATCTGGATGTGAGCTGTGGTTACAAAAGAAATGTAGTTTTAATAAACTCCTTTAAGTTTTCATTTAATAAGACAAGTCTTGTTATAAGAAACAGTACATAGCCATAATACAAGTTTATTTGAAGTTTATGATATGTGTATTATTATTTCAGATATGGAGAGAAGTAAATATTATGTAGACTGGATCCTGAACTTAGGTATAATTTAATTTTAATTATAATATGATTACAAGTACTTACTATGTTCAAAACATTTCTTTAGATGCATATCTCAGAACTTTAAAACAATTATCTACAGTGGGTTGGACTCCAATGGGGGGCAGCAGAGAGCTGTTAGGTGACTGCTCAGAGTGCAGGCTGAGTGATTAAAGTTGAGGGGCTTTCAGAAAGAAAAAAAAGAATCCCTTTTCAATTGTCAGGTTCTTATCAAGAGCTGAAAGGTCACACCAGAGAAGAAAAGAGAGTGAAGTTGTCAAACTCAGGACAGAAAAGGTCAGGAAAATCATAAGCTACACTGGAGTTTCTCAGAGGAACCACAGAATGGTGGCTATAATATTTCACAATGAATTTCACTTTAAGTTCACAAAATAAAGGTCTTCATAATAGTGCTGTGAGGTAGCTAGGGAAATTTTAGGTCCATTTTATGGATGAAGAGACAGTGGTTCACAGAGGCTAAATGATTTGATCAGAATCACATAGCCAAGGCTAATAGAGCATAAATTCAGGTCACCAAGGGACCAATTTTGATGTTTATTTTAAACACAAAATCATTGGTACTTTACTCCTTAATTTTCCTTTTCCTTCATTCTTCCATGTAATCCTCTTTCTCCTTATTCTCCCATATGAAACATTCCTATTTCTTTTCTGTAATTGAAATTCATTAGTGAAGTTTTATTCTCCCCATATGCCCAGCTTTGAATTTTCCAGACATCAATTCATGTAACTCTTAGATTTGGGTTAGGAATGAAGATCACAATTTTTACCATTGTTCTATTGCATTAACAGGCAGAGAATAAATGATGCGTACATTTTTCTGCATAGGTTCCAAATTACAGCATTTTACATGTCCCTGTCCTTTATATTCATGCCAAAAAAAGTACTAATACCTATTTTGATACCACAGCTCAAAGATTTGATTGTCCCTTTTCTCCTGAAGTAAGGAAGATGTTCTTGGCTTAGACTATGTTACTTTATTGAATTGACTGTCTCCTGGGTCATGAAGCCTCCCTTAAATGTATGCTGTAATTAGCACACTGAGTTTGTTGGGGGGGGGGGGGGCTATGACCACAGCTGAGGGGCTATGATCACAGCGACATAGGCAATGAATCTACTAGTCTATATTGGTAAGGATGTATTATATTGGAAGTTAAAGAAGATAGCAATGTAGCTTTTCCCTATGCACTCACTTTTTAATTTAAGGGTTAAAAGTTTATATGAAAAAAACATTGAAAATGCAAATATTTACATTTCTAAAAAACTATGCTGCAGAATTGTGTGGAAAAATGGAAAAACAGTACTCCTTCTTTGTTATCCTTGTTTGTTGAATGGCAGGAATGTTGCCTGACAAAGAAACAGTGAGACTGACTATCAAGGAAAATGATGTGTCTGGCTTGGGCAGGTTTCTTTCCTGTCATAGAAGTCATAGTTCAGAGAACCTGTGCTGATCTGCTAGGCCACAAAGTTGGACCTTGGCATTTAGGAGCCCCCAAGTCATTTCTGATATATTTCCACAGGACTGACCATTCTTAACATGGATTCCTGAAAGGTGTGTATTAAAGGTTTATTTTTTGAGATCTGAGGGTTAGGTCATTGGGTTTGGAATCAGGAAGTTCTGGATTCACATTCTACCTCAAGCATTTATTTAATGGATATAAAACTCTGGCCAAGTCTAGTCTCTTAACCTTTCTATATCTTGTTTTCCTCATGTACCATATGCCAGGAATTTTGTTTTCTTCTAGGAAGAGAAAGAATAAAATAAAGCAATCCTTGCCCACATGTAGCTTATACTTAAAAAGACAAACTAGCACACAAATTATGGGAATATGCTAAACACACACAGAGAAAATGCAATGTAATTTTTTTGGTAAGAGAAAAGCACTAGTAGCTAGGGGAGAGAAAATCAGGCAAAATCTCAAGCAAAGCTTGGTTCTTGAGTTGTGACTTGAAGGAATAGGGAAAATAAGTAGAAATGAGAAGGAAATGCAGTCTTAATATGAAAGACAGACAATGTGAAGGCAGAGAACTGGGAGGAGTGCTCTATGTGAGGAACAGCAAGACCAGGATAATAGACAATTAATAAAGACTTGATTGATTCACCAGATATTACCCCTGTTTTATAGGTGAGAGAACTCAGTCTCAGATAACAATTAAACCCATGTAATAAGACTTGAATTTTACTCTGAAATTTAGCATTGAGAAGAATGATTATTTTTGGCCTTAATCAAAATCTGATCTTCAATGAACAATTCTCTCTTTTTCCTCTCTTTTCCCTCTTTCACCCTCTGCTTCTCCTCCTTCATCTTTTCTTCCATGCTCCTCATCTGCTTTCTTCCTTTCTTTTTTCCTGTCTTCCTTTCTTCCTTACTCTCTCTTTCCTTCCATCTTTATAAAGTCATGATTTTTATTTGCTCTTCAATTAAATAGGAACCAGAGTAGAGTTATTGATTGAATCTGACTTCTGTATGGGAGGTATGGAAGCAGAGATCAAGGATATTTTGATTTAGGTTACTGAGCCATTAATATTACTTTAACTGTGCAAAGGAAATGATGAAGCATCACTTGTAATTCTTCTCCCAATCCCCAGTAAGATGCATGAGACTATATTCATCTCATCCTATTGCTGGGAGTAAGAAAGCTCACTCCAACTCTCAGTTAGGCTCCATCTGGGGACACCCAATTCATTGAAATCATCCTGAGGTTTTTATTAGCTTCAAATTGCTTTATAGACTTTGATTTCCTTGTCCTTTGTAACTGAGCAGATTTGACAAATTGTACATTAGACTCTGTCTGTATACCTTCTTCAGGAGTGATTCACTCATAATTTGTACTGCAAGTTGTTGCAGGAAAAATTCTTCTGAGATTTACAAGTTAAGTAAAAATCTTGGAGGTCAGCTTTTGTTTCATCTTTGCTTTTTAACCTGTCCAAATTACTTCATTAAAAAGTTAATCCTTGCTGAACAAGTACAAAATACTTGGATACAAAATAGTTGCATCCTCCCCGGTCCCTATGTTCCTTTGTAGTGGTATAAGTTGCTGACATTGGATGATGTAAACTCTCTCATTTTCTGAACAGCAGAGCAGCATGAAGGCAGTTCCCTTATCCCAGTTCTTTAGCTTCCCTAGTGGTGATAGCTTTCCCTTGGAAAGATCAGACCTAAGAGCATTAGAAGAAATCATTCCACATGATAACGTCTTTGTTCCAAATCATGTCATAGTTTGAAGATGATAACTTTTGGAATTGTTCTAAATAGTTCAACTTTTTTTTACAGGACACATTTCCTCCTAAATAAAAGATAAGGTCCTGACTCTGAAATTCAAAGGCCTCCATAATTTGCATTTAATCCATCTTTTTTAGATACATAGTATACTGCTTATATATGCTGTATTGCAGAAAAACTTGTCTATTGCCATTTTTATGTCTCTTGTCCAATTTTAGAGGTACCCTTTGTTGAAGTCCTTTACTTTTTTCATTTTTTAAATTTATTTACACATTATTAAAGTAGTCTTGTTGTAAGAGTAAACATAATCCCTCTTCCTCACAAAAATAAAAAAAACCTCCCGAGAAATAAAATGAAAGAAAGAAAAAAAAATGTGCTTCAATCTGTGTCCCAATACCATCAGCTCTGTCTCTGCAGTGGATAGAATTCTTTATTTTAAGTCCATCAGAGAAGTTACTTCCATATTTTTCCACAGCTGCTGTTGCTGCTTGTAATTCCCTCCATCCATTTCTTCCCACTACCAATTATAATATTTTCTCTCTCCTTTCCTTCTGTCCCTCTTCAAAAATGTGCTGTGGGGCAGCAGAGTGGTACAGTGGACCGCGCACTGGCCCTGGGGCCAAGAGGTCCCAAGACAACACCCCGCCCCAGAAACCCAGCAATCACACAGCCTTGTGGATCCCAGACAGGAGATTCAATTCCACCACCTTGTAAAGTAAAAATGAAAATGTGTTATATCTCACTATCCTCTCCCATGATCTACCCTCTCCTCTATCACCTACATACCCCCTCCCTTCCCCCACCTCCTTTCTCCAATCCCCTTTCTCTCCTTTTCTTTTATATTTCTATGCCCTATCAATTATATATGTTGTTTCCTTTCTGAGCCATTTTTGATGAGAATGAAGGCTCTCTCAATCACCCTCCCCCTCTCTCTTTCCATACCATTGCAAAAGCTATTTCTTGACTCTTTTACATGAAATATCTTAGTCTCTTTTATCTCTCCTTTCCTTTCTCCCAGTACATTTCCTTTTCACCCATTGACTCCATTTAAAAAATATATTATACCTTCAAATTCGACTCTCTCCTTTGTCTCAACCATAAAAACTCCTTCTAATTGCTCTAATAAATGAGAAGGTTTATATGAGTATTAGCTGTATCATCTTCCCATGCAGGAATATACACTGTTCAACATCATTAAATCCCTCATAATTTATCCTTCTCATCCACTCTTTCTATGTTTTATCTGAGTCCTGTACTTGAAGATCAAATTTTCTGTTCAGCTTTGGCAATTTCAATAGGAACATTGGAAATTCCCCTGTTTCTTTCAAAGTCCATTTTTTTTTCGCCCAGAAGAGGATGTTCAGTTTTTCTGGGGAGCTGATTCTTGGGTGCATTACAAGTTCTTTTGCTTTCTGGATTATCATACTCCTAGCCCTATGAGACCTTAACATGGATGTTGCTACGTCCTGTGTGATCCTGACTACAGCTCCATGATATTTGAATTGTTTTGTTCTGGTTGCTTGTAATATTTTCTCTTTGACTTGGGAGTTCTGGAACATGTCTACAATATTCCTGGGGGTTATTATTGTTATTGTTACTATTATTATTATTTGGATTTGTTTCAGGAGAAGATCACTGGATTCTCTCCAATTTCTATTTTGCCCTCTGCTTCTAGGATTTCAGGACAATTTTCCTGTGGAAATTCTTTAAAAATGACATATATCAAGGTTCTTTTACTGATCATGACTTTCAGGTAGCCCAGTAATTTTTAAATTGTATCTTTTGGATCTATTTTCCAGATGACTTGTTTTTATAATAATTCATGTTTTCTTCTAGTTTTTCATTCTTTTGATATTGCTTTATTGTGTCTTGATTCTTCACTGTCTTCAGCTTCCTTTAGCTCCATCCCACATTTAAAGAATTTTCTTTCTTCAGAGAGCTTTCTTTTTTTTTTTAAATTTAAGGCAATGGGCTTACATGACTTGCCCAAGATCACACAGCTAGGCAATTATTAAGTATCTGAGGCTGGATTTGAACTCAGGTACCCCTGACTCCAGGGCCAGTGCTCTATCCACTATTCCAACTAGCTGCCCCCAAAAAGCTTTCTTATCTCCTTTTCTATCTGGCCAATTCTGCTTTTAAGGATAATTTTTCTCCTCATTAACTTTTTGTACTGTTTTTGCCATTTGACCTCTTATGTATTGTGTTGTATCTCCTTGACTAAGCTGTTGACTTAGTTTTCATGTTTTTCCCACATCTCCCTAATTTCTCTTCCCAATTTTTCCTCCAATTCCCTTACTTGATTTTCAAAATCTTTTTTGAGCTCTGAAATTGCCTGAGACCAACTTCTATATTTCTTGGAGGATTTATATGTAGAAATTGGAACTTTCTCATCTTCTTATTTTGTGTCTTGGTCCTCCATGGGACCAAAGTAATTGTCTATAGTTACTTTCCTTTTTTCTGCTTATTCATTTCCCCAACCTGTGCCTGGTTTTGTGGTGCTTCCTGATCTTTTGAGTATTATTGGGACACCTCCCTCAATAACCTCGGTTCCTTGAAGGTCTTATGAGAAACTGTGACTGCTCTATTGTTCTATGCACTGGTCTGTGGATAACCGCAAGCATGCCCCTCTGCCCTGTAGCTGTGAGGAAGATCCCTGTTTTATGGCAATGGTTGGGGGTCCCTGACTGAGACCAGGGTCTGAACATGAACAAAGCCCCATAGTCCTGTCCCAGGGACAGAGTAGAGACCTCGTCTCCCACCACCACCACCACCACCCTTACCTTCTGGGGGCTGAGAACCCTGGGAGCAGTTGCCTGGTGGCCCTGCAGGTCTGCTTCCATTTCCTGGGACTACTGAACTTTTTTGGACACAAAATGATTTGTGCACCTGAATATATCCACTTAGGAAAGGAAACCTAAAAGAGGTAAACACTGTCAGAAGACACATTGCCAGGTCATTTGGTTGAGTACACACTTCCACAAAGGGATTGAAAGCAGAGGAGTCACCAAGATGGAAGCATGAAGAAGGATCTCTTTCCACTTCTCACTGTGGAATCATGTCTTGCAATGAGAAGATATCAGTCAGGACAGAAACACGAGTTAAGTGGGAGATCATTTATCTCTATCTCCTGAGTCATGAACTCCATCTCAGCAACTAGTTAGGGAAGTCTTCATTTTCTTATATTTTGAACTCTTTAGCCCTAAGTTATTTATTATTTGAATCCAAATCCCAATGTGTTTGACTGGGTAATGTACAATGCATCAAAATGGAGCAAATGAAAACAAAGGATGAAAATGGATCGAAAGCCTCAGGAAACATTGTAAGCCAACTTTCCATAGTCCAACTTTCGCATTTTATGTTTGAAGAAACTGAGGCCTAGGGAGATTTAGTGCTTTGCCTAAGAATGTTCTCACAATTTCCTTTTCTATCTCTTAGTTGGTAGACATGTTTCATTATGTTTTATGCCATTAGTGGTTTCAACTCAGAATTTGGCTTCCTTTTATAATTATATTTTCTTTTATAATACTGATATTTTGTTTGTTACATTTTGATTCTTATTTAATTCTGCATAAGTTCATAAAAATATTCACATATTTTTCATGATAGATAATATCATTTCTCATTGTGAAATAAAATTCCATTTTATTCATATAGCAGAACTTGTTCATGTATTCCTTAAAGCAGTGAATATTTTGCTATATATATATATATATACATATACATATGTATATATATTATATAGTATGAAATAGTATGGAGTTTAATCAATTCTTTTACAAAATTCAAAACTATTTTTAGAATGGTTGGATGAAGTTATGTAACAAGAACATTTTTGTACATGCCTTCCTTGAGGTCCTAAAACATAAAGTATTTTAGTCTATTTATCCCCTTTGTTAATTGGAAGTCTGGGAAATAAAAGCTCCAAATTATGTCAATTCATATTTTTCTTATGTTAATGCTTTGGAGCAATGTTTTTAATATGTTCTCTAATAGTTTTTCATTTGACTTTTGAAAAAAATTGTTCATAGAATATAAGGTCTTAAATTTAGATTGTGAGTGACTTGAAGACAGGTAGTATTTTGATTTTTTTAAAATGTCTGGTTCTCAGCACTGTATTTTACATAGAGAGGACCCTTAATAAATGCTAGTTTTCTGCCTGCTTTATCTATTGAAGAAGATAGCTCTTGATCTGGTATATTTGTTTCAATTCCTTATATAGTTCAGGTGTCATAATTTTATCAATACTATTTGATGTAAGAATTTTTTCATTCCATAATTTATTTTATTATTTGATTTGTGTTGGTTTTATACATTGAAAAATATATACACACATGTTCACAATGTAATTGAAATTATCTATTTTGACTTCTATGATTATCTCTATCTGTGGTCTGACAAATAAATTTTCTTCTAGACATAATTTTGGAAGATTCCTACTTCTACCTTCTAAATGATACAATCTTTTATATTCAGATCACATATCTAATTCAAGTTTATTATTCTTGGCACATGATTTTATTGGTATGGGTAAATTTCAATGAGGAGATTCTTCTATCAATACAGATTGGTGTTTTCTCTGCAGTTTATAGTCTTAGGTAGTTCCCTGAGACAACTGAAAGAATAAGAAACATGCCTGGGGTCACATAGCATGTATATGTTGTTTGCAAGCCTTTTAACCAAGATTTTTTGCAAGGCAATGGGGTTAAGTGGCTTGCCCAAGGCCACATGGCTAGGTAATTATTAAGTGTCTGAGACCAGATTTGAACCCAGGTACTCCTGACTCCGGGGCCGGTGCTTTATCCACTGTGCCACCTAGCCATGCCTAACCAAATCTTCTTGACTCAAAAGTTTTATTTATTTTTTTATTTCTATAACCAGTGTTGTTGTTGAGTCATTTCAGTCATATCTGATTCTTCATGATCCCATTTGCAGTTTTCTTGGCAAAAATACCAGAGTAATTTGTCATTTTCTTCTCAAGCTCATCTTACAGATGAGGAAACTGTGGCAAATGGCATAAAGTGACTTTCCCTAGTGACTAGCAAGTGAGAGTCTAAGATCACATTTGAGCTCAGGACCTTTTGACTTAATGATAGGCGTTCTATCCACTGTGCCACTTAGCTTCCCTGTCTAAATCCATTATACCACACTATTATAGAACTTCTTGATATATTATTGTTGGTTTATTATTCATATATATGATATTACTCCTATACTAATTTCCACCAAATTCTACTTTCCTCAGATATTCTTGTGAAGTAAAGTCCTTCTCCCAGTTATCTTCTTGGAATTATTAAATACTAGACTAGTTTTTTATTATTGTTTTGTTTTGTTTTTATTTTATTGGGTCTCTCTATCTCATTCAGTCTGGAAGTGCAGTGACATTAATTGGATTGATCCAGAGCTTACTGACACCAAAACTTTGATCTATTCCATTTCTTACCTGGACCAGTTTGTCTTTCTTTAGGCACCTTGGTGCTCCCCTACTCCTCTCTAGGACTCACTATGTTGACTAACTGAAGAAACCAATTGGTTTGGCATACTGCAGCTCAAAGCTCCTGAGTTCAAATGGTATACTAACCTCTGCCTCCTCTAATGGTAGGGATAATAGACATGTGACATCAAACAGACTGTTTTCAAATATTTTTAGTTCTTTGACTTTTCTACTTGTTGACCAATATAATAAAATTTGAAAGCTAGCTGCTTTACTATATAGTCTGAAATGTATTGTTTCTATCTATACCTCATTCCTATTTTTTCATATATTTTCTTGAGAGGGTAGACTTTTTACTCTTTAAATACATTTTAATTATTTTTTACTTTAAAAGTATTTCCTGAGAGATTTGAATGTCCAAACCTGTTATTAAATTTTGGTTGTAAAATTCTTTAAATTAACATTACCTGATCATGAGCACTGAATATTTCTCTGAGTATTCATTTTTAATTTTTTAAAATATACTTTGTAGTTATAATAAAATATAAAGATATGTAAACCCGGGGTACTGGTTGTATACTGTGTTTAAATTTCCACTCTTACTTATTTTCTGCCGTTTTTTCCAAGTCTCTCAATATTAGTATGAATGCACAAATAGGTTCAGAGATTACTAAAATCCTAGATATTCTCTCTTTAATTGGTTTGCTCTTATATCATCCTAGGCTGAAGAAAATCTCCTCTCCCTTTGGATTAGTTTCTCTTCTCTTGATCCTGAATAGAGCATATGTAGCCATATCTTCAAAAGCAATTTCAAATAGCAAGGGAATTAAAAGAAGCATCCAAATAAATTATAGCCTTCTATCAACCTTGAATATGAATTGAAGGTAGGATGGGATTGTTTTTCCTTTCTCCCACTACATTCTATTCCCACTCTCAATTGGATGAATAAATGGGAAGAAGGTGATTGGATAGGGAAGGATTTGGAAGAATATTTCAGCAGCATTTTATGGCAGCAGGAGAATAACATGTTCTATAATATATAGAGTATATATGATTTGGACTATAGCAGTTTCACTAATCCTTATCATTCTCCATTCCTATACACTTTTGTCATCCCATCCTTTTGTGTCTCTCCTTACCTCCAAGCACATACTCTTGCCATAAAATGTTTCCCCTTTTTGCCTCACCTATGAGATCAGAAGAGGTTCAAAGGTCTGGAAACTTGAGGAATTCTGAGTAATGTCTGAATATCAGCATGTTCACCCCCCCATCCCAAATTTCCATAATGACTCCGAGGGAGGGATTATATATGCAAATTAAATGCAGTTCCAATCCCAGGAGAAAAGTGAATCAAGAAATGCTTCAAATAAGAGGAGGTAGCATGTAAGCTGCACCTTGAAGAAAAATAAGGATTCCAAGGAGAAGAGGAGAGGGAAGGGAATATTGATGACATGATCAACAATGGGGAAATGAATTGACTTATGTGAGGACAAGTGCCATAGGGTATTTGAGAAGGAGCAATGTGAGATCAATCTGTATAGATAGGTTTATCTCACATTGTTCCTGTAAAGATAGGTTGGAAGCACACTGGGAAGAAATTTAAACAGAAGAGTTTAGCCAACAATAATTTATTAAGTACCAACTATATTATCAATTCAAAAATAAGCAGTTCCTGTCCTCAAGGAACTTACAGTCTAATTGGGAATACAACATGGACATAGGCATATGATGGACAGATAGATATGTATATACATATATCTGTGGGTACACATACATAGACACATTTTGTTATTGTTTAGTCATTATTAATCATGCTTTGGTGTTTTCTTGGCAAAAATATTGGAGTGTTTTGCTATTTTCAAATGAGGAAACTGAGGCAAACAGGATTAAGAGACTTACTCAGGAACACATATTTAATGTCTGTTGCCAGAACTAAGGAAAATGTGTCTTCCTGACTCTAGGTCCAGCACGCTATCTACTGTGCCATCTAGCTGCTCTTATATACACACATGCACACATGTATAGATATGTGTATTATAGGTGAATACATAATATACATATTTGTAAATATTGAGCATGTATTTAATGTATGTTTCATACCAAGTTTTTTTTAGGATCTTGAAGGAAATTAGGGATTCTGAAAAATGGAGATCAGGAGAAAGTACCTTCCAGGCTTAAGGACAGGTAATAAAAGTCCCATACTCCATTTGAACAATAGTAAGAAACCCAGTTTGTCAGGACCATAGTACAAAAGGAGGGGGATAATGTGTAATAAAGGTAGAATGTGGATAGATTTGTGAAAGGCCTTTTAAGTGAAACAAATCCTATTTTATCTAGAAGTAACAAGGAGCCAGTAGAGCATTTTGAGTAGGAAACTCACAAAGTTGTTTCTCTGCTTTAGGTATATTAGTTTTGCAGCCATGTGGAAGATAATCTGAATGAATTGACAGATAGACTCAGAGTTTTCCTGTCAGAACCACTTTTCACTCTTAAAATTAATGATTAAAAAGAACTTCTCTGTGGACTGTAGTTATTGCTATTTATCATATTTGAAATGAAAACCAATAAATTTTAGAATATATATTTACTCATATAAAATAATAATGACCTATTATTTGTTAATATAAAACATTTTAATGAAAATAATACTTTCTAAGAGAATTGAAATAGAACTAAGAAGTATATTGCTTCTTTATTTTTTGAGTCTTTTTAATATTTAACTTCATAGAAGACACCTGGATTCTCATAAATGCTTCTACATTTAACATATTGTTTTGGTTGAAATATATGAACAAAGTCTGATTTTTCACAGTTGGAAAGTTGGGAAGATATATGGTTGGAAATTAGAGGGGTAGATATTAGAGACAAATTAGAAAAAAGTAGTTTTTAAAAAAATGACTTATCTCCCAAAGGTGTCTCTAGGTGCCTCAGAATTCTGCAGACCACACAGTGAGAGCCCCTTGTTTAGGGAGAGAGGGGGAAAACAGAAGTATGGAAGCCAATAAGGAAATCATTGCAATCATTTAGAAGAGTGATAATGAAGGCTTGAACTAAGTGTTTCTGTTGTGTATGGAAACCAATAAGGAGATTAATACAATTAGGAAAGGAATGATGAAGGCTTGAACTAAGTGTGGTATATAGATATTGTGGAGATAGAATCAATAAGAATTGACAACAACATGCTGTATAGAATGAAGGAGAGTTAAATACAGAGGATGATTCCAAATTCTTGAATGATACCATTGCCCTTGCTAGAAACTACAAAGTTAGGAAGAGGGGCTCATTTAGGGAGATGTATAATGAACTCCATACATATTTCAGTTCGTTGTTCTTGATCCTTTGTATGAGCAAGGGCAGGAGGTAGAGGGGAATCTGAGAATCCATGATGATTGTATTGAAATCCTGCCACCTTAGCCAGACAAATAAGCCAATATCCCTTAGTTCTGTAAGTCCTAGAATAATGTTTTCAGAGTATACAATGGATGCAAAAGAAAGTTGTGAAAATCAGGTTCTCACTCCTTGGAATCCAGATTCCACTAATGTTCATCTTATTCCCTTAATTAGGTGTCTGTGAGAATCTGTTTTTGTGGGCACACAGCCATGATGGTATCTCTATATCACTAAAGCAAATTGATTGAAGAGAAAATATATTAAAACTAGTTATTTTCTGCTAGGTACATGGTAAAATGACAACAGTAGTTTGGCTGAGCTCCCTTTACTCCCTGAAAAGCCAGAATTCAGCCCAACTTGTTTATGTGAAGGGAATCAGCTGCTGGGTGATGCCTCTCTGCTGTGAGCAGGTTTTTGTGTAGTGGAAGGAGGTTCTGTCATAATACAAGGAATGGCAGGGAGAGCAGGGTGGCCTTGGGAAACAGGTTTATTCCATTAAAGCAGGGTGCAACATAAAGTTTACTGATAGTAAGTATTTAATAAATGTGTGGTAATTGCTAAATGTGATCATGACCATTTCAAACAGGGGTTGGACAAAATTTTTGTGGCCTACCAAATTTTCTTAAATTTGATTTCACTTTTTATTGATGTCTTTTATATTCTTTTTTTGAATATATTTCCCTTCTCCCATCATCAGTCAGTCTGCCTTTAGTTAAAAAAGAAAGAGGAAAAAATTCAACTCAGCAAAACTAACCAATACATGGACTGTATCTGACATTATATATAGTTCTCCATCCCAGCAGGTGCATTTTCTTTCTCTTTTTCGGTGATTCATTAGTTCTCTTCCACCTTCTCCTCTTCCTTCTTTTTTATTTTTTGATTCATATAGGCACATTCATTAAAATGAGTCCATTTAACAATAAAAATCAACTTGAGATAATTATAAATTTTAATTTTAAATATATAACACATGAAATATTCTACTAAATCTAATGAGGAAAGTTGGAGCGGTCATAGCCAGAAACATGAAAATCAAGAAGAGATTATAAACTTAGATCTTTTTTATGATAAAAGATGGAAACCATGTAGCCATTATGATGCACTTTGCAAGCATTTTTACATTTTATTCTAATTTTAAATGGGGTCAATATTTTAAGTGTTGTCCTCATTTTATAAATTAATAAATTCAAGGTTAGTTGATAACCCATGTCTTCCTGCTCAAGGAGTTAAAAAACAGGTTTTAGTGGTAAGTTTGATTGAGTTTGAATTCCAGCTCTAACTTTTATTCTCTGTGCCCTTGGATAAGTCAATCTTCTTCTCTGAGCTTCAATTTTCACATTTGTGAAATGGAAATCATAGTATTTGAAATATCTATCTGCCAAAGTTGCAGTGATGAAATTGCTTTGTAAACCTTAAAGCTGTACAGAATTCTGAATTATTATGGAAGAGCTGCAATTAGAATCTTTATATTAGAACCTCATGGCCAAGTTCCCCCCCTCCCCCCAGAATATAATCTTGTGTCTATTTAAAAAAAATAGATGTCTCTGGAGTATAACAAAGTTGTTTAAGGTGCTAGAATAATTTTTATACATGTGATTCAATTAAAAAAATTAAAAGAAGCTTAGAATATATAATAAATTGGTAAAGTGTGGAATTGCAAAATTTACAGCTGGAATGTCCAGATGAAGACTAAGTTGACATGTAGGCCAATATAAGATTTAAAAACATTTTGTATGATTCAATGAACTGTGAAATTTTGTTTATTTTCTTCTTGTATTAATATTGTTTGTCTGAGTTTGTACATTTTTAATTCTGGCAGTTATCTCACATCCCACTTCACACATGGCTAAAGAGTGGCTCTACTTCTATGCTAGGAAAGTGAAGTTCAATTGCCTGAGTTTGATAAAACATAACTAAAATTCTTATTGTTTTCCCACATTTCACATGGATAGTGGAGAAGTTAGCTGCAAGAATAAGGAGGGAAATGAAATTTGAATCTGAAAAATGATGACCCTAGTTATTTAGCTTTCCCATTTCAAAAAACATCTTCTCTGCTTAGGGCAGGGAAACACCTCCAAGCTATTGAAGACAATGTTCATACCACATAAACCTTACAGAGATCTGCTGGGTAGTTGCAGCACATAACTAAACAGTGGAAGTAAGAACTTGTCTGGCTTATGGTGCCACAGGCTAAGAGATGGAGCCAGTTTTATAATTAAATAGAATAAAGCCCTCGACTTGCTTTGGGCTTTAACCGATTTCATCATGCCTCATTTCTTGATGTTACAGTTCTAAGAAAAGGTAAACATTGTTCTCTCCTCCAAATTTATAAAATGGCATCATCTTTTATCCATTTGAGCTGTGGCCATAACCTTCATTACATTCAGATTTACCCCCAGGGGCTTGGATTTCTGTGGGAATATGACCCAAAGGTATAACAAATGACCATTCTCAAGGGTACTGACATTAAAACAACCTCCAGAGACACAATTGACCACATATTGGAGTTGTTTGGGCAGAAATACTAATGAAATAAGGAGACAGCCACTTAGGACTTAGTTATGCTGACTTTTTTTGTTTACTTCCTTCAGTGCCTCAAGGAGTCATGATTTTGTCAGGTGAGTTTTTCATTCCTGGATATATGTAAACTGTGAAAACTATATTTTACTTTGTAGACATTTGTTTTTGTGCATTTCCAAACTTAAAAAATCTGTTATTTTGTCAATGTGGCTCAAATTGCAACACTTGCTTTGACCAAAAATTAATCATTCTGCTAACTTTGTGATTATAAACCAAGAAAAATAATTCCTCTAATCTCTATTGCTTTACAAACTTTTACACAAAGCTTAGTGAATATATTTGATCTGGACTATGGTAATTCAGTCACTGGTCTTCTCATAAATGTTTAACAATTGTTTCTTCAAGGAAAATATGTGCCCCTGACATTTTTAAAGCTTAACCTGCATCTTACATATTTTCCCACCATTTTCTTAGGTCTAAAAATTCACAAGCAATAAATATCTCATTCAGTTCAATAAACACTTAAATGTCTACTATGTGCAAAATTCCCTGTAAGGATTGAGTAATATAAGAATGGAAATGAAATTATTCTTGCCATCATGGCTTATAAACTACTGTTGATATGGCAGCATGAACATAAATAAGTACAAAGTAAGGACAAAATAATACACCCTTTTAAATTTTTAAAATATTTTCTTGTTCAACATAATCTTTCCTGCTGTCTCCAAACCTCTAGGTCTCCCCAATATTAGAAATCTGCACATGATGTTACCACCACCTTAGGTTATAATTTTGTATCTATTTCTTCCTTTCTTAATCAAATACTAAGAAAAGCTGTCTATACTTTCAACTCTACTTTGTCTCCTCTTGTTCACTTTTCAGCAATTTGTGTCTGGCTTTTGCTCATCACTCAGTTGAAATTTCTTTCTCCAAAGCTACCAGTGATTTTTAGGTTGTCATAACTGAGGATTTTTCCTTTATCTCCACCCCTCATTACTACTTCTATAGTATCTGATACAGTTAACTACCCTCTTTTCCTGAATACAGTCTTTTTTTCTGGTTTACAATGACAGCGGCCTCTCGGCTCTTTTCCTAACTTTCTGGTCACTCTTACTTTTCCTTTGTTGGATCATCTTCCATATTTCATTGTGCAAATGTGGTTGTATCTCAAAGACTATCCGTTGCCTTTCCTTTTCTCTCTTTACATACTGACACTTGGGAATCTCTTCACTTATTATTGGTTCAATTTTCACCTCTATTCAAAATGCCTCAAAGGAGGTAGATGACAGATAAATCATTTAAATGACTATTATGTGCCAAACACTGTGCTGTACTGGAGGAAAGCAAATAAGCATAATATCTATCCCTAATCTCTTTTTCTGAGCTCTTCTCAATCATCATTGTCTAATAGGCACTGAAAACTGGATGTTTGGTAGTTACTTAAAGTTCAATATACACAAAAAAAGAGCTCACCATCTTTTCCTTCAAATCTATTCATCTTCCTAATCTTCCTATTTATTTTGAGGGTATCATACTTCTACTCTGCCAGTTTTATAGCTCTGGAGTCATAATCCAATTGTTTTTCTAACAAATCCAGTCAGTTTGCAAATATTAGTGATTTTGCATTGACAACTTACTGCACATTTAACTCATTCACATAATTTCTTTTGACTCTCATAGGATCCAACCTTGACTTCATTCTCTCCTTTCTCAATCCTTACTTCATGTAACTGTCAAAATGATATTCCTAAAGCATAGGTGTGAACATATCAATAATCTTCCCAGGAAGCTTCAAGAACTCCCTATTGCCTCTGAAATTTTGTCAGTCTTTAAACCTTTTACATTCTTTCCAGACTTAATTCATTGCTCCTCTTCAGATGCTCTTTTATTCAAGTAAAATTGCTGACTCAATGTTTCTTACAACTAATCATCCATCTCCTATACAGATGTTCTCTTGGACCTGGAAGATACTTTCTTTTTTCCACTTCTGAAAATTCCTGGGTCCCTTCAAAACACAGTGCAAATATCATTTCCTAGAAATCATTTCTCATACTACAAAGTACTATTGTCTTCTGTCAAAAATGCTGCATATTTACTTAGTGTGTATATTTATATATGAATCGATGCTGATATGTATATATTTAATATGCTTCTTGAGGGCGGGGCTTGATTTAGTTGTTTGTATCAGTGTAGATCCAGCCCTTAGTGAATACTTTGATAAGCCTGTGAACCACTCATGTATAACACCAATAAAACTATTAAGTCTAAAATCTTCCATTATGATTTTTGTCATTTCTCTCATAAATACACATGTATATGTAAAAGGAGACACAGGAAAGAGCTGATGCTCCAGGCTATAAAAAAAGGAGCAGTGCAGACTCTTGTCTGGTTTATCTCATCTTAAGCACTGTGTGAACTGAGTCCTAAGTGACAGTGCATTAGAATCAAAAGATGTAAAGCCTATATCTAACACCAGATGTAAAGTCAGAAGACCTGGATTTGAGTCTTGACAATGAATTTATGGAAATCTGTTTTCTCATCCATGGATTGGAGAATTGAACAAGATATCTTATTTAGAGTCTTTTTCTGAAGTGTTTTGTAGATTTTCTTTTCAAAGCAGGCAAATAACTCAGAACACTGGGATTCTGAGATAAGATGGGTCATTGTAAAATGTTCATATGCTATTACAAAAGACAAATTCAACTAAATTGCTATAAGGTTTATTAGAGGCAGCAAATTAATTTGCTTCATTATCAAGAATTCACTAAATGAACTAAACTAAACTCTATCTGAACTAATGTCTATGAATGTTTTATACTGTCAGCAATTGATCAATTACTTTCGCTCTTTTGAAAATTCTACCATGTGATAATGTGTTAAATGAGTCAATTAGGATCAAAATTTGTTTTTTAAACTCAAATAAACAAACATATCCTCTTGTTAATAATAATGATTAAACTCAATGAATACTGGTCAAATGATCTGGATATGAATGATATAATATGTTTCTGCTCCTTTTGTAGCTTTGAAGAAGTTGATTAAATTCTATATTTCTCACTTTGTCATCTGTAACAAATGTTAATATCCATGCTTTTTTTCTTCCTAGAGATTTTAGGAGAATGGATGTGATAAATGTAGTGTAAAATATTTACAGTGTCTGGCATGAAAGATATTTCAGAAGCATCTAGATGATACAGTGAATAGAATTCCAGGTCCAAAGTAAGGAAGACATGAATTCAAATCCAGTCTTAGGTACTTATTTAGCTGAGTGACCCCTAGGCAAGACTTCAAAGGGAGTCAATAATAGGACCTACTTCTCAATATTATTGAGAAATCAAATGAGATAAATATTCCCTCCTTCCTTTTCCCCTCCCCTGTCTACCCCTGCCCTCCCTTCCCCTCTCCTCTTCCCTCCCTCCCTCCATTCCTTTTTCCTTCCCTCCCTCCCTTCATTCCTTTTTCCTTCCCTCCCTCCCTCCCTCCATTCCTTCCTTCCTTCCTTCCTTCCTTCCTTCCTTCCTTCCTTCCTTCCTTCCTTCCTTCCTTCCTTCCAATTAGGTAAAATTCCTTACTTAATCTTTATAGAACCTAAAGTTAAAATGGAGGCACAACCTCTACAAACATGACGAATTAGATAGGACAAGGATAGGCAACAAATCAATATCAAAATTAACCTTAAAAGTTCCAAATATATACTACACAAATTTATAAAAGAAAAATTAGATGACTTGCAAGAATAAGGGTTAGCAAAACAGCAATATTAGGAGTCTTTAATAGTACTCATTGGGTAAACCTAAGGGAAAAATAAACAAAAAAGAAAAATGGAGAATGAAACAAATTCTTGGAGAATTTAGAGCAAATACATGTATAACACATTCTGTATAACACTACAAGAGAATATATTAATTCATTTATATATATGTGTGTATAGGAATGAAAAACATAATATGTATGTATATACACATATATTCTCAGTATTATTTGGCACTTTTTCAAAATGTATCGTGTATTATGTATCATGTATATATAACAAATGAATATAAAAAAAGCAACAACCTTAAATCTTTTGGAAACTATATCTTACTAAAATTACTAATCAATTCAAGGAATGAACAATGAATACAAATCTAAATAGAGACAATACAAAAGTCCTCAAAAACTATAGGTATAAGGACAAATCATAACTATAATTACATGAAAGATAAAAGGCCAAAATTTCTGGAATTCAGCTTAATAATTTTAGATAAAAAACTCTTAAAACATGCATGAACAAGTTGTAGTATATGACTGTGATGTAACACTTTTGTGCTAAAGAAATGATGAGCTCAATGATTTAAAAAAATGGAAAGGCTTGCAAAAAATAATGTAGAATAAAATGCTCAGAATCAACAGAACATTGCAAATAGTAATTGACACTGTTTTAAGAATGACTTTCATGGCAGAACCAAGTTGGTAGTTAGGGAAATCACACCAAACTCTCTCCCGAACCCTTACAAATACCTTTAAATAATGACTAAGCAAATTCTAAAGTGACAGAACTCACAATAAGGCAGAGTGAAACAATTTTCCTGCTCAAGAGAAATTAGAAGTTCAGCAGGACCCAGAGGAGGTTGAAAGATAGGATTGTCTGAATGCTGTGGGAGTCTTGTGATCTTTGTATGATTTCTTCTCCCTAATCAGTGAGGCACCTCAGCATTTCTAAGCTCCAGACAACGTACCAGCATGTAGTATCTGGAAATAGAATGGTGACACCAGAATGTATTCAAATGTTTCTCAATGGACTAATTGTCAGTTGTATCATATAAGTAGGCACAGCCAGAACTCTGGGCTGTGACAATTCAATACATCGAAGTCTGAACCTTTTCCTCTCAGACCTTCAGTCATACTGCCCCAGGCACCTAAAATCTTTGGTTTCTAGGAAACTGTCCAGCAGGTCATGGAAATAATACTTTGGGATCACTAGTTGGCATTGTTTATGATCAGAACCATATGGTCTTTGGACCTTTGCCTACCATTCTTGATTAATGATGACAAGAAAGCAGAAAAAGCAAGCAGGATGAGGAAGAAGTAAATGGAGTCCCTGGATGTTGTTTCTTTGCCCACCGTGCCCCTTTGACACTCTCTTACTCAGTCTCAGAGAAAGCTACAGACAGAACTACCTGGTTCCCCTCAGCGGGTGGGGACAAGAACAGTTGTAACTACTGTGGTTCCCCTAAATTAAGATGCAGCATGGTAGCTTGGTTTTCTTCAGGATCTTCAAAATATAAGCCCTACCCTTCCAAAAAGGTCCAGGGAAAGTCATCAGCCAGATAGACACATGTAGTATTTCTGTTGCAACATATGATGAATGTATTGAGCTATAAGATAATAATGATATAAAATTGAACATAAATGAATAATATTAAATTGATGATAATATAAATTAGAATTAAGTATTTGTAAATACCCAAGCGGATACCTTTGGGGAGATGTAAACGCCTATGTAAATAGATGAACTCGAAACTGATTGCCGAGCGATCAATCGGAGCACAGAAACAATGCCCTTGACAATAGCTGGTTGGAAAGAAAGTCCCTCTAATCACAACGCAGGGCAAGAAATGCAAGACTGAACGTGTTTCAGGCATTCATGTTCTTGAAATCAAAAAAGCCTGGTGCACACAAGTAGTTAAATATAAGGAAGTGGGTCTATTTATTGCAGCCCCTTGCTGTGGAGGTGGTCAATAAGGTCCGCTAGTCCGAGGATCAGCCGGCACTCGCCCGGCTAAGGACAAGAACAACCTACTTGCTGCCCGAAGAATAGATCAGATAATGATCCCTGCAGGAATGCCTGCCTATCTCTAAACATCCCCTGATCAAAACTCTAAGGTGTCTTTTGGAACAAAAATTGATGAGACCCAGTCTTATTTGGGGGAAAGTACGCTAGGAGCCAAGTAGGCAAACTGAGAACCCGGGAAGAGCACCGCTTGCTCACCCCGACACTGGCACGCTCAGGATGGGAAGATAGGGAAACAGACCCTACCAACCAGGGTTGAGCACCAGTGTCCAGTGCAAGACCCCATCCCCGGAGCCCCTAAGTAAGTAAAGTCCCCCCTCCTGGGGACTACTTTCTGAAGTTTGTCGTCACCACTTGGAGACGAATCCAACGCTCATCTCGACCCATAAAAGCCAGTGATGCTCCCCTCCACAGTCTCCCATCCTGGCTGATCGTTCTGGCAAGTGTACCAATCAGTCAAGGTGCTCAATTTTCCGCCTACTTGCCAGGGGCACACCTCACGGCTAACATGGGGCATGATTCAGAAGAAGGGGGGTGGCTTTGGGGATGAGGGATGGGAATCATGGAGAGCAGCATGCACACCACCTGGCGTCTTCTAGTCCTCCAGGCTCAGTCAAATTAACTATAAAGGACACATAAAGAAATATGATATCTGCATCCAGGGAAAGAATTGATAAATAGAAATATGTATAGAATAGTTTTACACGTTTCATGGTAATCATCTCTAGATTGGGGAATGGAGGAAAGATAAAAAAATAAAGAAAATTACTTGATAATTTTGTTATAAATTTGAAAGGAATAGCAGTTGTACATAGAAGATGCAGATTCATGTATAATTATTTGTATCTTGTTATGAAAATGCTTTTATAATCTAAAAATTATAAATAAAATTAAAAAAGAAAAATAAATATATGTGTAAAATTTTAAGAGGATTAATGAACTAAACATGAATTTAAAAATTAGAAAGATGATAAATATTCAAACCCAGAATAAGTATAAATGAGTAGATCTTGAAAATTGGAGAAATACATATATTTAAAATCCAGAATATTGCACAATTGATAATATTAAAATTAGTTTTTTGAAAAGTTTTTTTGTCTTTTTTTGTAGCTAGACTAAATTTTAAAAGAGGACAGAATATCAACAAAGTCAAAAATGAAGGTGAAATCATGAATGAAATTACAATAGAACTAAATTATTTTCAGACTCTTCTATACCCAGTTATTACTAACAAAACTGAGAAGGGAAAAGAAAATGATCATTGCTTTCGAATATAAATTGCTCAGATTAACAGAGTACCAAATAGTGAGTTAAACTAATTTACTTTCAGAAAATTAAGCATTAGTAACTACAAAAAAATCTAGAAAAATGGGGAGGTCAAGGGGGAGAGAAACCCTAGCATCAGGGAGATTTATAGGAAAATTCTATTAAACTTTTGGAGAAAAAAAATTCTGAAAAGTTGAAAAATTAAATTCTCTAACAAACTCTTTTTATTAGAAAATCATAGTCCTAATACTTTAACCAAAGGAGAAAATAAAAGAATTATAATCAATGTCATCAATGATTATGGATCTAAAAAAATCATAGATTATAGAAATTTTTACAAGACAAATTCTTGTGACATGGATTCATGTTAGAGATACATATTTGATACATATGCCAGGATAATTAACTATATTATATTCAAAGCTCATAAAATAATGTATATCCCCAAAACTCTCAAAGTGTAGGTTTGATTCTTTTATAATGTAATAAAAATATCTTCCTAAAACCAAAAACAATCATTATGTCTAATGGGAATGACTAACCACATTTCCAGAAATATAGGGAAGAAAACCAACCATGTAATAAATGTATTTTAGAAATAGTAGCACTAGTAGTAAAACAAGTAATATGGACTAAACTATTTCTATTTGTGGATGACATGATAGCTCACTTAAAACAGTTCTAGGGAATTCACCTAGAATTTCAATGGGAATTGTTTTAGTAAATTTATAGGTTATTAAATTAATAAATTTGTCTGAATTTCTGTATAATCTTAATAAATATTATTTATACTTTAGTAGTAATAGTGGTAGTGATAGTTGTATTAATTGTAGTAATAGTGATGGTATCAATAATTCTAGTAAGATATAGAAGGCAGTAATAGAACTAAAAGTCCATTCAAAATACAAGATCCATAAAATATTAGAAATAAAAGCACTTAATACTTGCATACATTCAATTACAAAATTCTCTTTAGCTGGAGGAACATCCAAATGCTTGTGTTGAATTGTGCCAAAGTAACAAAAAAAAATGAAAGTTAATTTATGAATTTAATCCTCTGCAAATCAAACTATCAAAGGAATACTTCCAGATATAGAAAAAAATAATAAAATTTGTTAGGAAGAACAAAAGACTAAGGGTATCAACAACTAATAAAAAAAGGTAGGATTCATGAGGAAATAACAGTTTCAGATTGCAAACTCAAAGTAATTCACAAAACTGATACTGGAAAAATGGATTAATTGAACAATCTGGAAAATGAAAAATCAGAAATAACTTAATTCAATAACCTAAGTGTTTCATAAATCTGCATATATGGATTAACCAGGAAAGAATTTCCTGCTTGATTATAATTACTAGGAAAATTGGAAAGCAATTTGACATAAATTATACTTAGAACAATTTCTTATACTATATTCCACAATGTATTCTAAATGCATATGTGATCTGAATATTAAAGATGATACCAAGAAACATTAAAAGCAAATTCTATTTTATCTTTTTCATAACTATGAGTTTAGGTTTTTGAATAATCAAACAAGTGATAGAATCAATTTCAAAAGCTAGAATTTATAATTTTTCATCAATGAATTAAAAAGCTTTTGCACAATGAAACAAATAAAGGAGTTAGCTAGAAAAAATTGTATCAAATGTCTCTGGTAAATTAAGAGACATATAATACAAAAAAACCATTTCCCTATTGATAAGTGGTCAAAGGCAATGAACAAAACCATAAGAATCAATGACAATTGATTATTAATCATTTTTATGGTCCAGCTACCATATTACAAGTACAAACATAAAATAATCTCCAACCAGAATAGTCTTATATTATAAATTAGTGGGCAAGTATACATATATAACAAAATTAATTAATAGAATTGCATATAATGTAATAAGATACAAGATCACTGGAGAGGAAAGTACTTAGGTTTAATGTAGAAGATCATGTTTGAACTGCTTCTGGAAGAGACAGCCTCTATGAAGTTGATGTTAGGAAGGAAATGCATTTGAGGTTGGGTGGAGGGAGATAGAGTATCCTGGGTGAAGAAAAGAAAAAACATCTATTTTAATTGGATTATGAAATTTGGGAGATTAACATTCAGTGAGGATAAGAAGAAGAAACAAATCAGACAAGCCAGGAGTTTTGCTTTTATGTCCGGCAATTTGGTAAACATGACAGTTGCTGTTAAAAGGGTTTGTGAGAAAAATAGGCATATTAATACATTGTTGGTAGAGTTGTGAAATAATGCAACCATTCTTGAAAACAATTTAAATTATGTAAATAAAATGATTGAAATGTTTATACTTTCTGACCCAGAGAATTCTGTTAGTAGGCTCAAGAAGACTACTAAAAACAATGAAGGGTCTATAATTACCAAAGTGTTTACAGTATCAATTTTTTTCATAGCAAAAATAGTGAAATCAAAGTAGATGCTCATTAAGGAATAGTGAAACAAAACTGCAACACATAAATGGAATTTCCTTTGCATTCGGATATAATGAATGTGATGAATACAGAGGATCATAGAAAGCTCTACATAGTTTTACAAAGTAAAGATACTAATGAAGAGGATATACATAATTACTCAAAGAACATAAATTAAAGAAAAAAACCCAACTATGAAGCAAATGAGACTGAGTTTTCAAAATTATAAAGAACATACTTAGATTGCAAGAATATTTAGGAGAAAACACTCCCTCACCACTTATTTGAAGAGGTTGAGGTTCAAGCGTATGGGCAGTATATATATATATATATATATATATATATATATATATATATATACATATATATATATATAATGTCAGATTATTTTTATTCATTGATTAGCAGAACTGTTTCTCTTTTACCTCTGTTTCTATTTTCTATTTCTTTTAAAATTATTTATTATAACATGTCCCTCTAATGGTGGAGGTGGTTTACAGAGGGAAATAAATTATAAAGATATCAATGAAATCTATTAAAAACAATACAAGGCAATATATACATGTTATATCATGTAGTAATTTATAACTGTCAAAAAAGTTGTCAGAAAAGAATACTGTGAGTTCAGAGGAGGGAGATGCCCTGAGCTCTTCAGAAGAATATAAGTCCAGGCAATTAGCAACCATTCATCTCTTTTTAGTCCCATGTTGTATCTTTCTTACAAGACTTTATATCTTTGAAAGGTATTAGCTAGCATCCTTTTTTTACCCCCAGCTTAAGTCTCTAGGGACTCTTGTTATATTCAGAGGTGGAGATCCAGATCAAAGACAGCTTATTGTTGAATCCTAAGCAGTAACTGCTGAATTCACTCACTCCAGCTTCTTTGTCAGTGCAAGCAGTGAAGTATAGAGAAAGAAAAGCAGGGCTGAGGCAATTAATCCATGCAATCTAATTAAGGTTTGAAAATTGCATTCCATTGTATCTCTCAGTATAAGTCAGTCAGTAAGCTTTTGTTAATAGCTTCCTATGTATCAAACACTTGGGGGAGAAGGAAAGGGTAAAATGGCTCCTACCTTCAGAGAGTTCACATTCTAATACAAAGGAAAGAAATTAGAATTTGTTAAGTTCCTACTATATGCCAGGCAGTGAAAATGTATTATATAAATATTTAAACCTCACAATAACCCCAGGATTTGGGTGCTAATATTATCTTTTTTTATAGTTGAGGAAACTGGGACAAATAGAGGTTAAGTGACTTGCTCAAGGTCATTCAGTTGAGTATATATATATGTGTGTGTGTGTGTGTGTGTGTGTGTATATATATATATATATATATATATATATATATATATATATATACTTTGCAGATGTGTGTGTGTGTGTGTGTGTGTGTGTGTGTATCACACATACATATAAAGTAGATAGAAAATAATCTGAGAAATTTTGGGAGATGGAGAAAAACTCCCTTGCAGAAGGTAATATTTGAGCCTAGTCTTGAAGTAAGTCAGAAACCATGTGGGGAATACTTGGGTTTATTAGTAGGCAGTAACAAGGGATTCTGTGTATCACTTCTGCACCAGGAATTAGTGCTTTGCAGATAGCAATTGTATCCCAAAGTCTTAGTTCACTTGGAAACTGAGTCATGAGTTGTCTCAACTCTAGTGGTCTTTGTCCATGATTATGAGAGGCAATTTTGTGTAATAAGGTGACATGAACCGAGAATCACAGGTCACCTGAGTATTAAACTTCATTCTTCCACTCATTAGCACTCCCTGAAGCATTTGATATCAGTTTCCTCATCTGAAAAAAGTTAACTTATACACTAATAGTAATAAAAATAAATACTTGATTTAATATTAACCCTGAAAGAAATGCTGGAATCATGTAATCCAATCTCTTTATTTTTATAAATTTCTTTACCTCCTTCAACCCCCGCCCCTCAGGTCTCTTTATGTTCCAGCATTTGGAACATAGTAGGAACTTAATAAATATTTATTTATTGATTGATTGTTCTACTCTTTTGTCTCATATCAATAGTCAGTTACTTATGAAGCTTAGAGCAGAAGATACACATACATTGAGATTGCAGAGGCTGTGCTGCGTATCCCCAAAAGTACTTCTGATTCGGTTGCAGTAGAGACTAAAACAAAGAAATAATTAAAGGACAATGGGAAATAGTAATGACTCAATATATCTTTTTTTTCTGTACTGTAACAATCATTGTATTTGCAAAGGACAGGGATGTAAAATTTTCAGTCTATAGTAGCAAGCTGGTTGCAAATCTCTGGAGTGGAGCCCAAACCAGGTTAAAATGTAATTTGAAAAAAAACCCAATAAACTACAATATAGCATAATGTTAATTTGTTATTTTCTAAGTCAATATAACAGTCTATGGGAATCTGCTTCTATTTGAGGTTTATACCCCTGGTATAGGAAATTCTTAGAGTTCTAGAAAATTTCTCTACCAATTCAGAAGAATAGTTAATTTTCTCTTTATAATATTACAGATTTGCCTGAGCCACTAAGAGTATAAGTGACTTGTTCAGGATCTTACATATGGTTCAGTATGAGAAGTAAGATTTGAACCTAGGCCTTTCTGAGTCTGAGATGGGCTCTGTTCATTATACCACATTGCTACTAATTACAATAAATACAATGCATTGATATCAGTTTGAGAAAATTGCTTCAACAGATGGAATATACTTTTGAATTACAATCACAAAATCCTTCCAGTCATGCATATTCTCAGGAAGTAATAAACTATGGAGGAAGAAAAGGAAATAAGTATTTATAGGTATCAGGCATTGGATCCACACATGAACCCTGAGAGGTAGGTATTATTATCCTTAAAGTTAAGGGAATTGAGGCAAACAGGTGAAGAGACTTGCTCAGGGTCACGTAACTAGTAAGGCCAGATTTGAACCTAAGTCTTTCTTAAGCCAGATCTGGAATTATATATACTGTGTTCTGGACTATACTTCACATAAATTTTTGCATTGTCACATTCAGAAATTCTCAGAAACTTGGGGGCAGACTTGTTTTGATTCAATCTTAAGGTTGTTCCATTCTGGGAATTCCCCTAGTGAGAGATTCAGAATTACAACCTTCCCTAAGAAGAGGTCCACTTTCCCCTAATGTTGCAATAATATTCTGTTGATTTCCAAGCCATAGTTTGCTCAGCTAGATTTGTTATTGGACTTATTTGCCAAGCTGGTTATAAGATACTCTCATTTATAGATAGCTTTTGTATAGATTTCATTGATTATACAAATACAGTTATGATAGCTGGTATTTTAAAGAATTTTAAGGTTTTCAAAGCACTTTATAAATATTACCTTCTTATAGCCTCACAACAACATTGGGAAATGGGTGCTGTTATTAACTCTATTTTATAGATGAGGAAACAGGCAGAGATTTAAGTGTTTTGCCCAGATTCACAAAGATAGTGTCTGAGACTGGATTTGAACTCAGGGGTTTTTTGAGTCCAGGTCTGGCACTCTATCCAATATAAAGTTGCCTTTCCATATTTATCCAATTTTCCTTAAAATAGATTTCCTGTTTTGGTTTAAGTGAATGTGGTTGAGGCACTTGGAGGAATAAATGAGAACGAATACCATGGCCATTTCAAATCAGAAACCAAAATAAATCAAACACCACTCCCACCAAAAAAAAACCTGCAATAACTTCTGTGGCAGAAGTCATTTCCAATGACTTGTTTGTGAATAATAAGAAGCATATACAAATATAATGAGTAATTAAAGAGACCCTATGGAAAATTAGATCTTCTACCTGTAGCAAAACATCTTTCCCAATCCCCTTGATGCTTTTGCCTTCCCTCCCAGATTATTTCCAAGGTTTCCTGCATATAGATTGTACATAGTGATGTGTGTGTGTGTGTGTGTGTGTGTAATGACTGTCACATATATATATATATATATATATATATATATATATATATATATATATATATATAAAACATGATATATATGACTATCACATATTTTTACCTTTTTTATCTTTATAGCAGCTTAGTCCTTGGCACATAGCCAAAACTTAATATTATTTTATTTCATTGTAACCAAACTCCGTAATTAATTTCTTGTCTGATTTGTGGAATAATGTAGGATCTGTCACATTCTTTAGTTGGAATGTGCCTCTACAACTTAGAGGATGGGGAGTAACTGATTCTATGCAGACCCCAGCTAGAAGGAAATTGCTAAACATTTCTAAAATGACTGATCCTGTGGAAGTTATCTGTAGGGTCTTGTAGAGAGTCATTTGTTTTTTGCTATGATTCGGTGAGATTTGCAGCAGTTACCTTGTACCCACATCAGGACAAAGGAAAGATCATATGGTTCTTAATTCTCATTCAAATAATATCTCTTAGTGGTGTGAGGATAATGGAGAGATGATTATTCTGTTTTATTCAGCCTCCTTTACTTACAGTCTGCCAGAACTGGAGTAGGAAAATACCTTGGTGGTCCAGAAATGTACATGCCATTGCGACAGAACCTTGCTATGCTTTTGAGGTACACATTTAAATTGTATTTTTGAAAGCAAGGGGCAAGAATTTTTCTATTGATAAGTAATGTTTATCATGAACCTAACCTGAAAGTTTTGAAGATTAATATGTATTATTTTTCAATTTTGAAAGGAGAAATACATCCCTAAGTAATGATAATAATAATAATAATAATAACAACAATGCCTGTCCTTTTTATTATGTAAATATTTTATTCATTTTCTAGCTATATACAGTAGTAGTTTCTATCATTTTTGGTAAGGTTTTGAATTTTATACTTTTTCTCCACTCTCCCTTCCCTCCCCTCCCCCCCACAGAATGCAATCTGATAATCTTTACATTGTTTCCATGCTATGCATTGATCAAAATTGAATGTGTTGAGAGATAGCAAAATTATGTAATACATAAGACAATTTTAAAATATTGATGGTAATAATATTTGGTCTTTGTTTAAATTCCACAGTTTTTCTCTGGGTCCTCTGACACATATACCCTAAAATTGCCTCTGATTTTTGCACTGATACAATGGGCAAATACATTAAGGTTGATCATCACCCTTATGTTGCTGTTAGGGTGCATAATGTTCTTCTGGTTCTGCTCATCTTACCTCACATCAGTTCATTCATGTCTTTCTAAGTTTCTCTGAAATCCTATCTCTCCTGGTTTTTAATAGAATAATAGTGTTATCACATCCATATACCACAATTTTTATACAAGTGATGTTTTTACCCTTTTTCATAATCTCTTCAGGATACAGACCCAGTAGCGGTATTATTGGGTCAAAGGGTATGCACATTTTTATTGCCCTTTGGGCATAATTCCAATTTTCTCTCCAGAAAGGTTGGATCAGTTCACAGCTCCACCAACAATACTTTAGTGTTGCAGATTTCCCACACCCCTTCCAACATTGATCATTGTCCTTTCTGGTCATATTGACCAATCTGAGAGGTGTGAAGTGGTACCTCAGAGATGCTCTAATTTGCGTTTCCCTAATCAGTAATGATTTAGAGCAATTTTTCATATGACTATGGATAACTTTGATTTCCTCATCTGAAAATTGCCTTTGCATATCCTTTGACCATTTGTCAATTGGGAAATAGCTTGTTTTTTTAAAAATAAATTTGACTCAGTTCTCTATATATTTTAGAAATGAGTACTTTCTCAGAAACACTAGTTGTAAAACTTGTTTCTCAAGTTACTACATTTCTTTTGATCTTGGTGCAAAAAGCAAAAGCTTTTTAATTTAATGAAATTAAAATTATCCAGTCTATTTTTAGTGATTTGTCTACCTCTTCCTTGGTCATAAAATGCTTCCCTTTGCATAGATCTGACAGGTAAATGATTTCTTATTCTCCTAGTTTGCTCATAATATTGATTTTTACATTTAAATCCTACAACCATTTTGATCTTATCTTGGTATAGGTTGTGAGATGTTGATCTAATCCAAGTTTCTAGCATACTAACTTCCAATTTTCCCAATAATTTTTATCAAAGAGAGAGCTCTTATCCCAGAAGCTGGGCTCTTTGGGTTTATCAAAGAGCAGATTGCTATTATTATTTCCTGCTTTCTCTTTTGCACCTAGTCTATTCCACTGGTCCACCACTCTATTTCTTAGCCAGTACCAGACAGTTTTGATGACTGATGATTTATATTATAATTTTAGGTAATGCTTAGCCACCTTCTTTTGCACTTGTTTTAATTAAATCCCTTGATATTCTTGCCTTTTTGTTTCTTCATATGAATTTAGTTAGAATTTTTGTAGCTCATTAAAGTAATTTTTGGGAAATTTGTTTGGAATGGCACTAAATCATTTAATTTAGGTAGAATTTTTATTTTTATTATATTAAATTGGACTATCCATGAGCAGATGACATTTTTCTAGTTATTTAAATCTGATTTTATTTGTGTGAAAATTGTTTTATAATTGTTTTCTGAGTCTGCCCTGACAGGTAAACTACCAAGTAGTTTATATTGTCTAAAGTTATTGTAAATGGGATTTCTCTTTCTAGTTCTTGCTGCTGTATCTTGCTAGTAAAATATAGAAATGTGGAGGTTTTATGTGAGTTTATTTTTATATCCTGCTCCTTTGCTAAATTGCTAATTGTTTCTAGTAGTTTTTAGATGATTTTTTAGGGTTCTCTAGGTATACCATCACGTCATCTGCAAAGAGTTTTTCCCTTCCTTCCCAGTTCTAATTTCTTCTATTTCTTTTTTTTTCTTCTTGCTGAAGATAACATTTTTATTATAATATTGAATACTAGTGGTGATAACAGGCATCCTTGTTTCACCTTTGATCTTACTGAGAATGTCTCTAATGTATCTCCATTGTATATAATGCTTGTTGATGAGATACTGCTTATCATTCTAAGGACAATCCATTTGTTCCTACACTCTCTAGTGTTTTTGATAGGAATGGGTGTTGTGTTTTGTCAAAGACTTCTTCAGCAACTATTGAGGTGATAAATCATATGATTTCTGTTAGGTTTTTTATTGCTATAGTCACTGATGGTTTTTCCTAATATTGAACCAACCCTGTATTTCTGTGATAAATCCTGCTTGGTCATAGTGTATCATCCTAGTGATAACTTGCTGTAATTGCTTTGCTAACATTTTATTTAAAAATTTGTATCCATATTCATTAGGGGAAATTGGTCTATAATTGTCTTTCTCTGTTTTGACTCTTCCTAGTTTAGGTATCAGTACCATTTTGGTGTCATAGAAGGAATTAGGCAGAGTTCCAGCTTCATCTATTTTTCCACAGAGTTTATATAGAATTGGAATCAATTGTTCTGTAAATGTTTGGTAGAATTCAGTTGTGAATTCATTTGACCCTGGAGATTTTTTCTTAGGGAGTTCAATGATAGTTTGTTGAATTTTTTTTCTGAGATAGAGTTATTTAGGTATTTAAATTTCCTTTTCATTTAGCCTGTGCAACTTATATTTTTGTAAATATTCATTCATTTCATTTAGATTATCAAATTTATTTGCATACAGTTGGGCCAAATAGTCCTGAATTATTACTTCAATAGCTCCTCATTGGTGGTGAGTCCACTTTTTATTTTCATTTATGATACTAGTACCTTGATTTTCTTCTTTTTTAATTAAATTAACCAAATGTTTATACATTTTATTGGTTAATTTCTCCTTTAAATTTAGCATTTCTAATTTGTTATTTAATTGGGGGGGTTAAAATTTGTTCTTTCTCTGTTTTTTAGTTACATGCTTAGTTAATTGATTTCTTTCTCTATTTTATTCATGTAAGCATTTAAAAATAAAATATCTCCCCTAATAACTGCCTTGGTTTTATCCCATAAGCTTTATGTTGTCTTGTTATTGCCATTGACTAGAATGAAATGATTAATTCTTGATAAAATTTGTTGTTTGATACAGTCATTCGTTAAAATAAGGTTACTTAGTTTCCAATGAGTTTTAGGTCTATCTCACCATGGCCCATTATTGATATGATTTTTATTGCATTAAGGTCTGAGAAAGAAGTATTCATTATTTCTGCCTTTTTTGCCTTTGATTATGAAGTTTTGATGCCCTAGTACATGGTCAATTTTTTTGTGTAGGTGCCATGTATTGCAGAAAAAAATAGCATATTCCTTTCCATCTTCATTCTGTTTTTCCATAGGTCTATCATGTCTAGGTTTTCTAACATTCTACTTACCTCCTTAACTTCCTTCTTGTTTTTTTATGTTTAGATTTATATAATTCTGAGAAAGGGAGGTAGAGTTTTGCTATCTATATCTTCCTGTAACTCATTCAACTTCTCCTCTAAGAATTTGAATACTATACCACTTGATGCATACATATTTAGTATTGAAATTGCTTCATTGTCTATGGTACCTTTTAGGAGGATATAGTTTCCTTCCTTTTCTCTTTTATCTATTTTTGCAGCTGCTTTGTCTGAGATAAGGATTGCTACCCCTGCATTTTTCACTTCAGCTGAGGCAAAATATATTTTGCTCCAACCTTTTACCTTTGCTCTGTATGTATCTCTCTGCTTCAAATGAATTTCTTGTAATCAGCATATTGTGGGATTGTGTTTTTTAATCCAGTCTGCTATTCACTTATGTTTTATGGGAGAGCTCATCCCATTCCCTTTCAATGTTACAATTACTAACTATTGCCCTCCATGCTTTCTTCCTTCTGTATTTTTCCCTTTATCCATATTCACCGGTATTTTGCTTCTAAATACCACCTCCTTCAGTGTGTTTGGCCCCTTATATCCAACCTCCCCTCTTCTTTCTTTCCCTCTTTCTCTTTGCCCCCTTCTTCCTTCCATTCCTTCTCTCAATTCCTCTTCCCTTCTCCCACTTTCCTCTCTTAATACTTGAAAGGTAAGATAAGGTTATTAACTTAGCTGAGTGTGTGTTTTTTGTTTTATTTTGTTTTCCTTTGAGCCAAATCTGATGAGAGTAAGATTCAGGAGGTTCTCACCTCCTTCCTTCTTCCTCTCTATTGCAGTAGGTCCTTTGTACCTCTTCATGTAATATAATTTGCTCCATTCTATCTTTTCCATCATCCTGTCTCTTTACTGTTCCCCCTTTATAAGGAGATATTGTTTGTAAATCATTCTATCAGAGTCAAGGACAAGTCATGAGTGTCCATCACTTCTGACTAAGAATATTTTCTCTAACAGAGTTACAATTCCCAAGAGTTATAAGAATCTTTCTCCCAGGTGGGGATATAGTCAGTTTCATCTTATTAGATAAAAGAATTTTTTTTCTTTTCCCTTTTTCCCCTTTTCATGTATCTCTTTTGTCTCTTGTTTGAAGAAAAAATTTTCTATTTAGCTCTGATTTCTTCATCAGGAAAAGCTGGAAATCACCTATTTTTTTAAGTGTCAGTCTTTTCCCCTGGATGAGAAGGCTAACTTTTGTTGGATAGTGAATCTTGGCTACCTTCCAAGCTCCCTTGTTCTTTCAAATATCATATTCCAGACCCTTCCTCCCCTTAATTCTGATGCAGCCAGGTCCTGTGTAATCTTGTCACTCCTTGGTATCTAAATGCATTCTTTCTTGCTGCTTACAGTATTTTCTTTTATCAGATAGTTCTGAAATTTGACCACAGTATTCCTTGGTGGTTTCATTTTAGGATCCCTTTCAGAAGGGATCAATATATTCTTTCTTTCTTTTCTTTTTTGTAACTTAAAATTAACATTTTTATTTATTTATATATTACTAAAATTGTCTTGTTGTAAGAGTAAACATAATCCCCCCCCACCACAAAACATGAAAACTTCATGAGAAATAAAGTGAAAGAAAGAGGAAGAAAATGTGCTACAGTCTGTGTTCAGATACCATTAGCTCTGTCTCTGGGGTGGATAACATTCTTTATCATAAGTCCATTGGAGAAGTTAATTCTATATTTTTCCACAATTGCAGTTGCTGAGTGTAATTCCCTCCATTCATTCCTCCCCACTATTATTTATTATATGTTTTCCTCTCTTTTCATTCTGTCCCTCTTCAAAAGTGTGCTATAGGGCAGCCAAGTGGCTCCTAACCCTAGGGCCAAGAGGCCCCAATCCTACAATCCACCACAGACACCCAATAACCACCCAGCCCTGTGGTTCTGGACAGGCCACGCAATCCCATCACCTTACAAAAAGTAAAGATGGAAATGTGTTATATCTGACTTCTCTCTCCCATGATCTACCCTCTCCTATATCACCCACATGCCCCCTCCCCTCCCCCTGTCCCCTTTTTCCTATCCCTTTTCTCTCCTTTTCCCCTACAGATTTCTATACCCTATTAAGTACGTATATTGTTTTGTCTCTGAGCCATTTCCGATGAGAATGAAGACTCCCTTATTCCCCCTCACCTTCCCCCCCTCCACTTCATTGTAAAAACTTTTTCTTGACTGTTATACATGAAATATCTTAACTCATTCTACCTCTCCTTTCCCTTTATCCCACTACATTCACTTTTCACTCTTTGACTCCATTTTTACAATATATTATGCCTTCAAATTCAGTTCACTCCTGTGCCTTATCTATGTGTGCTCCTTTTAACTGCTCTATTAAATGAGAAAAATCATATGAGTATTATCAGTATCATCTTCCCATGCACTAATACACAGTTTATCATCATTAAATCCCTCAAGATTTGCCCTTCCTGTCCACTTTCTCTATGCTTCACCTGAGTCCTATATTTGAATATTAAACTTTCTGATCAGCCGTGGTTGTTTCAGAAGGAACATTTGAAATTCCCCTATTTCATTGAATATCCAATGTTTAGTTTAGTTGAGTAATTAATTCTCAGTTGCATTCCAAGCTCTTTTGTCTTCCAGAATATTATATTCCAAGCCTTGTGAGCCCTTAACATGGAAACTGATAAGTCCTGTATAATTCTGACTGTAGCTCCACAGTATATTGATCTGTTTCATTCTGGCTGCTTATAATATTTTCTCTTTGACTTGAGAGTTCTGAAATTTGACTATAGTATTCTTGGGGGTTATTTTTTGGACCTATTTCAGGAGGAGACTGGGGGAATCTCTCAATTTCTATTTTGCCCTCTGCTTCTAGGATATCAGGGCAATGTTCCTGTGGGAATTCTTTAAAAATGAGGTCAAAGGTCTTTTCCTGATCATGACTTTTATGTAGCCCAATAATTTTAAATTGTCTCTCCTGGTCAGTTTTTTTCAATTAGATATTTCACATTTTCTTTTTAGTTTTTCATTCTTTTGGTATTGTTTTATTGTTTCTTGATTTCTCTCAAAGTCATCAATTTCCTTTAGCTCCATTCTACATTTGAAGGAGTTATTTTCTTCAGAGAGGTTTTTTTTTTAAAATCTCCTTTTTTTCATCTGATCAGTTTTGCTTGTTAAGGCATTCTTCTCCTCATTAGCTTTCTGGACTACTTTTTCCATTTGACCTAAATTGATTTTTAATACTTTGTTTTCTTCAGCAATTTTTTTTAGATCTCCTTAACTAAGCTGTTGACTTGGTTTTCTTGTTTTTTCCTGTATCTCTCTCATTTCTCTTCCCAGTTTTTCCTCTACTTCCCTTACTTGATTTTCAAAATCTTTTTTGAGCTCTGCCATAACCAGAGCCCAAGTCCTGTTTTTCCTTTAAGTTTTGGATACAGAAACCTGAACTTTGTCATCTTCTGAGTGTGTTTTTTGATCCTCCATGTGACGAAAGTAATTATCTATGGTCAGGTTCCTTTTTTTTCTGTTTACTCATTTCCCTCAACTGTGCCCTGGTTTTGGAGTGCTTTCCAAGCTTTTGAGTGTTATTGGGATGCCCCTGTAAGGACTTCAATTCCTTCAGAGTCTTATGAGAGGCTCTGACTGCTCTTCTGGCCTTGGCTTTGGGTGACCACAAGCACACCCTCTGTCCTGAAACTGTGAGGAGAATCCCTGCTCCATTATGATAGTATGAGGCCCAGACCATGACCAGGTTCCAATTAGGACAAAACACTAGAGTCCTATCCCAGGGAAAGAGGGCAGACCTTGTTAGTCTGCCCCTACCCCCATACCTTCTGTGGCCTGAATGCTCTGGGAGCAACTGCTGAGTAGGTCCCTGATGGGAGTCTCCACAGGTCTGCTTCTGATTCTTGGGATCTGGGCTGTGCTGAGGTCTGTGACTGCCCTGAAGGTCAAATCTGTGCTGAGGGGTCAAGCTGGCTCCCACTCACTCTGGTACAGGTCTCCTTGCCTATCCTCCAAGTTGTGCTCAGTGTTCCCGGGGTTGGCAGATCAGGAACCTGCTTCTGTTGAGAGGAGCTGGCGCTTCCAGGGACTCAGGTGAACTGTGGGCTGCTTCTAGATGACTGGAGCTCCTTTGCTCCCTCCTGGTGATTCTGCTTGTGTTGCCACCCCCCTCCAATCCCATTGAACAGAAACTTCCCACAATCTTCCAGGTTCCCTTGGGCTGGAGAATTGCCTCACTGGACCTTTCTGTGGGTTCTCTCTCTCAAAAATTTAGAGTCATAATTTTAAGGTTTTTGAAATATTTTGGAAGAGAGCTCCTTGGAAAGCCTATGCTTATGACTCCATCTTGGCTCTGCCCCACATCAATGTATTCTTTCAATGATTATTTTGCCCTGTAGTTCCATGATAGCAGGGCAATTATCCTTCACTCTATCCTGAAATATCCAATCCAGATTTCTTTTTAATCTCAATGTTTTTCAGTAGGCCCAGTGATTATTAAATTATTTCTCTTGGATCTATTCTCTAAGTTTTGCCAAGGATGTATTTTACATTTTCTTCTATTTTTCATTTTTTGGGTTTTGTTTAACAGATACTTGTTTCCTCATAAAATCATTAATTTCCACAGATTCCAATCTCTTTTTTAAGAGAAGAACTTTTTCATTTAGCTTTTGTACCTCCTTTTCCAATTTGTCAATTCTATTTTTGTAGAAATTTTCCAATTGCCCAATTGTGGTTTTGAGAGAATTATTTTCTTTTGGCACTTGTCCAATTGTATTTTTGCTTTCTTGTTGCAAGATGACAATTTTCTCTTGCAAAGTTTCAATTTTCTCTTTTGTTTCTTTTCCCAATTTTTCTAATTGACTTTTTTAGGTTTTTTTCCAAGGCAACTGGGGGTTAAGTAGCTTGCCCAAGGCCACACAGCTAGGTAATTATTAAGTGTATGAGACCGGATTTGAACCCAGGTACTCCTGACAACCAGGGCTTGTGCTTTATCCACTGCACCACCTAGCCGCCTTCTAATTGTTTTTTAAACTCCTTCCTAATCTCCTCTAAGAAGTGTTTCTGGACTGGAGATCAATTCATAGTCTCCTCAGAATTTCTAGATCTCTCTGAGTTAGGATCTTGTTCTTCAAGGTAGCTTTCAATGTAGCTTTTCTGCTGGCTTTTCTTCATTTTCCTAGGATCTTGTATTAGGAGAGGGGCTTGTTCACAGACATTTGGTTTTAAAATCTCTAGAGGCTTTGCTCACTGGGTCAGGAAATAGGGGATGCTAGACACTTTCTTTAGAGTATCTGTTATCTTGATTTGAGGCATTCTCCCTAGGCTTGTGGCTGTGTGTGTGTGTGTGTGTGTGTGTGTGATGTGTGATGTGTGTGGAGGCAGCAGAATCAGGATTATCCTGGAGCAATGTGGACTGTGTCCTTGGGTTAGATAGTTTATATTCTTAATCATCACTCAGCAATGAGGGAGATCTACTACCACACACTTGAGCCTTGGGGGGGGGGGAGGGTGTTATTGTATTTGTTCTGGGAAGACTCACTTTCTCACATAGGGAATGGGGGAGGGGACTCAACTGGAAACAGAGGAACTCCATTGAAAATATGGGGCTCATGGCCCTTGTCTTTCAGACGAGCCAAGTTGGCCATATTGATGTCTAGCTGCACTCTGGAACTTTCCCCTCCAGCTTCACTGCCCACTGCTCACACTGCCAAAGCTTCCTCGACTTGACTTTTCTCAGGGTGGTCCCCATGCCTCACCCCACTGCTCCTCTGCTGGCTTTCTGCCCTTTGCCCTAGCTCATTCACCATCCCCTCAGAGATCTTGTTGGTAGATGTTCTCCTAGATTCTTTTCTGGGTTTTGTGAATCCAAATTCAATTAAGAGGTTAAATTATAAGGGAATGCCAAAACAGTTTAGGACAGTGCCTGGCTTCTCTTTGCCATCTTGGCCTGAAGTCTATCCTTCATTTTTGAAGAAGACCATGATATCAGGGAGATGATGCCATGGCAAGCATGTGAATTGGGTTTGAGTGAGGGGAAGCTGTGTGAAGTCATCAGCCTTACTTTCTCCTCTAGAGCCATCTGGGTTCAATGTCCAGATATGAATCAGGACAACTGGAGAGTTAAGTGACTTTCTCATGGTCACTCAGCTAGTAAGAGTCAAGTTTCTCAGACTGGATTCAAACTGCCATCCTCCTGAGTACAAGACCACTGCTCTATCCACTGTGCCATATAGCTACTCTACATCCCTAAGTCTTCCAGGGGAGAGGCAGTATGGTAAATTAGAATGAGAATTGGATTTGGAAACAGTGAAATACTTTCTCTGTCTCTGTCTCTCTCTTTGTGTGCCTTTAGGTGAGCTGCCTCATCTCTTCTGTACCTTGGTATTATTAGTGACAAAATGAGACAATTGGACCTGATGGATCTGAGGAACCCTCCACCTTTTATCTTCAATATCATATTAGAGGGCCACCATGGTGTCGGTTAATGAACACTAGACTTGGAGTACATTCAGATTCAGATTTTAACACTTATTAGCTGCATGACTGAATAAATCTGTGAGTTAGTTTTCTATTTCCTCATTGTAAATGGGTCTGCTTGCACTACTAGCATCATGTGTTGTTAAAGAGAAAGAACTTCGTAAAGATGTGCTTTACAGATGTGAGTTATTAATTATGCTCTTAACAATGATTATGTGACACAGTAAAAACAGTAATGGAATAGTGAGGGAGGAAAACAAAGCATACTTCACTTTGTGTTCAGATTCCAATGGCTCTGAGATAAGTTGCCTTCTTTATCATAAGTCCACCAGAGAAGTTGCTTCAATATTTTCCCCACAGTTGTTGTATTTCCCTCCACTCTATTTCTTCCCACTCTCGTTTATTCTATTCTCTCTCTCCTTTCATCCTATCCCTGTTCAGAAGTGTGTTATATCTCAGGACCCTCTATGGTCAGATTCTTCTTTTTATGTTGTTTGCTGATTTCCTTAGCCTATGACTTCCAAGGCTTTGGGTTTTTTTTTTTTTTTTTGGATAACCCACAAGGACCTTAATCCCTCCATGGTCTTATGAGAGTATCTGATTGCCTGTGCTTTGGTATGTGGATGACCACAGGCCCTCCCAACTTCCTGGAGCTATGAAGAGAGTCCTTGCTTCACTATGGTGGTGTGGGGTACCAGACTACAACCTGGATCTGAGTGGGGACAAACAGCTGAGTTCTGCCCCAGTGAGAGCAGAGAGACCTCTGCAGTCTTTCCTGACCTCCTTACTGTCTGTCTGGACGTGGTGGCTGGGTGGCTTCCCTGATTCCCACTGCAGTTCTTACCCAAGGGCTGCTTTGAGGTAAGTGCTCCACTCTATGCTCACTCTGGTGCAGCAGAGTTCTCTCACCAGCCCTTCCTGCTGTTCCTGGTAATCCCTGGGCCAAGAGGTCTGGAAACTGCCCCCTCTGCCACACACCCAGGTGACCCAGGGTCCCAGGTGCCCAACCTGCCTGTGCTGTGTTGCAGCTCTTTCTAACCCATAGTCCTGGTGAAACAGACATTTCCTACAAAACTTCTAAGTTTCCTTGGACTGGGAAATTGTATCACTCAGTCTTTCTGAGGTTTCTGCCCCCCTAAATTTTGGCCAGAGTCATAATTTGATGGCTTTTGGATATTTTGGGGAAATGAATCTCCTGGAATTCTTGCCTTCACCCTACCATCTTAGCTCCACAACCCCCCCCTCCATTTCTTTCAATTATGTTAAAGATAATTTTCAACATTTAATTTTTATAAGATTTTGAGTTCCAAATTTTTCTCCCTCCCATAAGAGAGACTTATCCCAAGATAGCAAGCAATCTGATGTAGGTTATACATGTACAATCATATTAAATATATCCCCACATTACTCATGTTGTAGAAAAAGTAACAGAACAGAAAGGGAAAAGCCAAAAAATTCAAATACAAATAACCTAAAAAGTGAAAATAGTATGCTTCCATCTGCACTCAGACTCCATAATTCTTTCTCTGGTTGTAGATGTCGTTTTCCAGTGTGGGTCTTTAGGAGCTCTCTTTGCTCATTGTGGTGCTGAGAAGAGCTAAGTCTATCACAGTTGGTCATAACACGATGTTGCTGCTTTTATTTGATCAATATTCTTCTGGTTTTGCTCACTTCACTCAGAATTAATTCATGTTTTTAAAATCAATTTCATATCTCTTCAAAAACACATTAGGCAGTAAGTTGAAAGGTCATAGGGGGTTTGTTGTAGCACAAATATAATTATGTAACATAAATATATCCAGAAATTTATAGTTATTTAGTCCATCCTCTCTCTGTTAGGTGATGGGTAGAATTCTTCATCATAGGTCCTCTGAAATCATGGTTAATCATTGCTTTGAAAAGAGTTCTTTAAGCTGAAAGAGCAATAAAACTGATCATACCCTTTGACGAGCATTACCCATACTAAGACTACATCCAGAAGAAATATTTAAAAAATGGAAAAAGTCCCCCATGTTTCAAAATATTCATAGCAACTACTTTTGTAGTGGTATTGAATTGGAAGTTGAGGGTATATCCATCAGCTGGGGAATGGTTGAACAAATTATGATATATGAATGCTATGGAGTACTGTTGTTCTATAAGAAACTATGAATGATTGGACACTAGAGAAGCATGGAATGAATTACAGGATCTGATGCTGAGTGAAGGAGAAGAACTAAGAGAACATTGTACAAGTTAACAACAACATTGTGAAATGATCAACCCTGATGGATGCAGCTCCTCTCAGCAGTTCTGAGAACTAGCTCAACCCTAAGAGACCGCCTATAGACAATTCCATCCCCATACAGAGGAAGAAAAACAAAACAAACAAAATTACATTCACTTTTTAAAAATCTCTCATATATTTCTTTCCTATCTCATGGTTTTCTTTCTTCTACCATCATCTTAATTCCTCCTATGAAAAATCACCAATTTGTAAACATGTTAAACACAAAAGAGTACAATACAATATTCACCTAATTGCCTCTGAGGGGAGAGGGGTGGGAAGGGAGGGTGGAAGGAAATTATATAACTTAAAATATGCAAATGCATGTGGATGAATGTTGAAAAGCTCCTATAACATGTAAGTGGAAAAATAATATCAATTGAAAAAACATAAAAAGAAAAGAGTTCCTAAGCCTTTTAAAAGAATGATATCAGGACCAGCTAGGTGGTGCTATGGATAGAGAACCAGCCCTGGAGTTAGGAGTACCTGAGTTCAAATGTGGCCTCGGACACTTAATAATTGCCTAGTTGTGTGACCTTGGGCAAGTCACTTAACCCATTGCTTTAAATAAATAAAAAAATTAAAAAAGAATGATTTAAAAAAGAATCAGGCTACATTTATTAGAGAATTCTGACTCAGTTTCAATTTCCATAAGATGAGACAAAGTAGTTGGCATTCATAGGCTTCTATGTCAAGAGTTGGAAGGCCTAGCTATGGGGCCCAGCTAAGTCAGCCATATCATTTTACATTTGAAGAAATGATCAAATAAGGGAGTTGGACTAAATGGACTATGACATCCCTCCTAGTTCCAGACTAGAAACCTGTGTTCTTTAAGGTGGAACATTTGATGTCATGTTCATTTTGTGTTGCTCAGAATGATCTCGAGATTGATTTAAAAGAAGTTGAAACTTTTGATCACCACTCTAGCTAATCCATTTGCAAAGATTCATTTCCTCTTTTTGGGACTGAAGTTAGCCTAGGAAGGAAGTTTGTATTCTGAAAGAGGACGGTGCATGGTAGAAAGTGCAAGGAATATGCAATTTAGTGCTAGTGACTACTTTTGCTATAACGGATTAATAGTAATAAATAGCAACCCAGGCTGAGCTGCTAAACCTATATTAACTCAAGCTTTATTACAAGTGGAAATATTCTGCTCCCCAACAAAGGTAGTTGGTGTGTTATTCCAATGGACAATATCTGGAAATAAATCCAAACATTGTTCAGAATTTGCAATTCTAAAATAGTCAGCTAAGGCAGATAACCCATATTTTAGTACTTATTAGAAAAACTTCCATAAGTAAGCCCATTTTCTCTATTGGATTTGAAAAAAAGGCTATGGCTTCTTTCCCCCAACCCTTTCCCCAGCCATACTGGTAAATCTTTTTTTCTCTTGTCACTTCATTTACCAATCAAAGCTCTTTATTGAAAGAGGGGAAAATCATACTTATGGAAAGCAGGACAATTAGCACCAGGGCCAATGTCTCTTGGGTAGAATTTGAATATAAGAATAGAATTAAATGTTCTGATGTTGCTCTTTACAATGAGGAGGTGGTTTGTCTGTTCTGAGTTTTTTATCCATTCATAATAGATTCATATTTTTGAGAAGATTATTTATCTCTTGATATGTCATAGGGATAGATATTAGGAAGTGATTTCTTGCCCATTACTTATCATTTGTGGAAATAGAACACTCAATTTTCAAATGATTGATGCAGGAGAAAGTCCTGTAATTCTCTAAGTACTCTATGTCTTGTAAATCTCCTGTTGCATTCTGTAGACAATTTGCTAGAAATTTTTGTTTCCTTTGCTTTGGAATAGAGATTTGGATAAGATGAGAAGAATGGAGAGAAAACGCTGCAGAATATGGGTGCATTGCACTCCATTAATTAGAAAATCAACTCCACAACAATCTAGCAGTCTCAAATTTTAGCCACCAGAAATTTAAGGTATTTTCATTACTGTCAGTGAACAGATTCAAAGGTAAGTAAATCTATGCAAGAATATTAATATCCCAATGCTGGTTATGCATATCATTAGAAACTGTTCCTTTTTCCTCTGGCTTGTGGAATTTACCTGCCCATGAGTAGTTATCACATATTTCTTCCATTTATATCTACAAAGATCAGGTGACCATGAAATAAAATATAACACAAAGAAAGGGACCTTGATGAGTGCAAGGAAATGTAAAAATCTCAGCAGTAGATTAAAAATCAACAATCACCAATTCTCTGTTAAGATAAGGGGCTGGGGAAAAAGAGCTTCTAAATTCTCTTTTAACATGGTGGCAAACCAGTTCCCCAAAACTAAAAAGAAAAAGACTCCAGTTGATGTCTCAGCATTCTAGTGAAAGGTAGAAATAAGAGATATGACTTATAACAGTCAATTATAATTAATCAATTTCAGACAAAAGGAGTCATAGCTTAAGAGGAGAAAATCTGGGAACTTTTTAAAAACAGTACTATTAAACATATTTACAAGTTTTCTGGAAATTCTTCAAGACTTGACCTCATTTAAAAACTATTTTTAAGAAATGTAGTTAATTATTGTAGCAAAATTGCTACATTCTCTACAAACTTGACCTTGCTTACTTTTCTGACTAAATAAACATTATTCTCTTTCATACCACTCTGTGGCACAACCAAAATATGTGTTGATATACCTTTTTGATATTCCTCAGTAAGAGCATTCTATCTTCCTATCCCATGCTTCTTTGGTTGTTCCTCATTTCTATAACACTTCTTCACCTCTATGTCTATATCACTCCTTCACCTCTATTTCTTAGGACCCCTAGTTTCCTTTAAAATAGTCCAAGTACTACCATTGACATAAGATCTTTCCTGATTTCCCTGCTTCTCTCTAGTATAGCTTACTCCAAAAGGCTCGTACATTTATTTTTCTATACATTTTATTTACACTTTTATATATTCCAGTTCCTATTCAGCCTCTATTCTGATCCTTAAAAAGCACATGCTTTCTCCTCAATCAATGTAAGTTCCTTGATGACAGTGACAGTTTTACTTCTGTCTTTGTGTCTTAAGTTTCTGTCACATACTAAGAGATTAATAAATACTTGTTGAATGATTGGTTGATTGATTCCAAAGCTGTTGAGAGAAGAAATGATGTTTTAATTAGTTTTTTCCTCACTCTGTTCCTAGCTCAGTGCCTTGCACTGAGATACATAACAGACAATAAGTGTAGAAAAAACTCTGAGATATCATCTCACACCTAACATAATGGCTACTCTGTCAAAAAAGAAAAATGTTGGACATTGGAGGAAATGCGGGAAAACCGGGACATTAATGCACTACTGGTGGAGTTGTGAACTCCATTCTGGAGAGGAATTTGTTACCATGACCAAAGAACTATAAAACTGGTAATGATACCACTGCTAGGTCTAATATCCCCCCAAAACATTCAAAACAGGGAAAAGGACCTATTAATAAAAAATATTTATAGCAGTTTTTTTATGGTGACTAAAATTTGAAAATATAAAAGATGACCGTCAATTGGAGCAGAATAAGGAATGTAGGAATGTATAGTACACAGGAAGAGCAATATATATATATATATGTATATATACATATATATATATATGTATATATGATGAAAAATTGTGAATGACCAAGCTATTCTTAATACAATGATCCAAGATAACTAATGATGAAGTATACCATTTGCCTCCAGAGATCGAACTGATATTGTTTGAATACAGATAGAAGGTTGTCATTTTTCATTTTTTTCTTTAATTTTTGCTTTTATTCAAATCTTTTTTTTTACAGAATGACCAATATGAAAAAGTTTTACATGATTGCACATGTTTAAACTGTATTTGCCTACTGCTTAAAGGAGGGGGAGAGGAAACAGGGAAGAAGGGATAAAATTGGGAACTCAAAACATAAAATAAATGTTAAATAATTGAAAAAATAAATGTAGAAAATATAAATATTTAAATGTCAAGAGTAGGACTTCTATTTATATAATATAGATGAATAAGATTGGAATTTTGGAGATGACAATAATCTGTTCTTGGAATGTTGTTCATTTATGGAAAAGTTTTAACTAACTCATTAACATCTGCTTCAAAAATTAAAAAAAATTCTTTTGTGAGGGATTGACCATGATGCACACATATTTTTGTATTACCTCCTTTGTAAATAAGAGTATGTGTTGATATATACCAGTTAGAGCTGAGGATGTACTTGGGACACATCCATGACCTCATTTAGAACAGTTCTCAAACCAAGAATATGAAAAAAAAATTGGGATAGTTATTGAGCATTAAAAGTAGTAAGGATCAGAAACAATGCTTATTGAGGTGACAATGATGAGTATATTTCTCTCTATTTGACTTCTACAAAGTGTGCGATGAATCTTCAGGGAACTGAATCAGGATGTCCAAATTTCTAGAAGTGTAGATAGAAGTGACTAGGCAGGGTTACACATGCAGAGGTGATTTGACACAATATCTAGTAAAAGCTGAGGTATTTAAAAATCCCTGTAGCTGATCCAGAGCAGTTAGATGTCAAGGCATATATTTGACTGAAGAGGAGATATGAACACTGCAGTTTAAATTCAGAGTATCTGAGAATGGGAATTCAGGAGATCCCCCAACTCCCAACCCTGCCTCAGAGGGAATTGATAGCCTACAGCTGAAATGAATCTAGACATTAGTGGCAAGACATCCTTAGAGGAAACTGGGCTCTCACTTTTGACCACTTGTTATATTAGATGTCACTTGGTGGTTGGATTGATGTTTTGAATTATTTTCCTTTTGCTACATTTCTACATTATCTTAACATAGTTTTACTGTTGGATTTGTGATTCTTACATTGTCCATAAGGAGCAAACATTTCACTACCAGGGGATAGCATAATGAACTGCTAATTGTATACTCCACATTGATCCTAGGAAAGTAACTAGTCTCCAAAGACAGAATATGAGAGTTCGCAGTGTCATCCAATGTTTATCATTTGAATCCACTCAAAACAATTGGAGTTGTTTAAATTTGAGGTTTTCTTAATAGTGAAAAAAGGGTCAGTTTGCTTATGTGATCTTATGCTGATTTAACTATGAACAGGATTAGATTTTTCTGAAAGTGACCCCAGAGTAAGAAGTAGAGATAACTCTAAGTCTTAGCTGACTGGGAAGTTGTTGTGTTCATTCATGCTTGCTGAAACATTGGTTTGTCATTCTGCTGATTTGGGCAACAGGAAAAAATACTTTAAAATAACTGGACTACAACATCCAGTTCACTTTTAAGTGCTAATATGATACAGGTAACCTGAAACTCTAGTGAGGCTTATCTACTTTCTTTTCCCTTTGGTGCAATTCCTTGTTTCCTATTAGTAGCTGGTTTAGAAAGTGGGTCTACTGAAAGAAATAGAGCTCTTCGGCATTTTGTCTTTGCCAAAACCTGATAATAACTAGAAATCTCTGTGGAAAAGACAATACTCATGAGAAATCTAAAAACATTTGACTTGACATATTTCTTAAGAGGAGTCTTTGAACCACTAAAATTAAGTCAGTGATATGGGAGAATGGCATTGCAGTGTTAATGGGCACTTTTTACAGATGTTTGTGCTTTTTCAGAGCTACTTCAAATGAGAAAAATTTTACTTCACAAACATTTACCCATTAAAGTAATACTTGAACTTAAAATTCTGAGTTTTTTTGATGATCATTTAATTACTATAGTTAGCAATACAAACAACCAACAGTTAGAAATAGAATTTTAGTTTCACCACAACTATTAACTCACTTTACATATGCTATACCTCTTAAATTATATTATGAAAATTAATTTGGTTATTTTTAAACATTGATTTACTCTTTCTAGTTATAGGAATATTCATAAACTATAAGAATATTTGCTTTTGATATTTTTATCTGAGTACTTTATTAAGTAACTTTCATTTTGTTGGCATTATTTTACATTCTATTTCTTCATCTTTCATAAGTAGAAGGAAAAATGTAGATAAGCATAATCACAAAACTGAATTCTGCCATATCAAAACTAGTGTTATTAATTAGTTTTACTCAAACATGATTTTAAGAAAAATAATGTTGCCTGAAGGCAATCAGTGTCATAGGAATAGTTCTATAAAGGGGACATTTCATACATGCTGATGAAATCACAGGTTTATTTGAAAAATTTTTGTTTTGAGGATATTTACAGATTCTTAGATGGAAGGACTGTGGTGATTTGGGGTATGGATGTATGCAAAGGATCTTGGTTTAGGTCCCAATGCTAAAAATACACAGAATAATCAACTATACTAGTAGATAAAATAGTTCTTACACTTAAGACTTGTCTACAGACAACAGAACTCAGGTAAATGCAAATGGGGTCACTGGCATGTAGAAAATTCATCTAAATTTCTCATTTTTTGGTATCATAAAATGTGAAGCTGGAAAGGATAATAGAAATGATTTTCTTCAATTTCTTCATTGTATTGATTTACAGATGATACCCAAAGTGTCTAAATGACTTTCTTAATATTATGCAGAACCACAATATGAACCCATTTCTTTGGATTCTCAAGCTAATGCTCTTTTCATATGATGCTGGTTCCAATTTCTCAGGTCCTTTTTCTCTGTTCTTCTTTAAACAACAATTCTGTGCTCCTGGATCCCTTTCCAGATACGACTGTGAATTACAATTCATATATAACATACCATCCCTCTCCATCAAATGACTAATATCCAGCATGTAGCTCAAGGCAGCCTAACCAAGCCTCTAGTATCCTTGACCAATCTTTAAGATTCAGGTAGAATTCAGGTTTGATTTAGGGACTGGATGTTTTGGAATATCTGACCTTTTCAATAGAAAATGGATCTCTGATATGTTTTTTTTTGCAAGGCAAATGGGGTTAAGTGACTTGCCCAAGGCCACACAGCTAGGTAATTATTAAATGTCTCAGACTGGATTTGAACTCAGGTACTCCTGACTCCAGGGCTGGTGCTTTATCCACTGTGCCACCTAGCTGCCTCTATGATATGATTGATATAGGAAACTGACAGATGAGGAAACTCCCTCTACCAATGCAAGACAACTAGGATTATACCATGTACTTAGAACACTAAAAGTTTAAATGACTTGCCTAGGGTCATACAATCATTAGGTGTCAAAAGTGAGACATGACCTTGGTTCTTCCTGCATTCTAGGACAACCCTCTATACCATTATATTAAAATTCCCTGGAGATTCAGAGAGGAAAAGATCCACTGGGTTGGGTAAAACTCCATAAAAGGCATGGATGTGGAGAAGAATGAAAGCAGGTCCTTTATAGTCAGCTTCTGGAGGAACTGTCTTAATGAAACAGCTGGGACATTCTTAAACACTGATAGAAGAAGCAGTATATTGGTAGGTTTAAGAGGGCCAGTACTAGAGTTCTAGTATTGACTCTAAAGTCAAAAGACCTCAGGATGAATCTTGATTCAGACATTTGCCATCTCTTTGGTGCTAAACCTTTCTGTACCTAATCCAAAAAGGGGAAGAGTTGGACATGGTGACCTCTGAGGTCTCTTCCAATTCTTAATCTATGGTCCTAAGACTTTTCTCATCCCATTTATTCCATAAAACCTCTTGCACAATGACACACATAAGGCATATGTACTTGTAGAAGTGTTACTTAACATTTATAGTAAAACCTGTAGTTCAAAAATTGTGGGAGGTGGAGTTATAATAGTAGAGAAAAGACTGCCCTGAGTTCTCTCCTAAAGCCCTCCAAATACTTTAAAATAATGTCATAAAATTCTTTCTGGAGCAGCAGAACCTACAAAACGATGGGATAAAATAATTTTCCAAAGGTGGCGCAGTGGATACAGCACCATTCCTGGAGTCAGGAGAACATAAGTTCAAATTTGACTTCAGACACTTAATAATTACCTAGCTGTGTGACCTTGGGCAAGGCACTTAACACTATTGCCTTGCCAAAAAAACCTCAACAACAAAAAATCTTTAAAAAAAGGTCAATAGGAAAAGTCTGTTACTCCTGGGTGAGAGTGAAACATATTTCCTTAAGTCATGCTAGCACAGACCCAACCTCAGCATACCAAGAGGCCTTGGAGCCAACATGTATCTCAGATTATACCATCTTGGAAGAACTGAAAACATACAGCACCCTAGATGTATTTCTGAAAACAACTGCACAAAAAACCCTGAAACTTGGGACAGTGTACTCTCCACCCTGAAAATAGAGTCCTATTTTAACAAAGAGTTAAAATCAAGTAAGAGGCTGAGAAAATGAGAATATAGCAGAAAAATTCTGACCATATGCTACTGTGGTGACAAGAAAGATAAACACACACTCAGAAGAAGATATCAAAGTAAAAACTCCTACACTCAAAGCCTCTAAGAAAAATATGAATTTATCTAAGGCAATGGAAAAGCTCAGAAAGGATTTTGAAAATCAAGTAAGACACAGAGAAAAAATTGGGAAGAGAAATGAGTCTGTCGCAAGAAAATCGTGAAAAATAAGTTGAGTTTAGTAAAGGAGACATAAAAAATACTAAAGAAATACTTAAAAAAAACAGAGCAGGTCAAATGGTTAGAGGTTCAAAAAAACAATGAGCAGAAGAATGCCTAAAAAAAGCAAAACTGACCTAATGGAAATTGAGACTCAAAAAAAAAATCACTGAAGAAAATAATTTATTAAAAATGATAATTGAGCAAACAAAATCTAATGATTTTATGAGAAATCAGAAAACAGTAAAGCAAAAGCAAAGGATTGAAAGGATAGAAGACATTGTGAAATTCTCATTGGGAAAAAAATTGACCTGGAAAAGAGATACAGAAAAAAAATAATTTAAAAATAACTGGATACGGACTTCTTGGGCAGAGCCAATATGGTGGTGTGAAGCTAACATACTTTTGGAATTTTTTCCTACCATAGATAAATGAAGCCTCTATCCTGACATTCAAGTTACAGATACCACTATGAAAAAGAGAAGATTCAAAGAAGTTTTCAGCAGTAGACAATGTGGAGGATCTATCTCTTTGGGTGGAAAAGGAGAAGTGAATTCCAGGAAGAGAGAGAGTGAGAAAAGCCAACAGGAGGCTTTTAACCACAGTGCAATCCATGTCCCATGAGCTTGACAGCAGAAGAGGTTCCAGCAGCTAGATATCAAGCCAACTAGGACGATCTCAACCCCAAAGTCTGAACCCTGGGAACACCATGGTAAAAGACAGGACTTGGTAAGGAACAAACCACTGTTAAGTCAGAACCTGGACATAAAGGGGCAAACAAACCTCTGTAAAGGCAAGACCTGGATTTCATAGGCAACATTTTGGCCAATGACTAGTCGGGGATCAGACCCCAGCCCCAGCAGCAAAAAAACAAAAAAACAAAACAAAAGAAAACTTGAATCTATGTTCTGTGCTTGGAGCAGTGTTAAAATAAAGAAGATGAGCAGAGAAGTTAAAAGAGTGCTCACTGTAGAAAACTATATTATAGACAAAGATGATAGCAATGCCATGTCTGAAGAAGAAATCGCTGAAAAATTACTCACAGGTCAAGTATCAAAACAATCTTTAATTTGGACTCAAATACAAAAGCTCATTGGAGAGATTTAAGAATTTAAAAACCAAAGAAGGGAGGAAGAAGAAAAATAGAAAAATAGAAATGGGTCATGCCAGAAATATGAAAAATTGACCAGGGAATTCAATACCTTTAAAAAGGAAACACAAAAATAATTGAAGAAAATAAAACCTGAAAAATTAGTATTGAACAAAATAGAAACCAACGAATCTACAAGACTACAAGATTCTATCAAACAAAATAAAAAGGCTGAAAAAAATTGAAGGAAATATAAAGTACCTTTTAGGGAAAACAAATGACCTGGAAAGAAAATCCAGGAGAGATAATCTATGAATTATTGAACTACCAGAGAGCCTAGATCTAAAAAACAAAACCTGGAAAAAAATCATGCAGGAAACTATAAGGAAAAGCTGTCCAAATCTACTAGAACAAGAAAACATTATAATCATTGAAAAAATCCACAGAACCCTTCCAGAAAGTTAATCCAGGATAAAAAGTCCAAGGGCTATTATAGCCAAATTCCAGAATTCTCAAATAAAGGAGAGTATATTACAAGCAGCAAAAAGAGCTACTATGAATATTTTGGAACATGTGAGACTTTTCCTATTTTTTATGATTCTTTCTGGATAGGCCAAGAAGGGGAATTGCTGGGCCAAAGGGAATGAACAGTTTTATTGCTCTTTGGGTTTAGTTCCATATTGCTCTACAGAATGGTTGGATCATTTCACAACTCCATCAGGAATATATTAATGTCCCAGTCTTTCCACAACCTCTGCAACATTGATCATTTCCCCTTTTGCTCATCTTAGCCAATCTGAGGTGATAGCTGTTTGAATTTGCATTTCTCTATTCAATAATGATTTGGAGCATTTTATCATATGATTGTATATAGCTTTAATGTCTTCATTTGAAAGCCATCTATTCATATCCCTTGACCATTTATCAACTGGGGAATGACTTGTAACTTTATGACTTTGATGCAATTCTCTATATATTTTTGAAATGAGACCTTTATGAGATCTTCCAGAGGTGAAGATTGTTTCCCAGATTTTTGCTTTCCATTAGATTTTAGCAGCTTCAACCTTTTTTTTAATTTAACAAAGTAAAAATCATTTATTTTGCAGTTTATAATTACCCTATTTCTTGTTTGGTCATAAATTTGCCCCTTTTTCAAAGATCTTGATAGAGATTGATTTCTTAGTCTATTAATTTGATAGATTTGATAGATTTCTTAGTCTATTAATTTATCTGTGGTATCACGATTTATGTCTAAATCCTGTGCCCATTTTTATCTGATTTTGTTATAGGGTGTGAGATGTGGATGTATGCCTAGATTCTGTCATACTATTTTCCAGTTTTCCAAATAATTTTTGTCAAATAGTGAGTTTGTATACCAGAAACTAATGTCTTTGGCTCTGTCAAAAAAGGGTAGATTACTATGGTCATATTCTACTGTTTCTTTTGAACCTATCCTAATCCACTGATTCATTACTTTATTTCTTAACCAGTACTAGAGAGTTTTTGATGACTGCTGCTTAATAGTACAGTTTTAGATCTGGTAGAACTAGGTCACAATCATTTACATTACATTTTTTCCTTTAGCTCCCTTGCTATTCTTAATCTTTTATAGCTCCAGATATATTTTGTTACCACTTTTTCTAACTCATTAAAATAGTTATTTGGTATTTTGATTGGTATGGCACTGAATAAGTAATTTAATTTGGGTAGAATTGTCATTTATTATATTAGATCGACCTAACCATGAACATTTGATATTTTCCCAATCATTTAGATCTGACATTATTTGGGTGAGAAGTGCTTTATAACTGTGCTCATACAGTTTTCTGGGTTTATTTTGGGAGACAGATTTCCAAGTATTTAATGTTGTCTACACTTAATTTAAATAGAATTTATCTATCTCTTGCTTTTGGGCTTTATTGTTCATATATGGAGATGCTGATTATTTAGGTGGGCTAATTTATATCCTGCTACTTTGCTGAATTTGTTGATTGTTTCAAGGAGGTTTTTACATGATTTTTGATGGGTTCTTTAAGTATATTATCATATCAAATACAAAGAGTGAAAACTTTGCTTCCTTATTGTCAATTCTGATTCTTTCAATTTCTTTTTCTTCTTTTATTGCCAAAGCTAGCATTTCTAATACTTATATTGAATAATAATAATGTAATGGGCATCCTTGTTTAACTCTTGATTTTTTTGGAAATGGTTTTTGAGATCTCTATTACATGTAATATTTGTTGTAATATTTATTATTTTTAAGGAAAACTCCATTTGTTCCTAAACTTTGTAATGTTTTTAAAGAGAATGGGTGTTGTATTTTATAAAAGGTTTTTCAGAATCTATCGAGATAATCATGTGGTTTCTGTTGGTTTTGCTATTGATATATTTAATTATGTTGAGTGTTTTTTCCTAATATTGAACTATCCCTACTAAACTGGTATAAATCCTGCCTGATCATGGTTTATTATATTCATAAGAACTTGCTTAGTCTCATTGCTAAAATTTTATTTAAGATTGTTGTATCAATATTCATTAGGAAGTTTGGTCTATAATTTTCTTTGTCTATTTTGGTTCTTCCTGGTTTAAGTATCAGTACCAAGTTGATGTCATAAAAGAAATTTGGCAGAACTACTTCTCTGATTTTTTTTAATTAGTTTATGTAGGATAGGAATTAATTCCTTAATTTTTTTGTAGAATTAACTTGCAAATACATATGGACATAGAGACTTTTTCTTAGGTAGGTTATTGCTGTTTTCTTCAGTTACTTTTTCTCAAATGGAGTTTATTTAAGTATTTGCTTTCTTCTTATGTTAATTTGGGGAGTTAGCATTTTTATAAATATTCATCAATTTCACTCAGGTTATCCAATTTATTGGCAGCATACTACCTCTTCATTATTTCTTTAATCTCCTCCCCATTAGTAGTTAGTTCACTCTTGTAGTTTTTGATATTGGTTATTTAGTTATATTAACCAAAAGATAATCTATTTTATTGACTTCTTCATAAAATCAACTCTTAGGTTTATTTATTAGATCAATTCATGGTGCCTTCATCAGAGAAAGTACTAAGCTTTGGCAGGACAGCAGAATTAAAGTGGGTCAATGTTTAGAGTTTAACACCCCTGCTTTTCATCAGGACTTTTTTGTCTCAAACATAGTGAAGTCATCTTGGGGCTCTTCAGTGTAGAGACAAGACCCAACTATACCCATGTCCTCTAAGTCCAATCGCTTCAATTATATTGGACCCTTTAATTATTCTAAGAGAAGCAAAATTCTCAAGAGTTAGAAGTGCTTTATCTTTCCTTCTTAGTTTGTATACAATTGTTGGCCTTGACTAACATTTGTTTAGTTTAGTTTTTCCTTCCTCTTTTCATTTACCTTTATCCGCATAACTTGAGTCATGTATTTGGTGATTGAATTCTCTTTCCAGTTCTGGTCTTTGTATGAGAAAATTCTGGAAGTCCTCTATTTTCAAATTCTTTTTAAAACTCTTCTATGAGTTTTTTATTTATGTTCAATGCATAGATTCTTTTGAGATTTCTCCTATGGGTGACTTTTCACTGATTTCTTTTTCTGATATGGCATTGTTATTATATTTGTCTACAAAGTAGTTTTCATTAGTGATTAGCTTTTTTTGTTCATCTTTGTTGTTTTAACTCTTCTCCTGAAGTAGAGGGACTAAAGATCCAAGCTTTTTATGCTGGGGGTTGGGGCTTGTTGTTGACCAAGATGTTGCCTATGTAGTCCAGTCCTTGCCTTTCCACAGTTTTATTTCCTCCTTTATGTCCAGATTCTGACTTAGGAGTGGTTTGTTCCCAACCCAGTCCTGTCTTTTGTCCCAGTGTTCCCAGGATTCCTATTTTGTTTGGGATTGGGACACTCTCTGCTGGCTTGCTATCTAGCTGCTGGGATCTCTGCTGTTGTCAATCTGTTGGGACCTTGACTACACTGTGACTAAAAACCTTCCACTGTCTTTTCTTCTTTCTTGCTTTTTTACCTCCTGGGCTTTACTTCCCCTTTCCTTCAAAAAAGACAGGCCTTCATTTAACATCCTCCATGCTGTTTACCACTGAAATCTTCTTTAGAATTCTTTTTCTTGGTGGGATCTATAGCTTGATTGTCAGAGTGCAGAGGCTTCATTTATCCCTGACAGGGAAAAGCTCTGAGGACATGTTAGCTTCATGATGCCATCTTGGCTACATAATTCCTATTGTTCTTGGAGGCTTTGGATGTGGAAGTTTTGACTTTATAATCTTCTGAGTTTGTATTTTGATCCTCCATGGGACCAAAGTAATTATCTATGGTCAGATTCTTTTTCTTCTATTTTTTGTTCATTCCCTCAGCTATGGCCTGATTTTAACTTTTTGCTAAGGTAGTCCTCTAATTCTAGGGTGGAGAACAAACTTTCCCAAATTTTAAAGGGTTTTTGGATACCTCCCCAGGATCTTTATTCCTTCAAGCTCTTATGAGAGGCTCTGATTGCTCTAGTGTGTTAATGATTTCCCCCCACTTCCTTCTGCCCTGGAGCTGTAAGGTGGATCCCAGCCACATGGTAGTATGGGACCCCCCAGACTGCAACCTGTATCTGAGTCTTTGTCAAAGACACAGTTTTGCCCCAGAGATAGTGGAGAGACCTCTGAAACCTCCCCTAACCACCTCATCATCTGTGGTATGGCTGAGCGATTTGGAAGCAGTTGTTGCATGACTCTGAAGGTTTCCAGGGTGGGGCTGTCCTGAGTCCTGCACTGGTCTGGCCTCTGTGATCACTCTGGTTTTACAGAATTTTCCCACTGACCTTCCATGTTATCCTCAGCAATTCTTGATAGGGACTGAGAGGAATTTAAACTAGCCTGCTGCCATGGACCCAAGTTCCCTTATGAGCTCCGGCATCCTTCAGTCTATTTCTGGAGTGCTGGAGCATATCCACTCCAGCACTGCAGCCCTTTACAACCCTAGTGGAATGGACACTTCCAATGGATTTTCCAAGTTATCTTGAGTCAGGCTTTCTGTGTGTTCTGCCACTCTAGAATTTGGTTAGAGTCATAATTACAAGGCATTTGGAATGACCTAAGGGAGAGGTCCTGGGAATTCCTGCTTCCTCTCCCTGACCTTGACTCTGCCCCCCTGCATTCACTTTACGTCAAAAATTTGGAATAGAGACAAATATACTTACCTCTGAAAAATTTTGAAAATTAAAATAATCTAAGGTTTTCTAATAGTTAATGAATAATTTTGTGGAGTCCTTGTACATTCCTATGACTTTCAGATTGTGACTCTTTTAGTTGCATATAACTCTTTCAGTTAAATGACTTCTTCTCTTTTCCTAGTTCACCCTTTCTTTTCTTTTATTCAATTACAGGTAAAGATAATTTTCAACATTCAATTTAAAAAAATAAGTTCCACATTTTTCTACAACTCTTACTCCTCTGCTTGATATTAATCTGATACATACATATATATATATATATATATATATATATATATATATATATATATATATATATATATATATATACAATACTTGTAACAATCATGTCATAGCTTCACAATTGTCATGTAGTGAAGGAGGAATCTGAACAGAAGGAAAAAATCATGAGAAAAATAAAGAAAAATTTTTAAAAAGGGAAAATAATATGGTTTGTTCTTCATTCAGACTCCAAATTTCTTTCTCTGGATGGTGTTTTCTATCACAATTTTTTTAGAATTAACTTTTGCAAGTGCAAGCAGATTGCACAGCTGAGAAGAGCCTGGTCTATCACACTTGATCATCACATTATATTGCTTTTAATGTGAACAACGTTCTCCTATTTCTTCTCCCTTCACTCAGCATCAGTTCATGAAAGTCTTTCCAGGTTTTTCTGAAATCCACCTGCTTAGGCTTTCTTATTGAATAATACTATTTCATCACATTCTTACATCACAATTTGTCCTGCCATCCTCCAGTTGATGGGCATCCTCTTAATGTCCATAACTTTGCCACTACATAAGAACTAGCATAAATATTTTTGTAAATGTAGGTTTTTTCTTCATTTTTTATGATTTCTTTGGGATACAAACCTAATAGTGGTATTGCTGGATCAAAGCATTATAGCCCTTTTATGTAGTTCCAAATTGCTCTCCAGAATGATTGGACCAGTTCACAGCTTAACCAGTAATGCATTAGTGTACTCACCTTTCCTCCAAAATTGATCATTTTCCTTCCAATCTGACAGATGTGAAGTGTTACCTCAGAGTTGCTTCAAATTGCATTTCTTTGATCAATAATGATTCAGAGCAATTTTAAGTGATGATAGATTTAATTTCTTCACCTGAAAACGGCTTGTTCATATTTGACCATTTATTAATTGATTAATTACTTATAATTTTATAAATTTAATAGAGTTCTCTATATATTTTTAGAAATGCATTATCAGAAACTCTAGCTGTAAAAATTGTTTCCTAGCATTCTGTATTCATTCTAATATAGATTGCACTGTTTTTATTTTTGGAAAACCTTTTTTGTTTGTTCATAAAATTCTTCCCTCACACTAGATCTGTCAGTTAAACTATTCCTTGTTCTCCTAATTGATGTAGAAATGCAGCTAGATTGTACAGTGAATAGAGCACTGACTTTGGGATGAGGAGGAAGGATTTCAAATCCAGTCTCAGATACTTGACCCTTACTACCTGTGTGATCCTGGGCAAATCACTTAACCTTGATTGTCTCACATTCAGGAACATTTCCTGTAGTCCTGAGTCATATCTGGTCACTGGATTGAGATAGCTATGGAGGAAAAAAAATAAGCTGGTGTGAGCACAGCATGCCCTCACTCAAATCCAATTCATGTGCTTGTCATGTCATCCCCTCTTTGATGTCATGGTTTTCTTCAATAACTAAGAACAAACAATACGATTGGCTTAGAGTATCAGCCTTTATGTCATATGGTATACCCTTTTCAACTTATCTTGGTATAAGGTATGAGTTTGGGATTATAGTTAATTTTTACCATATTCTTTTCCAGTTTTCCCTGAAAACTTTTCTCAAATAGAGTTCTTATCCCAATAGCTAGAGTCTTTGGGTTTATCAAACAGTAGATTTCTATAATAAATTACTACTGTTTTTTATATCTAATCTTAATCTATTTAACAAATTTTTATTTTATTTCTCCAATTACATGCAAAGGTAGTTTTCAACTTTCATTAATTTGCAATTTCTGAATTTTACATTTTTTTCAACTACACACCTTCCCTGCCCTCTCCCCAAGGTGGTGAACAATCTGGTAAAAATTATACTTCTATGACCATGTTAAACATATTTCTCTTTCTTAACATTGAGCTGATTTTATTTTATTTATTTTTTATTTTTCAAAACATTTTATTTATTTATTTTTTAAGTTTTTTCTTTTATTAAAGATTTTATTTGAGTTTTACAATTTTTCCCCAATCTTACTTCCCTCCCCCCACTCCCCCACCCTCATGGAAAGCAATCTGTCAGTCTTTACTTTGTTTCCTTGTTGTACATTGATCCAAACTGAGTGTGATGAAAGAGAAATCATATCCTTAAGAAACAAAAAGTACAAGAGATAACAAGATCAGACAATAAGATATCTGTTTTTCCACCTAAATTAAAGGGCATAGTCCTTGAAATTTGTTCACACTCCATGGCTCTTTATCTGGATACAAATGGTATTCTCCATTGCAGACAGCCCCAAATTATCCCTGATTGTTGCATTGATGGAATGAGCAAGTCCATCAAGGTTGAACATCACCCCCATGTTGCTGTTAGGGTGTACAGTGTTTTTCTGGTTCTGCTCATCTCACTCAGCATCAGTTCATGCAAATCCCTCCAGGCTTCCCTGAAATCCCATCCCTCCTGGTTTCTAATAGAATAGTGCTCCATGACCTACATATACCACAGTTTGCTAAGCCATTCCCCAAATGAAGGACATTTACTTGATTTCCAATTCTTTGCTACCACAAACAGGGTTGCTATGAATATTTTTGTACAAGTGTTGTTTTTACACTTTTTCATAATCTCCTCAGGTTATAGACCCATTAGTGGTATTGCTGGATCAAAGGGTATGCTCATTTTTGTTGCCCTTTTGGGGTACTTCCAAATTTCTCTCCAGAAAGTTTGTCTAAGTTCACAGCTCCACCAACAGTGTAATAGTGTCCCAGATTTCCCAGAACCCTTTCAATAATGATCATTATCTTTTCTGGTCATATTGGCCAGTCTGAGAGGTGTGAGGTGGTACCTCAGAGAAGCTTTAATTTGCATTTCTCTAATAATTAATGATGTAGAGCAATTTTTCATATGACTATGGATTACTTTGATCTCCTCATCTGCAAATTGCCTTTGCATTTTCTTTGATCATTTGTCAATTGGGGAATGGCTTTTTGTTTTAAAAAATATGACCTAGTTCTCTGTATATTTTAGAAATGAGTCCTTTGTCAAAATCATTAGTTATAAAAATCGTTTCCCCATTTACTACATTTCTTTTGATCTTGGTTACAGTGGTTTTATCTGTTCAAAAGCTTTTTAATTTAATGTAATCAATATCATTTAGTTTGCTTTGGGTGACGTTCTCCATCTCTTCCTTAGTCATAAACTGCTCCCCTTTCCATAGATCTGAGAGGTAAAACTAGTCTTTGATTTTTTAATTTCCTTATAGTATTGTTTTTTATGTCTAAATCCTGTGACCATTTGGATCTTATCTTGGTAAAGGGTGTAAGGTATTGGTCTAATCCAAGTTTCTTCCATACTAACTTCGAAGTTTCCCAGCAGTTTTTTATCAAAGAAAGAGTTTTTATCCCAATAGCTGGACCCTTTGTGTTTATCAAACAGAAGATTACTATAACCACTTCCTGCTATTGCACCTAGTCTATTCCATTATCCACCACTCTATTTCTTACCCAATACCAAACAGTTTTAATGACTGATGCTTTATAATATAATTTTAGATCAGATAACACTAAGGCCCCTTGTTTTACACTTTTTTTTCATTAAAATCCTGGAAATTCTTGACTTTTTATTTCTCCATATAAATTTACTTACAACATTCTCTAACTCATTAAACTAATTTTTTGGAATTTTGATTGGTAGGGCATTAAACAGATAGTTTAGTTTTGGTAGAATTGTCATTTTTATTTTATTAGCTCTACCTTTCCATGAGCAGTTGATATTTGCCCAGTTATTGAAATCTGATTTAATTTGTGTGAGAAGTGCTTTATAAGATTTTCAAAAAGTTTCTGAGTGTGTCTTGGCAAATAGACTCTCAGGTATTTTATATTGTCTGAGGTTACTTTGAATGGGATTTCTCTTTCTAGCTCTTCCTGCTGTATCTTGCTAGACATATATAGAAAAGTTCAGGATTTATGAGGGTTTATTTTATAACCTGTAACTCTGATAAAATTGCTAATTGTTTCCAGTAATTTTTGGATGATTTCTTGGGATTCTCTAGGTATACCATCATGTCACCTGCAAAGAGTGAGAGTTTTGTCTCTTCCTTCCCAATTCTAATTCCTTCAATTTCTTTTTCTTCTCTAATTGCTGAAGCTAACATTTATTTATTTATCTATCAATTTATTTATTTATTTATTCATCTACTTACCTATTTATTTATCTATTTATTCATTCATTCATTTACTTGTTTGTCTATTTATTTATTTATTTTTTATTGACGCTAACACGTCTAATAAGATATTGAATAGTACTGGTAATAATGGGCACACTTGTGTCACCCCTGATCTTATTAGGATTGCCTCTAGCCTCTTCCCATTGAATATAATGCTTGTTGATGGTTTCAGACAGATACTGCTAATTATTCTAAGGATCAGTCTAAGGAACACTCTCTACTGTTTTCAAAAGGAATGGGTGCTGTATTTTGTCAAAAGCTTTTTCAGCATCTATTGATATGATAATATAAAATCTGATAGGTTTGTTGTTTATATAATTGATTATACTAACAGTTTTCCTAATATTAAACCAACCCTGAATTCCTGGGATGAATCCTACTTGATCATAATGTATTACCCCAGTGATAACTTGTTGAAATAATTTTGCTAAGATTTTATTTAAGATTTTTGCATCCATATTCATTAGGGATATAGTTCTATAATTTTCATTCTCTGTTTTAACTCTTCCTGGTTTAGGTATCACCACCATATTTGTTTCATAGAAATAGTTAGGTAGAGTTCCGTCTTCCCTTATTTTTCCAAAGAGTTTATATAGATTGGAACCAATTGTTCCTTAAATGCTTGCTAGAATTCTCTTGTGAATCCATCAGGCCCTGGAGATTTTTTCATAGGGAGTTCAATAATGGCTTGTTGAATTTCTTTTTCTGAGATAGGGTTGTTTAGTTATATAATCTCCTTTCATTTAACCTGGGCAACTTATATTTTTGTAAATATTCATCCACTTCACTTAGATTATCAAATTTATTGTTATAGAGTTGGGCAAAATAATTTTGAATTATCACTTCAATTTCCTCCTCATTGGTGGTGAGTTCACCTTTTTCATTTATGATACTAGAAATTTGGTTTTCTTCTTTCATTTTTTTAAACAAATTGACTAGAATTTTATCAATTTTATTGCTTTTTTCATAAAACCAACTTTTGGTTTTATTTATTATTTCAATAGTTTTATTGCTTTTGGTTTTATCAATTTTTCCTTTAATTTTTTAGAATTTCTGAATTGGTATTTAATTGGGGATTTTAAATTTGTTCTTTCTCTAATTTTTTTAGTTGCATGTTTAGTTCATTGATTTCCTCTTTCTCTAATTTATTCACGTAAGCATTAATATATCTCCTGAGAGCTGCTTTGAGTGAATCCCATAGGTTTTGGTATGTTGTTTCATTATTATCATTATCTAGGATAAAATGATTAATTCTTCCTATAATTTGTTTTGTGGTCCACTCGTTCTTTAAAATGAGGTTATTCAGTTTCCAATTGGTTCTGGGTCTAAATGTCCTTTGCTCAATATTGCATATGACTTTTTTGCATTGTGATCTGAGAAAGATGTATTCACTATTTCTGCCTTTCTGCAGTGGATCACTAGGTTTTTATGTCCTAGTACATGGTCAATTTTTGTATAAGTTCCATATACTGCAGAGAAAAAGGTATATTTCTTTCTATTCTCCTTGAATTTCCTCCATAAGTCTACCATATCTAGTTTTTCTTACAATCTATTTACCTCCTTGACTTCTTTCTTGTTTATTTTATGATTCGATTTATCCTGAGCTGAGAGTGGGAGGTTGAGGTCTCCCACTAGTAGAGTTTTGCTGTCTAAGTCTTCTGTAGTTCTTTCAGCTTCTCCTCTAAGAATTTGGAAGCTATCCCATTTGGTTCATATATATACAGTATTGAAATCACTTTATTTTCTATGGTACCTTTTAGGAGGATATAGGTTCCTTATGTCTTTTAACACTATCTATTTTTCAGCTGCCTTTTCTGATATATATATATATATATATATATATATATATATATATATATATATATATATATCTGTTTCAAATGAGTTTCTTGTAAGCAGCATATTGTAGGATTCCTGTATTTAATCCACTCTGCTATTCACTTATGGTTTTTTTTTTTAGATTTTTTTTTGCAAGGCAAATGGGGTTAAGTGGCTTGTCCAAGGCCACACAGCTAGGTAATTATTAAGTGTCTAAGACCGGATTTGAACCCAGGTACTCCTGACTCCAAGGCCAGTGCTTTATCCACTACGCCACCTAGCTGCCCCTATTCACTTATGTTTTAAGGGAGAGTTCATCCCCTTCACATTCAAAGTTATGATTACTAATTCTTTATTTTCCTCCATGATATATTCCCTCTGCTTGTATTTTTCCTCTTTCTCCCCCTTAACCATATTTTCCAGTATTTTGTTTCTGAATGTCACCCCCTTAGTGTGTTTGCCCTACTATATCCACCCCCTCCCCTTTCTTTCTAATTTCCCCTTTCCACCTCCCCTTTTCCCCTTTTAATTCTTGAATGCTTAGATGTTTTTTAAGTTAACTGAGTATATATGTATAAGTTAACTTTAAGCCAAGTCTTATTAGAAGAAGATTCAGGTGTTTTTCATCTCCTCCCTTCTTCCCCTGTATTACCATAAGTCTCTTGTACCTCCTAATGTAATGAGGTTTACCCCATTCATTCCCCTCCCTCCTCCCATCTCCTTCCTGTCCCCCTTTTTAAACTGGAGGTATTTTAAAATCATTCTATCTGAGTCATAGATAATTCTGAGTATCCATCACCTCTAGCTAAGGATATTCTATCTAATAGAGTTGTAATTCTTGAGAGTTGTTAGAATTTTTCTCCCAAGTAGTGTTATAGCCAGTTTCATCCCATTGGATAGCAGTCTCATGGATAAGTCATGAGTGTCCATCACTTCTGGCTCTCTGTTAAAGTTACAGTTCTCAAGAGTTATGAGGATCTTTTTCTGATGCTGGGAAATAGTCAGTGTCAACTTATTGGATAGCAGTTTTTTTTTCTTCCCCCCCTTTTTTATTACCTTTTCATGTGTCTCTTGAACCTCCTGTTTGATGTCCAAATTTTCTATTTAGCTCTGGTCTTTTCATCAGGAATTTTTGGAATTCTTCCATTTCATTAAATGTCCATCTTTTCCCCTGAAAAAGAAGGCTCAGCTTTTCAGGATAGTGGATTCTTAGTTGCATTCCAAGCTCTCTTGCTCTTTGGAATATCTCATTCCAGGCCCTTTGATCCCTTAATGTTGAGCAAGCCAGATTCTACATAATCCTTACTGTGGCTCCTTGGTACTTAAATTGTTTCTTTTTAGCTGCTTGCAGGATTTTCTCATTTATCTGATATTTCTAGTATTTGGTCACAACATTCCTTCATGTTTTCATTTTAGGGTCTCTTTCTGGAGTGGATTGATGTATTCTTTCCATAAATACTTTGCCCTCTGGTTCCATGATATCAGGGCAATTTTCCATCTCTAGATCCTGTAATATTACATCCAGGATTTTTTTCTCTTCAGTGTTTCAGGAAATCCAATAATTCTCAGGTTGCCCCTCCTCGACCTATTCTCAAGGTCAGTGGTTTTGCTGATGAGGCATTTTATATTTTCTTCTATTTTTTTTCTATTTTTTGATTTTGTTTAACAGGCTCTTGCTGTCTCATGAAGTCATTAGTTTCTGCAGACTCCATTCTTTCTTTTAGGGAGGAGTTTTCTTCATTAACCTTTTGTAATTCCTTTTCCAATGGGTCAGTTCTACTTTTGAAAGAGCTTTCCATTTGACCAATTGAGGTTTTGGAGAATTATTTTCTTTTTTGCATTTGCCCACTTGATGATCTGAGAGATTTATTCTCATTTTGTATTTGCCCAATTGCATTTTCTAATGATTTGTTTCTTGTTGCAAGGTATTAATTGTCTCTTCCAAATTTTCCAGTTGATTATTAAATTTCTTCCTTATTTTTTCAAGGAAGTCTTTCTGTGCCGGAGACCAGATCATGTTCTCCTCAGAGGTTCTAGCACTCTCTCTGATTTGGGGTCTTTTCCTTACAAGAATTTTTCTATGGATCCACCTTTCTGCTGATCTTTCTTCAATTTCCTAAGACCTTGATTTGGGGAGGGGCTGGTTCACAAGGCTTTGGTGTTGGGATCCCTGGAGGCTTTACTTACTGAGTTCAATTTCTCTGCCTGGCCAGTAGGAGGTGCTGGTTGCTTTCTCTGAAGTGTCTGTGACCTTGATTGAAGCCTACTCCCTTAGCCTGAAGGTAGCAATTGAAGCTATTGAATCCTTTTGCCTTCAATCAATGGTGGGCTTTACCCTGTGGTGAGGTCATCCCTCTCCCTATTGTTAGCTGGGCTGTTTCTTCTGCTCACACACCCGTGCTTGAGGCAGAAGTAGTTTGTAATTGTGTTTGTTCTGCAAAGAGGTTTCAGCAGCAATGGAGGTGTGGAATCAGAGTTCCTCAGACCATAGTAGTCCAGGGATGTCCTCAGCTCTGCTGCACTGGAACTCTCCCCCCACCCCTGTCTGCAAGCTCCATAGGGTCAGTGCCAACACCAGTGCCTCTGCTCCCTAGTTGACTCAAGCCCTTGCAGTCTAGCCCCACTGCTGATCAAGCAGGTCCTTCTTTCGGGCCCTCAGGCATCTCCCACTCCAATTCAGCTGCTAATCTGGCTGATGGGGACTGATCCACCCTCTGTGGGCCTGAACTCACCCACCCAGACTCACCCACAGCTGCAGAAGACAAATTCTGAGGTTGATGTTCTTTCTCCTGGCTTTTCTTTTTGGGTTTTGTGTGTCAGATTTCTGTTAAGAGGTTTATTTCATATGATAGAAGGGGAAAGATCAGAAGACTTTAGAACTGTTTCTGTCTTCTTTCAATCATCTTGGCCAGAAATTTTAAACATATTTCTATATTAGTCAGGTTATGAAAGAAGTATTAGAACCAACGTGGGGGGGGAACCATAAGAAGGAAAGAAAAAACTTAAAAGAGTTTTTAAAAAGTGAACAAAGTTTGTCTTGCTTTTCATTCTGGCTCCATAATTATTTTCCTCTGGTTGTGCATGATATTTTCCATAATAGATATCTGAGGTTTGTCCTTGAACTGCTGAGAAGAGCTGCATTAATCATAGTTTATCATTTCACAATGTTATTGGTATTGCAAACATATTAATAATTTCTTCATTTTGCTTATTAACTCAGTATCATATTGTGAAAATTTTTCCAGATTTATCTAAAGGCCAATCGTGATTTTTACAAAATAATAGTACTTCATAACATTCATAAACCATAACTTCAACCATTTCACAACTGATTGCAATCCCTTCAGTTTCAAATTTTTTGCCCCTACAAAAACATCTACTACTATAAATATTTTTGAACATATGAGATGTTTGTTATATTTTATGATCTGTTTGGGATATAGTTCTAGTAGAAGTATTGCTGGATAAAAGGATATAAGCATTTTTACTTCTCTTTGACCTTAGTTCTAAATTGCTCTTCAAAACCTTTGAATCAGTTCAAACTTCATCAACAGTGTATTAGTGTCCCAATTTTCCACACATCTTCTCTAAAATTGATCATTTACCTCTTACATCATCTTAGTGAATTTGATATATGTGAGATGGTATCTCAGAGATGTTTTAATATGCAGTTTTCTGATCACCAATGATTAAGAACAATTTTTCATGTGACTATAAATAGATTTTATTTCTTCATTTGAAAACTGCCTGTTCATATTCTTTGACCACTTATCGATTGAAAACTGACTTGTAATCTTATAAATTTGATTTGGTTCTCCATATACTTTAGAAATGACTCCTTTATCAGAGACACTAGCTGTGAAAATTGTTTCCCAGATTTCTGCATTGCTTCTAATCTTGGCTACATTGGCTTTATTTGCACAAAACCTTTTTGTTTTAATATAATCAAAATTATCCATTTTGCAATTTATAATATTCTCTTTCTCTTGTTTAATCAAAACTTCTCTCCTCTCCACAGATCTGACAGAGTATTACTTTTTCTTTTAATTGATATCTATGGTATTAGCGTTTATGTCTAAATTTTGTAATCCTGTACCCAGACTTCTGGGTTAATATGGCAAAGAGAAACCAAGATTTCTGTTAATTGCTCCTGGATTTCCCACAGAACCAACATCAATCAAGTCTTTTACCAGATTTTGGAGTAACAGAAAAAAGATCAGGGTAAAACATCTACCAGAAGATCTGTCAAAAATACAAGGGAGCATGGAGAGCCCAGGTTAGAGAACAGAAAACCAGGCCAGGGGCAGCAGGGTGGGACAGGGGAAGTAACCAGATATCATCGACTATGGGAGAAGAGGCTTTGGAGTTTGGACTTGGTTGCCCATTGGGCAACTCCAACACACTGAGAAAGTTCCAGCATGGGCACCCAGGACCCACATTCAGCTTGAGTGATTGATCAGAACTGAGTCTTATGGCAGGCTCTGGCTTTCCTAGACCAGAGGAGATCCTGGCATCCTAGAATAAACAGCCTGGAGATGAACCAAAATGTTCCCACATTTCCCAGCAACCTAGCATGGTTGAGTTCCTCAATGCTGATGGTAGAAAAAGAGAGCCCTAGAATTTCCAACCTGGTTAGCATAGCCTAGTGGCCGGCTTGTCTGAGAACCACAATTGTTGTCAAGAACATCCCAGGCATTTCCTCTGAAGGGAATGGGTAACTGAAATCCCCAGTACAGATAGCCTATGCAGAGCTGTTCAAAATGCAACCTGCAGATTGCCTGCAGGATGATTTTATGTGACCCTCCTGTGGGTTTACTAAATGCTTTAGTAAATAAAGCTAAGCTACCACAGAGCTTTCACTAAAATGGCAAATCAAAATGTATTGTTTATTGTTTCAATTAAAACTTTTAAAAGTAATGTTGGATAGCCCTGACCTAGAAAGAAAGACCTTCAGGTGTCCCTTACCAGTCAGTCCACTGAACAATCTCCTGGATTTATTAACATCAATAGCCCAGTGCATTTAGCAAGCCTCCAGGGCTCTCATCACCCAAGGTTTGCAAGCAATCCCCCCCCCCCCCCCAGGACAAGAATCTTGGGATAGATAACAAATCTCAAAATTAATAAGGATGACCAGAGGAAAACAGTATGCATTGCATATAGATAAGGCTAAGCATGACAAATCTCAGAAAAGAAGAGCAGAAGGTATGCTTCATGTGAAGCTGTGGAGGAGAAGATGAATTGGTCTACAATCCACAAAGACCTCTCAGAAGAGCTCAGAAAGGATTTTAAAAATCAAATTCAAAAATTGGGAAAAAGAAATACAAGAGAAAATTAACATCTTTCAACAAAATATAAGAATAGTAAAATCCTTTACAAATTCAATTGGGCAATTGGAGAAAAAGGTAATCGTTCTTTTTAAAATAGAGCTGATGAGGAAAATAATTCCTTGTGTAATGGAATAGGACTAATGGAAGATAATCATTTCATGAGAAATAAAGAATCTGTTAAAAAAATTAAAAAATTACAAAACTACAAGAAATGCAAAGTAATACATTGGTAAAACAACTGACCTAGAAAATACATCCAGAAGATATAATTTAAGAATAATTGAAATATTTGAAAGCCATGAGCAAAAACTGGATTTCATTCTTCGTGATATTGTGAAGGAAAACTGCCTTGACATCCTGAAACCAGAGGGGAAAAATAGTCATCTAAAGAATCAATCCATAACTTCCTGAAAGGGATCCTGAAATGAAAGCACCAAGGAATATTATAGTCAAATTTCAGAATTATAAGATCAAGGAGAAAATTCTGCAAGCAGCTACAAAAAAGCAATTCCAGGAAGCAATTTTTTCCCTAATGAGCTATGGTCTAAAATTAATTGGAAGCTAAATAACATAATTTTAAAGAATGATGGGATGAACCAGTAAATCATAGAAATAATTGATAATTCCATTTAAGACAATGGCAATAAGCAGATAATATATCAAAACTTGTGGAATAGAGCCAAAGTGGTTATTAGGATAAATATTATCTATTTAAATGCATACATAAATAAAATAGAGATCTAGGAAATCAACGAATTGGGCATGCAACTACAAAAAGGTAGAGAAGGAACAAATTAAAAATACCCCATTAGATATCAAATTAGAAATTCTAAAAGTTAAAGGAGAAATTAGTAATTTCCTGGCAGCCACAGTCATAATTTCACAGGACCTAACTGCAACAATATTAAAGGATCAAAGGGCCTAGAATATAATATTCTAGAAGTCAAGGGAGCTTAGATCACAACCAAGAATCAGCTACCCAGAAAATTCAGTATACTCTTTCAGGGAAAAAGGTAGATAATTAATGAACTAGGTGACTTTCAAACTTTACTGCTGAAAAGACCAGAGCTGAAAAGAAAATTCTATGTTCATTCAGGAGACTCAAGATAAATGAAAAGGTAAATGGGGAAAAGAAAAAGATTGCCATTCAAAAAGATTAAAATTATTACATCCCTAACTGGAAGGAAAATTCTTTGAATGCTGAGAATTGTAACTCCTTTAGAGGGAGAATTCCTAGGCTGATGGTATGAACATCAGTTTATTTTGATTGAATGTTATAAAAATTATTGATAAAAACTAGGAAAAAAGGAAGCAAAAATTAAAAAAAAATTAAAAAATGGGTATTTAATGAGACTGTGGGAAGGGATAGTGAGAATGGGGTAAATGATATCACATGGAGAGGCACAAAGGACCTATTGCAAAAGAGGGGGGAAAAGGAAGGGGATGGGAACTGCTTGAATCTTATTCTTGTTGAATTTTGTTCAAAGAGGGAATAACACCTATACTCAGGTTCAGAAATTTATCTTACCCTTCAATTATTAGGAGGAGAAAGGGGGGGGGGGAAGAGGAAAGAAGAAGGGGGAAAAGGGAAAAAGGAAAGAAAAGGGAGGATGAATAATAGAAGAGTGGATAGATAGATGGAGGTGGTATTCAGAAGCAAAATAATGGTGAGGAGGGATAGGGGAAAGAAAAGTTCAAAAAGAGGGGAGATACATGGAGGTTAATACAGAGTTACTAATTATAACTGAATGTGAATGGAATAAACTCTTCCATAAAATGAAAGTAGCTAGCAGAGTGGATTAAAAACTAGAAACCTATAATATGCTCCTTACAAGAAACACATTTGAAACAGAATATATTATGCTTAAGTTCACATGCAAAAAAAACAGGGGTAGCAGTTCTTATATCAGAGAAAGCAATTGCAAAAAATATAACTCATTAGGATATGGAAGAAAACTACGTCCTTCTAAAAGATACCATAGACAATGAAGTAATTTCAATATTAAACATGTATTCAACAAGTTATATAGAGGAAAAGTTAAATGAATTACAGGAAGATCTAAAAAAGCAAAAACTAAACTAGTAGGGGACCTCAATCTTCTTCTGTCAGAATTAGATAAATCTAACCATAAAATAAAAATGTAGGAGCTTAAGGGCACAAATAGAATATTAGAAAAGTTAGATATGATAGATCTTTGGAGAAATTTAAATGGGAATAGAAAGGAATATAACTTTTTTTCTGAAGTACATGACATCTAACATAAAATAAAGCCCAGTATTATGGCATCAAAATCTTATAATCAAATGCAGTAAGGAAGAAATTTTAAATGCATTCTATTCAGTTCATGATGAAATAAAAATTAACTCCAAAAAAGAGAACTGGAGAGAGAGACCTAAAATTAATTGGAACCTAATAACCTAGTTTTAAAGAATGAGTGGATGAACCAATAAATCATATAAATGATAATTTCATCCAAGACAATGGCAATATGCAGACAATATATCAAAACTTGTGGGATACAGTCAAAATAGTGATTAGGATAAATATTATCTATTTAAATGCATACACGAATAAAATAGAGAAATAGGAGATCAATGAAATAGGCATGAAAATACAAAAAAGGTAGAGAAAGAACAAATTAAAAATCTCCAATTAAATACCAAATTAGAAATTCTAAAAGTAAAAAAAGTAAAATTAGTAAAATCAAAAGAAAATTAATGAACCAATAAATAAAACTTAGAGTTAGTTTTATAAAAAAATAAACTTCAAATCTTTTGTTAATATGATTTTAAAAAAAAGAAAGAAGAAAACCAAATTACCAGTATCAAAACTGAAAAGGTTGAATTCACTATCAGGGAGGAGGAAATTAAAGAAATAATTCAGAGCTTTTTTGTCCAAATGTAGACAATAAATTTGTCAGTCTAAGTGAATTGGATGAATATTTAAAAAAATCTAAGCTACTGATGTTAAAAGAAGAGGAAAATGAATACTTAAATAATCCCATCTCATAGAAAGAAATTGAGCATGTCATCAATGAACTCCCAAAGGAGAAACTCTCCAGTACCATATGAATCACAAGTGAATTCTACCAAACATTCAAGGAACAATTGGTTCCAATTCTAAATAAACTGTTTTAAAACATTTATAGCAGCCCTGTTTGTGGTGGCAAAGAATTGGAAATCAAGTAAATGTCCTTCAATTGGGGAATGGCTTAGCAAACTGTGGTATATGTATGTCATGGAACACTATTGTTCTATTAGAAACTAGGAGTGACGGGATTTCAGGGAAGCCTGGAGGGATTTTCATGAAGTGATGTTGAGTGAGATGAGCAGAACCAGAAAAACACTGTATACCCTAACAGCAACATGGGAGTGATGATCAACCTTGAAGGACTCTTTCATCCCATCAGTGCAACAATCAGGAGCAATTTTGGCCTGTCTGCAAAGGAGAGTGCCATTTGTATCCAGATAAGGAGCTGTGGAGTTTGAACAAAGTTCAAGGACTATTCCCTTCAATTTAGAAAAACACAGATATCTTATTGTATGATCTTGTTACCTCTTAGACTTATTGTCTCTTCTTTAAGGATATGATTTCTCTCTCATCCCACCCAATTTGCATCAAGGTACAACATGGAAACAAAGTAAAGGCTGACAGATTGCTTTCCTTGGAGGGGTGGGGGGAGGGAAGTAAGATTGGTGGGAAAATTGTAAAACTCAAATATCTTTAATAAAAATTAATTAAAAAAATAAGTGAAGGAGTCTGCCAAATTCTTTCTATGATACCAATATGATTTTGATTAAACCAGGAAGAAACAACACAAAGGAAGAAAATTATAGACCAACTTGTTTAATGAATCTGGATGCATAAATTTTTAATAACATGTTAGAAAATTGTTTACAAACAAGTTATCACTAGGACAATACCCTATGATAAAGTATGATTCATACCAGGAATGCAAGGCTGGTTCAATATTAAGAAAACTATGTGTAATTGACCGTATCAAAAACAAAACTAACAGAAATAATAGGATTACTTTAATAGATCTTGAAAAAAACTTTTCACAAAATATAGTACTGATTCATTTTAAAAACACTAGAAAGCATTGGAACAAATGGAATGTTCCTTTAAACACTAAGCAATATCTATCTAAAGCCATTAGCAAACATCACAAGTAATGGGGTGAAACTAAAAGCTAAAAGCATTACCAATAAGTACAGGGGTGAACAAGGATGGTAGTTCTAGCAATTAGAAAAGAAAAAAGAAGGAATTAGAATAAGTAATGAAGAAACAAAACTCTCAATATTTGCAGATGATATGATGGTATACTTAGAGAACTTTAGAAAATCATCTAAATAACTACTTGAAACAATTAACAACTTCATAAAAGTTGATGGATATAAAATAAACATCACCAGGATTTCTATATATTTCTATATATTTCTATATATTACTAAATATTCATCCCTCCTTCTCCCTCTCCCTCTCTAAGGAGGGAACTAAGAAGACACAGCAAGAAGAGCTAGAAAGAGAAATTTCATCCAAAATAATGGTAGACAACATAAAATATTTGGAGTCTATATGCCAAGGCAGACTCAGAAACTATATGAAAACAATTATAAAACAATTCAGATGAATAAATTCAGGACTAAATAACTGGACATATGTCAATTGCTCATAGATAGGCCAGTCTAATATAATAAAAATATCAATACTTTTTAAATTATATTACTTATTCAGTGCCATAACAGTCAAACTTCAAAAAAAATATTTTATTGAGCTAGAAAAATTGTAACTAAATTCATATGAAGGAGCAAAAAGTCAAGAATATCAAGGGAATTAATAAAAAAAAGTCAAAGGCAAAGAGCCATGTCAGATCTAGAATTGTATTATAAAGGATGAGTTATCAAAAAAGCTGATTGATGCTACTTAAGAAATAAAGTAGTGGATCAATGGAATAGACTAGCTTCAAAGGAAGTAGCAGTAAATTCCCTTAGTAATCTGCCATTTGATAAATCCAAAGATTTCAGCTTCTGGGATAAGAACTCACTCTTACTTTGTCTCATTGAGAGGGTGTTGGTCATGAAAGGAATTTGGCAGATCTTCTTTGACAATTTTTTCAAATAGGTTATATAGAATTGGAATTAATTGTTCTTTTAATATTTGGCAGAATTCACTTAAGAATGCATCTCCAGAGATTTTTTGTTAGAGAGTTCTTTGTTGGCTTGTTCAATTTCTTTTCTGAAATGAGGTTCTTTGAGAATTTTATTTCCTGTTCTATCAACCTGGGTAATTTATATTGTTGTACGTATTCATACATTCCACTTAATTTGTCATATTTATTCATATACAGTAGGGCAAAATAGTCCTGAGTTATTACTTACTTTCCTTATCATTGGTGGTGAATTGATCCTTTTCATTTTTGATACTGGTAATTTGATTTTCTTTGTTTTTTTTAAATCAAATGAAAAAAGGCTTATCCATTAAAAATATTTTTTTAGGTTTTTTTTTTTTTTTGCAAGGCAAACGGGGTTAAGTGGCTTGCCCAAGGCCACACAGCTAGGTAATTATTAAGTGTCTGAGACCAGATTTGAACCCAGGTATTCTTGCCTCACCACCTAGCTGCCCCACAATTTTTTTTCTTAAAGTCAATTTTAGTTTTATTTATTGATTCAAGAGTCTTCTTACTTTCAATTTTATTAATCATTCTTTACATTCTGAATTTCTAATTTGTAATTTAACCAGGGATGTTTAATTTGTTTTTTCCATAACTCTCTTTTAGTTTTATGCACAATTCATTGATCTCTTCTTTCTCCATTTTATTCATGTAAACATTTATAGTTATAAAATTTCCTGTAATAATTGCTTTGACTGCATCTCATATTTTTGGTATATAGTCTCATTATTGTCATTGTTCTGGATTAAAATATTATTTCTGTGATTTTCTTTTTGATCCACTCATTCTTTATAACTTATTTGATTTTCAAATAATTTTATTCTATCATTGCAAAGTCTTTTATTTCATGAAATTTTTATTTCATCATCTGAAAAGAATGCATTTTTTTTTAGTTTTTTTGGAAGACAATAGGGTTCAGTGGCTTGCCCAAGGCCACACAGCTAGGTAATTATTAAGTGTCTGAGTTCAAATTTGAATTCATGTACTCCTGAGTCCAGGGCCTCTATCCACTGCACTACCTAGCCACCCCTGAAAAGGATGCATTTAATATTTCTGCCTTTCTGCATTTCATTATGAAGTTTTTTGCCCTAATACAATTTGTGTGTAGATGCCATGTACTGCTGGAAAAAAGGCATATTCCTTTCTATCTCCATTCAGTTTTCTCCAAAGTTCTTTCATATCTAACTTTTCTAAAAGTCTTTTCAACTCCTTTAATTCTTTCTTGTTTATTTTTTGGTTAGATTTACCTAACTCTAAGAGAAAGAGCTTGAGGTCCCCCACTAGTATAGATTTTTCTGTCTTTGTTTTCCATAGCTCATGTATCTTTTCTAAGAATATGGATGCTATACCACTTGGGGAAATATGTTTAGTTTTGATATCACTTTATTGTCTATGATATCTTTTAGCAAGATTTAATTACTTTCTTTATCTTTTTTTAATTAGATCTAGTTTTGCTTTCATTTTTTCTGAGATTAGGATTTTTTTATTTTATCTTAAACTTAATATATTCTGCTACAGACTTTCCCCTTTACTCTGGGTACCAATCTGCTTCAAATATGTTTTCTATAAACAACATATTGTAATATTCTGATTTTTAATCTATTCTGCAATCCACTTCTATTTTATCAGAGATTTCATCCCATTCACTTGATATCTATGATTGCTAATTTTGTACTGCAACCTATTTTCCCTTCCTAATTCCCTTTAAAATAAGATGAATTTCTAAATCTAACTGCATGTAATGTTATGCCATCTTTAGCTAAATCTAATCAGAGTAAGATTCAAGCAATTCTCAACCCCTCCCTTCTTTACCTTTACTCTAATAGATCATTTGTGCATATTCATATGATGTAATTTACCCTCTTTTAATTCTCCTTTCCTCTTTCCCCAATTCAATTCCTTGATTTGCCTTAATTATTTTTTACATCATTACATCAGAATATTGGATGAGTCAATTTTTTTGTTGGGAATTTCTGGAAACTGATGACTTTATGAGACACCAAGTATCTGTCAAGCAAAATCAAAACAAAAAATAAAAGAAAATGTAAAATACTTCATTGGTAAAACCACTGACCTGGAAAAATAGATCCAGGAGAGACGATTTAAGGATCATAGGACTATTTGAAAACCCTGAAGGAAAAAAAAACTGGACTCCATACTTCAGGATGTAGTGAAAAAGAACTGCCCTGATATCCTGGAATCAGAGGGCAAACTAGTCATTGTAAGATTATATTAATCTGCTCCTGAAAGAGGTGCCAAAATGAAAACACCAAGGAATATTGTCAGATCAAGGAGAAAAATCTTGCAAATAGTCAGAAAGAAGCAATTCAAATACCCAGGACCCACAGTCAGGATTACACAGAATTTGACTTCATCAACATTAAGGGATCAAATGCTCTGGAATATGATATTCTGGAGAGCAAGGGAGCTTGGAATAAAACCAAGAATTCACTGTCCAGCAAAAGTGAGTCTTCTCTTTCAGGGGAAAAGATGAATATTTAATGAAATAGGAGACCCTAGATCTCTACTAATAAAAAGACCAAAGCTAAACAGAAAATTTGATCTTCAAACAGGAAACTAAAGAGATACATGAAAAGGTAAACAGGGGAAAAGGAAAAAAACTGTCATCCAACAAGATTAAACTGGTTAAATCCTCATCTGGGAGGAAGATTCTTATAACTCTTTAGAATTATAATTCTATTAAAGGGAATATACCTAGGCAAAAGACATGGACTTTCATGATATATCTGTGATTTTGACCGAATGATTTTTTTAAAATTTTATTTACTTTGAGTTTTACAATTTCCCCCTAATCTTACTTCCCTCCCTCCACAACCCACGGATAGCAATTTGCCAGTCTTTACATTGTTTCCATGGTACACATTGATCCAAATTGAATGTGACGAGAGAGAAATCATATCTTTAAGGAAGAAACATAAAATATAAGAGAAAGCAAGATCAGATAAACAGATATCAGCTGTTTGTTTCTAAATGAAAGGTAATAGTCCTTAGTCTTTGTTCAAACTCCACAGTTCTTTCTATGGATACAGATGGTATTCTCCATTGCAGACATCTCCCAAATTGTCCTTGATTGTTGCACTGATGGAATGAGCATGTCCATCAAGGTTGCTCATTGCCCCCATTTTGCTGTTAGAGTGTACAATGTTTTTCTGGTTCTGCTCATTTCACTCAGCATCAGTTCATGCAAATCCCTCCAGGCTTCCCTGAATTCCCATCCCTCCTTGTTTCTAATAGAACAATAATGTTGATGGAATGATTTTTTTAAAAAATCTCATTAAAAAGGGGGGACAATAAAGAGGAAGAAGTAGATTGAATGGGGTAAATTACATCACATGAAGAGGTACAAAGGACTATTGCAAGGGGGGAGAAGGAAGGATGTGAGAACCACATGAATCTTAATCTCATCAGATTTGACTGAAAGTTGGATTAACACATATACTCAGTTGAGTTTAGATATCTTACCTTCCACATATTAAGAGGGGAAAGGGGGGGAGGAGAGACTTATAGAAAGAAGGGAAATGGGGGGAAAAGGGAAAGAAAAAGGAAACAGAAGGGGTTAGATAAAAAGAGGTAAACATACTGAAAGTGGTGATATTCAGAAGCAAAATACAAAGGAATAGGGATAAGAAGAAAAGGGGAAAATACAAATGGAGGGAGATAGCATGAAGGATAATAGAGAATTAATAATTATAACTTTGAATGTGAATGCAATGAACTCTCCCATAAAACAGAAGTGGATAGCAAAGTAGACTAAAATTGAGAATCCCACAATATACTGCTTATAAGAAACACATTTGAAGCAGAGGGATACATACAGAGTAAAGATAAAAACCTGGAGTAGAATATATTGTGCTTCAGCTGAAGTGAAAAAATTAAGGGTGGTAATCCTTATCTCAGACAAAGCAGCTGCAAAAATAGACTTCATTAGAACAGATAATAAAGGAAACTATGTCTTCTTAAAAACTACCATAGAAAATGAAGTATTTTCAATGTTAAATATGTAGCACCAAGCAATATAGCATCCAAATTCTTAGAGGAGAAACTGAGTGAGTTACAGAAAGACATAGACAGCAAGACCCTACTAGTGGGAGACCTTACTTTCCTCTCTCTCAGAATTAGATAAATCTAACAATAAAATAAATAAGAAGGAAGTTAAGGAGGTGAATAGAATGTTAGAAAACCTAGAAATATGATAGACCCCTGGAGAAAATTTAGTGGGGATATAAAAGGAATATATCTTTGCTTTTCTGAAGTACATGGTGCCTACACAAACCTTGACTATGTATTAGGGCATTAAAACCTTATAATCAAATGCAGAAAGGCAGAAATATTGAATGCATCCTTTTCATGATGCAATAAAAATCATGTGCAATAAAGGCCATGGAGAGATAGATCTGAAACGAATTGTTCTATAAGAAATCATGAGGGATGCAGTCTCAGAAAAAGCTTGGAAAGACTTGCATGAATTGATACTGAGTGAGATGAGCAGAACCAGAAGAACATTATTTACTAACAACAGTGTAGGGGTGATGATCAACCATGAGAGATTTGCTCATTTTGTCAGTGCAATAATCAGGGACAATTTTAGAGAATTTGTGATGAAAACTATCTAGAGAAGGAATTGTGGAGTTTAAATGAAGACCAAAGCTTATTATCTTCAATTTTTAAAAATTGTCTTATAAGTAATTTTGCTATCCCTAATGTTTTCTTTCTTCCATTTGGATCTGATTCTTTTCTCATAGCACATTCAATTTGAACTATATTTATCAAGGATACAAATTTAAATCCTCTATCTGATTGCCTTCTGTTTGGGGGAGTGGGGAGGGTAAGGGGAGGGAGGGAGGGTGAAAAATTTTAAAACTCAAAGCCTAGCCAAATAAAAGATTTATAGAAACTACCATTGTATGTAATTGGAAAACAAATGAAATATTTATATAATTGTTTTCAAAAAGAGAAAAGTCTAAAAACATATAGAAATGAATAAATAAATATCACAAGCATAGCTCTGTCAATTATTTTCACATATGAATGGAATGAATATTAATATGGGAGCTTAGAAAATGCAGTTGCACAGTTGAATGTTAAACAAAAGTAAGGAATGTAAATTTGTGATTTCCACATTGGAAAGCTTCCCAGGCACCCACCTTAGAGACAACCTTGAATTCAAGAGCAATTTTAACACCAGTTAGCCGAATTCAACACAAAATTAAATATCAATTCTGCACTTAGATGACCTCTAAGGTCCCTTCTAATTCCTATAGCAAGACATAGAGCACCATTCAAATTGCCTCTTTATTTTGACTGAGATCTACTCTTTTCAAGTTTTTATTTAATCTGATCCCCTAGTGATAATGTGTCATTTAATCTACTGTTATTATATTTAAATTCATGCGGATGACAAAGTTACAGGACAGATGAGTGGAGGTGCACCCTGGCTGAATCCCATCATTATCTCACTGGTTTGGGCTTGTTTCTTTTCAATAAAGTGAAGATGTTGTAGTCAGTGACCTATACACCCTTTATTATGAAATTTATCATTCTATGGTTTCATTCACTAAATAATCTATGAGCACCTATCTACAGATAAATTCTTTAATATCTTACAAAAATTCCTTTCTGAATCTCCCAAATCATATGAAACCATATTTCCCAGAAACTATAGCTGTACCTGAAATAACATGATGGAGTGGCTTTCATTTAGAAAAAATGTGCCCTCCCTTTACTTTGCATGAGGGACTTGGATTTGTTTTTTATAGTAGAGCAGCTGTGACATTTTAAAGTTTGAGTTGGCCTGTTTTCCTCTGGGTAGAGATACACATCCATAAATCCCAGGATATCAATTTGACATGACTTTGAAAATTGATTAAAACATGTTTCTTTATTATATAGTCTGGAAGTATGTGTGGTTATGACAGCTTTCATTTGAAAAGCATTTGGAGAATCGGGGACACAGTGTTGACAAGTCAATGTCAAGTCTCTGTGGTTTTTTTTTTTTTTGGTCCCTATATCCAATTCTCTTTTCCTGTCTCTGCATCCTTTAGGGGATTTCTCAAAAATCAATGGCAAAGGTTAAAACTTAGAAACCAATTCTGGTCAAAAATCAACTATTAAAAAGAATGTCTACTGATACCAGTCAGCCATTATCATTGATTTAATGAAACAAGGATAATTGTCCATAAGAATAGAAACTGAGGCTTCACAGTGGAAGAAAAAAGTAACAACAGAAAACAACCCAGTGCCAACTGACCTTTTGGTTTTCAAGGATCAATTACATTTTACTAGTGTGATAGAGCTGGTGAATTGAGCATTTATCTTGTCAGTAAAGTACTAACAGTGCCAAAAAGTTCAAACAATTGCAAAATTTATTAAATTCTCAATTCTGTGCGTATTAAGATGTGGAGATGCTGCTCTTCAAGTTAGTTGGTCTCAACTTTCTTCCTATTTAAAAATTAAAAACCCATTCTTTTGTCACACAACACTGAGTAAACTGGGATAGTGTCAGATCTAGTCATGTAGAATGGGACTAACTAAAATGAAGGAAGTTGGGCATGAGTCACAGAGAATTCTGAAAATAATTGGTTTGTTGGATAGTAAGTTTTATGTGGAAAAGTTAAGAAAAATTGGAAGGTTGCATCTGTCCTAATTTAGGTAGTGACAAGACTGGCTGCTTATATTGTGTGTCTTGGAGCTCTACATTTCCTTTCCCTCTCCAAATGTCACCTACACTCATTTGTACCATAGCTTTGTCATCCACATGAATTTAGATATAATAACAGTAGATTAAATGACACATTATCACTAGGGGATCAGATTAAATAAAAACTTGAAAAGAGTAGATCTCAGTCAAAATAAAGAGGCAATTTGAATGGTGCTCTATGTCTTGCTATAGGAATTAGAAGGAATCTTAGAGGTCATCTAAGTCTACACTCCTCATTTTATATGAGGCTCTTAGTGATTAAGAGACTCACATAAAGTCTTATACACATATATAAGAGAATCAGGCCTTAAACTCTGTTCAAGGGTTTTTCCTATTGAACCTCTATAAGTAAATGTCTAAGTCCTTTGGAAAGAAGAATATAGTACAGTAAAATTCAAAGAAGGAGAGAACATGGAAGAAATAAATCTTGAGTAGATTTATATGGCCAAGTTGTGGGAGAACTGTAAGTATAGCAAAAGGGACAACTCTAGATCATTTCAATACTGCAATGTAACTTTTTGGAGGCATAAGGAGTGACTGAAAAGGAAAAGGGCACTTTGAAGTAGAAGACAGAAGAAAACATTTGAACTATTAAGTTTGTCTAGCTAAAATGGGCATTCTTCATTTTCATTGCATTCAAATGGGAAGAAAGGTTTAAATTATGATATATGATATTAACTTAGATTTAAGGATGAATTTCTTAATGGGAAGAAGTGCTAAATGATTCAGTATGAGGGAAATGGTAGACTATTCTTTTCTGAAGGTCTTTAATTGAAATATATATATATATATACATATATATATATATGTATATATATATATATATATTCTCAATCCTAGGTAGGGTTTGTTTTAACAAAGTCAGTCATTCAGTGGAGAGATAGATTTTCTTTATTTATGTATATATCTAATCTTAATTTTTAAAATTCTGAACTTGACAAATACCAACAAATAAACATTTCCTCACACAAATAAGAGAAAATGTGAAGCTAGTTCTTTGTATTGTTTTTTTCAATAGTTTGTCTTTTAGAGCATATATAGCCAATTAATTATGTTAATTTCAAACCCCACTCATTTGTCTCTCTTGCCCTCTGAACCGTTTTTAGAACTATCCAGTACTTTTTCTTTAAATGTTTCATGAAACTTTCCCCCTTTTATGCATATCATTATCACTATGTTTATTTCCCCATTGCCAAAGAAAAGAAAATCCTCCTTTTTAATATACTAGCATACTAGTCTTTCAGTATGGAAGAGGACCACACTAACCGAGTAGTGTAAGTTGCACAATTATTTTTTTAGGTTTTTGCAAGGCAATGGGGTTAAGTGGTTTGCCCAAGGCCACACAGCTAGGTAATTATTACATGTCTGAGGCTGTATTTGAACTCAGGTACTCCTGACTACAGGGCTGGTGGTCTGTTCACTGAACCACATAGCTGCACCCACAATTATTTTTTACTACAGAGAAACCAAGGAAAACCTAAGAGGAAAGGCCATATTGCTGATTAATAAGCTAGTATAGACACGAAAAATTGAAGACATTTACTAAATCTAAGAAATGATGTTTCATTCTATATATATATATAATTACTCACTGATGGCTTATTGAATACTATGCCATTATTTCAATTTACTTCTTCATCTTGTCCTCATCCATTCCACTGAACAACTTTTCTATTTTTTTTAACCTATATAAATAGTTTGATGATCACTATTTTGTAGTGTAGTTTCATATCTGGTATTGCAATGACTTCTTCCCTTCCACTTTTTTTTTTGCATTAGCTTTCTTCATTTTTTTGTTTCTCCAGACAAACTTTGTTACCATGCTTTCCAGCTCATGTTTGATTGACATGGCATTGTATAAGTTAATTAATTTTAGTAGTATTATCAATTTTGTCATATTAACCCAGCCCAGATATGAGTAGAAGATACCTCTCCAATTGTTTAGACCTGTTTTTACTCCTATAAGAATATTTTGAGTTATATTCAGATAGTTTCTATATGTAGTTTGGTAGATCAACTCCCAACTATTTTAAATGTTTGGGTAATTATTTGGACTAGAATTTCTCTTATCTTTATACTGGTCTGATACATTTAATTTGATGATATCATTAGCTTTTATGGATTCAGTGATATTATCTTTGCTGATGATTCTCATTTTTACTTATTCAGCTTAATCTTTCTTACCTTTCTTCTCACATCTCCAGCTAGTTTCAAATTGTCATTTTTAAATTGAATTGCATGAAGACATCTTAACCATAGCATGTCCAAAACTGAACTTATCTTTCCCTTTTAATCTTCGCTTTTTCTTAATTTCCTACCATCATTCTGCCAGTTACCGAATATTTCAATCTAGGTGTCATTATCAACTCTCACCCTCCAATTTCCCATGTCCTATTTGTTACTAAGACATCAATTTTTACCTTTATAGCATTCTCTATATATACTCTATTTTCTCCTCTGACCCTATGCAGGCTCTCTCATTCATTCCTCGAGATAGCTTTCTGGTAAACTGCCTCAAATCTTTTCCTACTCCAGTTCATCCTGCACTCAGTTATCAAAGTTATTCTTTTTTTTCCCTCTTTGTCAAGTTAATAATATTTTAGTTTTTTGTAATTACATGTAAATTTTTCTACATTGCTTTTTGTAAGATTTTGAATCTTTTCTCCTTTCACCCTTTTCCGCTTTCTCTAGATTTTACATATACAATCACATTAAATACATTTCCATAATAATCATATTATGAAAGAAGAAACAGAATAAAAGGGAATGAAACATGAGGAAGAAAAAACTTAAAGTGAAAAGAGTATGCTTTGATCTTTATTCAGACTCTAAATTTCTGTCTCTGGGTGTAGACATCATTTTCTATCACAAGTCTTTTGGAATTGTCTTTGATCACTGCATTGCTAAGAGGATCTATCATAGTTGATCATCACATATGTTACTATTACTATGTGCAATATTCTCTTTGTTCTGCTCACTTTACTCAGCATCAGTTCATGCAAGTTTTCCAGGTTTTTCTGAAATCTACCTGCTCATAATTTCTATTTTTCAGTTTTTTTTGCAAGGCAAATGGGGTTAAGTGGCTTGGCCAAGGCCACACAGCTAGGTAATTATTAAGTGTCTGAGACCGGATTTGAACCCAGTTACTCCTGACTCCAGGGCCGGTGCTTTATCCACTACACCACCTAGCCATCCTTGCTCATAATTTGTTATAGGATAATAACATTCCATTCCATTCATATATAGAAACTTTTTTAGCCATTGCCTAATTGAGAGATATTCATTCAATTCATAATTGATCAATTATGGAATGACTTGTATTCTTATAAATACATTTTCTATTTATATTTAGAAATGAGACCTTTTTATAAAACACTAGTTATAAAAATTGTTTTCCAAATTTCTGTATTCCTTCTAATTTTGGTTGTATTTATTTTTTTGTGCAAGAAATTTTTTTGCAAGGCAGATAGGGTTAAGTGGCTTGCCCAAGGCCACACAGGTAGGTAATTATTAAGTGTCTGAGACCGGATTTGAACCCAGGTACTTCTGACTCCAAGGCCGGTGCTTTATCTACCGTGCCACCTAGCTGACCCTGCTCATAATTTCTTATAGGATAATAACATTTCATTCCATTCATGTATAGCAACTTTTTCAGCCATTGCCTAATTGAGAGATATTCCTTCAATTCATAATTTTTTTAGGTTTGTTTTTTTTTTTTTTTTTGCAAGGCAAATGGGGTTAAGTGGCTTGCCCAAGGCCACACAGCTAGGTTAAAGTGTCTGAGACTGGATTTGAACCCAGGTACTTCTTACTCCAGGCCCGGTACTTTATCCACTATGCCACCTAGCCGCCCCTCTTCAATTCATAATTTATCAATTATGGAATGACTTGTATTCTTATAAATAAGTTTTCTATTTATATTTAGAAATGAGACCATTTTATAAAACACTAGTTGTAAAAATTGTTTTCCAAATTTCTGCATTCCTTCTAATTTTGGTTGTATTTATTTTGTTTGTACAAAACCTTTCTAATTTAATATAATCCCAATGATACATTTGCAGGATATATAATGTTCTCTCTCTCTCTCTTATTTGGTTATAAGTTCTTTAGTTCTCCACAGATTTGACAGAAAAACTATTCCTTGCTCTTCTAATTGGCTTGTGGTATCACCCTTTCTGTCTAAATCATGTATCCATTTTTACTTTTCATTGATGTAGGACATTCAAAGTTATATATTTAAAACATTTATGATCATATTACTTATACCCTGAGTGCACTTTCTTGCACACTCATACTCTATTTGCCCCCATCATTTTCAGGATCAAATATATAATCCTGAGTTTGGCATTCTAATATATTAAAAAGTGTTTGCCCTACTTTTCTAGTCTTCTGATACCTTTACTCACTCTTATACACTCTGTAATCCACTTAATAGTATTTTTTAAAAAAGATTTTATTTACTTTGAATTTTGCAATATACCCCCATTCTTGCTTCCCTCCCACCACCCTCCAACAGAAGGCATTCTGTTAGTCTTTATATTGGTTCCATGTTATACATTGATCTCAGTAGAATGTGATGATAGAGAAATCATATCCTTAAGGAAGAAAAATAACATATGAGATAGAAAAATTATGTAATAATATAACTTTTTTCCTAATTTGACGGTGATAGTCTTTGATCTTTGTTCAAAGTTCATAATTCTTTCTCTGGATACAGATAGTATGCTCCATTGCAGAAAGCCCGAAATTGTCCCTGGTTGTTGCACTGAAGGGATGAGTAAGTCCATCAAGGTGGATCATCACCCCCATGTTGCTGTTAGGGTATATAATGTTTTCGGGTTCTGCTCATCTTGCTCAGCATCAATTCATGAAAATCCTTCCAGGCTTCCCTGAATTCCCATATCTCTTGGTTTCTAATAGAATAATACTGTTCCATGATATATTCCATAGTTTTTTAAGCCATTCCCCAATTGAAGGACATTCACTTTCCAATTTTTTCTTTATTTTTATTTTTGTACTTGTATTTTTGTTTTTTTATAATTACTAAAATATTCTTGTCTAAGAATAAACATAATACCCCCTCCCCCAAAATATAGACCTACATGAGCAATAAAGTAAAGAGAAAAAAATAAAAATAAAATAATAATAAAAAAAAAAAAATAATAATAATGATAATGGCAGTCAGGTTGTGAAGTTAATGGAGCACTGGCCCTGAAACCAGGAGCACCCGAGCCCAAATCAACCCTCAGACACCCAACAACCACCTAGCTGTGTGACTCTGGGCAAGCCACCCCAACCCCTTTGCCCTGCAAAAACCAAAAAAAAAATAACCAAACCAAAATAAAATAAAAATAATAATAACAACAATAGTAGGGGCAGCCAGGTGGCACAGCAGACAGTACATTGACCCTGGAGTACCTGGGTACAAATCTGGCCTCAGACATCCAATAATCACCCAGCTTTGCATCCCCAGGCAAGCCACCCAACCCCATTTGCCCTTCAACCCCCCCCCCGCAAAGTAGTAATAATAATAATAATAATAATAATAATAATAATAATAATAATAAGTGATTCAGTGTTCCAACACCTCCAGCTCTGTTGCAGGTGGATCACTTCCTTTATGATAAGTCCATCACAAAAACTACTTCCATATTTTTCCACTGTTGCTGTTGCTGATCCTAACTCCCTCCATTCATACTTCCCTACTACCATATACTATATTTTTTCTCTCCTTTCACTCTGTCCCTCTTCTTAAATGTGCTATGGGGTAGCTGAGTGGCACAACAGACAGATCACCAACCCTGAGGCCAAGAGGCCCTGATCCCACATACCACCCCTTAGGCCCAGCAACCACCCGGCCCTGTGGTCCTGGACAGGCCATCCAATAAAAAGAAAATGTGCTATATCTGACCACTCCCCCCACAGTCCACCCTCTCCTCTATCACTCACATCCCCCATTCCCCCTGTCCCCCTTCTCTCCTTACTCTACATGTCTATACCCCATTGAATATATATGCTGTTTCCTCTCCTAGCCACCTCTTATTAGAGCAAAGGTTCCCTCATTCCCCCTTGTCTTTCCTCCCTTCCATATCATTGCAATAGCTCATTGTAATAAAAAAGATCTTATTATATGAAATACCTTAACCTATTCCACCTTTCCTTTCTCTTACTCCCAGTGCATTTCCCTTTTAACCAGTGACTCCATTTTTACAATATATTATATCTTCAAATTCAGCTCTCTCTTGTGCTTCATCTATAAAAGCTCTTTCTACCTGCTCTATTAAATGAGAAATTCCTCATGAATATTATCAGTATCATTTTTCTATGCAGGAATACATGTAGTTCATCATCATTAAGTCCCTCATATTTTCCCCTTCTCCTCCACTCTCTATGCTTCACCTGAGTCCTGTATTTGAAGATCAAATTTTCTGTTCAGCTCCGGTCATTGCAAAAGGAACATTTGAAATTCCCCTGGTTCATTGAAAGTCCATCTTTTTTCCCTGGAAAAGGACATTCAGTTTTGCTGGGTAGGTGATTCTAAGTTGCATTCTGAGCTTTTTTGCCTTCCAGAATATTATATTCCAAGTCCTATGAGCCTTTAATGTAGTTGCTTCTAAGTCCTGTGTGATCCTGACTGCAGCTCCATGATATTTGAATTGTTTCCTTCTGGCTGCTTGTAATATTTTCTCTTTGACTTGGGAGTTCTGGAACTTGGCTATAATATTCCTGGGGATTACTTTTTTTGCTCTTTCTGGGAGAGATCAGTGGATTTTCTCAATTTCTTATTTGCCCTCTGATTCTAGTATATCTGGGCAATTTTCCCATAGGATTTCTTTAAAAATGAGGTCAAGGCAGGCTCTTTTTCCTGATCATGACTTTCAGGTATACCAATAATTTTAAAATTATCTTTCCTGAATCTGTTTTCCAGATCAGTTGTTTCTTCAATGAGATGTTTCACATTTTCTTCTAATTTTTTATTCTTTTAGTGTTGAAGTTTTGTGTCTTGATTTCTCGCAAAGTCATCAGTTTCCTTTTGCTCCATTCTACATGTGAAGGTTTTGTTTTCCTCAGAGAGCTTTCTTATCTCATTTTCCATCTGGCCAATTCTGCTTTTTAAAGCATTCTTCTCCTCAATAACTTTTTGAACTGTTTTATCCATTAGATCTACACTGGTTTTTTAACATGTTATTTTCTTCGTTTTTTTTTACATTTACTTGACTAAGCTGCTGACTTCTTTTTCATATTTTTCCTACATCTTTCTCCTTTCTTTTCATAATTTTTCTTCTATCTCCCTTACTTGATTTTCAAAATCTTTTTTTAACTCTGTCATAGCCTGAGCCCAATTTCCATTTTTCTTGGAGTCTTTAGATGCAGGAACTTGTATTTCCTCATCTTCAGATTGTTTTCATCCTTCTTGGGATCATAGACAAATATTTTCTCAATGGTGTTCATTTTTTGCTCTGTTTACTCATTTCTCCAGCCTGTGCCTGTTTTGGGGGTGCTTCTTGAGTCTTTGGGTATTATTGTGTCATCCACTTTGGGTTTTTTGGGGGGATACCCCACTGGGACACTCCACTGGGACTTTTATTACTCCAAGGTCTTATGCTCTCTTGCCTGTGTTTTTATATGTAGATGACCACAGGCACTCCCTTCTGCCCTGGAGCTGTGAGGAAGGTCCCTGCTTATCTTAGTATGGAAGGCCACACTGCAAGCTGGATCTGAGTGTGGGAAAAGGGCAGAGTCCTGTCCCAGGGAGAACAGAGAAATTTTTGCAGTCTTCCCTTACTCCTTTGCCATCTCTGGGCTGTGCTCTGGAGGTGAAGGCTGAATTCCCCAGATTCCTGCTGCACTTTCTTGCCTCATGGCTGCTCAGAGCCTGTTGCTCCTCACTCCACACTCATTCTGGTGCAGGAGAGCTCTCTCACCTCCCCTTCAAGTTGTTCCCAGTGATCTCTGGATAGGGCTGGGCTGGGCTGTGCTTAGTTGTGTCCAGGGCTTTTGTTCCAAGCCCCCAGTCCTGGTGAAACATGCTTTTCCCATAGAAATTCTACGTTATCTTGGACTGGGAAAATGTATCACTCAGTCTTTCTGTGGGTTCTGCTCCTCCAAATTTTGGCTAGAATCATAATTTGATGACTTTTGGAGTTTTCTGGGGAAGGAGTTTATGGGAAATGCTGCCTTCATGCTGACCTCTTGGCTCTGCCAGAGAAGTCAATTTTCAAATACTTTTAGAATAGCCTTGATTTTAGTTTGATCTCTTCACTGTTAACTCCCAGGGATTTGTACTCCAGTTCTACTGAATCAATTGACATCAATAAGTTTTTTTAGGGTTTTGCAAGGCAAATGGGGTTAAGTGGTTTGTCCAAGGCCACACAGATAGGTAATTATTAAGTGTCTGAGGCTGGATTTGAACTCAGGTACTCCTGACTCCAGGGCCGGTGCTCTATCCACTGAGCCACCTAGCTTCCCCCAGCATCAATCAATTTTAGAAAGAATATTTATTGGGAAAATATAGCAAGAGAAGAAGTAAGAATATCCTTCTCAGTGTCAGTGGGGCAATGATAAGTAGATAAATCTAGGTTGATGCTTTTTAGGAATTTCATTGCAATACATTCTATATACTGCTTATCTGAAAGAGGAACCAGCTGTGAGTTGAGTAGAAATTGTATTAGAATAAGCATCAGAACATAAATTTTAGCCCTAGTTTTGCCATTACTTATTTTGACCTTGGGCATGAAATTTCACTATAGTCAGGAGACCATATTTTATTTGGTCTAACATTATCATTTGTTATTTTCAAAATGGGAACATTTTATATTTTGACTACTATTTGCCCTTTAAAATTTGAACAATTTCTGGTGTCAGCTGTGAGTTTGTGTGTGTGTGTGTTTGTGTGTGTGTGTGTGTGTGTGTGTGTGTGTGTGTGTGTTTCTTTCTTGGAGATTCTTCCTCTTTTAAAATTAAAATCTGAGACATTAGTACAAAACTTACATTACTTTGTGAAAGAATTGGACCAATTTAAGTGATGACATTGTTTCCTTGTAAGAGTTACCTGGAAAAACTTAAAATAGAAACAAAGGGGGTGAGTATGTGTATGTTTTCCAGCTTGGCAAATTTGTTATAGAACCCAAGTCATCCATCACCATGTCACAAAGTAAATAGAATACTCCCCTCTAAGTTTTGCCTGGAGGTTTGCAAGTGTGTTTCTTAGAATAAAGGATTAGTAGAGCGGGGCATTGCAGGTACCCTGGCCCAGTGCTTTTGATTTATAATGTTTCACTCCAAGGTCACTATTAACTTCTTTCTCTCCATATTCAATATCTTTTTATTTCTTAGAATGGAGAAGAGAAGGAGTGAAATAGGAAAATTTCTTATGAAGCTACTGCAATAATATAGATGAGAAGTGATACGAACCCAAACCAGAGTGAGAATGGGGTAAATTTGTAGAATGGATAGAACTTGTCAAATAATTTGATGGGAATTTGAAAGGAAATGGGAAAAGTTATGTTGTTTCAAGGTTCCAACCATAGGCAACTGGGAGAATGTTGTAGCCATTTTCACTCCTTACTCCTCCTGGAATGTCCTGTTACTCACCCCCTGCTAATTTGAACTTTCACCTTGCTTTCTTCATGGTTTATCTCAAGTTCTTCATTAAACTTTCCTTATTAGCTTAATCCAATCTTTCTTTTCTTACAATTCTTTGCCTTATATCACTTTTATGACATGGATTGACAATTTTACTTTTGCCAAAGATATTCCTCAATTTTCTTTCATGGTTACTGAAGTTCATTTGATTCGACTGGAGATATTAAAATTCTAATGGAATATAATTCAGATGCTAAAAACTAACACAATGAGTTAGTGATGTTATCAACTATTAATACTTTCATTCATTTTTAGTAAAAAATCAAACACACAAAAAACAAATCTCAATATATATTGTCCTAATTATCAATCTATCAAGACAAATGGTCACTTTAGTCATGTCTAAAAATTATGTCTTTTTCTATATTTTAAGTTCATCATCTCTAAAATCTATGTGAGCAACTGGATTTTTTAATCTTTATACTTTTGGCCTTTTCATTGTGTAGATCAAGGACTGAAAATATTTTAAAACTATTTTTTTCTAAAATGTTAGTAGTGCAGTAATTGTTCACCAAAGTTTTGTCACTTTTCTCAAATCATAGAGGTCAACTAAGTTCTCTCTGAAGTTTTCCATTTTTATTGTTTTCATGGCACAATAATATTTTATGGTAATTATATGCCAAATTTCATTTAGGCATTCCCTAATTGGAGGATAACTCCTTAGTTTCCTAACTGGGGGTTCTATGATGGACTTGCTCGTTCCATCAGTGCAACAACTTTTGGGCTGTCTGCAATGGAGAATACCATCTGTATCCAGATAAAGAGCTGTGGAGTTTGAACAAATTTCAAGGACTATTCCCTTTAATTTAGGAAAAAAAACCAGGTATCTTATTGTCTGATCTTGTTAACTCTTATACTTTTTGTTTCTTCCTTAAGGATGTGATTTCTCTCTCATCACACTCAATTTGGATCAATGTACAACATGGAAAAAAATAAAGACTAACAGATTGCTTTCTGTGGGGGTGGGGTGGGGGAGGGAAATAAGATTGGGAGAAAAATTGTAAAACTCAAGACTCAACTTAAATGCTTACAAAAAGAATTGCTATATTATATGTGTGTGTGTGTGTGTGTGTATGTGTGTATACCATCAATTTGTTTTTTTTTATTGCTTTGGGGTATAGTTTTAATAGTGCTATAGCTGGGTCTAAGAATATGAAGAGTTTAGTAACTCCCTGGATAGAGTTGCAAATTGCTTTCCAGTGAAACTGGAACAATTCACAACTCCACTATAACAGTGCTCTGGTCTACAATTTTATTCTTTAATTTACAAAATGCTTTTTCATTTGATCATCTTAGACCCTCTGAGCTAGTTAATATGTCTATGACTTTTGCCATTTCACAGATAAGTAACCTGAGGTCCAGAGAGACTAGTTAGAAACTTTTAGACTGGGGTCCAGAAGTTGTTAGAAGACATATTCAGAGTATTCACATGTAGTAAAGACAACACATTACTGAGAACACTGTGGAACAGGTTCAATGAAAGCAGCATGATATCTGCATGAAATATCAAAAATTATGTGCTCTGGGTTTATGAAGAAAATGTTTTATTGCTACTTTTCTTATGGTACCATGTTTTAGAGCAGCTAGGTGATGCAATAGATAGAGCACTGGTCTTAGAATCAGTAGAAAAGGAGTTCAAATCCTGCCTCCGACACTCGATACTTACTAGTTGTATGGCACTGGTTAAGTCACCTAACCCTGAATGCCTCACATCCAGGGCCATCTCTAGTCCTCCTGATTCATATCTGGCCACTGGACCCAGATGACTCTGGAGGAGAAAGTGAGGGTGATGATTTAGTACAGATCCCATTACTGAAATCCAATTCATATGTTTGTCATGGTATTATCTCCCTGATGTCTTGGTCTTGTTTGAAAATGCATAATAAATATCATCATCATCATGGAACCATTTTACTAAATGACTATATTTTGAACTAATTATGTCCTCTGTCTGACTGGTAAGGTTCAAGACATAAATTGGAGGACACTAAATGTCATATGTTCCAGTAACTGGAACTTTAATAGAAATTATTTGTGAGAATACAAAGAACAATCTAAAATTGGTCATATTGCCAGTAGTAAGTAGATCTTGCAGCTATCTGATGCACTCCCCTTCCTTTTATTAGGGAATTCTCTAAATTATGAAGGAGAAAAAATGTTCTATGCTCTTTTCTAAAATTTTGGGAGCAAGTTTTCCAATCTTGGTAATTATTTTGAATATATTTAGTGTGAGAAAGTTCTTATGTCAAATGCATGTTGATTCAGTTAAAGTCTATTTCCTTTTGTTAATCTGAACAGTCACTGACTGTTCTTTCTAAAATTTGGTTGGTTTGTGTTGTTTTGCTGAAATTTCATTGATGACAGGAACTGCCACCTATTCCAAAAAGGGAAACTCCCTTTACCAATGCAAGTTGATGCCTGTTCTGTATATAAAATTTTAGAAAAGTACTTGGGGCAATAAAAAGTTAATTCAAATACCCAAGCTTATACAGCTAATATGTAACAGATGTAGAATTTGAATCCAAATTTTCTTGCCTCCAATTCTTATTGTCTATCCATTATACTATATTATGTCTCAGAAACCTTTTACTAGAATAAAATACTATCTGTGAAACCACCTGTATATATGCTCTGTACATATATATTCCCCAATAGGCATATTGTGGTCATTTAATGTTCAATTTTCCCCCCATTTTTTATCAAGTGGTTCATTACAGATGTCTGGACCAGCAGAGAAAGATATAGTGGTTCCATTTTTCACAATTATTCCCATTGAACACCCTCTGATCTCTTGCCAACTTTGTAAATGGAAGCTGTAATCACTATTTTGTCCTTCCATTTTTAGGTTCTTATGTGTTTTTATAAATAGGATTTGGTAAAATATCTGTATTTATATCTATAGCTATATAAAACCATAGATATAGCTCTCTCTCTCTCTCTCTCTCTCTCTCTCCATATATATATATATATATACATATATATATATATATACACACACATATATACATATGTACACACACAATGTATAACATATCTGTTCATTTGTTTTAAAATGCAAATTGTAGAATTTTCCATTTGTTTGAAAATTTGTTTTCCTTTAACCTGAATGCTGGTGCCAATTTCTCTTTGAATTTAAAGTAATAATGCTCAAGTGCAAATCCCCTGTAATTGTAACATGACTTTTTCTCTTTTCTCAGTAAATAACAGTTTCAGCTAAGATGGTTTCATGATTTTCCCTTCTTAATATTACTTTTCTGGATTTAGGTTATGGTGGGCCAGGGTGGAGCAAAGAAAGGATTTATTGGTCAGAAAATACTTAATGTTAGCCACTCCATTTCTCTTCTTTACTAGTATGAAAAAATTTTTTGGGGGAAAAATTGAGTCTTCGTTTTTGTGGGGGATTCTTGGAAGGAGTTTAACAAAGGGAGGCAATCATTTTCTAAATAAGGATATATCATTAATATCTTTGTGCCATCAAAGTACAAAATGTCATATGCACTGTATTGACCAATTAATAAGACTGGAATACATGTCATGGTTCTAGACACATATGAAGTTACAGAAAATATGATGATCTTTTTATGAAAGTCAATGAGACAAACAATTAATGTGAAAGCTTTTTAATGTTGCAGCAACAGAATAAAAGGAAAATTTTCCTTCACAACTCCCACCACCTAGATGGGTCAGAATGGCAGGCAAATAAAGGAATGAATATGACTAATAAAGCACATATGTCTTACTATTCATCTATACTACCCTCCCAATATTTTCAGTAGTTCCACATTTTCTTGAGTATAAAATATAAATTCAATTTTGGGACATTTAAATCCTTTTGCAGACTGCTTCCAGTAAACTTTTTAAGACTTATTTTATATTAATCCATTTCATGCATTGCATATTCATACCTGCTGACCTCCCTGCTGTTTTGTTAATTCAGCATGACATCTCCCATCTTTGTGTCTTTGAACAGGCTGCTTCCTAATGTCTTTTCTCTTTTTCTGAGAAATTTTAGTTTCTTTCCAAACTTCCCTCCAAGGCGAATCTCCTGGCATTATTTTGACCCTGTTTTGTATTTGCTTAGTTCTGCGTATTGTAAATTGTGTGGTGGCAGAGACTATTCGGTTTTTTTGTCTTTATATCCATAGTACTGGTCAGTGTTTTGAAATACCTTTTGAATTGAATTGAATCATTAAGTTCCGTTTACCAGTGGATATTTGTATTTACTAATATACAAAAGTCAAGTGCAAATTATTTTGCTATAGCCATCCTGAAATGCTACCTGTGATGTTCCTTGTTGAGGACAAATGTCTTGAAGCTTTATCTTCAGTTTAGTTTTAACCTGGAGTGTTCTGACTTTGGAGGCAGATGTCAAAAGAGTAAATTATGTATCTGAATATATTTAAAACAATATTCATGTGGAATCCATACAACTTTATAGCAATATTGGATGCTACAAGTGTTGGGGACAGGTAGATGGTGCAGTGCATAGAGCACTGGCCTTGGTGTCAGGAGGACCTGAGTTCAAATCTGACCTCAGACACTTAGTAATAATTGTCTAGTTGTGTGACCTTTAGCAAGTCACTCTTAACTTCATTGCCTTCAATAAAAAACATAAACAAACAAATAAATAAATAAATAAAGTGTTGCAAAGGAAATATAAAAGAAGGCTCCTGACTTCATATTTATATTCTAACAATGATGATGAGATTCTCATGAAAGGAAATAGCGATAAAAAGCAGAGTCTGCTAAATATCATTGGTACATGCAATTAAAACAACAGTAGTTCAAAAGAGGGAGAAATTGGTCTATGACCTCACAGACATAAGACTGTTCTTCAGCAGAGATGTGTTTGAACTATGGGAAAATCAGAGTTCAAAGTATGATGGATAAAAGAAAGGTAAAAAATAAAAAAAAATGGAAAAAGCATGAAAATAGGAAGAAACAGGTGAATTCTTAACCCATACATCCAGATGAAGCAGAGAGCTATGATTAATGGAAGGCTGTGTTACAAAAATTGGTAACACTTCCATATAAATGTTTTGAGTGCTAAGATGAAGTTTGGATTTTAGGAAATGGAGAAATATGATAGGTTTTGAGTAGGAAAGTGATAAAATGAAAGGAAATATACTCTCGTGGTAATGTGGGTGAATGATTGGAGGGAAGATTACTTGAGACAAATACTGCTACAGTTCAGACCTGAAATTTTCAGGGCCTTACGAACTGAAATGAGACAGAGAAGATGAAAACTTAGATGGGCAGTATAAAGTAAGAGCACAATTCTTGGTAATAAATATGGGTAACAAGGGAGAGATAAGTACATGAAAAATCATTATACATTGCATTTGTGATTGAGAGATATCACTTTTTCTTTTTTAATGAAGAATGACATCTATTTGATATTGGTAAAATGGGGGAAACATCGCTTCTTCAGCTTTCTAAGGGGCTTGAAATATCTCTAGTAGTCAGAAGACTATGGGTCTCAGAGTTGGACTCATACATGATCATTTGTTATCCTCATTCTTGTGACTTATGCAGTCCACATTATTTTACTAAATATCTTCTATGACACTTGCTGGGTCCCTAAGCTGGAGTTAAGTTTCATGTAGTGAGCAATTCACAGAACTATCTGACCCTGGAGTGCAAGGATATAGAAAAGAAGCATTTATAAAAAAGTTACAGAAAAGAAATAATACACAAGTGATAGAGAAAATTAGTCAGTTAAACATCTTATTAAGGGTTAAGAATTTTTTAAGAAATGTGGCTATGTGGTTAAGAATTTACAGGAATAGGGGTGGCTAGGTGGCACAGTGGATAGAACACTGGCCCTGGAGTCAGGAGTACCTGAGTTCAAATCTGGCCTCAGGAACTTAATAATTACCTAGCTGTGTGGTCTTGGGTAAGCCACTTAACCCCATTGCCTTGCAAAAACTAAAAAAAAAAAAAAAAAAGAATTTACAGGAATAAATAAGCCAACTGTCTGGCCTAGTTAAGTAGGAGAAAAATAAATGACCTAACCACCTTTTTCAGTCTAGAAGAAACTTTTTTTTCTTTTTCTTTTGCTTTAACAATATTTTATTTATTTTATTTTTATCCATTGTTAAATCATTACCATTTTTCTAGGCTCTTCATTTTTTCCATGTCTTTTTAAAATTTACATTTTTATTTATTTACACAGTACTAAAACAGTCTTGTTGCAAGAGAAAGCATAATCCTCCCTACCCCCAAAAAAATAAAATAAAAAACCTTATGAGAAATAAGTGAAAGAAAGAAAAAAAAGTGCTTCATTCTGTGTTCCGATGCTATCAGCTCTGTTTCTGGGGTGGATCATATTCTTTATCATAAATCCATCAGAGAAGTTACTTCCTTATTTTTCTACAGTTGCTGTTGCTGATTGTAATTCCATCCATCCATTTTCTCCCACTACCAATTATTATATTTTCTCTCTCCTTTGACTTTCTCTCTCTTCAAAAGTGTGTTGTGGGATAGCTGAGTGGTGCAGCAGACAGAGCACAGGCCCTTGTGCCAAAAGACCCCAAGCCCACATCCTACCCCAAAGATCCAGCAACCACCTAGCCCCATGGTCCCAGGCAGGCCATTCAATCCCTCCACCTTGCAAAAAAAATGTATTATATCTGACTATCCTCTCCCATGATCTACCCTCTCCTTTATCCCCTTCAACCCCTCCTTCCCCTGTTCGCTTTCTCCCATCTCCTTTCTCTCCTTTTTCTTCTAAATTTCTATGCCCTATTAAATATATATGTTGTTTCTTTTCTGAGCCATTTCTGATGAAAATGAAGGCTCTCTTATCTCCCTCACCTTTCCCTCCTTCCATACCATTGCAAAAGCTATTTCTTGACACTTTTCTGTCTTAGACTATTCTACCTCTCCTTTCCTTTCTCCCAGTACATTTCCTTTTCACCCACTGACTCCATTTTAAAAAATATATGATACCTTCAAATTAGGCTCTCTCCTGTGTCTCGACTATAAAAGCTCTAAATGCTCTAAGTAATGAGAAGGTTCATATGAGTATTATCATCATCATATTTCCATGCAGGAATACATGCAGTTCATCAACATAAAATCCCTCATAATTTACCCTTCCTGTCCACCCTCTCTATGCTTCACCTGAGTTCTGTAATTGAATATCAAACTTTCTGTTCAGCTCTGGCCGTTTCAACAGGAACATTTGAAATTCCCAAGTTTCATTGAAAGTTCATCTTTTACCCTGGAAGAGGATGTTCAGTTTTGCTGGGCAACTGATTTTTAGTTCCATTCCAAGATGTTTTGCTTTCGAAAATATTATATTCCAAGCCCTATTGAGCACTTAATGTGGATGCTGCTAAGTCCTGTGTAATCCTGACCGCAGTGACCACAACATTTGAATTGTGACCTTCTGGCTGTTTGTAATATTTTCTCTTTGACTTAGGAGTTCTGGAACTTGGCTATAATATTCTTGGGGGTCATTTATTTATTTATTTGGATCTCTTTCAGTAGGAGATTGTTGGATTCTCTCAATTTCTATTTTACCCTCTGCTTCTAGGATGTCAGGTCGATTTTCATGTAGAAATTCTTTAAACCAGGGCTCTTTCTCTGATCCCAACTTTCAGGTAGCCTAATAATTTTAAAATTTTCCCTCTTGGATCTGTTTTCCATATCTATTGCTTTTTCAGTGAGATATTTCACATTTTCTTCTAGTTTTTCATTCTTTTGATATTCTTTTATTATGCCTTGATTCCTTGCAAAGTCATCAGCTTCCTTTAGTTCCATTGTACATTTGAAGGATTTCTCTTCTTCAGAGAGCTTTCTTATCTCCTTTTCCATCTGGTCAATTCTGCTTTTTAAAGATATTTTTCTCATTAACTTTTTGAACTGTATCTTTCTAAAAACCTAAACTAGTTTTTTAAGAATGTTATTTTCTTCAGCATTTTTTTGGATTACCTTGACTAAGCTGTTGACTTGGTTTTCATGTTTTTCCTGCATCTCCCTCATTTCTCTTCCCACTTTTTCCTCTACCTCCTTTACTTGATTTTCAAAATCTTTTTTGAGCTCTGAAATAGCCTGAGACCACCTTCTATATTGTTTTGGAGAATTTAGATGCAGAAGCTGGAACTTTTTCATCTTCTGATTGTGTGTCTTGGTCCTCTATGGGACCAAAGTAATTGTCTATGGTTAGGTTCTTTTTTTCTGTTTACTCATTTCCCTAGCCTGTGCCTGGTTTTGGGGTGCTTCCCACACTTTTGAATATTATTCAGACAGCCCTGCAACATCTCAGTTCCTTCAAGGTGTTATGAGAGGTTCTGACTGTTCTTCAGACCTGTGGATGACCATAAGCACTCCTCTCTTCTCTGGAGGAGGATATCTGCTCTATGGTAATGGGGGCCCCCGGACTGCAACCAGGGTCTGAATATGGACAAAAGTCCTGTCCCAGGGCCAGAAGAGAGACCTCAGCAGTCTCCCTCACCCTCCCCTTATGGGCTAAGCACTTTGGGAGCAGCTGCTGGGTGGCTCCCTGCTGGGTGGCTCTGTGTGCCTGCTTTTGTTTCCTGTAATCTGGGCTGTACTGAGAGCTGCAGCTATGCTGATGGCCTGCTGCTGTGCTGAGGGCCAAGCTAGTTCCCATTCACTCTGGCAGATGTTTCCCAGCTGTTCTTCCAAGTTGTGCTTGTAGTTCCCTGTGTTGCCAGGTCAGAAAACTTCTGCTGTCAGAGCTAGTGCTCCCTGCCACACAGGCACCTAGGCACCCAGCCAACTATTCCCAGAGTTCCTTCATTCCTGCCCTATAATACTGGCTGTTCTTCTGCCCCCCTGTGCCCCCCATGGAACAGAACTTTTCCATGATTTTCCAGGTTACCTTGGGCTGGAGAATTGCCTCAATGGATCTTTCTGTAGCTTCTATCTCTCAAAAATTTAGTTAGAGTCATAATTTCAAGGTTTTTGGAATATTTTTTGAGAGAGCTCCTAGGAAAATTTGTTCTCATGCCACCTTCTTGGCTCTGTCCCCAAAACTTTTTTCTTAAATACATTCTTATGATTGAAGGAATACTGGTTATATTTAAGCAGTGTTTGCCACCTGGTGCAAGGTAACATCTACTGATGAGTAGTGACTTGTCCCACATGGGAGTGTATGAGACCAAGGTCAAATATATGGTGGCTAGGATTCACAAAGACATAGGTATACATAGATCATGTTCCTTGCCAGAAATGGGGGGAGGGTTAAGAAAAACCAATATAGAAGGGGAAAATGGTACAGAAAGAAGTTACAAAGTTTGTTTCCAATAGGAAAAGATTAGAATATTTCTCTGTGCCCAGAATTGCCCTGCGTTAGCACTTCTTACTATGAATAATTATTGACAATGCACTATAGCCAAGTTTGAGTCTTTGAAGATTATAATATTCTAACATATGTAATCATATGGCATCACAGGAAGGAATTTTTAAAAAGATCATTGCATCAAAGATCATCAGCATGAGATGACTGAGAGTACTGTACAATTTTCCAAATGTGAGTCAGCTGTGTTCTCTTCCTCCTTTTTTATTCTAGACTTAGCTCACTATATATCTGAAGGGATATTCATATTTGATATAGATGCATGCACACATCTCATGCCTATGTTTATACCTAATGTACTCATATATACATATGTACGCATATATACATGCATGTTTCCAACCCAGATGCATATGCTAGTAATTTTCAATTGTTTTATACACTACTCACTTTACTCATGTGATTTCCCTTCTAGTAAACATATATGTGTGCATTCATATGTATTTATGTGTATGTTTAATGCATGTTTAGGCTTATGGTTTGTGCATATATGGTAGACTGCATATAGTCAATGAGTGTTGATGCATAATTTAATAGGTAGAAGAGACAGTATACATGTATATATAAAATTATATATACAGCATATATTAAATATATTATGGTATATATGCATGAATATATTTTTTCTTACACATATTATAAAGCTACAGCATTAAGACCTTTCAAGACTTAGGCATTTATGTTGGAAAGGCTTTGATGATCTTCTTTAAAGTGCCCACCCATTAGGGATAGGGAATACACTTAGTTTTCAGGAAAGTTGAATTCTTCTCACCTTATCATTTTTCCTTGTGTATTTTTTTAAGTGATTTTTTCCCCTTTGTAATACTGTTACTTAAAAAGTTATTTTGAATTTTTCTGGGCAGAAGATACTCTGATTCAGTCAGAATATCTCTTCCTGAAATTTCTTACAAAAGTAGAAACAAAGTGTTAGTGATCAACTTTACAAAAATCCAGACTGAAAACTATTTTCTTTTATACAGGGAGGTTGGATAGTCAATGGATGTGGACTCAACATTATGAGGTCCATTTGGTCACAATCACCATATCATTGGTTTGTTTCCTTAACTCTATCTGCTTTTCTAAAGAAGATCAGATTGTCCATGTTATGTCAATTATTCCACCAACTCAAGAGGATGAAAGTATATGTTTTTGATTATTAGATAACACTTAAAATTTCTTGGATTAGCCTGCTTCTTCCTCCCCCACTGCCTTCTGCTCACTTTCACTTTTATATACTCTGTCTTGAGCCTGTATGTGATGGTCTCTAGTTCAATTAAATCAATATCATCTATAATAATATGCTTCCTCCAAAAAAAAGCACAATTGCCAAAAATGCTTACTCTATCTTCAGTTAAGTCAATCTTCCATTTCCCCATCAATCTGAAAATTCAGTCTAAATGACCATGTTATTTATTAAAATATAAATCAATATTAAAAATGTTTCATTCTGAGTAAGAGAGTGGGGAAGATATATTTAAAGTGAAAGTGATATAAAAACAAAACATATCAATATACAATGGCAAAGTATAATAATGCTGTGACCGAAGTTAATTTCTTATCTTCCCCCCCCATCCTTTATTCCAGTTAGATTATAGAGAATAGAAAGAAAGGGGATTGAAAAAATAGTGGAATGTATCTCAGTAGTTTTCTGGGAAACAAGGGGAAAAGAATCTAAGGGCTTGAATTCTGCTTGCTCTTACTAACTGCAGTTGCTAGTTTGCCCATAATCTCATCTCTTTTCCATTCCTGAGTTCATTTGCTCTTTGCTTATCTCCAGTCATCTCCCATCACAAGTCCACTCTCAACTCAATCTCTTCTTCAATGAATAATGAACAAAGGGATTTTTTTCCTGCTCTGTAATCTCCTTGTTGCTACCACAGTTGATAATTCATGTTATGCTCACTGCCAAATGGTAGACTAGTTTTTCCTCCTACTTTCTCCATTTTACATACCGTGCAAAATTCTGGAGCAGAAATCTCATGCATAAAGAAAAAAATGAAAACCTGAGGAATATGAGAAATGTATAACTGCTCATTTTTTAATTTAATCAGTTTTTCCAGGAGTCCTAGAGACCAGAGATCTTATTCACATATATACGTACCATACATAGATGCATTTATTTAGTCTCTCATACATACTTTCAATAGAATGTCCACCCAAATTGCATGTTATAGTATAAAGAATTGATTTGCTTTAGAAAACTTAATTTTTCCTCTGTGCATTGTTAAGTCAATTTTGTTAAATATCATGTATCTCATTGATGTGGCTCCCTAATGTTCTGGGTATTGATGTAGTCAGCATAATGTAATTATAAGTTTCAGAAGATGTATGCTTGTAGGTGATGAGATCCCAGGATAATTGAGACATTACCCCTGCCTTCAGAACGCTTACAATCTTGTGTGCTACTATAATAGTCTGTAAGTCCTTGACTACCTTTGAGTAGAACCTTTCTTAGCTGAATAGAATAGTGAGTTTCCAACAGGAGTTGGAAAAAAGTGTCTTCAGAAATGACTAAAAATATCTGTGACACAGTTTAGACAGAAGAAAAGTGTTATTGTGATTAGGATCTTACTTTTAACAGCTTCAAGATGAGTTTAGCTTTTCCTCCAAGTGATGAATTCATCTGGCTTTGAAAAAAACTAACTTATCTAGGGAAATAAACTTAAAATCCTAGAATAATGACATGAAAATCACATCAAAACCTCAAGTAAAGCTTATAACAAGTAAAGTTATTTTTGTTCCTTTGGAAAAAATACAAACCTTTCAGCATGAATGTTTTAATGATCCTATCAACAAATAGCTAAACTGTTCTAGGAAGAGTGGCATAGCAAGGGTTTTATTTATGCATTTCAAGGAGTTCAGACCCAACGGACTATCTGCAGAAAGTATAAATTGAAAAGAAACTCATTTCTGCCCTGTTCTCCTGCTGATAAACTGTAATTGGTGCCTGATTGCATGGGAGACAGCTTTTTTTCTTCTCTGCCCTTTCTGCCCTGATAACCCTGGCTATTTCCTGTTAGGGGTCAGAACAGGCCATCTTACCAGCGGAAAAGTGCATTTACCTTTCAGAGCTGAAACACTTCACTAGCATCTTGAAATGGTTCTCATTTCCAATAAGAAATGAATTGCATCATGATTGAATTATTTGGAAAGGCATTGGAGGGCATGTGAAATGTGACTTTTGTAGCAAATAATCATGGATGCAGACATAGGCAGCCAAGTAATTTCCCACCCAGGAAGGGATTTGCCTAGTAGTTCAAGAGTCTGAGGTTACTTGTTTTATTTTTGCCTCCATATCGTCTTACTCCAAATCAGAGCAATATTGGACACCAAAATGCAGACTGAAAGGTGGCTGTGTTCTTTATAGTCTTTCGATAGAAGGGGGTACCTTCTATTTGGAGCTGACTCACCTTTAATGCCAAACTTGGATCTTTGGAACTTTAGTTTGATTTGGAGGATGCTTAAAAGTTGCTGTCTTTGAAACTAGAGAAGGAGGTTTCTGACTTACACCAATGGCACAATTTCTCACAAGAAATAACAATAATAAATCTGACACATATCTTCCTAAATGTGGCAGAGGATAAGGAAAGCTGAAGTAGTAGGGTAGTGGTGACCAAACCAATCTGTTTTGTCACCTAGTCTTCTATTTCCCAGGATTATAAGATCATAAGAGCATAGGTTTAGCATTGTAAAGGACTGGAAGGGTTATTTAATCCAAATTCTTCATTTTAAAGAAGATGAAACTGAGACTAAAAAGTGAAGCTCTTTAACTAAAATCACAAAGGGAGCTGGAATTCAATATTCTTCTTTACAGTGGCAAATATTCATTTAGCCTCTCCCTAATATCACCCCAAGAAAAATCTTCCCTATCCCTCCCTAATCCCTACTTCCCTCAATCCATTATTCTTATAGGAATCTTGTAATGCTAAAAAGCATACACTTCTTCCCATTTTTCTTCCTTTTACTTTCTTTCCATTTTGTAATGCTCAACAAGACCTGATTTTCTATGAGAGGTCTCAATATCTCTGGGCAGCTCTCCAACGATGATTATCTTTTCCTTCAAACATTTGATAAACAGGGACAGGAAGATGATTTAATATATCCCTTAACTCTTCTGACACTTTCAGACCTTCCTCCCATAACAACTAAGTCTCTGTCTTTAAAATTCCCTTCTTCCTGCTTATATACACATTATCATAATCATGGTCCTCTAAGACATATCTCCTCCTCTCCTTTGAATATAGATTCTCAATTCATAGTTCCTTCTACAAATCCAATCCTGCCTCTTTCCTCTGGGTCTCCTAGTTCTTTTTCTTTTTGCAAGACAATGGGGTTAAGTGAGCTGCTCAAGGTCACACAACTAGGTAATTATTGTGTCTGAGGCCTGATTTGAACTCAGGTCCTCCTGACTCCAGGGCCAATGCTCTAACCTCATCTTTGCTGCCCCTGGGCATCTCACTTCTTGAATCACTTTGATTACTAAGACTTTAGCCATAGTCTACTTCAGTCATGCAAAAGAATATGAGTAGGGGTGGCTATGTTGCACAGTGGATAGAGTACCAGCCTTGGAGTCTGGGGTACCTGAGTTCAAGTCCAGCCTCAGACACTTAATAATTACCTAGTTGTGTGACTTTGGGCAAGCCACTTAACCCCATTTGCCTTGTAAAACCTAAAAAAAAAAAGGAGTATAAGTATCCCCTCCCCAATTGTCATCGAATACACACTTATGGTCATACACACAGAAACATACACACCCTTCCAGATCCATTTAATTGAATTTGCTCTAGAAATCAGAATTACTAATTATGTCTCAGATATAAAAGGAAGTTGAACACAAATATTGAAAGCATGTTTTATTGTATAGAAATAGAGAAAAGAAAAAAAAAGTTTGGATACAGGGGAACTCCAAATACATTTAAAAAACACTACAAATACTTAAGGCACATTTGGAATGGGTATTGTGACAAATTAGATTGTAATGTGATTTTCACTGTGTTGATTTCAATATTCCACTAGGATTGACAATATGATCTTTAAATTTAATTTAATTTTCAGTTTTGAATTGTTTCTCTTTACCCTTTTCTGCCCCTTGAAAGAGCAAGGAAAAAAATCCAAGTGTGTGTGTGTGTGTGTGTGTGTGTGTGTGTGTGTGTGTGCAGTGATGCAAGATAAATTCCCACATTAGCCATATCCAAAAAAAAAAAGAATGATAAAGGTCATGCAATTTAACTTATTCTCTGAATCCATTATGCATGAATGTGTTTAGTACATTTCATCATGAATGCTTTGAAATTATGATTGGTTACTATGGTGATCAAAGTAACTATCATTCAAAGTTGATTATGTTCACAATTTTGTTATTATTGTTAAAATTTTCTGGTGGTGTCACTTTACTTTATATCAGTTCATATACTCATTCCCAAGCTTTTAGGAAACCCTCAACTTAACTGTTACTTGCAGTTCTACAGAATTCTATCACATGTTATTACAAAGATGATTTGTTTAGCCATTCCCAAACTGTCATTCCTTCATTTTCCAATTATTTATCACCAAAAATAGAACTGTTACAAATACTTTTTTTGTGCAAATGGGTCCATTTCTTTTTTTTTTATCTTTGTTGGGCTATAGAATAGTAACAATACTTCTGGATCGAAGGGTATGTAGTGGTTAATGATTTTGGGGCTCATTTCCAAACTGTTTTGTAGGATGATTGGTCTAGTTCACAGCTGTACCAAAAGTGCATTAATGTACCCATTTTCCTATAGTCCCTTTAGTAGTCACCATTTTTCTCTTTTTTTGTCTTTTTTAGGCAATCTTAGGATAATTAGGTGGTACAGTGGATAGAATAAAAGGCCCAGAGTGAAGCCTTAGAAACTAATCAACTGAGTGACCCTGGCCAAGACACTTAACCTTGTTTACCTTTGTTTCCTCATCTGTAAAGGAACTGGAGAAAAAAATGACAAATGCCTATAGTATCTTTGTCAAGAAAGCTGCAAATGGGGTAATGAACATGAAGATATGACTAAAAAGACTGAATAGTGACAAAAAGCCAGTCTTATGGATGTGAGATGGTATCCAGAGCTATTTTAACTTGAATTTCCCTAATTATTTGTGATTTACATACTTTTTATGTGACTATTGATAGCTTAGATATCTTTCTCTGCAAATTTTCTATGCATATCCTTTGACCATTTAACAAGTAGTTGTATATATAAATTGTAAATGTGACTCAGTTCTTTGTATCTTTTGAAATGAAACTTTTATTAGAGAAATTTGTTGCAAAGTTTTACGCCCTCTCCAGTTTCTTCCTTTCTGTCTAACATTGGCTATAATGATTTTTTATGCAAAAATTTTTAAATTTTATGCAATTATAATTGCCATTTTATTTCTGGTGAACTTTTCTTTTTCTTGATAGGCTATAAATTATTCCCCCGTCTACAGAACTAACAGGAAATTTCTTCCATGTTCTACTAATTTTCTTATGATGCCTATATGATGTATTCCTTTTGAGATGATCTTGGTATATGGTGTGAGATATTGGTATACATCTAGTTTTGCCTAATTTACTTTCCAGTTTTCCCAACGAAAAAAAAATAGTGAGTTCTTGTTTCAAAATTTGTCATCCTTGCTTTATATCTGTACATTTTGCCCGTAATTATGTTCCACCAATCAATCTCTCTATTTCCTACCAAATACCAAATTTGATGACTCAAGGTTTGGTATAATTTTGGTTCAGATACTGTGAGGCCCCTTTCAAATTATTTTTTCATTGATACCCTTAACATTCTGGACCTTTTCTTCTTCCAAATGAGTTTTATTATGTTTCTAGCTTTACATTGTAACTAATTGGTAGTTTGACTGGTATGGCACTGAAAAAAAATATTAATTTAGGCAGTAATATTTTTATTATTTTGATGCTATCATGAGAAATTAATATTTTTGAGTTATTTAAATGTCTTTATATGTGTGAAGAATGTATTGTAATTGTGTTCATATAGTTCCTGTGTATGATTTGATGGGTAGAGAGCCAAGTATTTCAAACTACTTAGAGTTTTCTTAAAGTGAAATGCTTCTTTCTATTATTTCCTATTGGATTTTGTTAGTCATAACTCTGGCTGTGTTTTCTTTTAACCTACAACATTGCTAAAGTTTTTAATTGTTTAGTTTTTTAGCTAACTTTCAAGAATTCTATAGGGAAACCATAATATCATTTTTCAAAAACTGGTAGTTTCATTTTATCTTTTCCTGTCTTATATCCTTCAATTTCTTTTTTCCCTTTTTATAACTTTAACTAGCATTTCTAATATACGAAATAATGGTAGACATTTTTGCTTTACCTCTAATTTTTAGTTTATTCCCATTACAAATAATTTTTATGCTTGATTTTAGGTAGAAACTTTTTATCATTTTTAAGGAAAGCTTCCTTTGTTCCTATATTTTAATATTGTCAAGAATTTTTTGCGTTTACTGAAATAACCATATAAATTTGTTAGGTTTCTGATTAATATGGACAATTATCCATTTAGTTTATTTATGTTTCACTTCTTTAACTAGATCTGATAATAGGTTTAAATGATTCCTGATTTTATCCTCATTGCTGTCTCCTTGCATAAACTCCTTTTTTTGTGAACCCAATTTATATGAGATAATTTTTCTTTTCTTTTAACTGCTTTCTCAGTGAATTTCTCTTCTCCAGTTTTTCCAAACTTTTTTTTTGAGATCATGCATGCATAATGTAATTATATCCAGGTTCTCTGACTAATTAGACTTTCTATAAAACATCTAGAGATGATAAAGTTCTGAGTGGCTACATGTGTCATCTATTCATCTAAAAATGTAAACAGTTTCAGTTTAACTTTAGTCTTTTATTATTTCCCACTTTTAAAAAAACCTTCTTTTGCTTCTCTTGATTCTTCTTTTTGCATGTTAATCCTAGAACTAAAATAAAGTTCAAAGTCAAGATGTAAGCTGAAAGAAATGGCAAGGCAAAAAATTTGATGAAGGATAATTCTTTTTTTTATGAAGATATTATTTTTAAAATTTGTTTTCCAATTATATACAATAATAGTTTCTACCTATCATTTTTTGTAAGGTTTTGAATTTTATAATTTTCATCCACTCTCCTTCCTTTCTCCTTCCCCCCCAGAAGGCAGTCTGATAATCATTACATTGTTTTCATACTATACATTGATCAAAATTGACTGTGTTGAGAGAGAAAATAATATCCTTGAGGAGAAAATAAAATATTAGAGAAAGCAAAATTAGTACATAAGACAACTTTTTTTTTTAAAACTGAAAGAAATAGTTTTTGGTCTTTATTTAAAGTCCATAATTCTTTCTCTGTAGTGAGATAGTATTCTTCATTGTAGATACCCTAAAATTGTCCCTAATTATTGCTGCATGATAATTCTTTATGGCAACAGGAATCAGAAGGAGATTCCATTAGAAACAGATGCCATCCAGCAGCTCTGACATCCATTCTTATTTGCCAGGTCACAGATCCAGGGCAGAGAGGAGCAGTTGTGAACATTGTCACTAACTGTGATAGAGAAGAAACAATTTCCAGAGATAGATAGTAGTTTTGTGGCTCATTCTTGGTTCAGAGTGCAGCATCCTAGAACTAAGGAGATCCAATAGTTCAGTAGCTCTAAGCCCAAGAGGTTCCTAACAATCCAATAGTGGCCAAATAAGGCAAAAGTCTCCTTAGATTTCCAATCAAAACCAAGATGATAAATACAAACCTGGCTTGGAAATATGTAAAACTCAAACCAAGAGGGCAGTGAAGAAATCTTCTTTCCAAATCACACTACTTTGAAAACACTTAAAAGCTTTTAGGCTATCAGTCAGAGTTGTGAAAGCAGAAGAAATACATAAGAAGAAATACATAAGAAGACATAAGCTCAGACTAGATATATATACAAGGTTGAATGATTACCTATGTAATCTTGGACAAATCACTTAATATTTCCAGATCTTTGTGTATCTCATTTTATTCCCCTCTAAAATTACAGGGTCACTAGTCTTTGTTGTTAGGTTCTAACTGATGTTAGAAAAGATTTTCTCAGAGAGCTTCAGTCATTATTGCTTAGCCAGGAGTTCCTTTTGTTGACCCAATGTTACTAAAGTTCTTTCAGAAGAGTGATTTGTTCCTTTTTGCCTGGAAAACAATGAACTAATCATTAAAGGGATCCTATTTTCTCTGTATTTAATGTAAATCTTTATTCATTACATGCTGAATCTTGTTACAGTGAATGATGTAAAAATAAAAAAAATACTATAATGAAAATATCCCTACTTGATAACAGAATATTGCTGCCATGCTGATCTCATTACAATTAACATTAACTATCCATTCATCAGGACAAAGTGACAAAACCCCTTGCATATCCAGCATGGTGCTTGACACTGTAGAGAAAAGATGCATCCCATTAAAAAAAAGCAGGAAACAATTCAAGATAGTAATGGTCAAGTTGGAATATGGTACAGCGTCATCAGTGAGGACACAAGGAGCAGATTGAATATGATGTCTTAATGTAACAGTTAAGAATTTAGAGGATAGTGAGAAAGAAAGAGATAAAGGAAGACATTGAATCAATGATGGAAGATCTTGAAAGTCAGGTAAAAGTTTAGACATGATTAAGTAGGCAATTGGAAACGTTTAAAGGTCTTTGAATCAAGGGGTAACATGATGAAGGGCATAGCCCTTCTGTTCATTAACTTTAAACACTTGAAAAATCTATTTAACTTCTTTAGGTATTAATTTCTTAACTTAAAAGTTTCTTCATGAAATGAAGGAGTTGTACTACTCAGTTAATTGATACTTCTGTATCAATGGATGGCTAATAGCTCAGCCTATTCCTCTTCTCACTGCAACCTACTGTGTACAACATTTTAAATATTTCATTTGTGTTCTAGGAAATATTAAGAACACAATAAGATCACAGAAGTAGATCTGAATGGGACCTTAGAGTCATCTAATCTGAGTTCCTCATATACGTAAGGCAACTGAAATCTAAAGACTTGCTCAGATCATAAACAAAAAAGAAAAATTTCAAAATTTGGCCTAATGACTCTAAGTTTAGGACTTTTTATTATCATAAAACATGATTTAGATTATAGGTGGGGGCCTTCATAGCAACAAGCTGGTTGAGAATAGTAATTCTAGAATTTTATTTTTGATGAAAAGTTTATACTTATTTCCCAAAATATTTCTCATCAATAAAGGAAGGTTGTATCACTGAATTAAATTACAAGAGTAACTGAAAGACAATGATTAAGATTGTTCCTGAAGAAAACTCAATATTTATTGACACTGACAAATTCATGGAGAGAGTGATTGGATCTATCAGCCTGAACAGATCAAAAGTGCTGCATTTCTACTCATAACTGTCAGAAGTGGATTGAATTCTGGTTCAATCATTTGCTGCCTCTGTGACAATGGGCAAGCCATTTAACTTCTCTGGACCTCTGTTTCCTTATTAATAAAGTGATGAGGTTAAACCAGATTTCACCTAAGTGCCTTTATATCTCTGTCCCCACTTCTTGCTGTTCTTTCATTTTCACTCTGAATGCAGTTTTTTTTGTTTAGCATTGTGATTTGCTGTTTTAAGATACATTAATAGTTGGGTCAGAATAGAGAACTGATTTACACTACCCTTTTCCCCTGTTGAATTTTGATCAGGGAAAAAGAGCATAATACCAAATTACTATCCAGAAAGGTTGGATCATTTCATACCTCCACTAATAATGCATTAGTGTCCCAGATTGGCCACATCCCTTTCAACATTGATCATTTTCTTTTCTGGTCATATTGGCCAATCTGAGAGATGTGATGTGGTACCTCAGAGATGCTTGAATTTACATTTCTCCAATCAGTAATGATTTAGAGCAATTTTTCATATGACTACGAATAGCTTTGATTTCCTCATCCACAAATTACTTTTGCATATCCTTTAACTATTTGTCAATTCAGGAATGGCTCATTTTTTTTTATGAATTTGACTCAGCTCTCTAAATATTTTAGAAATTAGTGCTTTCTCAGAAACACTAGTTGTAAAAATTGTTTCCCAATTTACTACATTTCTTTTGATCTTGGTTATAGTGGTTTTGTTTGTGCAAAAGCTTTTTAATATAAGGTAATCAAAATTACCCAGTTTGTTTTAATGATTTCTCCATCTCTTCCTTGGTCATAAACTGCTTACATTTCCATAGCTCTGACAGGAAAACTACTTCTTGTTCTCCTGGTTTGTTTGCAATATTATCTTTTATGTCTAAATCCTGAACCCATGTTGACCTTCTCTTGATATAGGGTGTGAAATGTTGGTCTAATCCAAGTTTCTGCCATACTAACTTCCAGTTTTTCCAACAGTTTTTACCAGAGAGAGTTCTTAATACAGAAGCTGGACTCTTTGGATTTATCATACATAAGATTACTGTAATCATTTCCTGCTGTCTCTTTTGTACCCAGTCTATTCCACTGATCCACCACTCTATTTCTTAGCAGTACCAGACAGTTTTGATAACTGTTGTTTTATAATATGATTTCAGATCTGGCAAGGCAAAGCCATTTTCTTTTACACATCTTCCATTAAATCCCTTGGTAGTCTTGCCTTTCTGTTTCTCCATATGAATTAAGTTACAATTTTTTTTCTAGCTCACTAAAGTAATTTTTGAAAGTTTGATTGGTAAGGAACTAAACAAGTAGTTTAATTTAGGTAAAATTTTCATTTTTATTATATTAGCTTGGCCTATTCATGAGCAGTTTATATTTGCCCAGTTATTTAAATCTGATTTCATTTGTGTGAAAAGTATTTTATTGTTGTTTTCATTGAGTTTCTGGGTTTTTATATAGTCTGAAGTTATTTTAAATGTGATTTCCCTTTCTAGCTCTTGCTGCTGCATCTTGCTAGTAATATATAGAAATACTGAGGATTATGTGGGTTTATTTTATATCCTGCTACTTTGCTAACATTGCTAATTGTTTCTAGTATTTTTTGTCAGATGATTTTTTAGGGCCCTCTCGGTAAACTATCATGTCATCTTCAAAGAGTGAGGATTTTATTTCTTTTTTCCCAATTCTAACTCCTTCAATTACTTTTTCTTTTCTTATTGCTGAAGCTAACATTTCTAATACAATATTTAATGGTAGTGGTGATAACAGGAACACTTATTTCACCCCTAATCTTATTGGGAATGACTCTGGCTTATCCACATTGCATATAATGCTTGTTGATGGTTTCAAATAGATACTGCTAATCATTCTAAGGAACAATCCATTTATTCCTATGCTCTCTAGTGTTTTTAGTAGGAATGGGTGCTGTATTTTTTCAAAGGCTTTTTTTTAGCATCTATTGAGATAATTATATGATTTATTAGCTTTGTTATTGATATAGCCAATTATGCACAGTTTTCCTAATATTGAACTAACTGTGTATTTCTGGGATAAATCTTGCTTGGTCATACTGTATTATCTTAGTGGTAACTTTGCTGTAATCACTTTGCTAAGATTTTATTTAAGATTTTTGCATCCATATTCATTAGGGAAATTGGTCTATAATTTTCTTTGTCTACTTTATCTTTTCCTGGTTTAGGTATCAGCACCATATTGGGGTCATAGAAGGAGTCAGTTAGGCAGAATTCTGTCTTCACTTATCTTTTCAAAATCTTTATACAGAATTGGAAATAATTGTTACTTAAATTTTTATTGAATTCACACGTGAATCTATTGGTCCTGGAAATTTTTTCTTAGAGAGTTCAGTTTTGGCTTGTTGAATAATTTCTTTTTCTGTGATAGGGTTATTTAAGTATTTAATTTCTTCTTCTTTTAACCTAGGCAACTTATGCTTTTGTAAATTTTCATCTATTTCACTTAGATTATCAAATGTATTGGGACATAGTTGGGTAAAATAGTTCTGAATTATCACTTTAATTTCCTTTTCATTGGTGAGTTCACCTTTTTCTTTTAGGGTACTAGTAATTTGTTTTTCTTCTTTCTTTTTTAATCAAATTAAACAAAAGTTTATCCATTTTATTATTTTTTCATAAAACTATCTCTTGGTTTTCTTTATTAGTTCAATAGTTTATCTTATTTTTGATTTTTAATAATTTTTCCTTTAATTTTTAGAATTTCTAATTTGATATTTAATTGGAGATTTTTTATTTTTTCTTTAATTTTTTAAATGCATGTTTAGTTCATTAACTTCCTTTTTCTCTATTTTATTCATGTAAGTATTTAAAGTTACAATAAAGTTTCAATTACTTTTGGAAAGTTGTCTTGTTATTGTTATTTCTTAGGATGAAATCATTAATTCTAGCTATAATTTATTGTTTGATCCACTCATTTTTTAAAATGAGTTTATTTAATTTCCAAGTAATTGTAGGCCTATATCTCCAAAGCCAATTATTGCATTAAGATTTTTATTGCATTATGGTCTGAGAAGGAACTAACTATTCACTGTTTCTGCCTTTCTGCATTTCATAATGAGGTATTTATGCCCTAGTACATGGTCAAATTTTGAGCAGATGTCATGTACTGCATTAAAAAATGTATATTCCTTTCTCTCCCCATTCAGTTTTCTCCAAAAGTATACCACATTTATGTTTTCTAATCTTCTATTTACCTCCTTAACTTCCTTCTTATTTATTTTATGATTAGATTTATCTCATTCTGAGAGAGGAAGCTTGAGGTCTCCTCCCAGTAGAGATTTGCTATCTATGTCTTCCTGTAACTCAGCCATCTTCTCTTCTAAGAATTTGGATGCTATAACACCTTTTGCATCCATATTTATATTGAAATTGCTGCATTGTCTATGGTCCCTTTTCAGAGGATATATTTACCTTTCTTATCACTTTCAATAAGATCAATTTTTGCAGCTGCTTTGTCCAAGATAAAGATTTCCACCCTTTCCTTTTTCACATCAGCTAAAGCATAATAAATTCTGCTCTAACCTTTGGTCTTTACTCTATATGTATCTCTTTGCTTCAAATGAGTTTCTTATAAGCAGCAAATTGAAGGATTCTACCTTTTAATCCAGTGATATTTGTTTACTTTTTATGGGAGAGTTCAATCCATTCACATTCAAAGTTATAATTACTAAATCTTTTTTGTCATCCATGGTATCTTCCCTCTCTTTATATTCTCCCCCCTTTTTTTCACCTTATACATATTCTCCAGTATTTTCTTCTGAATACCACCTCCTTCAGTGTGTTTGCTCCCTTCTATTCAACCTCCTCCCTTTTCATTCCCATTTCCCTTTTCCCCTTCTTCCTTCCCTTCCTTTTATCAGTTCCTCTTTTCCTCTCCCCCTTTCTCCTCTTAATATTTGAAAGGAAAGATAAATTTCTTAACTTAACTAAGTGTGTGTGTAGGTTAATCCTTCTTTGAGCCATATGTGATGACAGCAAGATTCAGATACTTCTCACTTCCTCCCTTCTTTCCCTCTATTGCAATAGATCCTTTGTACCTCTTCATGTAATATAATTTACCCCGTTAATCTATTCTAACCTGTCATGTCTTTACTGTCCCCCATTTTTAAGTAGATGCATTTTTAACTCATTCTATCAGTCACAGATAAGTCATGAGTGTCCATTACATCTGGCTAAGTATATTCTCTCTAAAAGAGTTACAGTTCTCAAGTGTTATGAGAATCTTTCACCCATGTAGGGCTATAGCCAGTTTCATCTTATTGGATAAAAGTTCCTTTTTTTTCTTTTACATTTTTACCTTTTCATGTATCTCTTGAGTGTCCTGTTTGAAGGCCAAATTTTCAATTTACCTCTGGTCTTTTCATCAGGAAAATTTTGAAGTGTTCCATTTCTTTAAATGTCCATCTTTTCTACTAGAATAGAATGCTCAGTTTTGCTGGATAGTGAATTCTTGGTTACATCCCAAGCTCCTTTTCTCTTTGGAATATCATATTCCAGGTCTTGTATTCTCTTAATGTTAATGTAGCCAGGACCTATATAATCCTTCCTGTGGCTCTTTGGTATCTAAATTGTTTCCTTCTAGCTGCTTACAGTATTTTCTCTTTCCTCTGTTAGTTCTGGAACTTGTCCACAATGTTCCTTGGTGTTTTCATTTTGGGATTCCTTTCAGGAGGGGATAAATGTATTCTTTCAATCACTATTTTTTTCCCCTCTGGTTTCATGAAGTCAGGACAATTCTCTTTAATTATATCCAGAAGTATTGATCCAGGCTCTTGTGGTCCTCAATGTTTTCAGGATGCCCGATGATTCTTAGCTTTCCTCTCTTGCATATATTCTCTAGCTCAGTTGTTTTATTGATATGGTATTTTCCATTTTCTTACATTTTTTGGCTTGTTTTTAACCAAAGTCTTGTTTTCTCAAGAAGTCATTCGTTTCCAGAGATTCCAATTTATTTTTAGAGAAGAATTTTTTTCATTTACCTTTTGAAACTCCTTTTCCAATTTGTCAATTCTATTTTTGAAGGAGCTTTTCCATTTGTCCAATTGTGATTTTGAGAGAATTATTTTCTTTCTGCACTTGTGCAATTGTATTTCATTTTTCTTCTTTCAAGATGATACTTTTCTCTTGTCAAGTGACAATTTTATGTTGTGTTTCTTTCTGCAGTTTTCTAATTGATTTTAAAACTCCTTTCTGATCTCTTCTAAGAAGTCTTTCTGGACTGGAGACCAAATAATATTTTCTTCAGCAGTTTTAGGTCTCACTGAGTTAGGATCTCCGGCTTCAAAGTAGCTTTCAATGAACCCCTCCCCCACCCCTTTTCAGTGGCTTTTCTTCATTTTCCAATGATCTTGTGTTGGGGGGAGGGACTGATTCACAGACCTTTGTTGTTGTAAAACCTAGAGGATTAGTAGCTCCAATAGGGGATACTAGACAATTTTTCTTGAGTGTCTCTGACCTTGATTTGTGGCCCATTTCCTAGGCCTGGGGGGGTGATGGGTTTTTTTTGGGGGGGCAGCAGTATCTTGGTTATCCTTGAACAATGTGGGCTAGGCTGTGGGGCTAAATAGTTAATCTCCTTAATCCTCACTCAGCATTGAGGGAGATTTGCTGATCATACCTGAGACTGGGGGGTTGGAGGTGTAGTTATTTGTTTGTTCTGGGAAGAGTCATTTTCTACTATAGGGATGGGGTGGAGGGGACTCAACTTGAAACACAAGGACTCCACTGAAAATAAGAGGTTTGTGGTCCTGGTCTTCCAGAACAGTCAAGTTCACCAGATCATCTCACCACACTCTGGAACTCCAGTGGCACTGGAACTCGTCCCCTGCCATTCACACAGTCAAAGTTTCCACTGCTGTTCACAGATTAGTCCCCAGGACCCACTGCCCCTTTACTGGATCTTTGCTCTCTGCCCTTGACTCACCAATGCTCCCCTGAGACAGACCTTGTGGTCAATGTTCTTCTTCTCAGTTCTTCTGTGAGTTCTGTGGATCCAAAATCTGTTAAGAGGCTTGATACATGTTGTTTCTGGGGGAAAGCCAATGGAACTTAGAATAGTTCCTGGTTTCTCTCTGCTGTCTTGGCCAGAAGTCTTAAAGTAGCTGCAGCAGGTAAGAATTTAAGTGACTCATTTAAGGTCACAGGATGAGAGAGATCATTGGAAATAGCAGAAATGATATTATCATATTTCCCAAGCCAACTAAAAAAAACTTCACATTGAACTTATCATGATAAATATTAGCAAAAAGACCGACAGAAAAATGATTGAAACTTATTTATCAACTTCCATTTCATAGTATGAAAAGGTAGTAAAATTCTATGAAAATCCCTCCAAATAAAATTGATTATGTTTTAGCAGCCAGGAAATTAGTCAATACTGATTTAAGAATCATACCTAAATCAGCTCTTTCTGAATAGTCTTTCTATGGCTCTATTAGAATAAAACCAAACTTAGTACCAAACTGAGAGAACAAAGTTTAAAAAAACACATGATGTACAAGTGAAGTAGCCTTTTCAATGTTAATGATAATAAAAATAAGTATTAAATGTTAAAAATGGTTTATATACATACTATATTTTAATGAAGAAATTAATATAAATCAGTCGCCAAAAGGAGACAAAAAATTCCCTAAAGAGTACTTTAAACAGAAAACACTTATCTTTCTTGCAATGAGGAGAGATTAGAAGTAAAGGCAACACTGATTTAGAACATATACTCCTTTGTACAACATTACCTAAGATGATTAAATATTCATGGGCACTATAATTTTACAAAAAAGAGAGGGAAGAGTTAAGGCAGTTTAAAGAATGATTGTTGAGAAAAGCAACTTCATACATTCAAACACATATGTATGCATAAACTTATACAAATAGATATAAATTTAGAATATATATATATATATCATCTACTTATAAGAAAAATCTCTGCAACTGGTAGTTCAAATGATTTGATTTCTACCTAAATTAAACAGATTATCTTTTCTTTAGAAAATTATGTATCTGTTTTAATGACCCTGAATTTCCTTCACAAACAAAAACACATATTTTAATATCAATATTCTACTTATTTTGTTGAATGTTGTTGATCTGCATGTTTCATAGAATTAATAATGAGTAGCACATACAGGGCAATATGGAATTGCATGGTTGTTGTAAGTTGGTTGCCACATATGATAAATAAGGGTTTTAAGATAGAAATAAACAATATAAGATAAATGTATGAATTGAGCAGAATTAAGTTGGCAATAAGGTGAGAATGGGAGATAAAATGTAAGTATAAATGTTTCCCAGTACTCAAATATTTCTGTGTTCTCCTTTATTTGGGAATTTCCTGCAAGGATGTCAGATTATACGTGATCCATGTTTGCTTCTCCTGTGCATGTCTTCAAAAATTTATGACAGGAGGTCTACCCAATATATTGGAACTCTTCCTCACTTTCTCTCAACATTGTCAAAGTTCTATTAGAGCAATTTGACTATTGGTCTCTCCTCAGTCTTCTTGGCCAATCTTCTATTCCTGTCATAATTCTTTGATATCAGCCCACTCATGCTCTTCATGACTTTCTCCATTAAAACACTCATCTTTCTTATTTTCATGAAGCAATACTGTTAAAATATTTCTATTGGAATATGGTTTCTGCTTTGAAAAGAAGTTTGGGATAAGAGTTTTGGAATTTCCAAAAAGTAATTCAGTCTACTCTTCTATGCAACTCCCAGATATACATTCTGTTAGATAAATTCTTTAAGATATTAAACAGTTTGTGAACTTTTATCATGCACATGCTTTGTGTTAGACACTGGGACAAGTGCTAAGAAAACAAAGAAAGGTTAATCAAGTCTCTGATCTCAAAGAATTCAGTCTAATGGATGAGACAACATACAAACAGCTATATATAAATTAGATAAATGCTGGTTAAATGAATGTAACTAAAGGAAGACATAAAAATTAATGGGAATTGAGAAAACATTGTAAACATATTTTAGTAGGTAATTGAAGGAAATCAGGGAGATACGAGGTAGATATGAGGAGAAAGAATTCAAATCATAGGGGACAATCAGTAAAAATGCAGTCTGGAAATGGAACAAATCTGGGACATAGATAAAGATAGAGAAGATGGGGAAGGTAAGGTTATGAAAGACTTTAAAAGACAAATTTGGTATTTTAAAATGGAATTAATAGGGAACCAGTAGAATTTATTGATTTGGGATGGTAATGGTGGTATTGGCAACATGGTTAGATCTACAATTTAAGATCACTTTTACAAAGGTGAGAGGACTGGGATGGGGGGATTTGTGACAGGTGTCCAATTAGTAAGTTATTGCAGTAATCCAACTGTGAGGTAAAGAAGGCCTGGATCAAAATGGTAACAGTTTCAGAAGAATTCATAACAGATGTGACACCTAAATGATGCACTGGTCCTGGAGTCAAGGGGACCAGAGTTCAAATCCAGTCTCAGACATTTAATAATTACCCAGCTGTGTGACCTTAGGTAAGTCAAAAAAACTTGGTAGCAGATTAGATATGAATGGTGAGGGAAAGTGAGGAGCTGAAGGGAATGCCTACTTAATTAAGATACAAGCATGACAAACTGGAAAAATGATAACTCCATTAATAATAATAGGGAAATTTTCAAGGATTTTGTAGAAGAGAAAATAGTTTCAATTTTGGGTGTATTAAGGTTGAGGTGTTCATAGTATATTCAATTCAAGATATCTGATAGGCAGTTTGAGATGTAAGATAGGAGGCAGCAGAGAGAAGTAGCTCTGAGAGTCATCACTATAAAGATGACAATTGTTTCCATGGAAACCGATGAACTCCTTAAATATAATTGCTTAGAAGAAGAAAACAAGATGGTTCAGGAAAGACTCCCATGGAAAATCTAATATTAGACATGACCTAGATGGAGAGCCAGGAAAGAAGAGTGAGAAAGAAGGTTCAGATATTTAAGACACCTGTGACAAATCTTTGTCATGAAAAACCTAGAAAGAAAAGAGTATTTTGATTTTTTTAAATTTCCAGTATAGAACCAAGAGGTGTTGTAAAGCTAGCATGATCCTGGAGCATTTCCCTACACAACATTAAATGAAGCCTGTACACAGACATTAAGGCTACAACTCCCACACAAAAAAAGAAAAGATCAAAGCATGTTTTCAACTGTAGACATCATAGAGTATCTTCAGTGAGGTTAATCTTGGAGGAAAAGTGGAATAAAGCCCAGCTAGGTGGCAGAGTAGGAAAGCAGCCAGAAGCTTTTAACCACAGTGCAGTCCAGGTCAAGGAAGCTAGATAACAGCATAGGTCCTGGCAGCTAGATAGCAAACTAGCAGGGAAGGTTTTAAACCCAAACAATGACTAATTCCTGGGAACTATGGGGCGTGGAAAAAAATTCCTGTATAGACATAACCTGGACATAAAGTAGGGAACAAATCTCTGCAAATGTAATACCTGCACTGCATAGGAAATAACTTGACCAGCAATAAGATAGGGATCAGACTTCCTGTCGAGCACAAAACATTTGAGTCTGTACTGCCTATTCCCTAGGAGTGAAACTCAAACAATCAAAATGAGCAAAAAACTAAAAGAGTAACATCCATAGAAAGCTACTATGCAAATAGATATGATAAAAATGCCACTTCAGAAGAAGAAAGCAGTGACAAATTACCCACATGGGAAGTCTCAAGTAGTCTTTGAATAGGACTCAAATCCAAAACCTCATAGAAAAGGTTAAAAAGAATTTAAAAATCAAAGAATAGAAGAAGAAAAATGAAAAAAAAGTGAGTCATACAGTAAAATTATGAAAATTGGCCAAAGAATCAACTCCTTCAAAATTAAAAATAACCAACTGAAAAAGGAATGCAACTCATCTAAAACTCAAATAACCAACCATGAAGATAATGCAACTCAGCTAAAAGGAAAATTGACCAACTGGAAAAGGAAATACAAAAGCTGACTGAAGAAAATAAAACCATAAAAATTAGAATTGGACAAACAGAAATCAATGATTCTATGAGACCAATGTGAGGAGTAAAAATGCTGGCTTTTCAGAAATATAGTGTTAAATTAGTTTGAGCCATAGGCTCAGTATCTATTTCTCAGAAATCAGGAGAAGACAAAAAAATGTGAATCTCTTGTAGGGGATTATGTCATCCTAACCATATAAGGTGTAAACAAAGACAGACTCTCTTGTGCAACCCAGGCAAACTCCCCTTCTATTCAGACTATCAAGTTAGACCAATTATTGCAAAGGCCAGAAGAAGGGAGGAGGGAATGTAGGTTGTGGTTTTTGCCTTTATAAAGTTGCTTTAGTTTCTGTAATCTGGCTTTTCCTGCTCCAGCAGTAAGGGGCTTCTCCGTTTCACGTGAGAACCAAAAATAAACTGTGACTCTTTGCTGCTACTTTGAAAGAACTCCGAGCAGTCATTTTTGGGTTAGGGTCTTAAGACCCCACACACCAAGATTCCATAAAACAAAATGTAAAGGTTGAAAAATTGAAGAAAATGTAAAGTATCTTTTAGAAAAAGCAAATGATCTTGAAAATACGGGGGTTGGAAAAAGCCATTGTGAGTGCAGTCCCAGCCACAACCACAGGTATAGTACAGCACAGCTGGGCCAAGTACCTAGACACCCCTGGGGTGCCTGGGTCCATGGCAGAGGGGACAGTTTACAGACCTTATGGCCCTGGGATCACTGAGAACAGCTTGAAGGAGGGTTGAGAGAACTCTGACTCATCAGAGTGGGTGCAGAATGAGCACTGGTCTCAGAGCAGCCCTCTGGTGAGAACTTGCAGCAGGAATCAGGGAAGTCAGTCTATATCTCCAGAGCGCAGCCTACAGATGGGAAGGCAGTTGGGGGAGACTTCAGAAGTCTCTCTCTGCTTTCTCTGGGGCAGTACTCAACTGTTTGCCCACACCCAATTCCAGTTTGCTGTTTGGGCTTCCATACTACTATACTACAGCTTCAGTGCAGAGAGGAGTACCTGTGGTTATCCACATATCAAAACATAGGCAAGAAAGCAGTCAAAATCTCTCATAAGATCTTGGAGAAATTAAAGTCCCAGTGGGGTGTCCTCAAAACCCCCCAAAACCTTGGAAATGTAGTAAATCAGTCATAGACTGAGGGGATGAGTAAACAAAAGAAAATGAAGAATCTGACCACAGAAAATTACTTTGGTCCCATGGAAGATTCAAAAGATGACAAAATCAAAGCTTCTGTATCCAAAATCTCCAAGGGATATTGAAATTTTCTCATTCTATGGATGAGCTCAAAAAGGACTTTGAAAATCCATTAAGGGAGATAGAGGAAAAAATGAGAGGAGAAGTGAGAGCAATGCAGATAAATCATGAAAACAAAGTCAGCAGCTTGGTGAAAGAAATACCAAAAAAAATACTGAAGAAAATGATATATTAAAAACCAGATTACACCAAATGGAAAAAGCAACACAAAAGGCAAATGAGGAGAATGTCTTAAAAAAAGCAGAACTGGCCAGCTGGAAAAGAGATAAAAAAGCTCTCTGAAGAAAATAACTCCTATAAACATAGAATGGAACTAAAGGAAGCCAATGACTTTGCAAGATATCAGGAAGAAATATAACTATTCCAAAAAACCCCAAATTAGAAAAAAATGTGAAATATCTTAATGAAAAAAAATCAAACTTGAAAACAGGTCCTGAAGAGATAATTTAAAACTTAATGGGCTACCTGAAAGTCACAACCAGGAAAAGAATCTAAGCTACATTTTTTTTTCAAGAAATAATACAGGAAAATTACCCTGAGATTCTAGAAGCAGAGGGTAAAAAAGAAATTGAGGGAATTCACCAATCACCTCCTGAATGAGATCCCAAAAATAAAAACTTCCAGGAATATTACAGTTAAATTTCAGAACTCCCAAGTCAAAGATAAAATACTAAAAGCTGCCAGAAACAAGCAATTCAACTACCATGGCTCTACAGTTAGAATTGCACAAGATCTTATTGCATCTACATTAAAGGCTCAAAGGGCTTGGAATATGATATTCCAGAAGGTAAAAGACCTTGGTTTACAACTTAGAATCAACTACCCAGCAAAATTGAACATCCTCTTTCTGGGAAAAAGATGGACTTTCAATGAGACAGGGGACTTTCAAACTTTCCTATTGAAACAACCAGAGCTGAACAGAAAGTTTGATCTCCAAGTACAAGACTCGGGTGAACCATAGAGAGGGTGGATGAGAAGGACTAATTTTGAGAAACTTAATGATGTTGAACTCTTTGTATTCCTGCATGGGAAGAAGATATTGATAGCTCATATGAATTTTCTCATTTATAAGAGCATATATAGGCAAGAAGAGCATATATAGAAAAGGCACAGGAAGGTACTGAATAGAATAGTACAAAGATGGAGTAAATAGGTGATAGAAAATATATATATATATATATACATACATACATCTCAATAGTAAAAAGATGGAATCAAAGGGTGATAAAGGAAAGTACTGGGAGGAAGAGAAAGGAGAGGAAGAAGGGACTAAGGTATTTCACATAAAAGCCAAGAAAAACTTATTCAAAGGAGTGGAATGGGAGAAGGTGAGGGGGAATGAGTAAGCCTTCATTCTCATCAGAAAAGACTCAGAGAAGAAATAACACACACATTTAATAGGGTATGGCAATCTATCTTACCCTAGAGGAAAAAAGAGTAGAAAGGGATGGGATAAGGGGAAACTGGGGGAGGGAATGGTGGAGTAAGTGATAGAAGAGAGGGAAGATCATGGGAGAGGCTACTCAAATACAACACACTTTTGAACAGGGAGAGGGTAAAAAGAGAGAGAGGATAGAATAAATGAGAGTGGGAAGGAATAGGGTGGAGGGAAATACAGCTAGTAATAGCAACTGTGGGAAAAATATTGAAGCAACTTCTCTGGTGGCTATGATGGGGAAGTCAGCTCATCTCAGAGACAGAGCCATTGGAATATGAACACAGATTCAAGTACATTTTTCTTCCTCTCTCTCACTGTTCTTGAGGGTAGGGGAGTTTATGTTTACTCTCATAAAAAAGATTATTGTAATAATATAAAATAAATAAACAAAATTTTTTTAAAAGAATGAAAATAAAAGATTGCCAACTAATTATCAAATTCAAAACTCTAAAAATCAAGGGAGACAATAAAATTGCAAAGAAGAAAACTATTTACTAATAAATAAAACTGAGTTGATTTTAAGAAAAAAACAATAAAATAGATAAAGCTTTGGTTAATAAAAATTGTAAAAAAGAAAGAAGAAATACAAATTACCACTACCAAAAATAAAATGGGTGACCTCACTACCAATGAGGAGGAAATTAAAGAGATAAGGCAAAGCTATTTTGCCCAACTATATGCCAATAAATTTGGATAAGTTGAGTGAAATTTATGAATATTTTTAAAAATAACAACTGTTAAGATTAACAGAAGAGGAAATGAAATACTTAAATAACCCCATTTCATAAAAATAAATTGAAGAAACTGTCAAAGAACTCCTAAGGAAAGTCTTTAAGTTCATTGGATTTGCTATCAAATATATAAGGAACGATTAATTGCAATTCTACATAAACTATTTAAAAAATAGGAAATCTACTAAATTCCTTTTATGACACAAATATGGTGCTGATGGACAAGAAGGGATCGAGTCTTAGGCGCTCTCTGATAAAACTTCGAAACTAAGGACTCTAACTAAACTATTGAGAGACAGAACCCACAAAGGGACCCAGTAAGGCAGTTCTCCTACTCACGGTAACCTGGAAAAGAGCAGAAAGGCTCTGCTCCCCGGGGTCAGAGGGGTGGCCTGCCAGAGGGGTGGCCCGCCAGAGCAAAGAACTTCAACCTCCCAGAGGCAGCCCCAGGGATCTGGGAGCCACGGCTCACGGCAGCGGGGGCTCTCCTGAGCTGCACCCCGGGGAACACTGGGCACAAAGTGAGGGAACAGTGGGGGACCTCTGCCAGAGTGAGTACGTGGAGCCCAGCCCTCAGGGCACACAGTGAGCAGCCTGGTCTTTCTGCAGCACAGATCAGGAAAAAGAAGCAGGTGGACCTAGTAAGCAGGAGCCTCCAGGGGATGAGCCCATTGAGCTGAGGGAGGGGAGTAAAGAGAGACTTCTGAGCTCTGTCCTCTGCCTCTGGAACAGCACTTTGGGGCTCTGACCATATTGAGATCCTGATAGCAGTCTAGGCCCCGCCATAGAAAAGCAGAGCCCCCCCCCCCCTCAGCCCCATGGCAGAGGGGGGCGCTTATTGTCTCACAAACTAGAAGGGTGGACAGAGCCTCACACACTGAGACCTTTGTGGGAGTGTCCCAAAAGCTCAGGAAGCAGCCCAAAAACAGGCCCAGGCTGGGAAAATGAGCAAGCAGAGAAACAAGAGGACGACCATTGAGAAATATTTTGTATATGAGCCCAAGAAGGATCAAAATACTCAGCCTGAAGATGAGGAAGCACAAGCTCCTGCATCTAAAAACTCCAAGAAAAAACAGAATTTGGGCTCAGGCTATGACAGAGCTCAAAAAAGATTTTGAAAATCAAATGAGGGAGTTAGAAGAAAAACTGGGAAAAGAAAGGAGAGATGCAGGAAAAACATGAAGATGAAGTCAGCAGCTTAGTCAAGGAAATCCAAAAAAATGCTGAAGAAAATAGCATGCTAAAAAACAGCTTAGGTCAAATGGATAAAACAGTTCAAAAAGTTATTGAGGGGAAGAATTCTTTAAAAAGCAAAATTAGCCAGATGGAAAAAGAGATAAGAAAAAATCTCTGAGGAGAACAAATCCTTCAGACAAAGAATAGAATTCAGGGAGATTGATGAATTTACCAGAAATCAGGAATCAATACTTCAAAACCAAAAAAATGAAAAATTAGAAGAAAATCTCATTGAAAAAACAACTGATATGGAAAACAGACTTAGGAAAGATAATTTAAAAAATTATTGGAATACCTGAAAGTCATGATCAGGAATAGAGCCTTGACATCATTTTCAAAGAATTACTACAGGAAAATTGCCCTGATATTCTAGAAGCAGAGGACAAAATAGAAATGGAGAGAATACACCGATCCCCTGAGAAAGACATCCAAAAAAAAACAACCCCTAGGAATATTATAGCCAAGTTCCAGAACTCCCAAGTCAAAGAGAAAATATTACAAGCAGCCAAAAGAACACAGTTCAAATATCATGGAGCAGCAGTCAGGATCACACAGGACTTAGCAGCAAATACATTGGAAACTTTGTAGGGCTTGGAATACAATATACTGGAAGGCAAAAGAGCTTAGAATGCAGCCAAGAATGAACTACCCAGCATGGCTGAATGTCCTCTTCCAGGGAAAAAGATGGACTTTCAATGAACCTTGGGAATTTCAAATGTTCCTTTTCAAATGGCCAGATCTGAACAGAAGGTTTGATCTTCAGATACAGGACTCAGATGAATCATGGAGTTTGGAGGAGAGGGGGAAAATATGAGGGACTTACTGATGACAAACTGCATGTATTCATGCTTAGAAAAATGACACTGGTATTACTCATATGAACCTTCTCAGTTTATAGAGCAGGTAGAGGGAGCTTTTATAGTTGAAGCACAGGAGAAAGCTGAATATGAAGATAAAATATGGTGTAAAAAGGGAGTCAATAGAATAAAAGGGAAATGTAATGGGAGAAAGAAAAAGGAGAGGGGGAATAGGACAAGATATTTCATATAATAAGATTTTTCTATTACAATGAGCTATTGCAATGACATGGAAGGGGGCAAGCAAGGGGGAATGAGGGAACCTTGGCTCTCATCAGTGGTGGCTAGGAGAGGAAACAGCATATATACTCAATGGAGTATAGGCATCTGGAATAAGAAGGAGGGAGGAGCAGGGGGAAGGGGTGGGGATGTGAGTTAAGGATGATAGGATGGACCATGGGGGGAGAGTGGTCAGATATAACACATTTTCTTTTTTACTTCTTGCAAGGGGTTGGGATTGGAAGGCTTGCCCAGAACCATAGAGCCCAGTAGATTCTGGGCCTAAGGGGTGGTATGGGGGCTCAGGACCTCTTGGCCCCAGGACCAGGGATTTGTCTGCTGTGCCACTCAGCTACCCTACAGCAGAGTCAGAGTGAAAGGAGAGAAAAAGTATAGTACATGGCAGTGGAGAAATAAGAAAGGAGGGAGTTGCACTCAGCAATGGCAACGTTGGAAAAATACGGAAGTAACTTTTGTGATGGACTTACCATAAAGAATGCGATCCACCCATGACAGAGTTATTGGTGTTGGAACAAAGACTGAAGCATATTTTTTATTATTATTATTTGGGGGAGGTTACAGGGCAAATGGGGCTGGGTGGCCTTCCTGGGACCACATAGCAGGGTGATCTTTGGGTGTCTGAGGCTGGATTTGGACCCAGGTGCTCCTGGCTCAAGGGCCAATGCTCTGTCTGCCACCCAGCCACCCCTACTATTATTACTATTTTATTTTATTTTTGGTATTTTTTTTCCTTCTTTTTTGGTTTTTGCAGGGCAGTGGGGATCAGGTGGCTTGCATGTCATATGGCTCAGTGATTGTTGGGTTTACGGGGCTGGATGTGGGCTCGGGTGCTCGTGGCTCCAGGGCTGGTGCTTCGTCCATTGCGGCCATCTGACCATACCTACAGTTATTACTATTATTTTTTTATTTTAATTTTTTTCTCTCCCTTTTAATTTATTGCCCAAACAAGTCTATATTCATGGGGAGGGAGGGGTATTTTGTTTACTCTTAAACAAGAATATTTTACTAATGTAAAATAAAACATTTGTACAAAATGAGAATAAAAAAAAATATGGTGCTGATTCCTAAACCTGGAAGTACTAAAACAGACAAAGAAAGTAATAGACCATCCATTCTTCCTAATAAGCATTGATGCAGAAATCTTAAACAAAATGTTAGCAAAGGGACTATAGCAAGTTATTGCTAGGATATTACAGCATGATCAAGTTGGATTTATATGAGATAGGCAGGGATGGTTCAATATTAGAAAAACATTAAACATATTTGAACATATCAATAAAAAAATCAACAGAAATCATCTGATTGTCTCAATAGATGATGAAAAAGCCTTTGACAAAATACAATATCCATGGAGCAGTTAGGTCGTGTAGTGGATGGAGCACTGGCCCTGGAGTCAGTAGTACCTGAGGTCAAATCTGGCCTCAGACATTTAATAACTACTTAGCTGTAAAGGGCAGCTAGGTGGCATAGTGGTAACGCACCAACCTTGGAGTCAGGAATACCTTGGTTCAAATCCCTTCTCAGACACTTAATAATTACCTAGCTGTGTGGCCTTGAGCAAGCCACTTAACCCAGTTTGTCTTGCAAAAAAACCCTAAAAAGTAATTAATTAGCTATGAGGCCTTGGACAAGCCACTTAACTCCATTTGCCTTGCAAAAAACCTAAAAAAATACAAGATCCCTTCCATTTGAAAACACAAAAGAGAGTATAGAAATAAATGGAGTTTTTTTTTTTTTACTAAAAATAATAACAGTATTTATCTAAAACCATCAACAAATATTAAATGTAATGGGGATAAAGGCGGATTGAAACAAGAATGTCCTTACGACCATTACTATTCAATATAGTATTAGAAATGTTAGCTCTAACAATAAGAGAAGAAAAAGAAATTGAATTACATTACATTACATTAATTACATTAAATTAAAAAGCTTTTACATCAATAAAACCAATACAGTCAAGATTAAAAGGAAAACAGAAAGCTGGGAAAACATTTTCACTGCACAGGTCCTGATAACCTCTAAGATATTTCTAAAATTTATAGAGAATTGAATCAAATTTATAAGGTTGCAAGTCATTTCCCAGTTGAGAAATGGTCAAAGTATATGAACAGGTAGTTTTCAAATGAAGAAATTAAATAATAATATTAAATCAATTATATACATATATATATATATATATATATATATATATATATAGTCATATGAAGAAATACTCCAAATCATTATTATTTAGAGAAATTTAAATTTAAATAAATTTAAATTTAAACAACTTAATAGTAAATTTAAACAACTATGAGGTATCACCTTATGCCTATTTGATTGACTACAATGACAAAAAGGGAAACATTGAACATTTAACATTGGAGAAGTTGTGGGAGGATTGGGACATTAATGAGATGTTGGTGGAGTTGTGAACTAATTCTTCAGAGTAATATGAAACTATTCTCAAAGAGCAATAATGCCAATCATACCCTTTGATTCAGCAATACTAATACTCGACCTATTTCCAAAAGAAATTATAAAAAAATGGAAAAAATGTCACCATGTTTCAAAATAATCATGGCAGCCCCCCTCCCCTTTTCTTTGGTTTTTGCAAGACAATAGCATTAAGTGTCTGTTCAAGGTCACCCAGTTAGATAATTATTAAGTATCTCAGGCTGGATTTAAACTCAGTTCCTCCTGAATCCAGTCCTGGTACTTTATCCACCTTGCCACACAACTACTTCTATAACAGACCTTTTTGTCATGGCAAAGAATTTGAAATTGAGCATATGCCCATCAATTGAAGAATGGTTGAATGGTTATATGAATGTTATTGAGTACTATTGTTCTGTTAAAAAAAATAACCATAATATTCAACTCTAGAGAAGCATGGAATGAAGGACAGGAGCTGATGCTAAACAAAGAGAACAGAACCAAGAGAACACCATATATATTAACATTTTGAGTTGATCAATCTTGATGGATGCAGTTCCTTTTAGCAGTTCAGAGAGCTAGAGCAGCCCTGGGAGACCTGTTATGGACAATGCTATCCATATCTAAAGAAAGAAAAACAAAACAAAACAAAAACAAAAACTCTACAGAATCTGAATGAATATTATGCTCAATTTTTAAAAAATTCTCTTCTGTTTTTTCTTCCTATCTCATGGTTTTCTTTTTTTTTCTCTTAGTTCTAATTCTTCATAGAGAAAATGATTAATCTGTAAAAATGTCAAATATGAATGTCTATGTTCAGTGTTCAACAGATGGTTCACTGTTGGGGGGAGAGGGATGAGAAGGGAGGGTGGAAGGAAACTGTGCAACATCAATTGAAGGGAAAAAAAAAGAAAAGCATATCTTATGAATAATAGTTTATTTTTACCATTTACCATGTAAAAACAATTTTAGCATTTAATTTTTAATAAATTTTGAGTTTGAACTTCTCCATTTCGTTTTCTTCATCTCCCCTCTCTGAAACAATGAGCAATTTGCCAAATTTTATATATAATATAAAATATATATTTAATATGAAAATATGCAAATGCATATTTCCATATTAGTATTTTTGTGAAAGAAAACAGATCAAAAAAAGTACAAAAAGCATGATTTGATTTGCACAGAGATCCCATCATTTTTCCTCTTCTGGATGTGGACACCATTACTGTGTACAATTACTCCTGGTTCTATTCACTTAACTTTGCATTAGTTCATAAGTCTTTCCAGGTTTTTCTGAGAGTAACATAAAGCACAATAATACTCCAGCACAATCATACACCACAACTGGTTCAGCCATTCCCAACTGATCTCAGTTTCTAAATATTTGCTATCATAAAAAGAACTGTTATCATTTGGGGAGTGACTTATAGTTTTATAAATTTGCTGTAACTCACCCCCCCCTTCAGTTTTCTCCTTTCCTTTTAATCCTGCATAGGATTTTGTTCATATGAAAATTTTTAATTCAATATAATAAAAATATCATTTTACTTTTCATAAAGATATCTGTTACTTGGTCATAAATTCTTTCCTTTTCCATACAACTGACAGTTAAACTATTCTGTGTTCCCCTAATTTATTTATATTATCATCTTTTATGTCTATATCATTTACCCATTTTGATCTTACTTTGTTATATGTTATAAGATGGTGGTCTATACCTGAGAGAAACGAGTATCAAGAAATTGAGAATTATTAACAGAATCAAAACAGGATAGGCAGTGTTTGTAGGATAGGTACACATTTATCATATGCCTTTGTTGCCAGAGATAATATCCAGAAATAAGAAGACATGCCAAAGAGAAATGTAATAGTTCCCTGTGTTTGGATATGTCAATTTAAATGTTAAACCATTTTTTAAATTTAAATTTAAGAGGAAGAGCATCTCTGAAACTGCCTGAGATTCTTTCAGTTTTAGAAAATAAGGTCACAACAGTTGGGGTTTTTCATTTCTTCCTGGTTATTGATCAATTCCTTGGATTATTTTGTAGAATCTTGTTCCAGGACTGGTGATGATTCATAGAGAATTCTTTGAAGTCATTTTAGAAAGTTTTCCTGCCAGTGAAAGCAGCATTAGAGGCACATGCCCTTAAATTCTTCTGTATTATTCTCCTCCCTTATTTTGTCAAATATCTTCTAAGAGAATTTTTTAAAATCTTTTTTTTTTTAGTTTTTGCAAGGCAATGGAGTTAAGTGACTTGCCCAAGGCCACACAGCTAGGTCCTAAAATCCTTTTTTTAAATGGAATATGCTCCCAAATTTCAGCCATCTGAATTAGCACTTATTCTAAAAGGTTTTTTTGGTTAGCAGCTAGGTGGTACAGTGGGTGGAGTATTGGGCCCAAAGTCAGGAAAACTCATCTTTCTGAGTTCAAATCTGACCTCATATTACTTACTAGCTATATGAACCTGGGCATGCCACTTTACCCTATTTGCCTCAGTTTCTCATTTATAAAATAAGCTGGAATATAAAATAGCCAATCACTCCACTATCATTGTCAAGAAAATCCCAAGTGAGATCATGAAGAGTTAGATATAACTGAGCAAGAACTGTGAGTTTAGAAGAGTGAAAACTGAAATAGAGCTCCCTTCCTTCCTTCCCCTCCTGTCTCTCCTCTCTTTCCTCTTGGTTAGGGAAAAACAGTCCCTAAAAGTCTTATTTCTTGCTTGCTTTTGATCTGAAATCCTTATTTTAGTTTCCAGGGAGGCTAGGAGATTATTGGAACATGAATGTGAGACAGGCAGCTCTATTCTACTGATAAAGATATGACCTGCTGCTCCAAAGAATGTACCTCTGTAGGTCTAATTTGATGTTCTAAGAGGTAGAAATAGTTCATCTTTTCAGAAGTACCTTAACTCTTTGGGGTGTCTTTGTATGTGTCCATTTAATGTACCAAAGAAAGCAGATGAAGAAAAAAATCCTTGATGAAAGGGTTCATGCACCTTGCTAGAAGTGACCTAAGTAATTTCTTCACAGTGGTAGGATCAGACTACCTATTTCAAAAATCTTGTTCATATGTTGTTTTATCCTTCATAAGATCATAAGATAATAGATGTAGAGCTGTCAGGCAGCTAAGAGTCTTTCCATCTAATGCATTCGTTTTACAAAAGGGAAAATTAAGACTCAGAGAAGTTAAGTGAGTTTTCCAAGATCATAAAATTGAAAATTGAAGAACTGAAATTTGAACTTGTATCCATGGATTCTAATCACTGCATTCTGTGTTATCTGTATTGTTATCATAGATATCTTTTTTGTACTCAACCCTTCCAATTTGAAGATTCAAATTTTCTTTGATAGAAAAGCAACTGATCATGGTGGTTTTTTTTAAATAAAGGCACAAGGTACATATGACTGGGAAAATATGAGAACTACCTTCTCAATATTCTTTCTTGGCTACTCAACTCATTTAAGGTTATATTTAAATTAACTTTCATGAATTAGAGAGAGCTGAAAGTTAAATTTTTGACCATGAGCATTTACTCTGTCAATTGGAAAATGCTACAAATATGGACTTACTCTATTATTTTGTTAATTTTCTAAATTCTAAACAATTATGGAGAAAGTATTAATAAAACAGATTAAACTTTAAAGTATGTCCTGCCTTTCCCAGAGCCTTTTGTTAAATACTTATCAGCACACCCCTAGCTTTAAGGATTTTCAAAAGATTTTACAGATATTGTATGTTTTTATTCTCACAAAAATCTTAGGAGTAAGGAATGATGATTCTTCCTATTTTACATTGGAAGAAGCTAAGTATATACTTTGTCAAAAGTCACACAGACAGTACGTATCTGAGGCCAGATTTGAATTCAGGTCTTCCTGACTCCAGGTCAAGGGCTTTATCTAGCCACTATGGACTGAATTACAGAATGGGAAACACTCTTAGAGAAGAAAACATATTCTAAGAAGATAAATAAGAAGACAAAATAGTGGTGACCTGGGATGTACATTTATTGAAATGTATAATTTGCATGGTTTTTAATACCACTCACTACACTAAGAGGAAGGTGTTGTATTACAGAATGTTGCTTGAGTTAGTTTGAGTAGCAAGGAAGAAATATGACAGCAGAACCAGTTTCTTTTTCTTGGAATTGTGAGAATAATAATTCTTGTTTAATCTGTCTATTAAAATTGAATTCTAAATTCAACAATGGTTCATTTTTTCCTCTTCAAGTTTTTAATGATTACTTGACAAATGAAATTAAAGTCACATACAAAAATATAATCTTTGACCTTCCTTTAAAAGAACAAAGCACCATAATTAAAAAAAAAAAACAGTGTAATGAAATGGGTTTTCTTAAGGAAAGACCTGACCTCAAATTCTGACCCTGCCACTTACTAGTTAAGCAATCTTGAAGATTTTAAATTTCTACCAGTATAAAATGAAGATATTAATGACTTCATGAGCTAAAAAGTTGTATACATGATTTGTAATTCTCTAGGTCTAGGAACTCTCCAACATAGAATAAAACTATTACATAACTTAGTAGCTAAGACTTAGAGCATTTCCTGAGACTCAGAGAAACTGTAATTTATCCATGGTCATACAGTTATTCTGTGTGACTGATAGTCCCAGGATTCTAGTCACAAGACCACTCAGCTTCTCATAGGGTTGATATATGGTTTATGGAAGAATAGAAAGTGAGTACTTTGTAACTATAAACTTTTACATCAGTGAGATATCACTGGCATTTCCTCTCATTTTGTGTGTGTGTGTGTGTGTGTGTGTGTGTGTGTGTGTGTGTGTGTGTATACTATACATATTATTATATCTGATTTTAACTTATTCTAGGAATGTACACTATCCTTTCTTACTTTGCCATTGTCAGAGAGCAAATGAAGAGCACTGAATGTTTGGGAGGAGTTTGTAATTATTATCCTTTTAAATAGGATCATATCAAGGAGAAGGTGTAAAAACTATTTAGAAAAAAGGGGCAACTATTCTGAAATCAGAGGGAAGAAGTTTAGAGATCTAGGCACTGAAAGTATCTTATTGAGACTATGGAATAGTAAATATGAAAACAGTGGATTGTGATAGATTGGAAAAAATACAACTGAACTAATTCAATGCATCATCCTAAGACAGGTGTGAATGATCTGGTTCTACCTCAAAGATTCATACAAGCCTGCAGATATTTTTAGTTTTTTCTCATAAGAGGCTGCATCATTGTTTTATTCATCATGGCCATCATCAAGTTCAGTCATGCTTCAATTTATAAAATGGATGCGTTAGGAAAAGTTCTCTGTAAAGTGGGATATCATATGTCACATTACATTTTCTATTGATTCATAAGCTGGAGTTTAAAATGAGTTCCTAGGGGAACAGTCATAGGGCAGTTTTTTTTTTTTTTTTAGGTTTTTGCAAGGCAAATGGGGTTAAGTGGCTTGCCCAAGGCCACACAGCTAGATAATTATTAAGTGTCTGAGACTGGATGTAAACCCAGGTACTCCTGACTCCAGGGCCAGTGCTTTATCCACTGCACCACATAGCTGCCCCCATAAGGCAGTTTTAAAACTTTTGCTAGAGAAGGGGTTAATGTGGGATCTGAACCTTCATCCTTATTAACCGATTATATCTTCTGGAATTTGGGAAGACCCCGAATCTTATTTGCTTTGATTATTTGCTTGTTGTCTTTTGTGGATCTCTAGAAAATCATGTATGTGTATTTGTATGAGAGAAAGAGAGAGAGAGAGAGAGAGAGAGAGAGAGAGAGAGAGAGATAAGACTCGCTTGAGAAAATTACAATATTATTGAACCATTAAAGACAGCTATACCTCCTCCCTGATTCCCAAAGCAGGCTCAGAATAGAAGAGGAATGTTTTAGACTATAGGAATTTCTGTCTAGTTTCTTCTATAATCATGTAGTTGTGTGTCTTTTAGGGGGAAAAGAAGTGAGGTCACACACCTTGCTCTTCACTTTCTTGAGTCCCAGTTAATAATCAAACAAGAAGAAATAGCATAGTTCAATGGGGGAAAAAAAGAACAAAACAGTGCTGAATTTGGACAAGACCTGAATTCAAATACAGGTTCTGCCTTTTACTATCTGCTCTACCTTGTTCTGTGGCTCTTGGCTAATTCCTCTGTGGGAGGAAAATGGTGGATTAAATGACTTCTAAGTTCCTTTCAAGACTGCAATCCATAATTCTATGAATTTCTGAGTGTTATGATCCTAAGCTTTCCAAATAGTCATGTCTTTGAGAAGAGAGAAAGTTCCAGAAAGCATTTTCAAGTGCAGAGTTCTTACTTTGTGGCACACCTCATTTTTGCCCCAAACACTTTTCAGACTGTTCAAAACATTGCTCAGTATAGAACACTCCCAAGGGGAAATGCTCTCCTTAGAGCCATACAGGATGACTCAGGGAAGGTTATCTATGAACAATGAATCCTTGAATCCAAAACTACTCTGTTCATAGATGTATTTTTCCTCATGCTTTGTTTCTTTCTACCCCAAGAAAAATAATTTTTTTCATGGATAATAGTATGGCCTGGTCTCAATTGCCAATCTAGAAATTCTAGCTTGCCTTACTTTTTTTCTGCTACTTGCAGGTAACTTTAGAACAATAGAGAGGAGAATGCCCTAGTACCCTTCTGTAATATGCTATTATTAATAGCTACTTTCCTGCCCCCAAAGCTCAAGTTCCCTGACTCCTTCTTTGTGGTAACATATCTACCACCAGCTTTCCATCTTTAGCCTATTTTCTACTTTGCTCATATTTCCTCTTCACTATGTCTTTTTCAGTACCCATCTTTCCATTGTCAAAATTCTCCAAAAGGGAAAAGAATGTAAGAGACAGAAATGTTTCATATTGACTCTGGCTTATGACTTACTTTTTCCTTCTGTTTGTCTCTTGAACTTAGAATTTTTCAATGAACTTAAAATTTCAGTATATTAAAATGATGATGAAGAAGAAGAGGTTGAATAAGAAGCTGATTATTTTTAGCTTTAAATAAAACTATGCTTTTAATTTATTGTGTCAAAATTATATTGTTGGGCAGAAAGTCTAGACCCAACTAATGTCCCTTTTTCCTTCTTATCCCACCTCAGTGAGTCCATAATACTGTGATTTTCTTACCTTTTGTTAAAACTATGACTGTTTTTCCAGTCCCAAAGTATTCTTAGTCAAATTAGTTTGGGGATTGCCGCATTAAATATATCTATAAATTGAACAAAAGCTTAAAATTCTCATTGAAGGAGCACTTGCATTCCAAGTTGTATATTCTCAAAGGAAAAATCTTTACATAAATGTTTATCACTGAAACCTGTGAGATTTAAGCACTCCTACCTTTGTTAGGGAAGGTGGTCTATTTTATGGGAAATTTTACAGAAAAGAAAATGAAATTCATGATACCAAACTGTGGAATCAATTCCTGTTGTGTCCAACATATTAGCACAATACCCAGATCCCTCCAACAAAATCTTTGGAGAAATAGAAAAGAATTCAAAAATATTTTCCCTGCTTGAAGCAACTATCATGATGTGATGAAAGAATACAGAGAAAGAATGGACAGGAAAGTTCAAGTGCATGAGATGTTGTAGGACACGTATACATACCCCCCCCCCCCCCAAACACACAAACACACTCCTACCTGCATGTGTCCACATTGACTATGAATGAAATGGAGAAAGCAAGTAAAGGAAAGGTACAGGAAGAGGAGTTAAAAAATAGAAAAAATTTTAGATTAATTTAAATTTTGGTTTTGATTTTAGAGAGGGGCCATGGAATGAAAATGAAGAGGAATGCATTTATGTGGAGAGATTATGTAGTACAGAAGAAAGAACACTAGATTTAGGTTCATTAGGTTTTTTTTTAGTTTTTTTTTTTCTAGGCAATGGGGTTAAGTGGCTTGCCCAAGGCCACACAGCTAGGTAATTATTAAGAGTCTGAGACCGGATTTGAACCCAGGTACTCCTGACTCCAGGGTGCGGTGCTTTATCCACTGCGCCACCTAGCCGCCCCTAGGTTCATTAGTTTTTGTTGTCATTTTTTAGTCATACCTAACTTTTCATAACTGCAGTTGTGTTTGTGTGGATGTGTGTGTTTTCACAAAGACACTGGAGTGATTTTCCATTTCAAATTCCATATCATTTTACAGATGAGAAAGCTGAGGCAAACAGGATTGTGTTGCTTGCTCAGGGTCACACAAGTAGTAAGTGTCCAAGGTCAGATTTGAACTCAGAAAGATGAGTCTCCCTGACTTCAGTCCTGGAAATCTGTCAACTGCACCACCTAACACCTAACTGCCCCGATCAGTTACTACTTGTTTGATCCTGGGCAAATTAATTCTTTGGGCCCTGGTTTCATCATTTTTAAGATGACTTCTTTAATTCTTTCTAGCTCTAGAGCTATGACACTAAATGTAAGCTGTTAGTTTAACTGAGGAAATGTTATATTCTGCTATTGTTTGTCCCTCATTTTCAAAGAGGATCAATGTCACCATGGGTGATGTATTGACTTGCACATCAATTGAATTTAAGTGAAATGCAAGAGCATAAGGTTGAGCATGAACAAAATACATGTAGAGCTTCGCAAAGTAGTTTAATTTAGTTTGAACAAAGTATGAATGGAAAAGGGGAAAACAATTTTTTGGGGAAAACTTTAAATGTTATTCATAGTTCAAATTTGATTACATGGGAGCCATTCTAGCTCTTAGAACAGTAGCAAGAATGTTTGAAAAGTTTTTCTTTGTGTTATTGTTGTTCATTCTATTTCAAAGAGAACCACGACTTCAGGGAAGATATGCAAATAATCTGATTTAAGTGAGAAATGTCAAAATTACCAACTTTCACAGCTCTGGAGATATCTGGATTTAAAAGTGCCTAGGGAAGGATCAGGACCCCTGGAGATAGCCCTTGACATGGTGGGAGACCTTGACCTTTTTTGAGCTAAATTCTTTAAAAATTCCAGTTTGATTGAAGCAAATCTGATTCAGTGATTAAGGTTAGGTAAAAAAGATATGAGGCAAAGAATGGCCACTTTTGCATAGTTAAAAAAAGTCAACCTAGGAGAAGACCCTCCATGTTTCTGACCAAAACATAGGCTAAGAATTCAAATAATTACCAAATGGGGATGCACTAGAACCTATTGCTGATCAATTAATAAGAGTTAGAGTGATTTGGGGATGGAAAACAACAATATATCTTGCCAGGTTTCAGGGAACAGGAGAGATAAGGAAGTGGAAGGAAGGAAGAAAGCAAGCAAGCAAGCAAGCAAATAAGCAAGGAAGCAAGTTATGTTGTCCAACTGTCCAAGTGTAGCTCTGACTGCTCACATAGATCATTCTTCTTTCTCAAAGAGGACCATGATATCAGAGAGGTGATACCATAAGTTCTTTGTTAAATAACTTAGAGGAGGGAGAGACTGGTGATTAGGAATACATTTGGAACTCTAATTCTGAATTAGAAGATGACAAAGTTGAAGCTTCTGTATTCAAAGCTTCCAAGAGAAATAGGAAATGGGCTTAGATAATAGAAGAGCTCAAAGAAAAACCTTAGACAATAGAAGAGCTCAAAAACTTAGGCAGGAGAGAGATCAAAGAAAAAACTTTGAAAAGCAAGTAAGGGAAGTAGAGGAAAAAATGGGAAGAAAAATGAGAGCAATGTGGGAAAAACATGAAAACAAGTCAGTAGCTTGGTGAAGGAGATCTAAAAAATACTGAAAAAAATAGCATGTTAAGAAACAGTTTAGGTCAAATGTAAAAAGCAATCCAATTCTGAAAAATGCAAATGGAAATAATGTTAAAATTCAAGAGATATTGGAGAGAAAAAAAGAGTACTAGACAGAATTGTTGGACCTTGGTTTTAATCCCAAAGAACTTCTAACACTGAAAGCTTTCTTTCTTTTTTTTTTAAAGACATAACTTTGAAATAATTTTTCTTTTCTTTTTTATGGTTTATTTATTAGTTTTCATATTATTACAATAATTTTGTGAAAATAAACACAACTCTCCCCCAAAGATAGAAAAATTGCAAGAGAAATGAAGTTAGAGGAAAAAAGAAACATTTCATTCTATGTGCAGATTCCATCAGGTCTGTCTCTGGGATGAGTTGCTTTCTTTATCATAAATCCATAAGGGAAGTTACTTCAATATCATTTCCCACAGTTGCTATTACTAGCTGTATTGCCCTCCATTCTATTCTATTCCTCCCCACTCCCATAAAATTCTATCCTCTCTCTCTCTCTCTCTCTCTCTCTGTTTTCTCCCTGTCCCACCACAAAAGTGTGTTGAATCTGACTACCCTTTCTCTACTCCCCCCCTCCCTTCCCCCTGTCCCCTTTTCCCCCCTATCTCTTTCCTCTAATATTTTTCTGGGGGTAATATTGATTTCTATACCCTATTGAGTGTGTATGTTATTTCTCCACTGAGCCATTTCTTAACTTTTCTTCTTTTTTGCAAGGCAATGGGATTAAGAGACTTGCCCAAGGTCACATAGCTAGGTAATTATTATGCATCTGAGACTGGATTTGAAGTCAGGCCCTCCTGACTCCAGGACTGGGGCTCTATCCACTGTGTCACCTAGCTGCCCCTTCACTGAGCCATTTCTGATGAGAATGAATGCTCACTCATCACCCCTTCCCTTCCTCTACTTCCACTTCATTGCAAAAGCCTTTTCTAGACTTTTATCTTCCCTTTCCTTTTCTCTCAGTACTTTCCTTTATTGCCCATCTTTATTCAAAGAGGATGTTCAATTTTGTTGGGTAGTTAATTCTCAGTTGCAAACCAAGTTCTTTTGTCTTCTGGAACATTACATTCCCAGTTCTACAAGCCTTTAATGTAGACACTGCAAAATCATCAGCTTCCTTTAGCTCTATTCTGCATTTGAAGGAAGTTTTTATTTTTTTCAGAGAGCTTTTCTGTCTCCTTTTCTAACTGATCAGTTCTGCTTTTTAAGGCATCTTCTCTTCATTTGCCTTTTAGGTTGTTTTTTACATTTGACCTAAACTGGTTTTTAACATGTTATTTTCTTCTGTATTTTTTAGATCTCCTTCACCAAGCTGCTGACTTGTTTTCATGTTTTTCCCACATTGCTCTCATTTCTCTTCCCAATTTTCCTCTACTTCCCTTACTTGCTTTTCAAAGATTTTTTCTGAGCTCTTTTATTGCCTAAGCCCATTTCCTATTTCTCTTGGAGGCTTTGGATACAGAAGCTTCAATTTTGTCATCTTCTGAGTGGGTTTTATAATCCTCCATAGAACCAAAGTAATTTTTTAGGGTCAGGTTCTTCTTCTGTTGCTTGCTTATTTCCTCAGTCCAAGATGTTTTTGCCTCATTTCCAAAGTTTTTTGGGGGGTTGGGTTAACCCACAGGGGCTTAATTCCTCCAGGGTCTTAAGAGAGGCTCTGTCTGCTCTCCTGACCTGTGGTCTGGTCTGTGGATGACCAAAAGCCCTGCTCTGAAGTGGGACCCTGCTTCTCAGTGGTGATATGGGGACCCAGACTGTGACCTGGATCTGAATGTGGGCAAAGCAACAGAGTACTGTACAGGATAGCAAGGAGACCTCTGCAGTGTCTCCTGATCACATTACTGTCTGTGGGGTGAACTCTCTGGAGGTGATGGATGGCACTGCCAATTTCCACTGCAAGGCTGTTCTGAGGCTAGCACTGGACTGGGCTCCATTCTCAATCTGATGAGACAGATTTCAATCACCCCCCCCCCCAAAGCCATTCCCTGCAATCCCTTGGCCAAGAGGTCTGGAAATCATCCCCTGTTGTCAAAGACATGGGTGCTCCCAGAGACCCAAGCTTCCCATGGACTGTTCCTGGATTGCTGGAGCCAATTTGTTCCAGCTCAGCTTGGTTGCAGCCTGGCTGTGCTGTGGACTGGCTGTGATTTCCAACCCATGGTCCTGGTAGAACAGACCTTTCTTGGGTATCTTCTAAGTTGTCTTGGACTGTGAAATTGTATCACTCAGTTTTTCTGTGGGTTCTGCTTCTCTATTGTAACTGGAGTCATAATTTATGGCTTTTGGAATTTTGGGGGGGACATGTTACTGGGAATTCCTACCTTCATGTGACCATCTTGGTACCCCCAAAAACTTTCTTTGGGATCGGATGCAAAGTGTAGGTGAATGATCCTTATATTTTGAAGAAAAGAGATTTGCTCTTTTGGAAATATTGTGGATGGATGAGAGAATGGATATAGAGAAAGAGAGGTGCAGCAGGCTGTGTGAAAATTGAGTGTGAAATTCCAAGAGGATAGTTAACAGATACACTAAAGATGAAAAAAAGTTCTTCACCTTTGCAAACCCTCTTCAGAATCACACCATTTCAGGTTAGATATTTATCATTAATACTTTACCAAACATCTGGTGTAACAGATTCTTTTGAGAGCTATTAATTGCTATAGGCCTTATGTTAATTCTCTATTGAAGGACCTCATCCTCTGGATTGCAGTGCCAAAAAAATGTATAATTCCCATAACCTCTAACTTTTTGGCTTAGAGTAGGGTTTAAATTTTTTTGCATCATGGTCCTGAGAGAAATTAATTTCATACTATATATTAATAACTAGTTATTAATTTGAGATACAATCTTTTCCCTTTTATTTCTGTTAAACCTATCACCTGAGGAGGTCAGAAAGGTCAGTCAGATCCTGAGAGTTATAATTGAGTGATGAGATTTGCTCCTAGCTCTCAAGATACATGCTTTTAGTTGGGCATGAGCCCATCCAACTGCTAAACTTAATTTCTGTTTAGGGCATAGACAGAATCTAGTCTGGACAAACCTTTGCCTGAGGGAGGAATCTCCAGTCCTTAGTTCCCTCCATTAAATTTCAGAGAATCCAGTTTATGAAGCAGAAAACTAGAGATCTGGATGGAGATGAGTTCCTCTTACTCAGATACCCTGAGGCTGCCAAGTCTTGTGATTAAACTGTTGTTACCTTTTTTTGGGGGGGGTGGGCCTTCATTCTGGAAGATGACAAGTATGTGAGTTGGATTTGAGAGAGGACATGCTGTGCTAAATTGCCAGTCTCATTTTCTGTCCTGGGGTCATCAGTGTCCGCTAGATATGAATCAGGATGACTGGAGATGGCCCTGGATGTGAGGTAATCAGGGTTATGGGATTTACCTAGGGTCGCATAGCTAGTAAGTATCAACATCCTAAGGTTAGATTTGAACTCAGGTCCTCTAGATTCCAGGCAAGTAATCTATTCATTGCCCCACCTAGGAGGAGGAGCTGAAGACTTTTAAGCAACCACATCATTTAAATATCTACAAATCTAGGGATTGTTTTCACTTGATAGGGGAGTTCCCTTTCAGAAAAGATTTAAGGTACTTTTGGATCTCCCTTGGAGTCTTTGTTAATTGAGAGAAATCACTGATCATCAGTTTATTGATTTGAGTAATTTGAGTAATAATCAATTTTTAATTATTCAGAAATTCTGTCTCTTGAGGTTTTCATTTGTTTCATTTTCCTTTGAAACTGCTGAAATTGATAGAGAGCAGAAAATGGCCTGGAGTCAGGAAGATGAGTTCAAATTTGACCCTGGGTATGTAACTTTACTCCGTTTGCCTCAATTTCCTCATCTATAAAATGAACTAGAGATAGAAATGGTAAACTCCAATACCTTTGCTAAGAAAATCTAAAATGGGGTAACAAAGTGTCATACTCAATAAAATCAACTAAAAAAAAGATCTGAAATTGATGGATAAATTTTAAATACAAAAAATATTTTAAAAGTTCACAAATTCCAAGTTAAAAACTATTGACTTAGAATAACTTATCCCAAAGACTCATTCTCCCATAAGAGGTACTGGGGTATAGTAGAATCAACCTTGCATGTACAGTTGGAGGATGTGGGTCCATGATCTCCCTATACCATTTAACTGAATGTGTAAATAGATTAGATTCAATGAACTTTCATTTCTTTACATTAGATATTTGTCCACTTTACAGTAAAAGTAAAAGGAGTCAATAGAAAGCAAAAATGTCAATTGTTTCATGGTAATTTTATAAAAACTACATTGCAAACAAATTACTGTTCATGAATCCCACATGGAACTAGTTTGCTATAACATGGAATTAAGCTTCCAAAATCTAACACTTGTTCTGGATTTGAAAATCAAATAACATTAAATTAAAAACATAGGTGTTCTATGACTATTTGGGTATGAAATCTATATTCTCTCTGAAAATAAAATTCCCAGGAAACTCTATTATTATCATTATTGTTAGTCTCTATTCTCATCTAAACTTCTTTTCTGAATTGGATTTTTTTTCAGTACATCAAGTCTTACCTCAGAATGATATGGCATTATTTTCTTTTGAGTATTTAGTTAAAGAGCAAGGCAGTGGAAATTCATATAGTTCTCTGTTGCATGTGAATTTCCCCACATTTTTGGTGAGTTTGTGTCTATGAAAATGGTGCAGAACTGTGGCAATTACTCCACCTGCAGAGTAGCAATTTGTGCTACACAAATACAATTTTATATTGCTTTAAAGAAAGCTTTAGAAACATTTAACAAAGAAACATCCTGCCAGGGTAACCTTCTTGGCATATCTTCATTTTGATATAGCTCAGTGGTGAGCAAAATCCCAACAGCATGCCATATATGGTCTGCTGGTCTCCTTTGCCCTGCACTTGACTCCTACCCTGTAGGAATTTGATGTCTGACTAGTGGGTACCTTCTGCAAACAACTGGATTGTAAGGGCTAACTCAGTTAGGGTTATAGCATCAGAATCACAGGGCCAAAGAAGACCTCAAAAGACCATTTAGTACAAAATCTTCCAGAAGAATTCCTTCAAGTTCTTACCATCATTAATCAAGAGATATTCATGATGGGCTTGTTGAAACCATTTGACTTTATTTATGAGAGTCAATTGTTAGATTTTCAGTTCATGCATTCAATGCTCATATATTTATATTATATTTCAGACTTTTTTTGATTGTCAACTTAGACTTAAGAAAGTGATGGAAAAAATGTTAACATTAAAGATTAAATTTAAAAATATGTTTGTCTGTTCCTTTTTTTGAGATACAATTAGATATTGTTCAGCATACAGCAATATCTGTTTTCCCATAGATAAGGGATTAAGGAATATGAACAGTTTTCAAAAGAAAAATGGTGAATTATGAACAACTATGTCAAAAAATTCTGTAAGCACAAGTTAAAATAACTTTGTCTATTTACATCAAACCAAACAAATTGTCAGAAATGAAAAAAAATGCTACAGTTAAGGTTAATAGGACTATGTATAGAGCCATAATAAACTGCTGGAAGAACTATAAGTAATTCCTATTTTTCTGGAAAACAACTTGAAATTAAGGAAAATAATTATTAAACTTTTTATACTCTGACTTGGTGATTTTTCTACTCAATATAATATCCCAATATATCCCAAGAAACTCAAAGATAGAGATAAAAAAGAGGGATGCATGTATCCCTATATACCAACACATTTTAGCAGCATTTGTACTAGTAAAAAAAAAGGAACCCAAAATTAGAAATGAAATAAATTTTTAGTAACTTTAGAATGATTGGTCTAATAGTGGCATATGAATGTAAAAAGTATATGTTTTAAAATTATAGGAGAGATTTGGTGAATTTTTAATTTCATAAGTAAAAAGTTAGTAACAGAGTGCCACAGATTATAATTTAAACCTTTGAAAGTAGTAAAAGATTGAAGGATGTAGAATTTGTCAAGTGAAAAATTGAAGAAAACACTGAGTAGAAAGACCAGCTCTGGGGGCAGCTAGGTGGCATAGTGGATAAAGCACCGGCTCTGAAGTCAGGAGTACCTGGGTTCAAATCCGGTTTCAGACACTTAATAATTACCTAGCCTTGTGGCCTTGGGCAAGCCACTTAACTCCATTGCCTAGCTGTGTGGCCTTGAGCAAGCCACTAAACCCTGTTTTCCTTGCAAAAACCTAAAAGAAATATATAGAAAAAAGAAAGACTAGCTCTGCTGGAGTTGTGAGAAAAGGATCTGGAGCAATCAGTTGACAGAAGATTTCAGTTATAAGATTCTTGTTTGGTTACTGAAAAGTGCAACCTCTTTATATAAGGACTTCGATGTGAGCTATTGCTTATCTATGGAAATAAGTTTGATAGTGCAGTGGACAGAGCACCAGGTCTGGATTCAGGGAGAGTCATCTTTACCAGTTGAAATCTGACCTCAGACAATTCCTACCTGTGTGTTTATGTGTATGTGAGCCCATGCAAGACACATAACTCTGCCTCAGTTTCCTCTCTATAAAATGAACTGGGGGATATGGCAAACCACTCCAGTGTCTCTGCCATGAAAACCCCAAATGTGATCATGATGAGTTGAATATGACTCAAAAATGATTCAACAACAACAACAGCAACAACCATTTCTGGACTGAGAGAGAAAAGTAGAAGAGAAAAACTGGCTTTGAAAGTATTTTGAATTTAATTCAGCTTAACAAAAACTACTTAGGCAATACAGTACACTGATGAGTGCATAACTAACTGGGTTTATCTGTATAGCTGAGACAACTTGTCTGATGAGCTTAAAGGGAAGTGACAGGCAAATTAGGAGCACATTTAAAAGTGATTATTAATTGAAAGATTTTGTGAATGTTACATTCATCCAAGAGTTAAAAGAGAAAAGGATTTTTTGTTAGCTTCAGTAGTAACAAACAGAAGTAGAGCAGTCTTTAAGGAAGTGGTTTTTATGTGGTCCAGATATTCCTGGATGCTCTTATGACATCAAAGCCCATAGTCCTGCATAGTGAGTTATCTCAAGCACTGCATATTCCTTACTAATGTGTTTCCAAACAAGGTCATTTTTAAGGTGTTCCTCAGTCTGTGGCAGGATGTGATCTAGATTTTTATTGATCTATATATATCTTTTCTGTAGAGCACTGACCACAGAGTCAGGGTGACAGGAGTTTGAATCCAGCTTCAAACACTAGCAACTTAATAAGTGTGACCTTGGGCAAACCACTTAACCCTGATTGCTGTGCATCCAAGGTCATCCTGATTCATATCTAGCCACTGGACCCAGATGATTCTAGAGGAGAAAGTGAGGCTGGTGACTTAGCACAGCATTCCCTCACTCAAATCTAATTCATGTGCTTGTCAGGGCATCACATCTCTGATATGGTCTTCAATGAGAATGAAGGACAAACATCTTTGATTTTACCTTTATATGTGAGTACTTGTGATGTTATAATTACCCATGCCTTATGTTAAGTAAAAGGTTAGTTTACCATCTAAACCTATTATAAAAAGTGGCTAGATTCAGGTGAATATATGCATACCTATGAGGTCTTTAGAGTTGTAGTGATGAGTTGGGCCAGTCTATTTCCCTTAAGTGGAGTCACTCTCACATCTTCATTAAGTTAACCAGTGGTGGTCCTTTCTTGGAAACTAAACTTGCCATGGGAGGTCATGTTGAAATAAATGAGCAAACCCAAAGGTATAGATATCTGAAAACCCAATGAGAAAACTATCAAGTGACCACCTCATGTACATATTTTAAGAGTATGACAGATTTAGAGCTGAAAGGGACCATAGAGGTTATCTGGTCCATACTTTGCAGATCTTGAGACTGCCTAAGAAACAAGAAGGTTTTGTCTCATTACAATACAAGTATCATGGTATCATAGATTCTATGAGACCTCAGGGGTCATCAGTGTATTCCTCTCATTTTGCAGATGAGAAAAGTAAGGCTTTTGGAGGTTATTTATTGCTGTTGTGCTTATTGTTGTTGTTTATCCTTCACCCTTGAAGAAGATTGGGGAGGTGATGCCTTGTCAGGCAGGTTATATGGAGAAATAAATTGGAATATTATTGTCCTATAAGGCATAATGAAAGGGAAGTTTTCAGATACACCCAGGAAGATAAGGAGTAAAGTGATGAAACCAGGGGAACAATTTTCATCATAACAATGGAATTATAGAGACTACTGATAAAACATGATACCTACCTCTTGTCAGAAAAGTGATGGATTCAATGTATAGAATGAGATATGACATTTTTTTTTGGATATGACCCAATGAGTCTGTATATATCTCTATCAAAATTTAATTTTTTAATGGAGACCTTTTGGGAGGGAGGAGGAAGGGTCTATCAATAAGGTTGCCCAGCCCCACAATAGGAAAGAGAGTCATTGAAGGTTTTAAATATGGAAGAGAATAGAAAAACTATAAGGAAACTCAGACAATAGCATAACTTTAAAAGTTCAATATTAAATTTAAGTTTTAAAGGAATTTTTTGAAGTCATCAGGGTACAGTGATTAGAGTAGTGGACATGGAGTCAGAAACACCTGGGTTCAAATCTTGCCTTACATGCTGTGAGAGCCCAGCCAAGTCCTATAACCATTTCCAGTCTCAGTTTCATCATTGGGTTGCTGTGAGGACTAAAGGAAGTAGCATATATAAAATGCTTTGCAAACCATAAAGCAATATGTAAAGACTAGACCGTGTTATTTAGGAAAAGCAAATTCTACTAATAAAGTTTTGTAGTCTCTTGTATAATTCATTTCTTAATTTCTCATTTGCATAAGAAAATGCTCATTTTATGATAAGTTCATAATAAAAGTATTTTTGAAAAATTATAAAAGGGCATATATAACTTTTCTGAATCATATTTTCCTTTTTAAGATGATGAAGGAATATAAAATGTTTTTGAAGTATGTTAATGGATATTTTTATGAAAGAGTAAACATTTCTAACTAGGTTTAGATGATGACTACAAATATAGAATAAAATTAGAGTAGAAAGTCAATTTTTGTCATTGGATATTTTTTGAAAAAGGTCAACCTTTTCAGGTAGAAAAATATGCATGCAAAAGTTATTCTTTCAAATGGTGTTTATGCACAATTAAGAAATAATATCATTACAAAACAATGTAGAAAAGCCTTATGAACATATTCAGATTTTAGAGGGTTTATCTTAGAATATGAAGTAGGATTTCTAATCACTGAGCAATAGAAAGATTTTTTTCACATCCCCTCTAGCATTTATCATTTTTTCTTTTCATTTCTCCAGACAGTAGTGATTTAGAGCATTTTTATATAACTATTGATAGATTTGATTTCTTCTTCTGAAAACTGCCTGTTCATATCTTTTACCATTAATCAATTGTGGAATAGTTCCATTACCTATATGGTTTAGAAATGAGGTATTTAAGGGCAGCTAGGTGTCTCAGTGGATAGAGCACTGGCCCTGGAGTCAAGAGTACCTGAATTGAAATCTCATCTCAGATACCTAATAATTACCTAGCTCTGTGGCCTTGGGCAAGCCACTTAACACCATTTGACTTGTAAAAACCTTAAAAATGAAGAAAGAAATGAGGTCTTTAGCAGAGAAATTTGCTTGTATTTCTTTTGCCTATTTCCTGCTTTCCTTCTAATTTTCTGTATTAGTTTTGGTGTGCAAAATATTTTTTATTTCATATAACCAAAATTGTCTGTTTTACTTTCTGTGATCATCTCTATCTTGTGTTAGTTCAAATATTCTTCCCTTATCCATAGAACTGAAGTATTTAGATACTTCCCAATTTACATTTTTTTTCCCATTCACAAGTATTTATTCAATGCATACTATATGCATAGGACTGGATTAACTAGATAAGAGTCTATATATTATGCATATAGTAAATGCTGGATAAAACCTTATTCAGTTTCTTTTTTTTCAAGGTTGAAAAGGACTTTTTATTTATTTATTTTTTGCTTCTTTCTTTCTTTTTATTCTCATTTTGTACAAATGTTTTTTTACATTAATAAAATATTCTTGTTGAAGAGTAAATGAAATACCCCCCCCATAAATATAGACTTGCTTGAGCAATAAAGTAAAGGGGAGAGAAAAAAAATTTAAATTAAAAAAATAATAGAAATAATTGTAGGTATGGCCAGGTGGCACAATGGATGAAGCACCAGCCCTAGAGCCACGAGCACCCGAGCCCACATCCAGCCCCATAAACCCAACAATCACCCAGCTGTGTGACATGCAAGCCACCTGATCTCCACTGCCCTGCAAAAACCAAAAACAAGAAAAAACAGACCCAAAATAAAACAGAATAGTAATAATAGTAGGGGTGGCTGAGTGGCAGACAGAGCATTGGCCCTTGAGCCAGGAGCACCCGGGCCCAAATATGCCCTCAGACATCCAACAATCACCCTGCTATGCGTCTTCAGGCAGGCCACCCAGCCCCTTGCAATAAGTAAGAAAGAAAATGTGTTATATCTGACCACTCTCCTCCCACGGTCCATCCTCTCCTCCTTTATTCACATCCCCACCCTTTCCCCCTGCTCCCCACTCCTGCTTACTCCAGATGTCTATACCCCATTGAGCATATATGCTGTTTCCTCTCCTAGCCACCTCTGATGAGAGCAAAGGTTAACCTCATTCCCCCTTGCCTTCCCCCCTTCCATATCATTACAATAACTCATTGTAATAAAGAAAAATCTTATATGAAATATCTTGGCTTATTCCCCCTCTCCTTTTTCTTTCTCCCATTACATTTCTCCTTTATTCTATTGACTCCATTTTTACACCATATTTTATCTTCGAATTCAGCTTTCTCCTGTGCTTCATCTATGAAAGCTCCTTCTACCTGCTCTATTACCTGAGAAGGTTCATATGAGTATTATCAGTGTCATTTTTCTATGGAGGAATACATGCAGTTCATTATCATTAACTCCCTCATATTTTCCCCTTCTCCTCCATGCTTCACCTGAGTCCTGTATCTGAAGATTAAACCTTCTGTTCAGCTCTGGCCACTCCAACAGAACATTTGAAATTCCCCTGGTTCATTGAAAGTCCATCTTTTTCCCTGGAAGAGGACATTCAGCCTTGCTGGGTAGTTCATTCTTGGCTGCATTCTAAGCTCTTTTGCCTTCTGGTATATTATATTCCAAGCCCTACTAGCTTCCAATTTAGTTGCTGCTAAGTCCTGTGTGATCCTGACTGCTGCTCCACGATATTTGAACTGTGTTCTTTTGGCTGCTTGTAATATTTTCTCTTTGACTTGGGAGTTCTGGAACTTGGCTATAATATTCCTAGGGGTTGTTTTTTTTTGGATGTCTTTCTCAGGGGATCAGTGTATTCTCTCCATTTCTATTTTGTCCTCTGCTTCTAGAATATCAGGGCAATTTTCCTGTAGTAATTCTTTGAAAATGATGTCAAGGCTCTTTTCCTGATCATGACTTTCAGGTATTCCAATAATTTTTAAATTATCTTTCCTAAGACTGTTTTCCATATCAGTTGTTTTTTCAATGAGATATTTCACATTTTCTTCTAATTTTTCATTTTTTTGGTTTTGAAGTATTGATTCCTGATTTCTGGTAAATTCATCAATCTCCTTGAATTATGTTCTTTGTCTGAAGGATTTGTTGTCCTCAGAGAGTTTTCTTATCTCTTTTTCCATCTGGCCAATTTTGCTTTTTAAAGGATTCTTCTCCTCAGTAACTTTTTGAAGTGTTTTATCCATTTGACCTAAGCTGGTTTTTAGCATGTTATTTTCTTCAGCATTCTTTTGGATTACCTTGACTAGTCTGCTGACTTTATTTTCATGTTTTTCCTGCATCTCTCTCATTTCTTTTCCCAGTTTTTCTTCTAACTCCCTCATTTGATTTTCAAAGTCTTTTTTGAGCTCTGTCATAGCCTGAGCCCAATTTCTGTTTTTCTTGGAATCTTTAGATGCAGGTGCTTGTGCTTCCTTATCTTCAGACTGAGTGTTTTGAACCTTCTTGGGTTCATTTGCAAAATATTTCTCAATGGTGTTCCTCTTATTTCTCTGCTTGCTCATTTTCCCAGCCTGAGACTCGTTTTGGGGTGATTCTTGAGCTTTTGGGACACTCCCACAAAGGGTCTCAGTGTGTGAGGTTCTATCTTCCCTCCTAGTCTGTGAATGACCATAAGTGCCCCCTCTGCCACGGGGCTGAGGTGGGGGGGGGCCCTGCTGTTCTATGGGGTGGCCTAGACTGCAATCAGGATCTGAATGTGTTCTGAGCCCCAGAGTTCTGTTCCAGGGGCAGAGGACAGAGCTCTGCAGTCTCTCTTTACTCCCCTCCCTCAGTTCAAAGGTCTCATGCCCTGGGGGCTCCTGCTTACCTGCTCTGCCTGCTTCTGTTTCTGTATCTGGGCTGTGGAAAGACCAAGCTTCTTGCTGTGTGCCCTGAGGGCTGGGCTCCAGTGTTCGCTCTGGAAGAGGTCCCCCTCGCTGTTCCCCCACTTTGTGCCCAGTGCTCCCCGGGGTGTAGCTCCAGAGACTCCCCTGCTGCTGTGAGCTGGGGCTCCCAGCGCCCTGGGGCTCCCAGCCCCTCTGGGAGGCTGAAGTCCTTTCGCTCTGGCAGGCTCTGGGTGGCCACCCCTTTGACCCCGGGGAGCAGAGCCTTTCTGCTCTTTACCAGGTTACCTTGAGTAGGAGAACTGCCTTGCTGGGTCCCTTTGTGGGTTCTGTCTACAGAAAGTTTAGTTAGAGTCCTTAGCTTATGAGTTTTATCCCAGTTTCTTAAGGATAATAGAACAACAGTATTCATGACTTAGCATTTTATATGTAGTATACATTTGAAAGACCACACTCTTGCAAAACCACTCTACACATCCATGCTAAAACTTCCATTGCTAGCCCTAAAAAAAATTTATTTAAAATTAAAAAATAAACTAAGAGAGCTTAGAAATGTTTTACATTTAAATAGCAGTTTACGTCATATAAATACATTCATCTCTTCATTGGTTAAAACTTGGTTAAAGGTTCATTGCTGCTTTGCCTACCAGGTTAAGAATCACAGTTTTAATAAGGTAGTAGAATTTGTGACCAACATGCACCTTCCTCGTTGACAAGATGAGTGTCTGCTTTCCTGTAAGACCACATAAGAATTTGAATGCTGAAATCTCACAATGCCACACTCAGAAGATGGTGGATTTTCTTTGGAAAAAAAAATCATCCCACTGCCTCTGTTCCAAAGTTGAAAAAATTTGCATTGGATTTTTCCTAAATTGAAGCCCTTCCAACTCAGCCCTTAAAGGCAGTCTCTTTCAAGAGATGAGTCTATGCTCAAGGGATATACACTATGATGCTATCTGCTTAGTCTACTCTTACAAGAAATCAGAGGTTCCTTATGTCAGAGAGAGCCCTTCGTATGCTTGTTTGGGTTAAGGTACTTTCAGATTCAACCAGTAATGTCTTAGAAAATCTGAACTGGCCAAGAGTATTCCCTGACTCAGGAGGAAAAAAAAAGACAAGACCAAGTATTTGAAAAAGCATTTCTCTTTCAGTTTTTGTGAGGGCATCCAGGGCATCAATAGTAAGGTCAGAGGATTAGGAGTGACTGAACAAATAGGCAGGGATGAACCATTCTCAGCCCCATTCAGTTCAAAGACCTGTCAAGAGTGCTGGCTTAGGGCGGCTATGTGGTGCAGTGGATAGCATACGGCCCTGGAGTCAGGAGGATCCGAGTTCAAATCTGACCTCAGACACTTAATAATTACCAAGCTGTGTGGCCTTGGGCAAGCCACTTAACCCCATTGTCTTGTGAAAACCTAAAGAGTGTTGGCTCTGTTGGTGGAGATGCTGGGTTTAAATCCTACCTGTGTGACCATTCATTCGTCTCTGACTTCAGTGTCCTCATGTGTAAAACAAGGTTGGTCCTCCGGGATCCCTCCTACTTCTAAATCTAGAAGTTTAGGAAGCTGTAAGTCAGAAGTCAATTCTCCAAGGAGAATAGAGATCTGATACACCCCTAGGACATTCCCCCTCCTTCTCCCCTTTTGGCACTGAGGCTCTCATTCTCAGCACTCAAATTGGCATGGCTTCCTGCCTTGGGTTTTCCAGGTCATAAACAGGCAGCCCAGATAAAATGTATAAAATCCAAATGGAGTCAGTTGAGAAACAGAACTTAAAACCCCAACCTATTCAAATAGGAACTCAGTGACAAGTAAGAGAGTGCTACCAATTAATGAGTAGCAATCTTTTTACTTGGGGTTGGCATACTTCAACTCTACTTAACACCTGTAGAGTGAATATTGTTCCTCAGAGCAATTAACTGAGGCAGTAATGGCCCACCTCAGGAAAAAGTCAGAAAGTCTCAAGTATGAGGAAATAAGAGCTAGGTACTCAAGTAACAGAAGAGGATAATAATAATAATAAGGAAGAAGTCCAAAGAAAGGTCAAAGAGGAGCATTGGGCAAGTTGACTCTTCCATGGAAGATATTGAATTCATTAAGATTTATTAAGCACCTGTTATACATCAAGTCCTGTGCTGGGCCTTGTGAATACAAAGAACAGTCCCTGCCCTCAAGGAGCTTCTATTCTACATATTTTTAACACCTTCCCCTATACACATTATGCCCATTTTTTGGTATCCAGAAATAAAAAGTGATATGTACTTTCTGTTAAGACTTAGAGAAGGGAAGACAGGCTCCCTCAGAGCTCTTTTCCTTGCTTAGAATGAAAGATATGCCTTTATATGTCAAAGAGAAGGAAATGAATTATAGTGTGGAGGATAAGAGTTCTGACCCTGGAGTCAGGGGAGCAGAATTCTAGTTCTGACTCAGCTAAATCCTCCAATGGATCCATTGGCAAGTCCCTACATCTCTCCCAAGCATCAGTCATAAAATGAGGTCAATAATAAAAGTTGCATAACTCCCAACTCACCAGGCAATTGTGAGGATCAAATAATAAAGTGTAGGGAAAGATCTTTGTGAAGTCTTAAAGAGCTATTTAATGTCAGCTAATATCTTTATGGATGTCCTCAGTAGAGCCACACCAACTTTGTTATTTTCTTGCCTCTTTCTTCAGTCACCTAGTAATTGTCAATAGACAAACTACAGACCAGACCACAAAGCTACAGGATCAAGGTCAGATTGTGGGTACCATCAGACAAAAGTAAAATTCAGCTGGTACAGGTTCCAGCTCCAAGCCCACCACTCTTTCAGTCAAGGCACCCTCTTCTTGCCTCCACCCTATTAGTAAATATTCATCAATTATTACTTACTAAGTGCCTACTGTGTGTTGGGGAATTTAAGAGAATTAAGGGTCTCATAATTTTGGTAGCAACAAATCCTGGTACTCTTGCAGAACAGGAAAATGGGACAGAAAAATTAGAGGAAGATCAAGTGCATGGAGCAAGTCAAAAACTAGAACAGGAAGACTTGGGGTAACCTGGCTCCACCTTCAGAGTCCTTATCACTGAATTATTTTCCTCTGCCTCTGAACTATGGCTTAGCCTTCTAGTTCCACAGCTGGAGGTGACCCTGGTAGCATGTCACAATAATAAAAAAAGGTCATATGATCACAAAATGAGAACTGCCACAAATGTTAGAGAACATCTAGGCTAAATCTCTCATTTTACAGATGAGGCAACTGAAGCCCAGACAGAGAAGTGATTGATCCAAGGTCTTTCTGGACTCTAGCATTAGTATCCTTTCCACTATGTGATATTTTCCATTCTGTTATTGTTATTTCCTGAACAAAATGTAGAATGCCAGTCATCTAAGCTAGAACAAGGAGAAATAAATCCAGAAGAGCTTAGCCAAGAGGGAAAGAACAAGGAGAAATTTTCATTTTCAGAAATTATTCTCATTACCTCATATCCTCAACTCTTTCACACACACATATTCCCTCCAATAATTGTGACTCTCCTTTGAAACTCCACTGCCACATGACTTTGATTCTCTTACATATTTTTTTTAGTTTCTTTGCAAGGCAAATGGGGTTAAGTGGCTTGCCCAAGGCCATACAGCTAGGTAATTATTAAGTGTCTGAGACCGGATTTGAACCCAGGTACTCCTGACTCCAAGGCCGGTGCTTTATCCACTAAGCCTCCTAGCCGCCCCTCTCTTAAGCATTTTTATCTGAGGTTTTGAAAGTTGTTTATTTTTCATTCTCCTAAGAGACAATTTTTGGAGCCCCTCCCCCATTTTAGTTGAGCTAAAGGGCACCTCTTAGCTTTGCTTTCCAAGTTAGGGTGCAAATGAAACCATCAATTACTCTCTCAACATAGTGTTCACTCCTGCTCTGGATTCTCCCTATAAAACCTAGAATAAGCACAATAAAGGATGGACATCAGAAAAAGCTAAGACACGGGATTCTCACCTATCAGCCAGGAAAAAGGAACAGTAAGTGACCCAGTTCAGAATCTCTGATTCAATTGTTCTCTTAACCTTTCTCTCCTCATTACACTCGATCAGCTAAAGTTGTGAGGGGACCACAGTGGAGTTGATATCATCCCCAGCCTCCAATTACCTGATCACCTAGAGACCAAGTCCAACCTCCCTAAATCCTTCAGGTTCATCATTGTTGATCCAGTGGGTTCCCAGCATATCAAAGCTATTCCATTGTACAGTCAAGCTGTTGTATCCATCTCTCCCAGGAAGGACACTTGGGAATCCTCATGCACAGAGAACACATCACCTTATTCTAAATTATCTCATATTTTAAAAAACAACATTTAATGACCTCTGATTTCTTTTTTGTTTGTTTGTTTTTTCCTCATCCTCTAGGCAGGTAGCAAAAGGTTGAGAATCATATTATTCTTGCAACAGAAATGAACTTCATGACAAGAGGCAAATATTGATCATAACCACATTCAGCATCATATTTCACAGAAAACTGTGTATGTTTTTCCCCATACAGTACATACTTCAAAGTAAAAAAAAAATTTAATAACTGTAGTGTTCCTTCTTCCAGTCAGATGTAGATTGTTTCTTTCCTTATGCTATATAATTAGGAGAAAAGTAGTCTTTGAAATATTTACGCCCAGAGGTTCTTGGCTTGTTGTTGGGTGCATGTGTTTGTTTTGTGTTTGTGTGTGTGTGTGTGTGTGTGTGTGTGTGCGTGTGTGCACTTATATGTATCTGTGAGTGGCTGTGTGTGTGTGTGTGTGCTTTGATCTGTCTTCCGACAGCCCTAATATTTTCATTTTCTCTCCATCTTTAAGCATTCTTCCCAAATTTATATGCCAGTCTCCATCCATCCACATATTCTAGGATTTCTCATGTGTAATAGTATCTCATAGCTTGGCTGAGCTTTTTGTAGGTCATGCTGCTATTATTCTTTTCCTTGCTCCAGAGCTGAGCCATTGCCTCCGATTTCAAGAATGTGAAGATGTCCTCAGACCATTCTTCCCACTTTATTAACCCTGGGTTCTTATACGGATTCAGCAGAATATCTTAGATAAACTCCCACAGGTGAGTCCCTCGAGGGTTATGTTTTTTGGTGTGAGATTTTTTTCAGGTGAAACAATCGGGAGATGACCAGTGGTTGTCATAGAGATTTGAACTCGGCAGAAAGTTTTGCTGTCCATCATTTCTACTGTGCTATCTTCTTTTGTGGGTGGACTGTAATGGGTCACTGCCACACTGGCCATTCTACTTGAGATGATGCAGGTTTGTCATAGAGGATCTGAGCAACTGCCCCCACTGCTCGTGTAAATTCTTGCAAGCTCATGCTACACAAATGTTCCTCAGTGATGTCAAATTCTTGGAAGGATGCAGTTGGCATCAAGCTGGTTGGTATCCAAGAGGTGCTGGAGCCATTCCCACACCTGATACTTAGTCCAGTACTGGGGATGGATCTCATGTGACCCGCTGGAAACTGGAGGGCACACATTGCCACCTAATCTTCTTGCTGTGCCTAATTGGGTAGCAGTCAGAATTTCTTCAATGTAAGGCTGGTAGCAGCTATATCCAGTTTTCTGGGACTCAGTTTCCACATCATAGCACGTGGGGTAACTGTCTGTCCAGGTTGGCTGTTGGTGGAGAAGATGCTGGAATTGAGATTCATTACAACACTTCCTTCCAAAATCATGATCTGTAAGGGGATCCAATAGTCCGCTCAGTCAATGTCTCATTTAACTAAAGATTTGTTTAGGAAATGCAATATCAGGCTTTAGTGAGGAGGCTGGCCACAGGGAAACAGACAGCCTAGCTCCTAGAGGTTATGACCAGCCTTAGTGGGGTATTAGCTATCACTTCCCAGCTCTCCTAAGAGTGAAGATGAATGCATAGGACATTAATTTGAAATTATTTTGTAAGATGTTAAGCAATAGGCCACCAACTGGGAAAATCCCAATTTACTTTTAATATCACCTTTTATGTCTGTTTTGACCATATATATATATATATATATATATATATATATATATATATATATATATATATATATATATATATATATATATATATATATACATATCTATATCTATATCTATATCTATATCTATATCTATATCTTTGTGTGTGTATGTGTGTGTGTGTGTGTATGTGTGTATAGTGTGAAATATTGGTTTATTCCTTGTTTCTGCCAAATTGCTCTCCCAGTTTTGAAAACATTTTTAGTCCAATGATTAGTTACTTAGCTTTGATCTCCTGGTTTATCAAATATTAGATTACTATGGTCATTTGCAACTGTATATCATGTACATAATCTATAACATGGACCCACAACTCTGTTGTGGTTTCTTGCTTTGAATGTCTATTTATCAGTAAAATATTTATTTTTATTTTGTACTTAATGCCAAACAAAATAAATATGTTTCTTTACAAAGGAGAACATAAAAACATATCATATAAGAAACTAAAAGTAGATTGTTTTGATAATTACCACTTTGTTGTATAGTTTGAAATCTGGTACTCTTTGGTCACCTTCATTGAAATTATGTTTTATTGATTTCCTTCATACTCTTGAACTTTTGTTCTTCCAGGTGAATTTCATTATTCTTTTTTTCTAGTTTTTTAAAATACTTCTTTGGCAATTTGATTGGTATGGTGCTGAATAATTAAATTATTTAGTTAGAATTGTCATTTTTATTATTTTGCCTCAGTGTACCCTGAATAATTAATATTTATCCAATTGTTTAGCTCTGTCTAATTATGTGAAAAGTATTTTGCAATTGCATTCATATAGTCCCTGGGCTAATTTTGGAAAGTAAACTTTCAACATGTTTTAATGTCTGTATTTTTTAAATGGAATTTTTCTTTCTAAATCTTCCTCCAGGGTTTTTTTTTTTGATAATTCATAGAAATGCTGATGATGTATGTGGGTTTATTTTATAACCCTACAAATATATTAAAATTATTAATAAACCATTAACAAATAATTTTAGATGATTCTTTAAGGTTCTCTAAATTTACTTTTATATCATTTGCAAAGAATGAAATTTTTGTTTTTTACAATGTCTATTTTTACTTACCAATATCTTTTTCCTGTTTTATTGCTTTAGCTAATATTTTTAAAAACAATATTGAATGATAATGGACATCCTAACTTTTCTATTATTCCCATTAAAGATAATGTTTGCTGTGGGTTTTATGTAGATATTACATATCATTTTGAGAAAATGCTCCATTTATTCCAGTGCTTTCAAGTATTTTAATACAACAGATGTTATATTTTCTAAAGGTTTTTTCTTCACTTGATGATAAAGTCATATGATTTTTGCTTTGTTTCATTATCCATTAGGTCAGTATTCTTCTACTTTTCTTAATATTGAACTAACCCCGAAATTCTGGTATATACCTTATGTGGTCATAGTCTATGATCTTGGGACAAATTGCTGTCATTTACTTGCTAAAATTTTATTTAAAAATTTATTAACTGAAATTCATTAGGGAAATAAGTCTATTGTTTTCTCATTTTTTTGCTCTATCTGCTTTATCCATGAAACCAATATTTGTGGTATAAAATAAATTTTGTAAGACTTCTGTTTCTATTTTTTATTTTTAAATGAATAAATATTTTTTTATTTTTATCAGTTCCTATGTTTTATTTTTAAATGAATAAATATATTTAAATGAATAAATAAAGAGACATTATATAACAATATTTCATACATTTTAAGTACCATTAATAACATTTAACATTTAGTTGATGTGAACATATATGATGTTAACAATTTTAGTAAATATTGTCTCAAGATGCAATTGAAAATGTATTGGATCTCATTTCAAAAACCTTGGTTCCCGATCTCACTTTCACCTCTTATGATTTATGTGTTTATAGGCAATTCATTCAACCTTTCTAGAACTTTGTTTCCCCATGTGTAAAACGAAAATATTGGGTGAACTATCATCTAATGTCCCTATAAACACAAAGCCTGTAAAGATCACAGTCGTTGTTTTTCCACTAAATGATAGAAAGTCATAAAATCTTAGGTTTAGAAGTGGAAGGGAATTGTTAGAATATTAGTGAAAGCCCCTTCTTTTATAGGTGAGGAAATTTACTTATTTTTAGAAATAGTTTATATAGCATTGACATTAATTGATCCTTAGAAGTTTAGTAGAAATCTCTTGCAAATCCATCTGGTCCTTGGGATTTTTTCTTAAGGAGTTCATTTATAGATTATTCAATTATATTTTTCCAAGATAAGGTTATTTAAATAACATATTTCCTCTTTTGTTAATCTGAGTAATTGATATTCTGGGTAAATAGTTTTCCATTTCACTTAGCTTGTCAATTTTACTGGCATATAAAAGGGTAAAGTAAGTTCTAAATTTTTTCCTTCTCCCAAATTATCCCTTCTTCTCACCCAACTATTTAGAAAAAAAGATCATTCCAATATATTTGCTTCACTTCTATGACCATGTCCATGCATAGTCCTCCTAACTTTTCTAATAACAATAAAGTTCTTAGGAGTTACAAGTATCATCTTTCCATATAGGGATGTAAATAATTTAACGTTACTGAATTTCTTATTATTTCCCTCTTATATTTACTTTTATATGCTTTTCCCCTAATTTTCTATTAAATTCTGACCTCATAATCATAAATGCTTAAAAGTCCTCTGTTTCATTAAATACCCAATTTCCCCTGAACTATTACACTCATTTGTGCAGCCTGAGTTGCAATTCTAGCATTTTTACCTTCCAGAATTTCTTATTCATTTGATATTTATATCCACATTCATTCATGCTGTCCTCTGCTTCTTTAATGTTGTTGAGAAACTCGATTTAATTAGTGAGGACTCTATTTTGATCAGGATTAAGCAATTTGTTATGATTCTATAGGGATAGTGATTATAAGTTTTGTGTCTTAGGCTTTAGAACCATGAACTACAGACGTTAAGATCACTTGCAAAACAAAGGATTCTAGCTAGAGGTCCTTAACCCTTGTTTTAACATGTCTTGCTAACTAATATAATTGTAGTAATTTATTTTTGTACCTCTGGACCATTTTCTCTTGTGCAGCATGAACAACTAACCATCTTGTGACCATGTACACAGTAGAGATGTCCCATGCTTCATTCAATATGTGACCCTGTTGACATACATATCATTTTGCCATTTTTAGCATGGTTGTCATATGTCAACTGATGGAATTGTTCTTTATTTTGTATAACTGCTCTGGAGTGTCTAAATACCAAATCCTATAAAAACAATACCCTGAAAGAAGAGGGCATCTCAAATCATGAGGAAGCTTTAAGGTCCATTTTATTAGAGAGGATCATGAATCCTTTAATAAAGTGATATTCGCTCAGAGTTCTGCTTCAGTCTGATGTCTAGCCTCTTTATTTGCTCATGACATTCAGGTAGTTCAACAATTGTTAATTTTCTCTCCTCAATCACATTTCTATGTCAGTTATTTTTCTGATGAGATATTTCACATTGTCTTCTGTTTTTTTTTCTTTCTTTTCTCTATTTTTTATTAAATCTTGTTGTCTTATCATTATTTTTATTTGCCCAATTGTAATTTTGAAGAAATTCTTTAGTGAGCTTTTGTATGGCTTTTTTCCATTTGGTCAATTCTGCTTTTTTAAGGTGGTATTTCCTTCAGTATGTTTTTCATTTTTTTACAAGGTATTAAATGCTATTTCACTCTTTTCTTGCATTTCTATCATTTATTTTCACAAAATTTCCTTCTGTTTATATTATTTTGTAAATAATTGTTTAGCTCTTGCAGCAATTCTTACTTTTCTTTGGGGTTTTAGTTCCAGTTGTTTTGACTTCAATGTTTTCTTCTCAATTTGTGCCTTGATCATTTTCATCATCATTTTACCCTTTTATGTTCAGGTTTTTTTTTGTTTGCTTCCCTTATTCCCCTCACCCTACTCCAATCCTCCCAGAATATTTCTTGACTCTAAACTTTATGTTAAGATTTGACTCTGTTCCTGGAATATAGGTGAGTGCTATCCCAAACCTCAGACTTTTTTGCATTGTTGTTTTCAGATTTGCTTTCTAATCAATTGACAAATTATCTTCTCATGCCTGGTTCAAGAGCTTCATAAACTTCTACTATTGCCACCACTGAAGCCCACAATTAGTGCTGCTTTCAAGTTAATTCTTGACTGGCTCCGACTTTAGTGTCATAGATCTCTTCTTTTAACCTTCTAATTTGTTTTTGATTAAAAAATGCTAACAAATAAGTCTTGCCCTAATCTTTTGTTGACTTGCTGCTCTAGAATTTGGTATAAGTTTTTTATTTTTCTAGTTTTGTTTGAGGCAAATGTGGAGAGAACTTGATTATTTTCTCTACTCTGCTATCTTAACTCCAGGAGATAGGCTAAACTAAAAAACTAGAATTCTAAGTACTTTAACTCTTAGCTTAGTCTATTTTGCACTTTGCTTGTTCTACTCTGCCTGGTATTCCACTTCTCAGAAATTATATTCTGAAAATGGGGCTTTATATGGCATTCTAACTCCTCATTTTCTTTTTTTTGCCCCTTTCTCAGTAAATAAAGTTACACACATGCTAAAGTCTGATTAAGGTTGCATTATATTCCTGTTCATCAGTTATTTTTAACTTTTCTACCCATCTGTCATTGATTTTGGTACCTGGCCCTTGATACTGATTATTTCTCAAAGTATTTGACACTGAAGCTATTATAAATGTAGTAACCATGGCAACTCTTCTCCCAACCCCCTCCCTCACTCATTCTGTTTATAAAATACTGTTGAACAAATGGGATCCTTATAATTTGGATGTGGAGATTGGCAATGTGCCTCTGAAATAATTTAGAACATTATTTCTTTACATTTAGCATTTATTAATGATGATTTTTTTTGTCCCTCTGTCTACAGTTTCTCTTTTTTAAGATGAAGTAGAAGGGATAAATTTTAGTTTAAGGAAATCAATATGGGTTGCAAAGTGTGTGTTATTTATATTTAAAGAGCACAAGATTAAAATTTCAGATGAGAGGATCTTATATTCAGAGATTCTGGTTCTGTCTGTTACTAACTCTAACAACTTGGCAAAATGACTTTACTTCTCTGAGACTCATTTGATTCTTTTATACAAATGTGATTGGAAGAGATATCTTCCATTGTATATTCCAAATTTAATTTTTTGTTTGAGAATAGAAATCAATTATTTTTAGGAAGTTCAAACCTTCAATGTCAGGGTTGATGATGATGATGATGATGATGATGATGATGACAATGATTGTTTTGATAATCAAGTCAAAGTAAGATGATCAATGTGATTATGATATTAATCATATGATGGCTGTCACTACTTGCTAATATTACAGAAAACATAAGTATATCACTTTGAACATAATCATGATTTATACAAATAGTTTCTACAAAGCATAATGAAAGAGAGGAATTTTGTTAACAACTTGATAAGATTCTTTCCTCAAAACATAGTTCTGAGATAGGTAATAAATAATATTACTCATTTGAAATTGAGTCCCAGACTAATGCAAAACTTTCCAGTATTAAACAACTATGGAACATCTTTTAATTAGGTATATTTTTGACTTTTTTATAGAATTTTTTAATTTTTTTATGTTCTCTTTTTTTAAAATTTTATTTTCATCCATATGCACATGCATATTTTTAAATTACAAAATTTCCTTCCACCCTCCTTTCCCATCCCCCTCCCCTCAGTGGTGAACATCCAGGTTAGCATTGTACATACATATTTTGATAAACATGTTTAAAGATTAGTTGTTTTTGGCATGAGGAATTAGGATTAAGGGAAAGAGATACATTAGAGATAATTTTTTATAAAGTGTTTATCAGATTCTGAAGGACTTTATTATGAGAGTGTATGTGTGTGTCTGTGTTTTGTTTTGTTTTGTTTTTTCTCTTCTGCCTGGGGATAGCATAGTCCAGAGGCAGTTGAATACAGGTGCCCTAGCTCTCTGAACTCCTCAGAAGAGCTGCTTCCATCAAAGTTGTTCATCTCACAATATTATTGTTGATGTGTACATTGTATTCTTGGTTTTACTTTCTTCTCTCAGCATCAGATCCTGTAAGTCATTCTATGCTTCACTAGAATCTGATCATTTCTGGTTTCTTATGGAACAATAGTATTCCATATTATTCATGTACCATAACTTGTATAGCCAATCCCCAATAGATGGGCATCCCCTCAATTTCCAGTTATTTGATACCAAATCAGCTGCTATGAATATTTTGAAACATGTAGGAATTTTCCCTTTTTTATAATTTCTTCTGCATATAGGCCTACAATTGGAATTGCTATATCAAAGGGTATGAACAGTTTTATTGCTCACTGGGGATAGTTCCATAATATTCTCCAGAAAGTTTGGATCCATTCACAACTTCATCAGCAATGCATCAATGTCTCAATTCACTCAAAATCTCTCCAACATTGATCATCTTCCCTTTTTCTCATCTTGGTCAATCTGATAGGTGTGAGATGATACTTAATTGTTGTTAATTAGTATTTCTCTAATCAATAATGATTTGGAGCATATTTTTCATGATTATATATAGATTTAATTCTTTTTATTTGAAAACTGTTCATATCCTTTGCCCATTTATCAATTGGGGAATGATTTGTGACCTTATAAATTTGATTCAATTCTCTATACATTTTAGAAATGAGACCTTTATCAGAACTCTGAGTTGTGAATATTGTTTCCCTGGTTTCTACTTTCCTTCTAACTTTGGGAGCACTGATGTTTTTAGTCCAAAGACTTTTTAATTTACTGTAGTCAAAATCATTCATTTTGCAGTTTTAATATGTGCTTTAATTTTTATTCGGGTGTAGATTTATCCCCTTTCCATAGATGGAATAGAGTATTTCTTGGTCTATTAATTTATCTATGGTGTCATTCGTTTTTTGTAAATCCTGTACCCATTTTGACCTTATTTTTGATAGAGTGTGAGATGTGAATCTATGCCATTTTTGCCACATTATTTTTCAGTTTTCCCAACAATTTTTTGTGAAATAGTGATTTCCTCATCCAGAAACTAATGTCTATGGGTTTGTGAAATAGTAGGATCCTGTAGTCATTTACTGTGACTTCTTTTGAACCTATCCTAATTAACTAATCCATTACTCTATTTCTTAACTAGTACCAGGCAGTTTTGATGACTGTAGCTTTTTAGAATAGTTTTATATTTGGTAGAGCTAGGTCACTTTGCTTTACACTTTTTTCCATCAGTTACCTTGCTATTCTTGACCTTTTGTTCCTCCAGATGAATTATGTTACTATTTTTTCTTGCTTGGTAAAGTTACTTGGTTATTTGATTGGTATGGCCCTGAATAAGTAATTTAATTTGGGCACAATTGTCATTTTATTACATTACCTTGACCAAACCATGAGCATTTGACCTTTTTTCCAATTATTTAGACCTGACTTTATTTGGGTAAGAAGTACTTTTTAATTGTGTTCATAAAGTTTCTGGGTTTGTCTAAGGAGGTAGATTCCCAAATATTTAATGTTGTCTGTAGTTATTTTAAATGGAATTTCTCTTTTTATCTCTTGCTCTTGGGCAAGACATATATAGAAATGCTGATGATTTATATTTGTTTATTTGATATCCCACTACTTTGCAGAATTTGTTAATGGTTATAAGGAGATTTTTGAATGATTCTCTCTGGTTCTCTAAGTGTACCACCATATCATCTGCAAAGAGTGAATGTTTCACTTCCTCAATGCCAATTCAGATTCCTTCAATTTCTTTTTCTTCTCTTATTGTTACTACTAGCATTTCTAATACTATACTGAATAGTAACAGTGATAATTGACAACCTTATTTCATCCCTAATTTTATCAGAAATGCTCCAAGTTTAATCCCATTACATATAATATTTGTTGATGATTTTAGGCAGGTAACTATTATTTTTAAAGAAAACTCTAGGGGTGGATAGGTGGTGCAGTGGATAGAGCACCAGCCCTAGAGTCAGGAGTTCCTGAATTCAAATCTAGCCTCAGTCACTTAATAATTACCCAGCTGTGTGGCCTTGGGCAAACCACTTAACCCATTGCCTTGCAAAAACTAAAAAAAAAGCTTCTTTCCTAAACTATCAATTTTTAAAAATAAGAATGGATATTGTATTTTCTCAAAGGCTTTTTTATTATCTATTGAGATAATCATATGATTTCTGTTGGTTTTGCTATTGATATAATTAATTATGTTGAGTGTTTTCCTAATGTTGAATTATCCCTGCCTACCTGCATAAATCCTATCTTATCAAGGTATATTATCCTACTAATAACTTGCTGTAGTCTCATTGCTAAAATTTTAGTTTAGATTTTTGCATCAATACTCATTAGGGAAATTGGTCTATAATTTTCTGTCTGTTTTGGTTCTTCATGATTTAGATATCAGCACTATGTTGATGTCATAAAAGGAGTTTGGCAGAACTCCTTTGTCTCCCATTTTTAAAAATTGTTTATGCAGAATAGGAATTAATCGTTCTTTAAATATTTGGTAGAATTCACTTGCAAATCCATCTGGACATGTAGACATTTTCTTAGGGAGTTTATGGATAATTTCTTCAATTTGCTTTTCTGAAAGGGGTTAAGTAATTTATTTCCACTTCTGTTTATCTGAGTTGTTTGTATTTTTGTAAATATTCATCCATTTCACTCAGATTATCTAATTTATTGGTATACATTTCAGTAAACTAGCTCCAAATTAGCTCTTTAATTTCCTTATCATCAGTGGTTAGTTCAAACTTTTCATTTTTGATACTGGTAATTTGGTTATTTTATTTTAAAAAAATCAGATTGACCAAAGGTTTGTATATTTTATTGGCTATTTCATAAAACTAACTCTTAGTTTTATTTATGAGATAAATTGTTTTCTTGCTTCCAATTTTATTTAATCTCTATTTTCAGAATTTCTAATTTGTATTTAATTGGGGATCTTTAATTTCTTTTTCTAGTTTTCTTAGTTGCATACCCAAATCATTGATTTCCTCTTTCTCTATTTTATTCATATAGACATTAAGAGATATAAAGTTTCCCCTCAAAACTACCTTGGTTGCATCCCATAAATTTTGGTATAATATATCATTAGTATCATTTTCTTTTATGTAATTATTGTTTATTTCTATTATTTGCTTTTGATCCACCAACTATTTAAGATAAAATTGTTTAATTTCCAATTAATTCTTGGTTTATCTTTCCATGACATTTTATTACATGCAATTTTTTTTGCATCTTGGTATGCTTTACTTTTGCCTTTCTGCATTTGATTATAGGATTTTTTTTACCCTAGTACATGGTCAGTTTTGGTATAGGTGCCATGTATTGCCAAGGAAAAAAAGCATATTCTTTTCTATCCCCATTAAGTTTTCTCCAGAGGTCTAACATATATAAAATTTCTAAGATTCATTCACCTTAACTTCCTTTTTGTTTATTTTGTTTTTGATTTACCTAGTTCTGAGAAAGGGAGATTGAGGTCTCCCATTATTAAAATTTTGCTGTCTATGTCTCCTTGTAGTTCACTCATCTTTTCCTCTAGGAATTTGTATGCTATGGCATTAGGTGCATATATATTTAGTAATCACATAGCTTCATAAATAATGATGCCTTTTAAGAAGATATAGTTTCTTTCATTATCTCTTTTAATGAAATCAGTTTCTGCTTTTACTTTATCTAAGATCAGGACCCCTAACACAGATTTTTTTTTTTTCTTCAGTTAAGGCATAATATATTTTGCTCAAACCTTTTACCTTTATCATGTGTTTATCTTTCTGCTTCAAATGTGTTTCGTGTAAACAACATATTGTAACATTCTGGTTTTTAATCTATTCTTTTTTTTAAAAAAAGTATTTATTTAAGGCAATGGGGCTAAGTGACTTGCCTAAAGTCATACAGCTTGGCAATGATCAAGTGTCTGAAGCCGGATTTGAACTCAGGTCCTCCTGACTCCAGGGCTGGAACTCTATCCTGTACCACCTAGCTGCCCCTATTTTTAATGCATTCTGTTATCTTCTCCTGTTTTATGGTACAGTTCATACCATTCACATTTACAGTTAAGATTACGAATTTTGTATTTCCTTCCATTTATATTTTTCTCTTTCCTTTTCTCTTATTCCTCCTCACCAAAATTTTACTACCTTTCTCTTTTGGCTTTTCTTTTAAAAATTTAACGTTCAGTTTATTTTCACATATACCTTTGCCTTCCTTTTTATCAGAATCTTCTTCCCTTATCTTTCCCTTTCCCAGTCTCCTCTTCACAGTAGATTAAGTTAGATTTTTAAATCTAATGGGAATGTATCTTATTCCCTTTCTGGGTTAAAGCTATCAAATAGAATTTACTGAGCATTTAGATTCTCCCTTCTTTCCATCTAAAATTATAAATCTTTGTGCCTCTTCCCTTGATGCTATTTATTACTCTAATGCTGTTAATCAGGTATCACCTATCACAGTTTGAATATTTGATTTTTTGATAAGCTCATATTGTTATCAAGGTATCACAATTTTTTTGGTTGATTGCTTAATAAGCAGTATTGACTCAAATTGCATCAAATTATAATTGCAATCATTTTTTACCCCCTTTTCAAGTATCATTCAAGTACACATAATCCTACTCATGAATCAAATTATCAACCAAAGCCATACCATTTCTTGAACTATTTGCAAGCTTCCCATTAGGCCCATTTTCTCTCATGCTTTACCGGAAACTTCAGCCTCCCCAACCCGGGGTTCAGGGTATTTAACCCCTTGCAAAGTGAAGTAAGGGCTATTCTCTTTCCCACTTTACTCTCCACCTCCAAACCCAGGTTACTTAACATCTTGTTAAGTGAAACACAGGTTAAGTCAAACCCTAATCTAATTAACTGTTAGAATTTTAAAGAACTCTAAATACTGGGAACCTCTCCAGGTCTCACCTGACTCAGGTTCTCACCTTTTATAATGCCCTCAATAGACAAAATACTAAGTACAGTAGAATTAAAGTGGGTTAAAGGATAATGAGACACAAGTTTAAAGTTAAGCCCTGCTTTTCTTCAGGGCTTTTTTGTATCAAACATTGTATTGTCTTTTTGGACCTCTTCAATGGAGAGATAATTATACCCATATCTTTTAAGTTCATTCTCTTCAATTATACTGGCTCTTATCTCTCCATTTATTCACTTTCCCCCTTAATCTGCTCTCCATATTACTCTCTCTTCCCTCTAAAGTTATTTTCTTTTAGAACATTCTTTTAGAATCTCAAATCACAGTTGGAATATGAACTCAAGGTTTCTAAATTCATATTTAGGAGTCTTTCCTTTATGTGAGGAGAGAGGTAACAAGGAAGGGAAAAGAGGGGAATCATAGAATAGAGAAAAGGGGATAAACCCTTTACTGTTGTTACCAACTTTCCCACTGCTTTTCCTTTGAATGGCAGCATCTCCAATTTCTGAAAGAACAATTTCACACTAGTCAGTAGTTTTAAAAAAGTGCTTACCTCCTGAAATCTCAAATATTTGATTTTACTTATCATATAATATGCTTTGCCTTGAAGATGAGATTTCATTGTACAATGTATCACAGGTCTAGTTTAATGACAATTAATTTTCTAAAAGTAATTCTAAGACAAACATTGGATTTCACTTTTTCTTGACCTTATTTAGCAAGCCCCATTTCCCTCTATTTTTTAATATCCATGCAGATCTTATCTTTATAGGCACTAATCTGTTCGTAGATAATTGAATTTATTGGTATTTGGTTGACTAGTCATTTATGAAGTATTTGGTAGCCGTGAATCTATTCATTGATTCCTTTACTTCCTACAAGAAACATTTCAAGCAGGTATTCTGCATGAAGGTTTTCCTCATTCCACTAATTAATGGTATTTTCCCTCTATCCATAACTATTTTGTGTTAGCTACCTTGTGCTTTTTTAATGTGTATTTTGTATATATTTATCTTGTCTATAGATTTATATTTTTATGTTGTCATTACTGATACAATGGAAGTTCTCATTCATATTTTGCTTGACTCTATATATTGCATTTCTCTTTCTATTCTCCTCAAATAATCAATACTATTACTTATGCTCCCTCTTCTTTTTTTCCTGCCTCTCAGAAAGGCATGATTTGTTCTGTCTATTTCATTTTTTTTCACTTTTTTTGCAAGGCAGTGGGGTTAAGTGGCTTACCCAAGGCCACACAGCTAGGTCATTATTAAGTGTGTGAGGCCAGATTTTAACTCAGGTACTCCTGACTACAGGGCCGGTGCTCTATCCACTGTGCCACCTAGCCGCCCCACATGATTTATTCTGGAAATTGAGTGAAGGCCATTTGTGAAACTTCCCTTTACACAAGACCTTAAATTGATCCCTATTAGTATCTTCATGCATGTTTGTTTATCAGCTTGATTTGCTACTACCTTTGCACTGTCTTCATATTCATCCCTCCCCCCCCCCCACATACACATACTTCATGATCTAGTCATACCTGTTTTCCTTCATAAGTTACATTAAATCACTTATCTCTGTACTTTTGCACTGGTTGTCTCCCATGCCTAGGAAATTTCATTTCCTTTCCTCCTTTTCTTAGACTTGCTATGATTTCTACAAAACTCAGCTCTAGTACCATCTTTTTGTAGATGAATATTTGTTCATATTTTCTCTAAAAGCTTAATTTGGAATTAATAATCTGAAGTTTTTTTTTATACTTTTAATACTTTCAACTCTTTTAGACACTTTAAAACCTGGTTTCTCAATGCATTCAAAATTTTGTCTCTTCTAGTGTGGTTCTCTTTTCTATTTTTGTTCTTGTTATTCAATAATTTTGGTCATATCTAACTCTTTGTGACTGCATTTGGGAATTTCTTAGAAAATATATTAAAGAAGTTTACCATGTCTTTCTCCAGTTTATTTGGGGGGAAAATTGTGACAAAGAGGGTTAAGTGACTTATCCAGGGTCACACAGATAGTGTATATGGGCAGATTTGAACTCAGACTTTCCTGATTTCTGATACTACCTGTTTGCCCTAGCTATGTGTTTGTATCTATGTTTGTGTGTGTATGTGTGTGTGTGTCTTTGTGTCTGTGTATGTATGTATATGAGTGTATTTGTGTTATACTATGTGGCTGCTTTTCCCCATTTTCTTTTCCTTGATGATATTTGTAGTTCCTTTGTAAATATCGCAAAGATTTACTCTCCTTGATGGAGAAAATGTTAAAATGATTTCTAAAAATTGTTAATATTTTTCTTGTTTCTATTTTCATCCATGACTTCTTGGGTTAACTTTGCTTAGTTGGATGTCTTAGTAAGTTTTCTTTACACTGTTTTTAACTTCTCTTGATTCTCTCCATTTTATGAGACGACACTTTATGTAATTATTATCCTTCTTTCTTTGATTTTGCAAATCAACTTACATCTTCCCCTGTTATTTCCTTTGGCAGCCATCGCTCTCCATTTGGCAAGTTACTGAATTTTTAAGACTCTTTTAATCTTTTTCTGGTAATTAGTTTGGATTAATTTAGCTACTGGATGAAATTATTATTGTTGTCATTGTAATTTCTGTGGTTTATTTTCCATTTAAAATTTTTCCATACCTTTTTAAATAATTGAAATAAATATTTTAATTTTATACCATATCTTTTCTCATTACTATTACTTCTTGCTTATTATAAATTCTGATCATAGCTCTTATAAATCTGTGGTTGGGCTATGTATAGGCAGTGACTCAAGATAATTCCTACATCCAAAGTATGTCTATTTTTAATTATCAAAATATAATAAATTGTGGTGTTATTTTGTGTTTATCATTTCTAGTACATAACCAATTTTTTTTAGGGAAAAAATTTTTATCATAAGGAAAAGTGAACTTTCTATATAACCTACAGTAACATTTTTATCTCTCATTTCTTTCTCCTGTATCATAATTGCTCCTCATCCTCATCTTGCCTTACCTTTGCATTAGTCACCAAAGATCAGAACATATATCAATTCATTTGGAAATTCCTAATAAGCTCTTCAGATAATTTATCTACTTCTCTATTCTCAGCAACTGATGCTTGCATGTATAGTGATTTCTTTTTTTTTTTTAGATGAGCATAGCAAGTACTTAAAAAATGTTTGTTGATTGGTCACTTTTTGTCTTATATAAGTCCAGTTTTTTCATCTTTATTTTTTCTTAACAACCTACCAAAAAACAACCTTAGATTTCCCCACCTAAAGGTGAAGTTGAAAACAAGCAAACACAAATCTATTTCATGAAAGCAATCTCTTAAGGGAGGTATGACTTGATCAATGGTCTAATCATTATTTCTCTTTCTTTATGGTCATTGTCTTTCTAATTTCTTGCCTGCTCATTCTAATTCTAATTCTTTACCTATCACTTAATGAGTACTGCCTCCAAGGTTACAAATGATAAATAAATTGTAACATAGCATGGTACAATGAAAATGTGCTGAACTTGGTAATGAAGAACCTGACTTTGAATCCTTACTTTGCCTCACACTGTCTATTATAATACTATGCATTTCATGGAATCTCTCTGGCTCTCTGTTTCATCTGTGAAATCAGATAATAAGAAGAGATGACCTCTTTTCTCCAAAGTCAAATTTGGAAAGAAATGATACATATGTAGAGAAACATATATAGAGATATACTTTCTTATGGCTATAAATTAGAAACAAATTAGATTCCAAGCCACTCAGAATTGCTGAACAAATTGTTATACAAAACTAATAGATGCTTATTGCATTGTAAGAAATGATGAATTTGATAAATTCAGAGAAACTTGGGACAGTTCATATCAACTTATGAGGAAGAGGTGAGCAGAAGAACAGTTTATTCAATGATCATAATAATGCAAAAAGGAAAAAATTTGAAAGGTAAATAAAAACTAATACATTCTACCATTAATCATGACTTCATAAGACTGATAATAAAGCATCTGGCTTATCTCTTGACAGAAAAAGGGTGGGTTAGAATTGCAGTGTCTTATTGATATACATTTTTAGACCTGCCCAGTGTATTGGATTGTTTTACTTTTTCCTTTCTCTTTGTTACAATGGAGGGGTTCTCTTTGGATGTAGAGGGGTTGAGAAAGTGAATAGTGATACAAAAACAAAGAAAAAAGAAAGAAAATGAGATCAATAATGCATTTTAAAGTGCATAGAAAAAACCATAAAAAGTTCTGAAAGTGATATAAATAAAAGATCTGATTGTCAGCACTGCTTTATTTATTTATTTATTTTAGTTTTTGCAAGGCAATGGAGTTAAGTGATTTGCCCAAGATCACACAGTTAGGTAATTATTAAGTGTCTGAGGTCCAATTTGAACTCAGGTCCTCCTGACTCCAGCGCTGTTGCTCTATCCACTGCTGCCCCCAGCATTGCTTTAAATTTAATATAAGTTTAAATACTACATATAAATGAAAAACTAGACATTTCAATTGTTTGTTCTTTTCATACTGACTTTTGATGATGAAATTTGAATTAAAAAAAGAAAATTTTAAAGTTAAAAATAGAAATTGGTATATTATTTATCCTGAACCTCAGAGAGGAGTAAATGAGAGGAGGAAATCTACCTCCACAATGATGTAGGGGGGGAAAAAGGGTAAAAGCTAAGTAATCAGCAAACATCAGGTATTTAAGGATGCTTAGTCTGTGCCAAGTACTGTTCTAGGGACCAGGAAGATATAATGAATAAAATCTTCAAGATAGAAATTCTAGTTAATTAGGTATCAATTTATTAATTAGGCTAGCCTGCAATCAAAAAATTGATGGTCAGTTGTTTCTCTCAGTAGCCAAAGACCCCCAATGAGACTCTTAAATACCTTAAATCAGATCTGTACCTTTTGAAAAGGAACTCCCCTGACAAGTGGAAATTAACCCTGACAGGTAGGCATTCAATGATAAGACTTCAGCTCCTCCTATTGAGAAAAAATAAGCAAAGAATGGAAAAAAGAAGCAAAGAAACAAAAGGAAGGAAGGAATGAAGGAAGGAAAGAAAGAGTTACTGTGTAGCCCAACTTGCCAGTTGTAGGGCCTCTACTATTTTTTTTTTTTTTTAGTTTTTGCAAGACAATGGGGTAAAAGTGACTTGCCCAAGGACACACAACTAGGTAATTACTTAATGTCTGAGGCTGGATTTAAACTGAGGTACTCCTGTCTCTAGGGCAGGTGCTCTATCCACTGTGCCACCTAGCAGCCCCAGAGTCACCTAACTGGCCCCTATTTTTTTTAACTGACAAAGACCAGGACCCAGATGACTCTGGTGGAGAAAGTGAGGCTGTGTACTTTGAGTACTGTGTACTCAAATCTAATTCACTTGCATATCATGACATCATCTCCCTGATGTCACACTCTTCTTGAAGAATGAAGGTCAAAATTCAACAACAAAATAGAGACACACTAACTTCAAGGAAGAAATTACTGGCAACTGAAGGAACCAAAAAAAAGCTTTATATAGGATGTGGTGTTTCAATTGAGTTTTGTAGGGAACTAGGGATTCCTAGAGGATATTGGTGTAGAAGGAATGATTTTCAGAAAGCACAGAGATGGGAGATGGTGTTACAGCACAAAAGCCAATTTGATCAGATGGTAAGGTGTAAGAAAGGGAGTTATGTGTACTGAATCTGGAGAATAGATAGCTTCTCTAGGTGTTAATTTTCCCTTTTGTTCTTCAACAAAAATAAACATAGAAATGAGATCCTTCAAAGAGGGAAAACTGTCTTCTCTCCATCTGTCTCCCTTATACACACACACATACACACACACAGACACACAGACACAAACACACACACACACACACCTCACTATAAAGAATTATCAAGATAATAATAAAGCAAAAGTGCAGATAAGTGGAAGTAAAAGTTATATTTTGACAATCAGGATCATCTATGTAATTCCAAGACTGAAGAGCTTTTACTTCATTGCATTTAAAACTAAATGATTTAGGGGCAGCTAGGTGGCACAGTGGATAGAACACCAGCCCTGTAGTCAGGAGTACCTGAGTTCAAATCCGACATCAGACACTTAATAATTACCTAGCTGTGTGGCCTTGGGCAAGCCACTTAACCCTGTTTGCCTTGCAAAAAAACCCCTAAACCCCACCCCCCAAACTAAATGATTTGATTACAAAGAGTGATAAAGGAGTGATGCTGTGAGATAGCATGTCCCAAAGGAGAATCTGTGCTATGTTCCTTTCTTGATATATATATGTGTATATGTGTATATATATATATATATATATATATATATATATATATATATGTAATTTCTTGAAGATTTACAATTGTGGAATCTTCTACATAATTTGAAAGCTTTTGTTTTCAATTAACGACTACATCTTTTTATTGTTTTTATGGCCCTTTAAGGGATAAAGAAGACAATTCTTCACTCTGTGGGGCTAATCCACAGGTTGTGGTAGAAATCTCTAATACTTTTTCCCTTTGTCCACAATAAAATCAATTAAATAGCACCTATACACTTTATGAGTTTATTCAATTCATTTGATCCATATTACTCAATTGATCCATTGATCCATATTAAGTGCTCAATATATTTAAAGAACTCTTTCAGACCATTGAGATGCACAGACAAAAAAGTTTAAGTCTCAAAGAGATTACACTAATGGAGGTAGTGTAATTGTTGGTGGGTCATGTATAAATTCTATACAGGAGAAGAATGCTCTAAATAATTCAGAGGTTGATTGAAATGGTTGGATCAGCATGTGGGTACCTTATACCTGTCTCGGGATCCCATGCTTATTAAAAGGATAGAGAAAATAAAAAAGTCAAAACTTGAAAAGTTTTACTACAACTATTTCTTAGTTATGGATATTAAAGAAAAAAAACATTGCTTTTATGCAAAGCATGCAACTGACTTAGTCTTTACATTAGATAGGTTTACCAATGATGATATGTAAATTTTAAATTTCATGTATAGATGATAATTATGGTAAATCAACAATTTTTGAAGCTTAATAGTTTTAAAACAGTATAGATTTATTTTCCTTTAGGAGATGGTACCCTTAAATTACTATAAGGCTAATACTTGACATGATAATCTGTTAGTACAGGCTCCAAGAAGATAGAAGGTGACTTTAAAGCTGTAATGAGAACAGGGTTTGGGCAAACCTAGAATGATGGAAAAGGATTTTTTTCATGCCCTGACACGATCATTTAACTAGAGCATAGTGCACAAATAAGAGTTTTTGCTAAAAGTTCAAGGTGAATAGAGCAGAGCTGTTGCCAGCGATAATTCTGGGATGCATCTAAACATTGACGAGAGTCAGGTCAAATAGAGATGTACACAAATGACAAATATGTAAGGTCATGATATAAACTCTATTGCTTTATTCTTGGATCCTCAGACTTTTATAACAAATATTTATCTCAGACATGAAAGGTTAAGATGAAAGCCTGCTGCATAACTTCCTGGTTAAATCTATCTTTATAAGTCTGCAAATACCCCTTGATGCCACAGAATGTCTGAAGTCAGAGATCACTGGTGAGCCAGCAAATCCATTTAATGAAAAAGAATACATGCATATCTCTTGTGACAAAGGTTACCAAAAAAGGTCAGAAAGCTAATAATTTTGCCATGGTGGGCTATGATTTGTGTATTTAGGGGAACCTCAGTGTTGAGAGATGGTTACTGGATGGCACAATATAGTGCTATTCTTGAAGTCAGGAAGATTCGTTTTCTCAAGTTCAAATATGGCCTTAAGCACTTTATTGCTGGGTGACCCTGGGCAAGTCATTTAACTCTGCTTGCCTTAGTTCCCTAATCTAAAAATGAAATGGAGAAGGAAATGGAAAACACTTCTGTATCTTTGCCAAGAAATCTCTCAGTGGGTTCATGAAAAGTCAGACATAGCTGCAAAACAATTGAACAGCAGCCTAGGAATGATATATGAGCCTCAGATAGAAGGATGCAACTCAGGAATTGTTTGAATGGCTTTCTCCTTGGAGCTTTATGTTCCCCACCTTTGAAGTCTAGTGATACTAATGAAATCAAGGACAAATCCTGAATATTCAGAACCATACTCAAAGATTTTCTCCTAAGGTACCTATTAGTAATTTTAGAATGTAATGAAATATACTTTTTCTAAATAACTGAAGAGAGAAAGGGAGAACTGAAATTTGGGACCATAGTATTTCCAAAAGTCACAGTATTTTCACATGACTCATACTTTTAATGGACTGATAAAATAAGTGAGGTTTTCTAGGAAATTTCTGTTGTTTTTCTTTCATTCTCAAAGAGTGCCATCATAACTGGTGATATTTTGACTTGTATGTGAATTAGATTTAAGTAAAACAGGTGCACAAAGTCATCAGCCTCATTCTTTGATCTTAAGTCATTGAAATCCAGTGGTAAGACAAAGTCAAGATGTCTGATGATGGCCCATACTACAGTGTAAGACCTTGGTATTATGGATGCCAGACTAAGCTCTAAGTCTGCTTCAGCTTCCTTCATGGATGGTAGAAAAAATGTTCTCATTGCCCGCTCCTTTGGGTAATATCTTCATATGGTTGTGGTAGATATACCCCTTATGCACTGACAGTTCTGAGGCCTAATAGTTATCCTTAAACTAGTTAATTCACCTGTCAAGATGGTTTACTGGGTTGTGACTGATGCTTATGCTAGAGAAACATCTAATCTTCATTTCCTATTTGTCACCAGTACCCTGGACTTCTAGATTTTGTACCAGAAACCTCATTTTTCATTCACCCATTCTCCTTATCCTCATCTGCCTACCCTACTCCAAACCCTAGGATGCTATTATCACCTATGAATTCATAGGATATTAAAACTAGAAAGGACTTTGTCACCTATCCCCTATTCCCCAATATCCTTTCCTTTCATTCTAAATATTGTCACCTCATTCCTAATCTTTTATTTTCTCATCTTCCATATCTAATTTCCTATCCATATATTATGTAATAGTGGCTGATATGATCCCTCACATTGAAGAGTAAGGCTTAAAACCAGCAGCTTCTAAACACACAAAAGGATTCTCCATCATTGAAAATCTCTGAAGTCATCCTTTATTTTTCCTCCCTTTCTTAGACTAAATCCTAAACAATTTTCCTCCTCTCATTCTATTTACTCCTTAATCTCCCTCTCAATTCTCAGTCACTTGTAATCTGGCTTCCACATCACCAGTAGATTAAATTGCTCAAAGTCATAACAATAGTTTTGCAATTTTAAAATTTAATTTGTATTGCTATTTTTTTGTTTTTGATTACAATATTTCCTACCCCTACCTAACAAATCATCTTACAACAATTTTTTTTTATCCTCAAACAATGTTCTGCACTCAGTGTTCCCCATCCCTGCAAAGAATGGAGAAAAGTACATATTCTCATCTCTTTTATGGGAGCAGGATCAATTAACTAATTATTTGTCTTTTTGCTTATGCTTATACTAGAGAAACATCTATTTTCATTTCCCATTTGTTTCCAGCACTCTGGACTTCCAGATTTTGTACCAGAAACTTCATTTTTCATTCACCCACTCATTTTACTTTTTCTTTCCTTTCATTTGCTGCAGTCATTTTGTTTGAATTTTTGGGTTCTGCTTGTTGTATTCTGTGACAATTCATATTGATATTTTCATGCTTTCTGGGGAAATATACCCCGATCCGCAACTTATTAAATTTTAGTCATTTCTTTGAGGATAAGAGATTCAATGATTTGTCTGGCATCACATTGAAAGAGGCTGGATTGGAACTAATGCTTTTCTAACTATAAGACTATATTCCAGGGGCACCTAGGTGGCACAGTGAATAGAGCACTGGACCTGGAGTCAGGAGTACCTAAGTTCAAATCTGGCCTCAGACACTTAATAATTACCTACCTGTGTGACCTTGGACAAGTCACTTAAACTTACTGCCTTGCAAAAACCTAAAAAAAAAGACTATATTCCATGTACCATGTTACCTCTCAAAGTTAGAATATTTCCTTCAGATATGATTATTATGTATAATTCACGTGATTTCAAAAATTTTAATAATTTTATTTCTTTTTTCCATCTGCATTCAAAGATATTATTCAAAAATCATTTTTGTAAGGTTTTGAGTTTCACATTTTCCTTCTCCGTTCTTCCTTCCCTTTGGCAGTGAGTATTCTGATGTAGGTTATACATGTATAACCATGTTAAACATAATTTCAAATTAGGCTGTGAAAGAAGAATCAGAACAAAAGGAGAAAAACAACGAGAGGGAAAAACATAAAGAATAAAACAAAATAATATGCTTTGGTTTGCATTCAGACTCCAAAGTTCTTTCTCTGAATGTGTATGGTATTTTCCATCAGTCATTTAGAACTGTCTTTGGACATTGTCCTGCTCAGAATGGTTAAGTCCATCATATTTGATCTTCAAACAATGTTGTTGTCAATGTGTAAAATGTTATTCTTGTTCCACTCACTTCACTCACATCAGTCATGCAAGTCTTTTTAGACTTTTCTGAAATCTGTCAGTTCATGATTTCTTATTGAATAATGGTATTTCACCTCACTGTGGTTTTAATAAATGATATGGCATAGGCAAAGAGAGCAAGATCTGTGATCAGGAGAGAACTTGAACTTCTCCCCAGTCACTCTATGACCAAGAGGAAGTCAGTTTCTTCATCCATAAAATGGAGAGGTCATAATTAACAATGTTGTTGGGAAGAAAGTGCCTGGCAATACTGACCAGACTCTCTATAAATGTAATTTATTATCACATAAGCAATTAAAACATAATCTACTAATTAAGATTTAGTGATCCACATTAAGCACTATTTTCTATTTATTCTAGTTTTTTCTTCTATTTATTCTTAGGTATCTCTCTCTCTCTCTCTCTCTCTCTCTCTCTCTCTCTCTCTCTCTTTCTCTCTCTCTCTCTCTCTCTTTCTCTCCCCCTCTCCTCCTCTGCAGTAAAATATAAAACGAAACATTTCTTGCTCCTGAGTATTCATATCTCTTAAATATTCAGCCAGATTACTTACATGTATTTTTTATTAATGTCTACTTATAAATCAAATCCACTTCTCACAATCATGTTTGTTATCTATGAATTCTTCTCCTTCATTTTTGCATAATAATAATAAGCTTTCTTCTGTCAAATAAATACAAAATTTCCATACTTATAACTATCCATAGGTTCACATTGGAATATGAAATAGTTGAATATAAGTCAAAATAGAATTTAGCCATCTTCTCCCTCCCATTATTCATCACAACAAATTCCCTGTTCTCAAACATTAGTTCTTCATGCAGATCTCTCTGTAAATGCTTGCTTACTGAGGCTTCTAAGCAGAAATAGAAGTGTTCAATGATCTAGAGAATTTTGACCTTGGCAATAGCATATTTGGGACACTGGACCCAATAATTTATATATGAATGAATGTTAAAAAATATCAAACTTTTAAGCCCTTGCTATGTACTAAACATTGTATTAAATGCTGAATATAGTAAAACAGACTCTTCCTTCAAAGACTTTCCATTCTAATAAGAATAAATATATGGAAAATAGTAGTGAGAGAATATGCATACACACACACACACACACGCACACACAGTGACATATATCCTTCCTTTTGAAAAGACAAATAAAGTTGAAAAATTCCTTGACCATCTCTGGTTCTAAATTTTCTCATTTGTAAAATTCAAAGTCATTTCTGTTTCTAAATCTAGGTTCCTATGATCATTCTTTAAGTAAAATTCATATGAACTCAAATACATAAATTAACACAATAAGTTATTTGCAGTGAGATATTCACCCTAATCAAATCCCATTAAAATATCAGTGCACAAATTGATCTGCAAAGGGGAGAGAGAAAGTAATTGTATCTCTTTAGCATCCTAAAAGAGTTTTGATCCATGACATAAAAAGTTTTAGCTTCAGTAATTCTCATCTAATATGCTCTTTCCCCTCTCCTCCTTCTTAAATAACACATTATGACTTTGACTTGATTTTTCTCACTCCCTTTCAGGCTGTCCTCTGCATCTGTCTCTGCCTTCTTACTTAATCCCCCTCCAACTCTCCAGTTAAATTTTCCGTGTGCCATTTTGATTAGGTAGAACTTTACCCTCCACCAAGGATCATTCTTTGGCTCCAGCATGATCCCCATGGGCATCCCATTAAGCAGCTGGAATGTTGAAAGACGTTAACTGGTTCACTTCATGGGCACACTAGGCACTTAGCAATCAGGCTGCCATTTATTTTATTGTTCAGAGTTGCAATAATTTGCATTTTTTCTAAGTTGAATCTCACTCTCTAAGTTTTGGCTACTATTCTTAGTCTTTTCTCAAATTTTAGAGTTGCAAAAATATAGTATCCAAGAACTAGTAAGGACTTTAGAAATCACTTAGCACAACCTTTACAGAAGAGGAAACTGAGTCTCAGTAAATGGAAGTGATATGCTAAATGTCACAAAGTGGGTAAATGGGACAGCCAAGGTAAAAAATTGTGGAAAATAGTATCTTAGAGCTGGATGAAATTTTATTGCTTATTTTGTCAACTTCATCATTTCTTATATGAGAATCTTCAAGGTAGGAGAAATGAAATGATTTGCTCATAGTTCCAAAGAAAGTGGTAGAAAAAAGCATTTATAAAGTGATGCAAATAAGTTTATAACACATTACATATCTACTAAACCATGGATTTTATACTCCTTGGTGAGATGGAGTTTCAGATTGCTACATACTGGTCAGAAAGGGGCAGGTAGGTGGCACAGTGGATAGAAAAACAGGCCTGGAGACAAGAAGGTTTCTTCATGAATTCAAATATGGACTCAGATACTGTGTGACCCTGGGAAAATCGCTTAATCTAGTTTGCCTCAGTTTTCTCATCTATGAAATGAGTTGGAAAAGGAAATGACAAACTACTGCAATTTCTCTTCCAAGAAAACTCCAAATGGAGTCATGAAGAGTCAAACTGAAGAATGACTAAACACAAAAATCATGGAGATAAATTGGACCATTGAATCAGTACCACTGGGCTCAAGTAAATCTCTATTATAGAAGCACTGTAACTCTGAACAATTCACTTTTCTTTTCTGTGTTCCAGCCTTAGTAACTGAGACTATGAATGAGTAACTGAGACATCTACATTGGGAGATTCCCTATTCAATTTCCCAACTAATAAAATCACAGGTACAGTGAAAATAAATTCTCATGGTCAAAGTTAACATAATAGAATCATTTATGTTTTTAGCTGTAAAAGGATATATTATACATATATATGCACATTCATATATTTATACATATGTGTTAATGCATTCATACGTGTAAATGAATTGTAATGATCTTGTGTAAATTATTGACTTATAATTCCTGTTTCATGGACAACCAACCACCATTTGATCCTCCAGTGTATAAATTGCTTTCTGGATCGAATCTTTAACCAAAATTCTTTAAATGATGAGGAGATGTGGACATTGCACTCACTGTCACTTCTATAACTTCCTCTCAGAATGCTGATATCTAGGAAAAGAAGACAATAAGAGAACACTTGATGACTTTAAATTATCTGACCAGATAAACTGCATTCTATAGTCTAGTCATCTACTTACTAAACTGATATCACTGATATTTGAAAGATCATGAAAAATAAAAGTGATATCCCAAGGTAGAATAAAGGGGGATGGGAAAGTTCTGATTTTTTTAAAAAGAAAGAAAAATAGTAAAAATGAAAGAGCACAATATTGTTTAAGATATAAACTTTGTGTCTTGGGAAAAGCCTAGAAGAGATAATTAAAGAGATGGTTGACAAGAATCCAAATAAGGGAACAATAATCATAGTCAGCATGTTTTAATCAAGAAAAGCATTTGCCAGATTAATTTAATTTCTCTATCTTGATAGACTAGCTAAACTAATGATCATGATTGTCCTTTGTTTTTAATGACCATGACATCAGGGAAGTGATGCCATGACAAGCATGTGAATTATATTTGAGTGAGGGCTGTGCTATGCCAAATCACCAGCCTCACTTTCTTCTCTGGAGCCTTCTGAGTCCAGTGACCAATTATGGATGAGGACTGGAGATGTCACTGGATGCAAAGCAATCAGGGTTAAATGACTTGCCCAAGATCACAAAGTCAGTAGGTATCTGAGACTGGATTTGAACTCAGGAAAACTCCTGGCTTCAGGGTAAGTGCTTTATCAAAAATAACATCTTGAAAAACTAGGAGATGAAGTGAATATTATCTAATACACTTAGATTTATTCATATACCTCTCATGGACAAGATGGAAAGATGTGGATTAGATAATCCAAAGGATTCAGCATTGGTTGGATGCTCAAATTTAAGTGTAGATGTTAGTGGTTCGGTTGTAAAAAGGGAAGCCTCCTTCCCAGTGGAGTAAATGCCCCAGGGATCTATGCTTAGGCTGTGATGTTTAACAATTTTATCAATGAATTAGATTCAGACTTAAGTGACCTGTTCATCAAATGTGCAGATGGCAGAAAAATGAGTGGGATTATTATCGACTTCACAAATGTAAGATGAAGGAAACATAGTTAAACAGCTGTTGCTCAGAAAAAAATGTGTTGGTGACAGTGGGTTACAAATTCAATGTGACTTTGCAGTTTAATGCATCAGAAAAAACAAAAGAAAGCAAAACTAATATGACCTCGGGCTGCATTAAAAGGGGTATAACTTATAGGACTTAAAAGATGATAGTTCCACTATACTCTACCCTATGAGTGTTGTGTTCTGCTCTGAATTCAACAGCTTAGGAAGGACATTGATAAATCAGAGAAAGTCCAAAAGAGGCATAATTAGAATGGTGAAGAATCTTGACCCATGTCATGTTAGGATCAACTGGAGGAAAGTGAGGATGCCTACCCTGTCAGGGGAGTATGTGTTCATTCATGTATTTAAATGAATGGATGAATGAGTGAAAAAATACTTTTAAAAATTTACTATGATGTCAAACATTATACTAAGTTCTGGGAATATAAAAAGAAAAAGTGAAAGTCTTTCTTACAGGGAAAAGATTAGAGAACTTGTTTTCTTTGGCTCTTGAAAGAACCAAAAGGAATAAGTCAAAGTTGAAAAGAAGTACAGAGCAAACAAACAAACAACAAACCACACTCCCTTCCTGTCTCTAATACCTCATTGTGGAAACAACTGGTACCATTCTTCATCTATTGCAGAAGTAGGCCTGGGTAATTTAGATAACTTGACTAAGCTTCCTTGGGAGAAAGATGGTTCTAACAATTAGAATGAGATGCTTTGGAGGGGAGTGATTGATAACACTGGAGACTTTCATAAAGAGAATGAACTGCATTCTTCATGCAGAGAATGCATTGTCTAGGACTTCATATATGTTGTTCCTAATTGGGTATGGATAAGATCAGAAAATATCTGAGGGCATTGTTAATGAAAGATTCTGTGACCTAAATAAGCACTAAAATTCTAGGGTCCCACATGCAAGCATTAAAAAAGTAGGAGCAAAACTTGCTAGACACTCTTTGTACTAAAATGATCATCTAATGTATATGTTACAAACTCAAATTATCCTGGCAATTTTCAGTGAACTCATTTATGAAGTGACACAATTATGGAAGTTTATTTTGTTAGAGTAGTGTATGTATATCAACATAACAGCATGTAAGTCAAGATGTAAATTGTAATAGCTCTAGGATTTTATGAGTCTTGATCTGATAAGATGTTGTCTTAAGAAGTTTCTTTTTCAGAGAAGATCTCAGTAAGTCACCTGAACTGGAGAAAACCTTTTGGAACAGACTGAAGATAAGAATGGTATTGAATGTCTCCATGGAGAGAGAGAGAGAGAGAGAGAGAGAGAGAGAGAGAGAGAGAGAGAGAGAGAGAGGCTGAGTCAGTTCATCTCTATCTTGCATCTATGTATATACATTGTTTAATCAAGGGAATCTTCCCTTTTGATATCTGTGGCTTTCCCCTTGACTCTGTAAGTGTGCCACCCTTACTTATGCTCTTCCTTATAGATAAATCTTATGTTGGCTGTCTGCTCATTGCCAAGAAAAAGGAGAAGAAGAAGTAGTACTACCAAACTCCATTTCTAATGCCAACAGACTAAAAGGGTACAGGTAGTGATAGAGGTCATCACCAAACAAAAGAAGAAAATTTTGATAGGAATAAGGATTGTGATGTAAGGAAGAAATCACTAATAAGGTGTAGAAATTAAATTCCTATTTAAAGAAGAGTACTATGAACTAGGACATTTATTCATTAGCCAGACAAGATCAGGATGCTTGGAGAAACATTTAATCAGGACCTATAATAAATAAATAAATTCAGTTTGCAGTTAGAAAAGAATGAACAAAGACAGCAAAGGGGGGGGGGGATAAACAGGGAACTGTTTCTAACTTAGCAATGACCTAAGAAAGAACTGTGCCTACTTTATACATATTACTTTGCACATCCCTCATAAAATTAGACTTTATAGAGAGGAGAAAGGATTATTTTACGGAAAAAAATATATCAGGAAGATTGTAATGTGGAAGAGAGTTAGACTAATCTAACTCTTGAAAGGGAGGGACTGAAGGAATTGTATCATACTAATCCAATAAAAGCCTTCTCATTCTGTACCCAGGCCTCTCATACCCTTTGAGAAGAAGAGTCTATTTCTGGCCAGAATCATAGGATGTCTATAAGTTCTTGCTACAATAAACTGCTAATACTTAATTGTGTCAAGTGTGTTTCTAACACAAATGAGCATTCAGGAGTGTTCCTTTATGCCATGTTGTACTTTAATTGCCTCCTCCACAAACTGCCTATACCTCATTGCAGAGCATATAAAATGCTCTCAAGCAAATCATTAAAATTTTTTCTATGAATTGTAAATGTCTGTAGGAAAAGCAATGGTTTATCTTCAGGCTTCTTGTGCTAATCAATATTTTCAAGAAATTCTTTTTTTTAAGTTTTTGCTAGGCAATGGGGTTAAGTGGCTTGTCCAAGGCCACACAGCTAGGTAATTATTAAGTGTCTGAGGCCGGATTTGAACTCAGGTACTCCTGACTCCAGGGCCGGTGCTCTGTGCACCACACCACCTAGCCGCCCTATTTTTAAGAAATTCTTATATAACAGCAGAACCCAATATTTGCTGTTCCAGGGTAGAGGAGTTTGCAGAATGAGGTAGGATACTAATTTATTGTTTTATAAGGACTTGAATTAATTGTGTTTTGCTTTTAGACTATCAAAGAAACGTAAAAACTAGCCAAAGAACTATAATTTTCTTGCTATTTTTCATAAAAGGAACTCTATCCTTATCTTGTTCAGTGAATTTTCAAGAGCCCATTTGGGACTGTCTTCACAGATACTGTAGTGGTTTTGCCATTTCCTTCTCTAACTCATTTTCCAGATGAGGAAACTGAAGCAGATAGGTTAAGGTCAGGATCACCCACTTAGTGTCTGAGGTGAGATTGGAACTCAGGAAGAGGAATCTTCCTAAATCCTGGCCCAGCACTTGGGCCCTTGTCTACTTCATTGTCTACCCTCATGATTTTGGACTGCTTTTTCTCCATGCTTGGAAATCCTTTTTCCTTTTCTCTGTCCTCTAAAATTCCTAATAGTGACTCAAATGTCACTTCGTACATAAGGCCTTTCTTAATTCTTCTACCTGCTACTGCCTTTCTCACTTAGATCAGCTTACATATACTTTGAATATGCCTATATTTATAAATGTTATTTCCCTCAAATATACTGTAAGCTCCTCAGGTATAGGTACTATTTTAACTGTCTTTTTATTTCCTAGTATATAGCACATGATTGGGAAATAATTAATGTAAGTTAGTGATTGATTAAGCTGCATAGAAGCCTAGAAGGTTGAAAATGACTTAAATGTTTGTAGTCTATTTTCTCCTGTTTCAAAGGAGGAAACAAGTACCAAGAAGGGAAATGATTTGCTAAGTCAACTATGTAGCCATTCCATGGAAAAGCCATTTCATTCATCTGTTCTTCAGATGGGAAGCTCTGCCTAGGCAGAGTTTGTTACTTTTTTTCCTCTTGTCATGGATGACAAAGACATGCCATCGTGAAGTCAATCTCCCCTTCACCCCTTTCAGAATAAATTTTAAATACACATAGTAAAATACATAAGATTTTGGGGGCAGCTAGGTGCTGCAGTGGATAGAGCATCCGCCCTAGAGTCAGGAGCACCTGAGTTCAAATCCGGGCTCAGACACTTAATAATTACCTAACTGTGTGGCCTTGGGCAAAAACCCAAAATAAATACATAAGATTTCAAAGGAAACAATTTTTTAAATCAAAATATGGTGATAAAAGTTTCAACTTAACAGTATCAAAGTTGAGAATTTTGAGTTACTGAAAAAATGGTAAAGAAACAATTCTAGTCATCAGCCTTTATTTCTTTATTTTCCACTAGGCATAGCCAAAAAAGTTATTTGTGGTCAGTTTTAAGACTAAGTCATAAATTAACACATGCAGGCAAAAATAAATTTGAATTTGGGAATCCAAGAAAGTGCATTTCAGTTGACAAATGACTCCCCTCCTACTGCTGTTCAATGAAGAAAAATAAAGAGAAAATCATCAAACACAGGAGGAGGCATACATAATAAGTAAGATGGTATACTATATGTAAAACCTGCTCTTCTAGCTTTTGTTTAACAGCTTTATATAATGTTCACTTCATAGGACTTGCAAATATAAGATCTTTACTTTCTCAAGAAAATGCTAACAGTGATACTTTAGCATTTCTGTGGTTTCAGCACTGTGAATACTCCCTCCACCAGGGTAAATCACTATCTCTGTATTCCTTCTCCAGTCTCTTTTTTTCCTATGCCTATGTCTCTTTGTTTCTTGCTACTTCCTCTGTGTCTACTTCCTTCTCTTTCCCTTGGGAATATCAAAATGGTACTTGGATTAATATTACTGAGGGCTATTTAAAGTGTTTTCAAGTAAATAATCAATTACTCTCAAAACTGTTTTTTTCAAGTCTAACTACAATTAGAATAGCTTAAGATTGGATGTCACCAATTTATAGTGTATGAAGCCCACTGGACTGTATGACTTCTTCCAGTTTGGTTCAATAGCACAAAAGATTCAGATGATGAGAGTAAATAAGGGATGGGAGGAGTGTTGATAATAGAACAAGGAACTGGAATTTAGAGAATAATGTGAGATTTGATTGGTTAACTATAGGATCAAGATCTGGAAGGGAGGTGTGTGCACTTCTTTAACGCATTTGCTTAGACAGGTCAAACATTTAAAAATAAGAGGGTAAATGTACATTAGTGGATTATTGTATATTAGTGAATTAAATTAGCTTACATTTTGATAGTATTTAACAATTCATAAAGCATTTCCCTAAAAATTTTTTTTGAGTTAGTATATGAAAATATTAATCTTTATTTTATAGATGGGTAGACTGAGAGTCTTAGAGATTCCCAGAGTGACTTGCCTGGATTATCACAGCTAGTAAAAAGAGGAGATGAACCTTGAACTAAGGTTTCCTGATTTCAAGTGCAGTGTTATTTTTTTTTTTTTTTAGCAAGGCAAATGGGGTTAAGTGGCTTGCCCAAGGCCACACAGCTAGGTAATTATTAAGTGTCTGAGACCAAATTTGAACCCAGGTACTCCTGACTCCAAGGCCAGTGCTATATCCACTACGCCACCTAGCTGCCCCACAGTGTTATATTTTCTAAAATAATGGAACTTAAACCTAAAAAGTGTCATTTTCAAAGAACCTATTGTTGAATATTTACCAGTACACACCTGTCTAAATCTACATCCTCCTATGCAATAAACAATATTGTAGGATAGGAATAATTCACTTTCTAATTAATTGGAATATTTTAAAATTGATATATTTTGTTTTTATACAACTTAGATTTTTCTGATGAAATAGCAAAACTAAGTAGGGATTCATTATCAATAGGTTGCTAGTAAAAGTACATTAATATAACATGTAATATTCTACACTTATAGTTTCCTACCTCTATCAATAAGTAGGGAAATGGTGGTAGCTATCTTTTCATCATTTTTTATCTGAGGTCATTGGAAATTTTTAAATCACTTTTTTTTCCCCAGAAACATTTTTGCAACTGATATTTCTTTCACAATTCAATGGAATAAAGTGGTTATATGGCTAGTGTCCTTGAGTCCTAAGAAAATAGAGAATTTAATGGTTATTTCAATCTTCTCATTCAGCTTTTGGAAATAGTTTCTTAGCTTGCACCTGATCTCCTAGTTACATAGGCCCTTAACCTCACTGGATACAAGCTGTCAGGCTAAGGGCTGCTGTCAGCTTGGACCTGGAGATGACACATGATAACCTCTGTTCTTGTCCTATTATCAGCTTCTGTTCTTCCTGATCCATGTGGGTCATTGAAACATGACACAAACCATCAATAACCTTACTGCTGGCTGTATCATGGAAAAGGATATTATGTTTACAAATACAAACATACTATGAAGAATGCAAATATAGCATAGATATAGAATTGAATGGGGCCTTAGAGGTCAAGGCAAATGACTTGTCCAGGTTCACACAGCTAGTGTGAGCTTAAAGCAGGATGTTAAATTTAACACCATAATATCTCTCTTGAGACAGTCCTTATCATCAAGGATCTTGCATTCAACTGAGGGAAAAACCATTGGACATAAATAAGTACAAAAAATATGAAAAAATAGAGAAGACATAGTTTCAGGGTGAAGGTATCACCTTTGGTCATACCAGGAAAGACTTAAGATATAGGTACTGTGTTATACAAAAAATAAAAATTAATTGGACAAATTAAGATTATATATTAAATATGAAAGGGAGTTGACATGAAATAGGTCAGGAAATGTGGATTAGAGCAGCATTTTGAAGGACTTTAAATGCCAGACATTTAAAGATATTTGGATTTTCTCCTAGTCAAGAAAGAGCTACTGAAGAGGTTCAAGCACAGGAGGAATATATTCTCAGACTTGACCAATCCAAAGAAAAATCTTAAGACAAATCACTTGCAATTTATAATCTCATAAGGGTATGATATTGAATTTAGTCTTGGTATAGGTTCAAATTCACTAGAGTTCATTTAGAACTTGATTTTCTTCCTTGACCCCTTTTAAGTGAAGAGATCAGATCAGAATTTTTCATAAAATATCAAAGGCTTAAAACCATCATGTAGGTGAAATTTTATTCTTAGAAAATATCACTTACAGTTTGCTTTTTTTAAAACATTTATTCTCTTTTATTTTGTTCTCTTTTTATTTTCATAAAGCATAAATCCTCATTAACATTTCCAAATATAAGAACAGAAAAGAGGATCATGAATCTGTTTTATAGATATCTTTGAAAGTATATAATTAAATTTAACAGGGCTATTCTAATATCATCTTGCTTGTCTCTGTCCTCTTTGAACTAAGTATCTCTTCTGCATATTAAAAAAATCTCATTAATGTTATTTTCTTATTCTCATAAACTTTATTAACATGTAAAAGCCTTCCTTTATAACACATAAGCACAGTAAAGCGAAAAATCCATATTAATTGGTTATGTCTGAAAATGTTTTTTCATTCATATCTATAATTCATCACTTTCTTCAAAGGATAGAAAGTATAGGCCATCTTTAGTCTTCTGGATTCATGACAGGTCATTACATTAAGTTTCTTATGTTTTTGAAAGATGTTTTTCTTTCCAATGCTGTAGTCATGTAAATTGTTATTCTGGTATTTCTCACTTCACTCTGTATCTGTTGATAAATATCTTTTTAAAGTTTTGTTGAAGCTGAATATTTTGCTATTTTTTATTGAATAGTAAGATTCTATTATATTCATAAACATTGATTCTTTTACAATTCCCCAATTTATCACTTCCTCTTTGTTTTCAGTTCTCTGCTACAACAAAAATGATGATATAAATATACGTCCTTTCCTTTTTTCTGTTATGTCATTGGTGGTGTAGTTATGAATTGTTTTCCAGAATGGTAGTATCTGTTCACCACTGATGCATTAATATGACTGTCCTTCCATAACTCCTGTAACAATTGTTATTCCCCCTCACCTTCTTTGCCAATCTGATGGATATGAAATTCAAAGTTGTTTACATTTTAATTTTTCTAATTATTAATAATTTGGGGTACCTTCATATGGTTGTTACTGAATTTCTTTTGCCTTTCCATTTCACTTTTGAACTATTGGGATTCTCATAGAAGTTATCATGTAGATAATAATTTAATATTTGAAATATGCTTTACAAATATCTTATTTTATTCTTATGTTAACTTTGATTTGTAAGGGATGCTATTATCCTTATTTTTATAGAAGAGGAAATTGTGGCAGATAGAAGTTAAATATCAGGTCGACTAGGTGGCATAGTGGATAAAGCACCGGCCTTGGAGTCAGGAGTACCTGGGTTCAAATCCAGTCTCAGACACTTAATAATTACCTAGCTGTGTGGCCTTGGGCAAGCCACTTAACCCCATTTGCCTTGCAAAAAAGAAAAAAAACCTTAAAAAAAGAAGTTAAATGTCTTAGAGCTGTGCAGTTAGTATCTGATTCTGGATTTGAAGTCAAAATGTCCTCTTAGGTCCAATCTATCCATTTTGCCACTTAGCATTAATATTTGAAATCTTTTTCTTAATGCTTGGATATTGAACATTTAGCAGAGGAACTTGATGAAAAGATTCCCCCCCCCCCCACTTATTTCTCTTAAGGTTTTAGGTGCATGAATTTGTTTGTGCAAAAATATTTCAATTTGATGGAACAAAAATTACCCATTTTGTCCTTTCTGATCCTCTCTATGTATTATAGCATGGGGAGTTCCTACCTATTCTAGTTGTCAGAGGTAAGTATGTTGCATTTTAAAAATTGATTGGTTTTTTAACTTCTCTTAGAATTGAAATTTCCATTATCAGGGACTGTGTTGCTTTATGATGATTGATAAGGGACTCCACTAAATTTCTTTTACTTCACAAATATATTTTAATGCCTTTTTAAAAAAGCAACAAGAAAAAGCTATAGTTAATTTTATTAAAAAAACAAACCATTGTGCTATTTTCACAATCAATAAAACATAGATTTGTAAAACAAACAAATTAAGGGATAATAATTTTTATTGTAACGAGATCCCTTGAATTAAGGGGGGAAAAGAACTTTGCTTTTAAGTTTCCCTTAGTGCAATTCACATGATTTCAATTACATAGATATCACTTTTGGAAGGAATAAGCTTTTTGTGACAAATAAAAAATTCTGATAAATTAAAAAAAGAAACTTGCAATGTTGAACTTGATAGTGAAAAATAATTTTAAGGGGGGGAAAGGAGACTCATTGCTTGAAAAATATAGGAGAACTAGCAAATAATTAAAAAAAAGTTTAACACCCAACCATGAAGTCACTTCCAACAGAATTTTCCTTTTATGTCCATTCAAACAGAACTTAATTTTTCTTTCTGACTTTGCATATCACTATATTTCTTTTATTTTATTTTGTCGATATTACATAGTCTTTTACTTATGCTCTTATGACATTTCACCTTTCTGTTTATAATTTATAATTAGATGGCATTCATATCTTAATCATCACTGTAGCTCTTCAAAAAATCTATTAGAGTATGTGAGTACAGGAAATTTGAAAAAATTGTTAATGAATAAATTAATCAATAAATATATGCCATTGATTATGTGCAAATCACTGTGCTAACCACTGGAGGCATTAACAAAGGACCACCAACATTAAGGAAATCAGAGTTTGCTTGGAGAGTTAGGAAGATACATAAAAAATTGACCATAATAAGGGCTCTCTTTTATATAGGTTTTAAGATCACAACAAGTTCATAAAATAATTGCTATTATGAGGCTCATTTTACAGCTAAAGAAATTGATGCTCAGAGAGTTTGAGTGACTTGATATGGATGACATAGTTCATAAGTATTCAAGATTGGATTTGAAAGCAGATCTTGATTTGCAATCTATACCTTACTAGTTGTATGGGCTTCAGTACATAAGTTTCACTTTCTCCGATTTTAAAGTAAGTATAATTATACCTTTCTGCTCCTAGGATTCTTTTAAGAATGAGATAAAATGATGCATGAGAAAGTGCTTGAAATGTTATAAACTATTCTACAAATCTGAGGTGAGGGTGATGTTGAAAATAAGATTGAGAAAGACTACCTTGACAATAGTATTTCAGGATTGATCAGCTAGAGATAATGTTAGAAGAAAGGAGATAGACTATACTTCATACAGGAATGAAGTTATAAGTAAAACCAATAGGCATTTAATGTTGTATGTGCTAGGAATGCCAATATAAGCAGCAGGAAAGGAAGTCCTTGTTGTCCTGAAGGTGCTTACATTCTAATGGGAAAGAACACCAAAAAGGAAGCTGAAAACATTAGAAGATGCAGAGCTGAAGGTAACTAGTGTAGAGGCATAGTAGAAAGTTTAGGAAAGGTGAAATGGATAAAGTACTGATCCTGGAGTCAGGAGGATCTGAGTTCAAATCTGTTATCATTCACTTAGCTATGTGACCTTGGGCAAGTCACTTAAACCCATTGCCTTAATTAAATGAAAATTAAACAAAAAGAAAATCTAGAAAAGTTAGGCGTGTACCCTAGAAAAGATTGAAGACATTGATGATCTGAGCATCTTCCTTAAAATCAAAATCCTCAGAGAGAACAGACAATAAGAGATAGTCTGCAAGGGTGGAGGCTACTATCAGTGTATTAAGTCCAGAGGTGACTTGAAAAGACCTTTCAAGGTGAAGAAGTTTTAAAGGCATTATAGAGAAAGATAAGGAGAATCAAGAATACAGCCAGGAGAGGAATTAGAGATTGCATTGGCAATGGAAATTTCCTTTCAATTCAATTAACATTTCTTAAGGATGTACAAAGTTTGAAGGCTACAAACCAAGATTAAAGTAAAGGGAGTAAAATAAAGGGTGCATGAGTTTTTGTTCACAGATAATTTTGTACTCAATGTAGTCTCTGAAATGAGATGTGTCAGATTATGGATTGAGTCTCTGCTGTTTGTGCTAATTTTGCTCTAACAATTAATATAAAAAACAGGTGTTGCACCAGCCAGTGCTACACCCTCCATAAGTGGAACATCAGTCAAAATAAATGGTGAAGTTTTAAAAAATTATGAATAACATAGCTTCACTTACTTTTGCAGTTTACTTTCCAAGGAGGTACACATTGATAATGAAGCTGACACACATTGCCAGACCTAGTTCAGTGCTTGGAAGCTTACAAAAGAAAGTGTGGAAGACAAGAGGTATTGGACTGCCTGTCAAACTGAAGATCTACAGAGTTGTACTGACCTCATTGTTGTATCACTATGAAATCTGGATAGTGCATCAGCTCCATGTCAGGAAACTGAATCTCTTCCACTAATATTGTTTTAGAAAGTTTCTGAAGATCACCAGATTTTCAGACCAGAAACAGGTTCACTTTAGAGCTGAATTACCAAGAATTAAAACGCTACTGCAAAGAGCCCAACTATGATGGACTGGCATCACTGTTTGAATGTTAAACATAAATTTGCCTTTAAGACTATTTTACAGAGAACATATGCAAGGAAGGTGGTACAAGGGCACTCTCAAGGTCTCTCTGAAGAAATTTGGAACTGATTATATGAAATGGAAGGTCCTGGCACAGGATCACCCATGTCTACATCAAAGAAGGTTCTGTACTCTATGAACAGAATAGAATTGCAATAGCTTAAAAGAAATCTGAGAAATGCAAATCTGAGAATTCCCCCCAAATGTCCATATGGACATTTGTGCCTAACTTTTAGTAGAAGTTTCTGAGTTCATTTTGGTCTTATCAGTCACATTGGGACACATTGTAACTTTACTCTAACATAGGGATGTCATTTTTGTCCTCTCTGAGAAGGAAGGACAACAACACTAATAACTAAGTTCCAAGCTTTGAGATAGAAAGGAAATTCCTGCCCTCATGGAGCTTACAGTCTGTGAGGGAAGATAAGACACCAAAAGAACACAAGGGAATATTCTAGTTGAAATCAAGCAGAACTGCTGATAGAAAAAACAGTAATCTAGGAAGTGCAGATGACATCTCAGTATAAAGGGAGAATTTTGAAGGAGTTTAGTTTCAAAGGAACAAGTGATGGGATATAATGAAAATGTCCCTTTTTTTTTAGGTTTTTGCAAGGTAAATGGGGTTAAGTGGCTTGCCCAAGGCCACACAGCTAGGTAATTATTAAGTGTCTGAGACCGGATTTGAACCCAGGTACTCCTGACTCCATGGCTGGTGCTTTATCCACTGTGCCACCTAGCTTCCCCCAAAATGTCCCTTTCTAAATTCACTTCTGGGAAGATTTTCCCAGTGGTGAATAAATTCAGTTTATGCAGGGGCATAACTATGTGATTTTCAGATCGAATATTTAAGCCACATTTACACTATTCATACATCTACCTCAGTAGAAAATAGTTCTGGTATAAGGAATTGGAAACTTTGTCACAGAGTTGTTATATCTCATAGGTGTGTTTAACTGTATGATCTATTATGGTCATCTATAGATGGATACATTTAATACTATTTTATACAGGTAAGCAGTAAACACTAAATGAAGTTAAAAAAAACCTCATTAGTTGCCTAATTCTACCCTTTCCCTATCCTAATTATAAAAGATGAATTTTTCTTGACTTGGATGATTGCTGAATCTCACAAATCATTGTGAGGTACACTTCTGTTTAAAATAAGATTTAGTGATAGAACAGTAAGCACATGTGTGAGAGTAGATCTGTCAATTGCTTATTATATTTTGAAAATGCCATGCAACACCCATTTTGGAATATTCCCTTCCTCAGTAGAAGAAACATTTTGATCATATATTAAATATTTTAAATCTGCATGTGTGAATACTGAATTAATAACTTAACTATTAAGATTCATGGTTTTAGTCTGACTTTCCTCTTGCTAGTTGTATTATTTTGCTTGTTAAAATTGAAACATAGTCTTCCAGAGTCAGAGTCAAGGTTGTAGAATGAAGGAAGCATAAAGATGTCCCCCTCCAAACAACTTTAAAATAACATCACAAATCAAATTCTGTAGTGGCAGAACAATAACAAAATATCAGAGGAAGACATTCTTCTCATCCAAGACAATTTAGAATATTGAGAGACCTGTGACATGGAAGAGGAGGTTGAACCAGAGACCTTTTGGATGAAATACCTGCTGGTGGAATTAAATGATGACTGTAGCAGTAGCTCTCAAGCTAGGGAAGAGGACCTGGTCAGAAAGAGATACCAGGGAACTCCTGTGCTAGAATTGGATAGAGGAGCAAATGATGGTCAGCAGCTTCATTACCTATGCCCACTTCTGGGGCACTGTCCAAGGGGGATACTTGCCATGAGGAGCAGTATCAATTGCAATTTCAAAAGATTATGGACCTTCCTAGTCAAGGATGAGAGAGTAAATCAGGGGAGCAATAACTACACTTCTCCCCGCATTATACCACTTTAGAAACTCCAAAAACTTCCAAACTTCTAGAATTAGCTCTGAAAAACAGCAATGCAAAAACGTCTGAAGCTTAGGAACAGTACTCCTATCTTCCTATGCTGGTAACAGAGCTAAACTATAACATAAAGAGCAAATAAAGGAATACAGTGAAAAATGTGCAAAATAAAACAATCAAATAAAAACCAAAAATCAACATCTGACCATAAAACTCTAGTTATGATGAAAGATGTCTGTAGGAAAATATTTGGAAAGTTTAGCTGAATACTTTTCCATATTGAATCTTGCCCCAGTAACCATTAGTTTCTTTTATTCATGTAAAACCCTATTCCTAAATATGGGACTGATTTCCCCATATACTTATCTCCATTCATTCGTATCAGGTCAAATAATGTGCGTGTGTGTGTGTGTGTGTGTGTGTGTGTGTGTGTGTGTCTTTATATGTGCTCTGCTCTCTGTTTCTGCTTCTACCTCTGTCTCTTTCTTGCTATCTTTTTGCCTCTCTCTGTTGCCATCTTTCTGTTTCAATCTCTCTATGTAACCCTCTTTGCTCTCTCTCCTTTCCTTTGTTTCTCACTTTTTCTGTTTCTGTCTCTGCCTACTCTTTATCTAAATCTCTCTTCCTCTATCTTTCTATCTCTGTCTCTACATGTTTATGTGTGTCTTTCTGTCTCTTTCTTTCTCCCTCTGTCTTTTTTCTTCCTCAGCATGATGATAACTTATCTCTAGGATTTTCTATCTTTTGATGACAAGTTTCCTGTATAAGATGAGGGCATAAGTAATAATTCCAAGGTACTAATTCTATCCTTAGCATCATTGCTCCATCATTTTCTTCCTTTTCCCTCTTTCTGTATTCCATCAGTTGTCCAACTAGTAAATTTACCCTCTGGGCAGCATTATTCTTCTTCTCTAATCCTCACTGGGTTGGGAGGGAATGAGGAAAAAAGAAAAATCCTCTCACCTACTACTTTAACAAAACAAAAACCCAAAAGATCACATGACCCCTTCTAACATAGGGAAAAGAAACACTTATTGATTAGCAGGAAGAATTCTATAATGGAAAAGTACCTTAGTTACCATGACTTGTAATGCCAGCCTTTAATTACTTTCATTTATTTGCTTATGAAGGTCAATTGCATATGTCGACATCACAAATTCTCCTTAGTATTATTTAGGACTACTACAAACTATTCTTTAGTAAAACTGAGAATTACCAACAGTCAAATCACCTAAATTTTGCAGTTGTCAATACCAGAAAGAGATTGTTGTGAGCTTTTTTCACTTGTACCATTGTCCTCTGGTATGGCAAGGTGGTGTTGAGAGTTGCATTGGCATCCTCTCCATCAGCCACCAGGATTGTAGCCTCATTTAGACTTTGCTTCTTTTGATCATTTAATAAATGGATTGACATATAGGTAATTTTATATCTTTTCATCTATCCTACATTTAAAACAACTTGGCAGGTGTTTACTTCTCTTAAATTATTACATATTAATTTTATATATCACATTCATTTCCAGATATAATCCCACTTTAACTCTGTCCCACATCAAATCCAACTTTGTAGCAAAGAAAAAATAGGTAAACATAATTGATGTAAAAATTGTGTCTGATATAATCTGTAAAATATAATCTCCTACCTCTAAACAGAGAGTGGAATGATCTGTTTCATTTTCTGTTGTCCAGAACAAAGATTATTGATTGCAATTGTGTAGAGTTTGGTTCCCTTTAATCCATCATTTTTATTTGCATTATTGTAATTATTTCATATGACAACTAAGTTGCTCTCCTGGAGAATTCTGATTATCTCACCTTCTGAATAAGGCCATGTACTGCATCTTTATGACTCTTTATCAAAGCATCCTCTTCACTTGAATATAAGAGAAAAGGATGGCAGGAAGCACAACTGAATATTTTAGTAGAGTCAAACATTAAGAGAAACATCACTACAACAATAAAATAATCACAAATTACTGCTTGTGGCATGAGGACTTTTTGTGACATACTAGTGAGGAAATATGTTGTTGTTTTATCTATTATTTTTCCCTTACTTCTTCATAATAAAAAAATTCAACATGTGTCCCCCACCTCAAGGTCAGACTGGGAGTAATAAAGAGGATTCAAGGGCATTATGCAATGATGTCATACTAATTATCTAAGAATTGACCACAGTTCTGTTGGCAAATACTGAAGGCTCAATTCTACTGTCAGCCACAGAACAAATAATGTGGCTATAAGTTTTCTGGTAATTGGTGTGATCATTAACTTAAGTCATCTCAGTTGGAGAGCTTGTGCCCCATGTACATGTATAGTGAAGGTGTGGGCATATGTAATTTCCATGTCAGGGAAAACTACATTTCAAGTGTGCCTTCTCTGAGGCAACAGGCAGTGAGACCTTAATTGTTAAAGAAGGGAGAAGAGACAAACTTTTACTAGTTAGTTTAGAGGAGTGGACTCGCAGTGTACCTTAGATTCTTTGAAAACTAATAAAATTTTGTTTAAATAAATTACATCCTTTATATTCCAAAGGTCACAGACTACTAGAAAATAAACAACAATCTCCTTATTTGAGAATTATCAGGTACACTGCAATTTCTTATGAATAGAAATGTTAATGGGCAGAACTTTTTCACAAGGGCTTGATACATTGCCTGAGCCAGGAAAGGCTTAGGGATTGAAGGAAGTACATGAGATGACTGAAGATAATTACATATCAATTTTGCATGGTGCAATATTCCCATGATCTATCATTTCATAAATGTGAGAAATCTCTCCATTGATGCTCATCCTTGACTGCCTATGTCACAAAGCATGCCTTTGGTCCATGCTCTCACCCTATAGAATCCTTCTAATATTTTGGACATCTTCTTTGCTGTTTGTAGCTACAGGACCAGTCTATCTCCTTCTTAAATTTTCTTTATCACATCCTTGACTTTGATTATTCTTTTAAAGTCCTGATATCTTATATGTTGAAGCCTACTCATACTATTGGTCTCTACAATGTCATTTAGATCATTCTTAATTTAACTGGAAGTAATATTTGACACTATGAGTGTAACTAGATAATAGAATGATATTGGTTCAAATTTTATTGGGTTTTAAGTAGTATGATTCACAGACCAAGAGTTTAATCTTCCTGTTGGACTTTGAGAGATGATTTTATTGATTCCAGTAGATGTCTATACACCTTCAAATACTCTATTCCTCTGGCAGCACATTGTTTAATAGAATTCCAGAAATAAATTTAGGAACTCAAACTGTCACCTTGAGTTTGATATCATCTCTAAAACATAGCTTGTGAGACTCTTAAGTCATATAATTTCTCTATGCCTCAGTCTCATTATCTGTTAAATGGAAATAATAACAATAACACCCATCTCTTAAGATTACTGGGTCTATCAAAGTGATATTATAAGAAAAACTGCTTTTCAAACTTCCAAGCATTATATGTGTCAGGTATTATTATTAGTCATAATTCTCTGACATGAAACAGAAATTACCTTTGTAACTTTGAACCCCTGGACCTCATTCCTTTTCTATAAAAAGAGGGAATTGGTTTAAATGGCCTCTATTGCACTTTCCTGCTCAAAATCCATGATCCTGTGACCTTCTTTATTTAGAATTAAGTGATGGGAACCTATGTTAGTTTTGAAAATATTCAGCAGAATGTCTGAAATCTGGCAAAGAAAAGAAACACTTGTCACGCTATTGCTCAGCCTTCTGTTAGGGCATAAAATAAACTTTCCAAATGACAAATAGCATCTTCACCCGTGACTGGCATGCTTATCAAAAATGAGAGAAACCTGAGCTTTACCTCAAAAGACTCATTCCATACCCTGACAGTGGAGAATCTGTTCTTTGTGTTTTTTGGTTGAGGGTCCTAGGAGATGAGCAATCTTCTATGAATGACCTTGTTTAAGTGAAAATTTTGCTTTTCAATCACATGATTTCTTAATATTTTCAAATGTCACTTTTTAAAAACAACAATCTTTGTTATGGGTCACCCATAAAGTCTTCAGGAATTTTGAGGAGCAGAGGATTCATGAATTTGAAATTTTATATTAAAGAAAAGGCACTTTTAGGCACATTTGTTCCTTTAAGAAATTGAATCCCTCTTTTCCATCATCATTACTTTCTCTGATATCCTTGTTATAAACTTGTCCATGAAAAAAATTAAATTTGGGGAAAAAAGGTCAGAAAAATGTGATTTTCAGTGTCAATCAAAAGTTTCACTGGGAATGTTTCAGAATATTACTATTCCATAAAAATAATAAACAGGATAAATACAAAAACAGAAAGACAATCTGATATAAAGAGAAGTAAGCTAAGACTTTATGTCTGTATGTATATATGTATATGTTTGGTTTGTATGTATGGGTATACAAACATTTATGTGTATATGAATGTGTGTATTTTAATATGCATACACATCTACATATATGTATATTATAATATTATATAATATATTATAATTAAATATTGCTATATATTTTATTATTTCTGTTTATATATCAATATATATTACAAAAATTTTAAAAAGAAATAAAAATAACCCCAAATGATATATAAAGAATGCTGCAAAAATTACAAAGAACAAACTTGGCCCCAAAGAAGAGATATGAAAATCTTTTGCATCAGTCTTTGTCATAGGTAGTTTTTTCATGGCTGTGAAGAATAGCATATTACGTTGGATAGAAATTATTCATTAGACAGATTGATTTTGTTGATTTTTCTCTTTATCTTCTTTTTAAAAATCTTTTTTTATGAAGTTTGATTTTCTGAGGTATGGTGGAGGGAATAAAGGGATACAGTAGGAAATCTGGATAATAGTAAAATAGAAAATACCAATATACATCTCTGTTAAAAATAATTTTAAACAGTTTAATGTGTTACTGTACCTTCTTAATTGTGAAGTAGCATCCAATTTTTTATACAGGGCTATTTTGTCTTCAACTGAATTTTGCCCAGATAGTACACATACCTTCACCATTGACACACTGTAAATCTTTGGAACTTCCTAGAATTGTTTCCCCCTGGTATAGTCTTTGAGAGTCTAGCATCACCTGCATAAAAACAGGAGGCACTGAAGTAGACAACTATTTATGGCTTTAAGAACCCATGCTTTTTTTTGTTTGTTTTGTTGTGCTTTGTTTTGTTTAAGCAAGGTAATGGGTTAAGTGACTGGCCCAAGGACACAGCTAGGCAATTATTAAGTGTCTGAGGCTGAATTTGTACTCAGATCCTCCTGACTCCAGGGTCAATGCTCTATGCACCATACCATCTACCTGCCCCAGAGCTCATGTTTTTAACACTACTGTTCTCCTATTGATTCTTTCTTGGAAAGAAATTACAGAATTCCATAGACCTGAAAGATTCACAGCTGTTAATGATTCAAAATTATGTTAAATAAAGGTTATTTTCAGAAATATTTAGAATAATTTAAAGGTTGAGATATAGGTGACTCCTAATTTGAGAATCAGAGATCAAGTCACGTAACCATTTTAGATCTCTCTTTACTCATCTGTAAAATGAAAGATTTAGGCTAGATGACCTCTGAGGTTTCTTCAAACTCCAGCTCTAAAATCCCATGATCCTATCTATAGACTATAGTCTACAAAAATGTACTAAAACAGAAAAACACTGAAAGGATTAGGAAATGGCTAATTGTCTACTTTGAATAGCATGTAGAATCCATGAATAAGAATAGAGTTAAATAAGGATAGACAAGTAGATTGAGGCAGACAGAAGTTCTTGAATGTTAGCAGGTTATGGAGAGATATAGAAAATCTGTGAATAAAGGTGTGACATGATTCTCAAATTCTCCTATCTTAACAGTAGGGTAGAGGATGAATTGGAAAAGCTAGAAACTAGAGGTAAGAAAACCAAATAGGAGAAAATTACAATAATCCATATGACAAATGATAAAGACCTGGCCTGGGATAATGACAATGGTAATGAAGAGCAAAAGAAATTTCCTTTTTCTTTTTACAAGGCAATGGGGTTGTGACTTGCCCATAGTCACACAACTAGATATTTAAGTATCTGAGGCTGCATTTGAACTCAAGTCTCCTGACTCCAGGACATGTGCTCTAACAACTGTGTTGCCTAGCTTCCCCAAAGGAAATTTTCAAGATATACTGAGATTTATTAACAAAATTGGGCAACTGGCCAAGATGTTTGAGAGAAGACAGGCACAGTGCTAAAGTCTCCTGATCAACCCTCATATGTAATATGAAACAAACCTCTAAACAGAAATCCAATCTACACAACCCATAAAGAGAAGCTAGGAGAATATCATCTACCTCAAGGTTTGGCTTCCAGGATCGTGGTTGAGCCTGGGCGCAGAGGGTGACCTCTGTTGGGAACACAGGACAGGATGAGAGCCTGAAAGTGGGACAAGCCTGATCATTGGCAGGGCAATAGCCTGAGTGCCTGAGAGTGGGACTTACCTAATTGGTTGTGGGGGTCAACTAGGAAACAGAGGCATTTGTTGTGGCACTGATGGTTTGGAGTTTGCCAGCAGGATTGGAGCATAAGTTCCAACATAGGAGAGTTGCAGACATCGGTCCCTGGGTGCCTCTGTTCTGGAGGAACTCAGAGTCTATTCCTTCATTTCAGATGAAGCCCCTTCCCAAAACAAATACAGTCACAGTCCATCTCTACCCCAGGCTCAGGTCTGAGCAGCAGAGCTCCCTCACATTTGAATAGGGAGAATAATTACCTTGCCTAGGGCAAAGCCCACCATTGTTTAAAGATAAAAGCATTCAGCAGCCAAGGGAGAGGGCCTCAAATCCCCATCTAGGATAAGGGAGAGGGCCTCAAATCAAGGTCACAGACACTTTAGAGAAAGCAACCAACATAGCCTACTGGCAGGCACACTTGGAGTTACTAAACCCAGTGAATAAAGCCCTTAGGGATCTCAACACTAAACCTCTATGAACCAGCCCCTCCCCAACACAAGGTCTTAGGAAAATGAAGACAGGGCAGTGGAAAGGAGGGGCTTTAGAAAAATTCCTAGAAGAAAAAGACCCTAACTCAGAGAGACCTAGAACCTCTGAGGAGAAGATGATCTGGTCTCCAGCACAGAAAGACTTCCTTGAAGAAATCAGGAAGGAATTTAAAAATCAATTGGAAAATTTGGGAGAGAAAATTAACATCTTGCAACAAGAAAACAAATCCTTGGAAAATACAATTGGACAAATGCAAAAAAGAAAATTCTCTCAAAACCTCAATTGGTCAAATGAAAAACTCTTTAAAAATATAATTGATCAATTGGAAATGGAGTTGCAAAGGTAAATTAAGAAAATTCTTTTCTAAAAACAAGAACGGAGTCTGTGGAAACTAATGACATTATGAGACAACAAAAGTCTTGTAGACAAAACCCAAAAAGCAATTTACAGATGAGGAGATCAAAGCAAATATGAAAAATATGAAAAATTATGAAAAATGTGAAAAATTGCTCTAAGTCATTACTTATTAGAGAAATGCAAATTAAAGCTTCTCTGAGGTATCACCTCACACCTCTCAGACTGGAAATTAATACCAGAAAGGATAATGACCAATGTTGGAAGGGTTGTGGGAAATCTGGGACACTAATACCTTGGTGGAGCTGTGAACTCATCCAACCTTTCTGGAGAGCAGTTTGGAACTATGTCCAAAGGGCAACAAAAATGTGCATACCCTTTGATCCAGCAATACCACTAATCTGTCTATACCCTGAAGAGATGATGAAAAAGGGTAAAAACATCACTTGTACAAAAATATTCATAGCAGCCTTGTTTGTGGTGGCAAAGAACTGGAAATTAAGTGAATATATTTCAATTGGGGAATGGCTTAATAAACTGTGGCATATGTATGTCATGGAACACTATTGTTCTATTAGAAACCAGATGGGATGGGAATTCAGGGAAGCCTGGAAGGATTTGCATGAACTGATCCCGAATGAGATGAACAGAACCAGAAAAAGCATTGTACACCCAAATAGCACATGGGGGGTGATGAACAACCTCAATGGATTTGCTCATTCGATTACTGCAACAATCAGGGACAATGTTGGGCTATCTGTGATGCAGAATGCAATCTGTATAGAGAGAAAGAATTGTGAATTGTGGAGTTTGAACAAAGACCAAAGACTATTACCTTTAATTTAGGGGAAAAAACTGTTATCGTTGTATGTAATTTTTGCTGTCTTATACTTTATTTTTCTTCCTTAAGGATATGATTTCTCCCTCATCACATTCAACTTAGATCAGTATATACCATGGAAACAAAGTAAAGACTAAAAGACTGCTTTCTGTGGGGGTGGGGGTGGGGGAGGGACATAAGATTATGGGAAAAATTGTAAAACTCAAAAATAAATGAAATCTTTCTAAATATCTGAAAAAACATATGATTGAGCAAATGTTTGGATTAGGAAGGGTAGAGAATTTAAGAATTAAATTTGCCTTAGAGGTTTTCCATCCTTAAGGTATGAGGAATATTGTGATGTCATCCCCATAAATAGGGAAATTGATAGAAGGGACTGGGGGAGGATGACGTATTCAAGTTTGGACACATTGACTTTGATAAGGTGTCATTTAGGTGTAAGAACAGCAAGGTGGTGAAGTAGACAGAGCATGAGGCTTGTAATCAGGCACACTCAACTTTGCAAGTTCAAATATTACCTCAAATATTAGCTTTGTGATCTTAGGAAACTGTTTGACTCAGTTCTTTACCTGTAAAATGAGCTTGATAAGCAAATGACAAGCTAATCCAGTATCTTTGCCAAGAAAACTTCAAATGGGGTCACAAAAAGTCAGACATGACTGAAAAATGACTAAACAGCAATAACAATGCCAAACATATAGATGAATCTATCTGGAATGTGATATTGGATTTGTGGAGATAATCAGGACTGAAGATGTAAGCTTGAGACTCATCTATATAGCAGTAGAACTGCTGTCAAAGGAGCAGATAAGTATAGATATTTGAAGTCAGATGATAGAGTTGAAGGTAGAGAACTTTTGGGGGATTCTATTCATTGTGTGGAGGCAAAAGAAGGAGGATCAAATGAAAACTGAGAAAGAAAACTGAAGACAACTTTTCTTATAGGCAAGATAAATAGGAGAGAGTACTGTCAGTGAAAGCAAATGGGGGGGAAGTATGAAGAAAAGAGCTAATATTTAAATGCAGCAGACCTGATGAAGCTGATGAGAATTGAGAGAAAAATAAATGAATTTGGAAAGTAGAAAATTACTAGTAAACTTGGAAAACTATTTCAGTTGACAAAATTTGGATTGCAGAGCTATGAAGAGTAAGGAGTAAGGAAATGAAAGCAGCCAGTGTCTGCTGCTCTTCTAGAAATTTGTCATGGAAGATGGAAGAGATAAGATGATTGTTGAGCAGCCCTGTAGGACACAGGGAAATTTTTGTTTGTTTGTATGCTTGTTTTAGGTAGGGGGAGACCCAAGAATCTATTAAACCTATTTTGAAGCAATCTCTCTTTGAATGTTAGTCATTTGATGAGCATTTATTAATTAGACACTTTGCCAAGTATTGGGGATAGAACGAAAGACCAAAAAACACTGCCTTGCCCTCACAGTGTTCACAATCAAATGTAGGGAACAACAAATAAACAAATGGACACATTCAAGATATTTACAGAATTAAGGGAATCAGATAAGAAAATGACCAACTACTCTATTATCTTTCTCAAGAAAACTCCAAAGAGGGTCAGACAAATTGAAACACCCAAACTGCAACAACTACAAAAAACCTCATAAAGGAGGTTATTCCTTCAAGAAAGGGACTAGAAGAATGTGGAGGCTTCCAGGTCAGACTTGTTGCTACTGAAATAATAAATCAAAAAATCTTCCAGTTTAAAGGAGTCTCAGAAGCTATCAAGTCCAATTAATACCTCAAGGAGAATCCCCCTACAATATCGCTAGTGATCATCTTATTTTTGTTTTAAAAAACCTTCCTGGCTGGGGAAGGGGAGGAAATGTAGCTGCATTCTATGGAAGCCCATTCTATTTTTAGATAGCTATCTTTGCTCCAGAATTTTTCTTCACATGAAATCTAAATGTGTATTTCTGCAATTTCTATCCACTTACTTTTAATTCTGCCCCACCCAAGACCAAGCAAAAGAAATGTAGTCCCTTTGCATTCCAGCCAAAGATTTTAAAGAGAACCAACAAAAATCTTTGCAGACATTGGTGATAGGCATATACTACTTAGCACATTGAATAGTTAATTTTAAAACTATCTCTCTCTAAAGGTTAATTGGCTTTCTAAATACTCAATAGGTTGTTAGTGGAAAAAAATGTTTAAAAGACTCAGGTATATGCTACAAATGACTTCATTTCCAAAATAAGATTTGACACATGCAAAATTGTGTTTCACTGAAAATAAAAGATTACTCATTGTATGAGCTCTTTGTTATTTAGCAATGTTGAAAAGAGGTTGCTAAGATTTTGTGTGTATGTGGGGGTAAACATTTTATGTGAATAAAAAAAGAGAATATGAACAAAATATGAATTTTTGTCAGATAAGAAAAGGTTATGGCCTGATTTTAATTTTATTTTATAAACTTCAAAAAATCATTTCTCAGCTTCTTCAGCTATAAAATGAAAGGGGTAGATTAACTGAGTGTTAAGTTCCCCTCTCCCTTAACATTTTTGATCTTGTGATGTTAATTCCCAATTCTGTGTTTCTAAACAAATATTCCCTAGTAGGAAAGTAATCTCAGAAGATGTGAAGAAAATTAAGGGATATAAAATAATGACTTATAGATGCTAAATTTGCAGTCAGGAGGACCAAAGTTCAAATTATGTTTCTGATATTTCCTAGCTGAATCTCAGAAAATGTATTATGTTTCCAAGAATATTATTCATGGACTGATATCTTTATGAATGGAGAATGTTTCCACATTGGCAGTTTCTAAACTTGGGCTGGATCTGGAATCAGCAGCACTTATTTTGAGTTCAAATCTGACCTCAGATACTTGGGTGCTTTGAAACCCTGGGCAAGCCACTTAACACTGTTGGACTCAATTTCCTCATCTATAAAATGAATTGGAGAAGGAAATTGCAAACCACTCCAATATTTTTGTCAGCTCCCTCAAATAAATACCCAAATGGGGTCATAAATAGTTGAACATGATTGAAAACTAGCTGAACAAAAACTTCCTAAACCATGGGTTCTTGAAGAATAGTGATAAAATTGGAACAGAATCATACGACTGGGGAGGATAAGGAAAGATTTTTTTTAGCTGACTTGAGTTGCTGTTACTTGATTGGTATATTGATGGGGAAACTAAACCACTTAGTTCTCCTGGGAGGGTAGTTTTAATGACTGGGAAAATCAGAGTCAATGGAAGATTCCATGGGGGAATCAGTGAATTGGGAGCATTTCTAATGGTGATTTAAAGGCGCCAGAGCAATCAAGGAGAGACCAAGGAATGATGAGTGACTGCAAGAAGGGGTAGTTAATTGTCTGTGCATATAGTTACACAATAGAATATAAGTTCTACTATAATGGAATCTTTTTTGGGGGAATTTTTCTCCTTGGTACCTAATAGGATATTTATATAGAGCAACTTTTACATAAACATGTGTGAGTTAAACTATTCCCTCTTTTGCAAAATGCAAGCATCAGATGATTACATTTTAAAGGTCCATCCAACACTAAGATTTATATTTACTTTTTTAAAATTTTTTTCTCCTTTTAAATTGTACCTATATATTTTTAACTTATTCTTGTTTCTAAGTTACATTTGATTCCTATTTATTGCAAAACTATAGCAGAATAAGTGAGAAGTGAAGACCTAAAGAGTGGGAATGCTCTCAGGGAGAAAGAAGAAAGTACCTCTAGGAAGCTTCAGTCAGATATCTAAGTCTACAGGCATTCATTATGTCACTGGCTAAATCTTCCTACTCTTTCTAGATCTCCATGATCATTGCCTTCAAAACTAAATATGGATGATCTTAGAGGTGTTTCTATAACCATATATCTTGAGGAAAAAACAGTACAAATGCCTTGGTCCTCTTCTTGAACTTAGAAAGAACTTATACAGAAAGAAAGAAATGAGAACTTCTCTATTATCATGAAGATCATAAAAGTTTATCTGCTTTGGAGGCCATTCCCAGCTTTCTAAATTTAGAGTCTTGCTGCTCTTTATTCTGGAGAAATCATATTAAATGGTCCAGGAACCATCAGTAGCTCACTACCAAAGCTTATCTTTAAATACCTCTGCTAATTAGTGCTTTGAAAGAATGGGACTGTCACCAAGTGATTCCAATAATCTGTTCTTGTACAGTAGGTTTCCCTGGTTTTGTATTACCCAGGTCTGCTGCTTTGTATTTCTGCCTGCTACTGAAACTATTACACTAGAGAAATTGAGTATTTCTCTGACAGAAACAGGATAAACTTAGACAAAACTCTGATAGAGGGCAATTTTATCTTTAGTTATCTCCCACTCTCATACTAGTCCCCTTATTCCTTCATGGCATTTCTCTCCTCCTCTGTATCATATTCCAGGAAGTAGGGAGGTAATAAGCGGGCTTTTTTTTTTAAACTTTAACTGTTAAACTACTCTCTTTTTAAAATTTTTTCATCCATATGCACATGTATATTTTTAAGTTACAAAATTTCCTTCCACTCTCCCTTCCCATCCCTCTCCCCTCAGATGTGAACAATCAGGTTAGCATCATATATATATATATATATATATATATATATATATATATATATATATGTGTATATACATAGATATAGATATATATATACATAGATACATAAATAAACATGTTTACAGACTAGTCATTTTAAGTATGAGGAATTAGGATTAAGGGAAAGAGATAAGTAGGAGATAAATTTTATAAAGTTTTCAACAGATTCTGAAGGGTTGTTCTTTTTTTAAATTTTTTTGTGTTTTGTTTTGCTTGCTTTTCTTCCACTGGATGGGTATAACATTGTCCATAGTCATCCTAATATGGTTGTCCTAGCTCTTTGAACTGCTGAGAGGAGTTGCTTCTATCAAGGCTGATCATCTCACAATATTGTTGTTAATGTGGACATTGTTCTCCTGGTTCTGCTCCTTTCACTCAGTATCAGATGCTATAACTCATTCCATGCTTCTCTTGAGTCTGACCATTTATGGTTTCTTATAGAACCATGGTATTGCATCATATTCATGTTCCATAACTTGCTTAGCCATGTTAAACTACTCTCACTTGAGAAATGAGTTAATAACAATTCAAGATGCCTCTTATCCTATGAAATTTGCATTTTATGACCTTTTAATAGACTAAAAGAATAAATGCTTTTTATTGGGCCTACCAACAAAAATTACTTAACTTGGCAACCTAGCAGGCCATTTGCTATGTATCCATGGCAAGAGAGATGGATGGATAATGCTTGGCTAAACTAGATGAGCACACATTATGGTCAACAGTGAAGGGGTCTCTGGTCTCCTTGTTCTAAGGAATCTCTAAAGGCTAGTTTCCTAACTACAGTATGACAAAGTGAAAATGGAATCACAGAACCCTGGTTCAAATTTTGCCTCTGAAGTTTACTCCCTGTGTGAACTCAGTGGCCTTATTTTCCTAATCTACAAAATGAAGGGACTAAGCTAATGACCTCTGAGATTCCTGATTCTACAAAATGTTTCAAAACTAAGCATAATGACAGAAACATATTGACTTCGAATATGAAAATCATTGGGCTTTAGTTTTGCTAATCAAAAAGAATCTATCTCTATAAAAAAAAGTAGTATGGCATGACCTTGAACATCACTTCTAACTTTAGATCTCTGGTCCTATTTTCACATGATATGATCAAATCTATATCTTGGGTCGATTATGTTTACCATAGCAGAAGGCCTAGGCACCAGAATCCAAATCAAATTCCATCTAGGATGCTTACTACCAATGTACTTTACTACCGATGTAACTGTGGATAAGTCACTTAACCTCTCTCTCAGCCTTAATATTCTCATCTGTAAAATAAGAAGACTGGATGAGGTGATCTCTTAGGTCACATACAGTTCTAGATCTATGGTTCTATGTTCCTGGTATCCTAGATACCTTCATCGTCCTAGGTAGTATAAGCAAGGGTGGACTGGAGTCAAGTCAAATCAGCTCGAGAGCTGATTGTTAAATTTTCTGTGAGAGCATTTAGACCTTGGAAAATGCTTCAAGTCAGGTTTTGATGTGTTGTTCTATTGATAGTTTAGACTAAAGAAAATGATGGAGAAAGTGTTAATAATACAGATAAAATTTTAAAGTTTGTGCACAGCCCCTCATTATTAAATATTAAACCAGCACACTCTTGGGTATAGTTGATTCAAAGGAAGAATGTCAAATTCTTTTCTCCAGGATTTGGAACAGCCCAGTAGGCAAACTTAAACATGCAGACATACACAAACACAAAAAAAGACCTCAAAACACAATATAGAATAGTGATTGAAATGTAATTGAGTGCTGAGTCCTTGGGATAGACACAAGTATTGAAAGACATGAGAACAAAGAAAAATCATACAGACTGGGTCAATCGAGGGAATGCAAAAGAAAATTGGGGTTTGAACTGGGTTTAGAGAGGCTTTAGAGAGGTGGTGCAGTAGATAGAGTGCTAGGCTTGGAGTCAGGAAGATTCATCTTTCTTGTATTAAATTCTTATCTCAGACACTTACTAGCTAAGTGAGCTTTGCCTCAATTTCTGCCTCAGTCAAATGAGCTAGAGAAGAAAATGGTAAATCACTCCAGTATCTTTGCCCCAAATCCCCCAACTGGGATCAGGAAGAGTCAGACATGACTGAAAAACAACACTAAGAAGAGTGATGAAAGGGATTGGAGGAGAACTTTTGCAATCCAAGAAGGAGGTAGGACTGAATATAGTAGGCTGGAGTATGGAAACAGGGAAGCATCACAGAGGAAATTATGCTGAACAAAATAAAGTTTAAGGTCAAGCTTTCAAGGTTAAATTAGGAAATTTCATTCCATTTAACCTGCCTGTGGGATTCTCTGTTGTTATGCCATCTGTGAGTCTTAGCAACTGTAACTTGGTGCATTTGCATAGCTGTGGATGAGCCACTAAAAGCACATGAACATTCAAGCCAAAACATTAAAAAAAATTATTTCTTAAAGATTAAAATTTTGTTTTAAATAAACTAAAATTGTATATATACAACAAAAAGTTATTTAATTGGTAGTTTGTAAAATTTCAGAAAGAAATGTCCTGAAAGACCAACTTGTTTAGAAATTTAATTTTACAGATATGGAAATGAGATCTAGAGAGGTATCCAAGTCAAACAATGGTTTAATTCAAAAGTGCTTGAGAACAAAAAAATCCACTAGAAATAAAGTTGTTTGGATTTTAAAGTTGGATAGGACTTAGGAGGTTATCTATTTTATCTCCTAATTATGCAGGTGAGAATATTGAGGAAATCTTTTCCTCAATATGGTGAAGGGATTTGCCCAATATCACACAGGAAATAAGTGATAGAGGATCTAAGTGAAAAATTTGATGACAAATTCATCATTCCTTCTCCAATAGCGAACGTATCTTTTAAGCTAATCTTTTTGTGTATCTGTGTCTGTGTGTGAGTATGATTAGTTTTTGTTCCTTTTAGCATGATTTCTCAACTTCCCCAATGGAATTATAAGTTTTTGTTCAATAATACTTCATGCTTGCCTTTAATTAGTACCAAATGTTGCATAAAGTTTCATATTCTTGGTGTGAGAGTGAACCTGGAATTTTAAGACAAGGGACAAGCTTCATTTTCTTTTGTAGAGTCACTATATTTCACAATCTCTTGAGGGGCTTTACAGTCAGTAGCACAAAAAGAGCTATGTGTCTATGTATTTATATGTAAGGCTTGCATAGAATGCAATTGTTGGTACCATATTTGGCAGAAAAATATTGTGCCTCTGTGATGAATTCAGGGAGTAGCTTCTGCATGATGGAAATTTGGCAGGGTTTGTTTAAAGCTTTAGTTGTGCAGTCGAAGAATTTGGAAGCTCTCTTACAGTGAACACAAACATAGGCTGAGCATATTTATTAATCAGTCAATCATCAAATGACCATTAATTGCCTTCTGTGTAATAGGCACCGTGCTAGCCACTGTCAAAAAGAAGTGCAAAATTGAGACAGTTCCTGAATTTAAGGAGAGTTCATGTGGGCACGCTTGCCTCTCAATATATACTTCTATCTTATTCAAGTTCAAATGGCACTTACAGTAGATAAAGTGAAACCAGAATTAAAAGTTTTTAACCTATCTTTTCAATAGAACAGACACAAATAGCGTGGGAAATTTTATTTCTTTTGATTTTTTCACTTTTACTGTTTTTCAAGCTCAAGATCTGGGTCTTTTTTCCATCAAGAACCTCTTGGAAGTATAGTGAAATTCATAGACTCTTCTAAATAATTTGTTTATATGCATGAAATAAAGTACATATGTTTACAAAAGAAACAAATTTTATGGAAATATAAATATCAAAGTATTGAAATCAAGTTTGGGGATCCAAGTTAAGGAACTCTGACTAAACACCTATAGTCACTCAGTTAACGAACATGTTTTATGCAACTACCATATATATATATATATATATATATATATATATATATATATATACATGTATAAATATATCTGACTCTTTGTAAAAACTATGGAGTCAGGAGAACCTGGGTTCAAATCCGGTCTCAGACACTTAATAATTACCTAGCTGTGTGGCCTAAAAAAAAACTATGGATAAGAAGAGAAACAAAAATCCAAATAATTAAGCAAAGCAATTCCTGTTCTAATACAGTTTACAGTTCAATGGAGGAGTCAAAATAGAACGAACTATGAGCAAATAAGATATGCACAAGACTACCTCTGATGAGGTAGTCTCAGAAGGAAGGAGGATTACACAGAGCTGGGAAAATCTACTTGAAGAAAGTTCAATTTTAAATGAGAATTTAAAGAAATCTGAGAAACTAAGAGGTAGAGATAAGAAGGAGAACATTCCAGGCCTGGACAGCAGCCAGTGAAAATGCTTAGAGTGAGGAGGTAGAGTGTTGTATATGAAGAGCAGGGAATTATACATGCCACAAATATAGAGACATTTCCCTTTTGGATCTGCAAGTATTCTGAGAAACTAAATTACATTTCATAAAAGTAGTTCTATGACTCTCAGTTAAGTTCCTTCACCCTTACCAACTTTCAAGATGCACAAATAAGAGAATAATGAATATTAACATATTTATTTTTAGAGTAATCCATTCCCATTTTCTAATCTCATGATAATACTTATAATCTAAAAGGAGAGAAACCAGAAACTGAAATTTGAAGAGACTGTCCATTATATAGGCAGGTGATCTTAACAATGAGCAATTTGAAAAACAAGTTCAAAATAGTCACTGTACAAGGGGCTACATGAATGCTAGCTGTCGATACGACATCATTCCAGTGAGTCTTTACAATATTCTAATTATGATTTATCAAAGGAAAATATATGGAGGATGGATTTGTACAGTACTAGCCTACTCAGAAAAAAAAACTAAAATGTTTGTGGTTGAGTTGGGAAAGGTAGTCTAAATAAGCAGACCATATATTTTATTTTATTTTATTATTTTTTTCAAAGGAAGCCCAGAAATTTTATTTTATTTGTTTCACTTTTAATATTTAATATTTATTTATTCTCATTTTGTACAAATAATTTTTTTAAACATTAATAAAATATTCTTGTTTAAGAGTAAACAAAATACCCCCTCCCCCCCTCCCAAATTTGCTCATTTGAGCAATAAAGTAAAGGGGAGAGAAAAAAAATTAAAATAAAAAAATAGTAATAATTGTAGGTATGGCCAGGTGGCTCAATGGACAGAGCACCAGCCCTGGAACCAGGAGCACCTGAGCCCATATCTGGCCCCATACACCCAACAATCACCCAGCCGTGTGACATGCAAGCCACCCCAACCCCACTGCCCTGCAAAAACCAAAAAAAAGGGGGGGAATAGTAATAGTAAGGGGGGAATAGTAATAATAGTAGGGGTGGCTGGGTGGTGGACAGAGCATTGGCCTTTGAGCCAGGAGCACCCAGGTCCAAATTAGGCCACAGACACAAAACAATCATCCTGCTATGCGGGCCCAGGCAGGCCACCCAGACCCATTTGCCCTGCACCCCTCCAAATAATAATAATAAAAATGTGTTTCAGTCTTTGTTCCAACACCAACAACTCTGTCAGGCGTGGATCACATTCTTTATGAGAAGTCCATCACAGAAGTTACTTCCATATTTTTCCACCATTGCCATTGCTGATCATAACCCCTCCTTTCATATTTCTCCACTAACATGTACTATATTTTCTCTCTTGTTTCACTCTGACTCTGCTGTAAGGTAGCTGAGTGGCACAGCAGACAGATCCCTGGCCCTGGGGCCAAGAGGCCCTGAGCTCCTCTACCACCACATAGGCCCAGCATCCACCTGGCCCTACAGTCATGGACAGGCCATCCAATCCTAGCCCCTTGCAAGAAGTAAAAAAAGAAAATGTGTTATATCTGAGCACTATCCCCCCCCATGGCCAATCCTCTCCTCCATCACTCACATCCCCCCCCCCCTTTCCCCTGCCATCCCTTCTTACTCCAGATGCCTATACCCCATTGAGTATATATGTTGTTCTCTGATGAGAACGAAGGTACCCTCATTCCCCCTTGTTTTCCCCCATTCCATAACATTACAATAGCTCATTGTAATAAAGAAAAATCTTATTATATGAAATATCTTGGCCTATTCCCCCTCTCCTTTTTCTTTCTCCAATTATATTCCCCTTTTTTCTATTGACTCCATTTTTACACCATATTTTATTTTCAAATTCTGCTTTCTCCTGTGCTTCAACTATAAAAGCTCCTTCTACCTGCTCTATTAACTGAGAAGGTTCATATAAGTATTATTAGTGTCATTTTTCTATGCAGGAATACATGCAGTTCATCATCATTAAGTCCCTCATATTTTACCCTTCTCCTCCAATCTCTGCTTTACCTGAGTTCTGTATTTGAAGATCAAACCTTCTATACAGCTTTGGCCATTCCAACAAGAACATTTGAAATTCCCCTGGTTCATTGAAACTCCATCTTTTTCCCCTGGAAGGGGAAATTCATTTTTGCTGGGTAGTTGATTCTCGGATGCATTCCAAGCTCTTTTGCCTTCCAGTATATTATATTCCAAGCCCTACGAGCTTTTAATGTAGTTGCTGCTAAGTCCTGTGTGATGCTGACTGCAGCTCCACAGTATTTGAATTGTGTCCTTCTGGCTGCTTGTAATATTTTCTCTTTGACTTGGGAGTTCTGGAACTTGGCTATAGTATTCCTAGGGGATGGTTTTTTGGGATCTCTTTCTTGGGGGGATCGCTGGATTCTCTCCATTTCTATTTTGCCCTCTGCTTCTAGAATATCAGGGCAATTTTCCTGTAGTAATTCTTTGAAAATGATGTCAAGGCTCTTTTCCTGATCATGACTTTCAGGTATTCCAATAATTTTTAAATTATCTTTCCTAAATCTGTTTTCCATATCAGTTGTTTTTCAATGAGATATTTCACATTTTCTTCTAATTTTTCAATTTTTTTGGTTTTGAAGTAATGAGTCCTGATTTCTTGTAAATTCATCAATCTCCCTGAGTTATATTCCTTGCCTAAAGGATTTGTTTTCCTCAGAGTTTTTTTAATCTCTTTTTCCATCTGGCCAATTCTGCTTTTTAAAGCATTCTTCTCCTTAATAACTTTTCGAACTGTTTTCTCCATTTGACCTAAGCTGGTTTTTAGCATGCTATTTTTCTTCAGCAGTTTTTTTGGATTTCCTTGACTAAGCTGCTGACTTCATTTTCATGTTTTTCCTGCATCTCTGTCATTTCTTTTCCCAGTTTTTCTTCTAACTCCCTCATTTGATTTTCAAAGACTTTTTAAAGCTCTGTCATAGCCTGATCCCAATTTCTGTTTTTTTTGGAGTCTTTAGATGCAGGAGCTTGTGTTTCCTCATCTTCAGACTGAGTATATTGATCCTTCTTGGGATCATAGATAATGTATTTCTCAATGGTGTTCCTCTTTTTTTCTCTGCTTGCTCATTTACCCAGCCTAAGCCTGTTTTTGCAGTGCTTCCTCAGCTTTTGGGACACTACCACTAGGGTCTTAGTGTGTGAGGTTCTGTCCTCCCTCCTGGTCTGTGAATGACCATTCCCCCCCACCCCAGGGCTGAGGTGGTGGGGCCCCTGCTGTTCTATGGGAGACCTAGACTGTGATCAGTGTCTGAATGTGTTCAGAGCCCCAGAGCCCAGTTCTAGGGGCAGAGGATAGAGCTCTGCAGTCTCTCTTCACTCCCCTCCCTCAGTTCAATGGGCTCATGCCCTGGGGGCTCCTGCTTACTGCCTCTGCCTTCTTATGCTTCCTGGATCTGGAATGCAGTGGCCAAGCTGCTATGTGCCCTGAGGGCTGGACTTCACTTGCTCCTGCTTGCTCTGGCAGAGGTCCCCCCCACTGTTCCCCCAATTTGTGCCAGGTGCTCCCCAGGGCATAAGTCAGGAAACTCCCTGCTGCTGCTGTGAGCCAGCTCCCAGTTCCCTGGGGCTGCCTCCTGGAGGCTGAAGTTCTTTTGGTCTGGCAGGCTGCCCCTCCAACCCCAGGGAGCAGAGCCTTTCTACTCTTTTCCAAGTTACCTTGAGTAGGAGAACTGCCTCACTGGGTTCCTCTGTGGGTTCTGTCTCTCGAAAATTTAGTTAAAGTCCTCAGTTTCCAAGATTTATGAGAGAGTGCCTAAGACATGATCCACTCTTGTCACCATCTTGGCTCTGCTCCCCCAGGCCATATATTTTAAATGAAAGTTTATATTAATGTAAATTGATCATTATGATTGATTAATACACCCATTTTGTGGAACTTTGTGAACATTTCATGATGTAGGCAGTCTAGAGGTGACAAAGGAATGGAGAATTCACACAAGTTGGAAGCAAATTAAAAGGCCATTTAATGTAATCTCTACTTGAGACTTTGTTTTCTCTTTTAATTTTTAAATAGTGGTAGGGAGAATTGGAAAAGAGTAAATAAATATTTGTTAATTAAAAATAGTTTATTTTTTAAAAACAAGAAAATTCAGCAAAACAGACAAAATAAATGGTCTTGCAGTCTTTGACGACCGCAAGAAAAGGAATTCACTCTCTCTTTAAATAGCCCATTTTATATTTTGATGTTTTCAGTTATTAGGATGTTCTTACCTATATGAAATCTAAATTTGCCTTTTTGTGAATTCCACTTAATGCTATTTGTATTACTCCTTGGAGTCAACAAAGTTAGTCTAATCTCTCTTGTATTTAACAAGACTTCAAGTAATAAAGATAGCTACAGTGCCCTACTTATTTATTTTCTGTTAAAATTTTCAGTTTCTTCAATTAGCTCTCAATTTGCCATGAATTCTCTACCCTACATCATTTTTGCTATCCATCTCTGGATGCCAACCAGATAACTAATGTTCTTTCTGGAAAGTGGTATTCAGAAGCTAAAATAATATGTAATAATATGTTTCCTCGTGTTCAAAACAGCTTATTTTATTAGCTACCTCTTATTTTTCAAAGGTTTATTTTTTATTAGTGTCATTTTATTGATATTTTATTTTTTCAAAAACATTTTAAGAAAGTTTTTCAACATTCATCCATATGCCTGTGTAAATATTTAAGGCACAAAATTTCCTTCCACCCATCTTTCTCACCTCCTTCCCCTCAGCTGTGAAGTCAGGTTATTGTTATATATATATATATACATTTGTGTTAAGCATGTTTGCTGATTAGTTATTTTCAGTTTGAGGTATTAGGATTAAGGGAAAGAAGTACATAGGATTTTTTTTTTCAAAATGAATGTAGTGTTCATTAGAAGTGAAGGAATTTTTGTTTGTTTTTCATCTTCTGTATGGGGATAACATGGTACATAGCCTGTCTACTAGGGTTGTCCTAGCTCTTGGAACTACCATGAAGAGCTGTATCAATCAGGCTTCATCATCTCACAATGTTCTTGCTAATGTGTACATTGTTCTCTTGGTTCTGCTTCCTTTGTTCAGCTTTGGTACCTATAATTAATTCCATGCTTCTCTAGAGTCCGACCATTAATGGTTTTTTATAAAATTATAGTATTCTTTAATAATCATGAACTATAACTTGTTTAACTATTCCTCAAATGATGGACATTCCCTCAGTTTCCATTTCTTTGCCACTACAAAAAGAGCTGCTAGAATATTTTGGAACATGTGATTTTTTTCCCATTTTTTAATGATTTCTTCTGGATATAGGCCTAGGATTGGAATTGCTGAGGCAAAGGGTCTGGAAAGTTTTATTGCTCTTTGGGCATAGTTCCATATTCAATATCTACAGCATGGTTGGATCAGTTCACAACTCCACCAGCAATCCATTAATGTCCCAATCCTCCCACAAGCTCTCCAACATTAATTATTTTCCCTTTTTTAAAAATATTTTAACCAATCTGATAAGTGCAAAGTGATACCTAAGCATTGTTTTAATTGGCATTTCTTTAATCAGTAATGATTTAGAGCATTTTTTTCATATGATTATATAGAGCTTTAATTTCTTCATTTGAAAACAGACTATTTATCAACTGGGGAATGACTTGTAACCCTATAAATTTGATGGAGTTCTCCATATATTTTAGAAAGGAGACCTTTCTAAGATTTCCTAGCTGTGGAGACTGTTTTCCAGCTTTCTGTTTTACTTCTAATTTTGGCAGCACTGATTTTATTAGTCCAAAAAATTAATTTAATAGAGTCAAAATCAATCATTGTAGAGTTTATAATGTATCCTTTTTTTAGTTTGGTCATAACTTTGTCCCCTTTCCATAATTCTGATAGTTTTTCTTGGACTATTAATTTATCTATAGTGTTGCCTTTTATGTCTAAATCCTGTACCCATCTTGATCTTCTTTTGGTTTAGGGTGTGAGATGTGATGCTATGTCTAATTTTCCCTAACAATTTCTGTCAAATAATGAGTTCTTAAACTAGAAACCAATGTCTTTGGGTTTGTCTAAAAAGATTACTATAGTCATTTTGGACTGTTTCTTTTTAACCTGTGCTAATACACTGATCCATTACTCCATTTCTTAACCAGTAAAATTTTGATGACTGCCACTTTATAGTATAGTATTAGATATGGTAAACCTAGGTCACATTTCTTTATTATTTTTTCCATCAGTTCCCTTGTTGTTCTTGACGATTTATTGATCCAGATGAATTTTGTTACCATTTTTCATAGCTCAATAAAATAATTATTTGGTACTTTGATTGGTATGACACTAAATAAATAATTTAATTTGGAAAGAATTGTCATTTTTATGACCTAACAATAGCAATTGACATTTTTCCAATTATTTAGACTTGACTTTATTTGGGTGAGAAGTACTTTAAAATTGTGTTCATACAGTTTCTGGGCTTCTCTTGGGAGGTGGATTCCCAAGTATTTAATGTTGTCTACAGTTATTTTCAATGTAATTTCTCTTTTTATCTCTTGCTCTTGGACTTTGATGTTCATTTATAGAAATGCTGATGATTTATGTGACTTTATTTTATATCCTGCTACTATAAGTTGTTAATTGTTTCAAGGGGGTTTTAAAATGATTTTCTTGGGTTCTCTAAGTATGCTATCATATGAAAGCTTTGATTCCTCATTGCCAATTATGATTCCTTCAATTACTTTTTCTTCTCTTACTGCTAGAGCTAACATTTCTAATACTATATTGGATAGTAATGTTAATAATGGGGAATCATTGTTTCACTCCTGATCTAACTGGAAATGCTCTGAGTTTATCACCACTACATATATTTGTTGATGATTTTAGATAGATAGTACTTTCTATTTTTAGGAAAACACCATTTACTCTTAAACATTCTAGTATTTTAAAAAGGAATGGATTTGTATTATATTAAAGACTTTTTCAGCATCTATTAAGATAATATGATTTCTGTTCATTTTGCTATTGATATGTTCAATTATATTGAGTGTTTTCCTAATATTGAACCACCTCTGCCTATCTGGTATAAATCCTACCTGATCGTGTAATATTGTCTTAGCAATATCATGTTGTAGTCTCATTATTAAAATTTTATTTAAGGTTTTTGCATCAATATTTATTACAGAAATTGGTCTATAATTTTCTTTGTATGTTTTGGTTTTTCTTGGTTTAGGTATCAGCATCATGTTGGTATCATAAAAGGAATTTGGCTGAACTCCTTTTGCTATTTTTAAAAGCAATTTATGTAGAATAGGGATTAATTGTTCCTTAAATATTTGACAGAATTCATTTGTGAATCCATCTGGACATGAAGACTTTTTCTTAAGGAGTTTATTGATGCTTTATTCAATTTCTTTTTCTGAAATGGTGGTACCTAAGTATGTTATTTCCTTTTCTGTTAATCTGGGAAGTTTGTATTTTATAAATATTCATCAATTTCATTCAGGTTATCAAAATTATTGGTATACAGTTTGTCAAAATAGCTCTGAATTATCTCTTTAATTTCCTCCTCATTGGTGCTTAGTTCACCCTTTTCATTTTTGATACTAGTACTTTGGTTACCTTCTTTCTTTTTTAAAATCAGATTAACCAATGCTTTATCTATTTTATTGGCTTTTTCATAAAACAAACTCTTAGTTTTATTTGCGAGATCAATAGTTTCTTGCTTTTAATTTTATTAATATCTCTCCCTTGATTTTCAGAATTTCTGATTTGGTATTTAATTGGGGATCTGTAATTTGTTATTTTTCTGTCTTTTTTAGTTGCATACCCTATTCATTGATCTTCCCTTTCTCTATTTTATTCATATAAGCATTTAGAGATATAAAGTTTCCCCTAAACACCTCCTTGTCTGCATCCCATAAATTTTGGTTTGCTATGTCATTATTATAATTTTATTGAGTATAATTATTGACTATTTTTAGCATTTGTTGTTTGAGCCACTCATTATTCAAAATTAAGTTATTTAATTTTCTAATTAATTTTTGGTTTCTCTTTCTGTGACCCTTTATTACATGTAATTTTTATTGCATCCTGGTTTCAGAAGTATACATTTATTATTTCTGCCTTTATGCCTTTAATTAATAGGTTTTTAAGCTTTACTACATGATCAATTTTGGTATAAATGCCATATACTACTGAGAAGAAGGTATATTTTTTATCCCCATTAAATCTTCTCTAGAGGTCTATCATATCTAAGTTTTCTAAGATTTCATTCACCTTCATAACTTCTTTCTTGTTTATTTTATGGTTAGATTTATCTAGGTCAGACATAGTAAGTTTGAGGTCCCCCATTATTAGAGTTTTGCTGTCTGTGGCTCCTTTTAGTTCACTCTAGAAAACTGGATGCTATACCACTAGGTGCACACAGGTTTTATAATGATATAGCTTCCTTACTCATGGTGCCTTTTAAGAAGATGTAGTTTCCTTCCTTATCCCTTTTAATGAGATTTATTTTTGCTTTTGTTTTATCTAAGATCAGGGTTGTTGGCCCTGATTTTTTTTTTTTTGAAATATAGTATATTTTCTTCCATCCTTTTACCTTTACCCTGTGTGTATCTCTCTGTTTCATGTTATGTTTCTTGAAAACAACATATTGTAGGATTCTGGCTTTTGGTTCATTCTGCTATCTGCTTCAGATTTATGGGACAATTCATCCCATTCACATTTACAGTTAAGATTACTAATTCTAGGGGGCAGCCAGGTGGTGCAGTGGATAAAGCACTGGCCCTGGAGTCAGGAATACCTGGGTTCAAATCTGGTCTCAGACACTTAATAATTACCTAGTTGTGTGGCTTTGGACAGGCCACTTAACCCCATTTGCCAGGCAAAAAAAACTAAAAAAAAAAGATGACTAATTCTGTATTTCCCTTTATGCTATCTTTCCCCATTTATATATTTTTTCCTTTCTTCTTATTCCTCTTCACCATCTTACATCCTTTCCCCTTTAACTTTTCTTTTAAAATTTAACTTTAAGTTTTTCTCTTATACCTTCTCTTCCCTCTTCTCAATCCCTTCTTCCCTTATCTTTCTCTTCTCCCTCTCTGCATTCCCTGTATATTAGGATAGGTTTTTAAACCCAAGTGGATATCTTATTCCCTCTCTGGGCCAAATCTATTGAGTAGAATTTACTCACTGTTCACACCCTCCCTTTTTTTCCTTCTAAAACTATAAATTTTTGTGCCTCTTCACCTGGTGTTATTCATCTCGTAAGTACTATTAATCAGGTGTTATCAATCACAGCTTGATTAATTGGTTGCTTGATAAGCTCAAAGTATTATCAAAGTGCCATCACAGATTGACTGATTGATTTTGTTTTGTTTTGTCCTTCCCCTTTTCATTTACCTTTTTATGAAGCTCTGGAGTCATGTATTTGGTGCCTGAATTTTCTGTTCAATTCACATCTCTTTTATCAGGAAATTTTGGAAGTCTTCTATTTTGTTGACCATCCATCTTTTCTCCTGATAGTATATGCTGAATTTTGTATCATTGCAAATTTTTGGTAGCAATCCCAGGTCCTTTGTCCCTTCAATATATGATATTCCAGGTCTTCTGGTCTTTCACCATAGAGATTGATAGGTCCTGTGTGAGTCTAATTGTGTTTCCTTTGTATTTAAATTCTTTCCTTTTTGCTGCTTGAAATATTTTCTCCTTTATTTGGGAGTTCTGGAATTTGGCTATAACAACCCTTGGAATTTTATCCTGCCAAGGGGGAGCCATGTCATTCACCAGCTATCCCAAAACCACAAAACCAATTGACCTTTCCTTAACTCCTGTGAAACAGTGTTTTTTTTTCTCTCTCTCTCCCAATTACCTTGTGTTTATTGCATTTATGTTTTGCTTATATTTAAACATAGATTTTTTTTTCTCTAAGAAAATGTAAGAGGGGCTCTGTGTATTCTTTTAATGGCTATATTGTTTTCTTCTTCTAGCAGATTTGGACAGTTTTCCCTGATAATTTCTTGCATGATGTTTTCTGGGTTCTTTTTTGATCTAGGATTTCCAGTAGTCCCATGATTTGCAAATTACCTCTCATGGATCTATTTTCCAGGTCATTTGTTTTTCCTAAAATGTTCTTTACACATTCTTCAATTTTTTTCAACCTTTTGATTTTATTTGATGGAATTTTGTAGTCTCATAGATTCATTGGTTTCTCTTTGTTCAATTCCAAATTTTAGGGTTTTATTTTCTTCAGTTAGCTTTTGTGTTTCCTTTTCCAGTTAGTTATTTTTTGCTTTTAATGGAGTTGATTTCTTTGGTCAATTTTTCATAGTTTTCCTGCATGACTCTCATTTCTTTTTCCATTTTCCTTCTTCTATTTGATTTTTAAATTCTATTTTAAAGCTCTTCTATGATCTTTTGGATTTGAGTCCAATTTATAGACTATTTTGAGACTTCCCCTGTAATTTTTCGCTGATTTCTTCTACTGATATGGATTTATTATCACCTTTATCTGTATTTTTCTATAGCAAGTTGAATAAGAAAATGAAGTTTTCTTATAAGTAAGTTCTCTGGAACCTGTATGAGGATGTGCCTTCCTCATGAATTTACCTCCCCCCCCCCCCACATGCCATAGGTGATTTGGGGCCGCATTCCAAAGATTCCAGGAGCCAGCCACTGCTTGGAAGTAGTACTGGGTAGTACTGGGGAGAATTGGCTATTCTCACAGTATTGACTTTATTCAAAGTAAAATCTTCAGGGCCCCTATGGCATTTCCTTGAAGTCTTCAAACTGGTAAACTTGTAGACTTTTCCCATATTTCTGTTGAAGGAACTCAGGAATCCCTTCCAACTAAATTAGCAACTAACCTTTGTTCTCCACTGATAAATACTCTGAGGCTACAAGCATTGGTGGGAATCTCACCCATGTAGAATATTTTCTGCCTGGGTCTTTCTTTCTTTCTTTCTTTCTTTCTTTCTTTCTTTCTTTCTTTCTTTCTTTCTTTCTTTTTCTTTCTTTCTTTCTTTCTTTCTTTCTTTCTTTCTTTTCTTTCTTTCTTTCTTTCTTTCTTTCTTTCTTCCTTCCTTCCTTCCTTCCTTTCTTTCTTTCTTTCTTCCTTTCTCTCCCAATCAGGATTCAAAAGGCTGAAAAGAACATGGGATTCCCCCAGCCACGGACTGTTCAGAGTTAGTGCTCCCCCGAATTGGTGATGTTATCTTTATCTTTTTCTTCTACTTTGATTATAGTCTTACTAACCCTTTGTCTTTAATGTATTAGTTGCTGTATTGGATGTTATTGTAATCAATCTATTCCTTGTGTTGTGTAATTAAAATATCTTCATTCTCATGAGTGTCAGCGAGAGTGTCATTTGTAGGAATGAATCCGAACCTCATTTAAAATCACAAGACACAAGTGCTCTTTTAACTTTTTTTCTCCTCTTTGTTGTCTTAACTCTGTTCCTGAGGTAAAGATCCAACATTTCTATGCTGGGATTGGGGTCTGATCCCTGGCTTGTCATTGGTCAAAATGTTGCCTCTGCAGTCTAGGTCTTGCCTTTGCTGAAGTTTATTTCCCTCTTTATGTCTAGTTCCTGCCTTTGCAATAGTTTGTTCCCAACCCAATCTGGTCTTTTGCCCTAGATGTATGGTATTCCCATAATTCAGACTTTTTTTGGTGTTGGGACTCTCCCTGCTGGCTTGTGATATAGCTTCCAGGATCTATGCTGTTATCAAATTTATAGGACTCAGACTGCACTATGACTTAAAGCCTCTCACTGGCTTTCCCCTTCTCCAGCCTGGCTTGACTTTACTTCCCCTTTTCCTCCAAAGAGACAAACCTTCACTGAAGATACTCCATGATGTCTATCATTTCGTGGGATCTATTTAATGTCAAGCCTCATTTATCTTTGATAGGGAAAAGTTCTGGGAACATATTAGTTTCCCACTGCCATCTTTGCTCAGCCCTGGAATTTTCTCAAAGGTTTAAATGATAAAAGAATTGCTATTGCAGTCAGGCAAGAAAAAAAAAAAACAAAGTAGTTTAAGGAACTGGAATGAAATATTGATATTTATAAAATTGTAATAATATTCACTTCCATATGCATAGTGTCTTAAAGTTTACAAATCATTTTACAGATAAAACATTTTGGTTTTCATAACAATTCTGTAAGGTAAGTATTAAAATATCATCATCCTTAAATAACAGGTTAGGAAGATGAAATTTAGAGAGAGTTAGTGTTGATCTATGATCAACCAACAGTTGGATTTGAACCAATGTCTTCTGAATTCCATGTTAGTTAGCTGGCTCAGTGAATAATAGGTGCAAAGTCTAGAGTTAGGAAGACCCAGGCGAAATCTAACCTCAGATCCCTCCTAAGTGTTTGACCTCAGAAAAGTCAATTAACTTTGACTCAAGATTCCTCATCTATAAAATGAAATAGAGAAGGAAATAGCAAACCAATCCAGTATCTTGCCAAGAAGACTCCAAATGGGTTCATAAATAATTGCACATGGTTGAAATGACTGAGCAACAACTTCTAAACTCCAAGCCCAGATTTATATCCCTGCTACCTCTCTTGTATATGAAGCTTACTGTGGTTTAAAAAAGCTGATGCTTTAGGTGGACACAATATTGACAAATCTGTAATATATACCTATAATAATCAGATATTGATTGTCTAGGTTGTTTTTCCATACCTTGAATACTCATGTATTGCCCTCATGGTGTGGGTCTGGACATGAATTTCTGAAAGTCAGGTCAGGTAGACAAACATATCCAAATATGAAAGGTTGGGAAGTGAAAATCTACCAACTTTATTTTTGGAAACTCAGACTTTTTATAGCAAAAACTTATCTCATGAATGACCCATTTAAGGAGACCCAGTTTCACAATATCCTGGGTAAATTTATGATGTTTGCTCTTAGAAATCTGCATAATTCTCTACCAAAGAAACCTTTTACAACCACCTCTGGAGCCACAGATTGTCTTAGGTCAGGGTTCACTGGTGAGCCAGCAGATCCATACAATGAGCAATAACCCATACATATATTTGATGAAGAAGATCACCAAGGATACATGCATATCACTCCCTGGGCCTGGCCCTCTACACTCAGGTTAGAGTCCCTAGTTTCTTTTATAACTCAGCTCAAATGCGACAAAACCAATTGACCTTTCATTAACTCCCAGGAGACAGTGCTCTCTCTCTCTCTCTCTCTCTCTCTCTCTCTCTCAATTACCTTGTGTTTATTGCATTTATGTTTTTCTTATATTTAAACATGGATTTTTCCTCTCAAAAAATATAAGCTTACTGATTGTGGATTTGTCTTTGGCAAGCCCAACTCCTGTTGTTGTAAGGATAAAATAATAAATTTGTAGATGTCTTTGCAAACTTTACTGTGATATAAATTCTATCTTTATCATTATCATCATTGTCAACATTATCATCATTGCTACTATTATGCATTTAAAAGTGTTTGTAAATTAACTGATGGAATTGGAAATTTAGATGGATGAGATGAGAACAGAGTGTGATAACAGATGAGAAGTTGTATAAAGATGATAGACAGGTGCAATAAAGCTAATGTTACTATATTTCAAAAAATTACTATTATCTCTGCATTTGTTTTCAGATCCAGAAAGTATAGCAGCATGTGGGTGAGTAATTTAACATCTTTTATTTCCTCACTAGGAAGTATGGTGTGTAGCAGGTGTTCTATTTGGCACCTGTTTATCCCTTGGGCTAGCTGGTGAATCCTTTTTGTGTGTGCTTAATCACTCATTTATAGCCATTCCCCAGAGGGAAATGGTGTCTCCTCAATTTATAAGGCAACTTAATGTTTTTGTCACACTCCATTGCTCTCTAAGTTTGTTGTGCTCTCTTATCATTTATCCTTTGACACCCCAGATATTCCTTCAAACTTCAGTACTTTTCTGTCCACTCCTCTCCCCTCTCATTTTATAAGCATCCTACTCTCCAATTTGATGATCTAATTTGTGTTCAAGTGTAAGCTTGGATTACTACATTATACTTTTCTTAGATTATGAATATTTTAAAGGATGCCTTTAAAAAAAACAGTGACCAAATTGGCAATTTGAGCACTTTGGCACATTGGTAGAGGAACACTTTCAGGTGGAGACCTACCAACATTATTAACATGACACCATGTTAGATTGTAATCATCTTCCCTAATTTTAATTGCCCATGGAATACTATCCTGGCACAGGATAGGGGTCTCAAAGATTATCTCTTCTATATAGATAGCAAAAAAGAAGAGAATCACTTTAGTTTAGTTTATTCTTTACTTGGCTCATCAGGAAGACCTGGGTTTGAATTTTGACTCAAACCCTTCCTAATTGCAAGTCACTTGACCTCTCTATTTGTTCCCCACATGTAAAATTTTGTCATTGAGTCATTTCAGCTTTGGGACTCTAAGTGATCCAATTTGGGGTTTTCTTGGCACAGGTACTGGAATGATTTGACATTTTCTTCTCTACATATGTAAAATGGGAATCATTGATTGTACCTGCTTCAAAAGTTTGTTATATGAATAATATATGAAAGAAGGGGAGAAGGGAATGGAGAAAAGTAGGAAGGAGGGAATATAGGAAGGACAGAAGGAAAAAAAATGTATTATCCTTTCTGGACTCACTTTTTCAACTTGTAGTTGGATCTACAGAGGATTCTAGAGGTATTTAAATGGGTAATTATTCCTTATGTTGTAGCTTGTCACAAACCTTCATCAAGGTGCTTCCCATTAATGATCAACCATTAGATTAAAATATTAAAAAGGCATTTACTCAAATGATATAGGAAGAATAAAACAAGGCATTTCTCCAGTAATGGTACTCCAAACAGTTAGTGGAGGAGAAGGAAAACCTCAATATAAAATATAATGATAATGAGCCACCAGTGTAGAGAATAGTTTGGGTCATGGTGCTCATAACTCTGTGACTTTTTGTTTGTTTTTTGTGTTTCTCATGAAAATCTTCATAAAGTTTGTTGTGGGGTGTTGCAAATACCTTCTATGAGCTTTTGTAAGTTCTTTCCAAGTTATATCCTCTTGACTGAACTTGCTCTTCACAGGATATTATATCTTTGATGACAACTCACTCTCCCCATCCCACATTTATCTACTGTCAAGCTAGAACAAATGGGTGGCTTGACATTTGACCTGACTTGGTGCTCTCAGACTATTTATTAAGCAAGACAGTTGCTGGGATTTTCACTATTGCTCTGACTCTCTGGAATGTCCCCCTTTCACCTCAGTCAGTGGAGAAGGAAAATATAAATTTAAAATATAATGGTAGTGATACACCAGTGTAAGGAATAGTTGAACCAAGAGCAGAATAAGAGTAGTAGAATATAACTCTGAAAAAGGATGGTAAAAGGTTAGTGAATTCAATTTGTTCTTCTGATTTCTGGTTGCCTTCTACATTCGTTTTACTTAGCAATCAAGTTTTTTAAAAAAGCCAGAATCTTCAGATCTCTTAATATTGGCAAACACTTCAAGACAGAATAAACTTTTTTTGCAGTCACTGAAGTACTATAAAAATAGATGATATTCTGTTGACTTTTTCTCTGCCACCCATGTTCATTTTTAGACCAATGTGAAAAGACTAACATAGATATGCTGGAAAGATTCTCAGCTTGGGATTCTCTAAATGAAAAAAAAAAAATATTAATAATAATAATAATAATTAAATAGAACTTTTTGGATGTTTAGCTGTTCAGTTGTGTCTTATTCTTCATGACTCTGTGGACTATACTGTCTTTAGGGTTTTCTTGGCAAAGATGGAGTGGTTTGGAGTGGGTTGCCATTTTCTTCTCCTGTGAATTCAGGCAAACAGAGGTTAACTGACTTGCTTAGGGTTACATAGTTATTAAGTATCCAAGGTCCAGTGCTCTATCCACTCTTTCACTTAGCTGGTCCCTGGGGAGAATCTTATCAACCAATATGTCTGTAAAACAATATTAACAGATATGAAGATTCTGGCTTCCTCTTAAAAGTAAGTGGCAATACTGAAAAGGAAAATACTTTCTTGTTATACTAAAGAAGATGACTCCCTCATGAGTTGGTTATAGGTGAGCAATGTCCTATTCTGTGTAAAAAGCAAAGCACAGATAAGGAGGGTTTTGATCATACCTTTCCTTAGTGTGCTTCCCTCAATTCACATCACTTCATGTAAGTCTCGATGATTTTCTCTGTCTCTCTCTCTGTCTCTCTCTCTGTATCTCTCTCTCTCTCTCTCTCTCTCTCTCTCTCTCTCTCTCTCTCTCTCTCTCTCTCTCTCTCTCTCTCTCTCTCTCTCTCTGTTTTGTTTTGCAAGGCAGTTGGGTTAAGTGAAGTCACATTTGAACTCAGGTCTTCCTGATTCCAGGGCTGGAGCTCTATCCACTGTATCACCTAGCTGCCCTGATAATTCTCTTTTTTAAAAGACTCATGTCATTGTAGGGCTTCCCTGTCAATACAATGAATTCTGACAGGAATAACCAGGGAAAAGTGAATTCCCACAGGAATAAATCTGACCAACTCCAGTGACCCCAAGTCTTGTATACTTCCTGTATTTCTTTTTTGCATTTCAATGACATTGATTGACTCTGTATTAAAGACTTACATGAACTGATGGAAGGAATGAAACACTGTCATTCCTCTCTTTAGGCTATTAACAAAAATGAAACATATATTTCTTTAAAAAATAGAAGTGTTTTGGGATGAAAAAGAAAAAAGAAAAATTAAGAAACAATAGATTTATCCTAACCTTATGTTAGGTCTATATTAGTTGAAGGGTACAAAGATGTTATAGAAGAAAAAAGGAAGAAGGATCTTTGAGTAGTTCAATCCTAGTAGTAACCCTCGTAATTTTAGGTGCTGACCCTGCTGAGAGGGTAGCAATATTCTGTGCTCCAGAAAAGGAAATGGCTGGCTAATTGGCAAGTACTTTCAGGATGAGATCATCCAGAAAAGGTCAGGGTTGAAAGGAAATAGTGACTCTCTACTGAGTGGCACTGAGAAAGCCACTTTCTAATCTGACTAACAAAATAGAAGTCTTGTTTTTTGGGAGGGTGTAACAAGGATGACAAATACTGTAGCCCTATGTGTCAGATGATAATTAGCACCAACTTCCAATGATTCACAAGAGGGTAAATGATACTACAAGGGAAATCTTGAAAGGATTATATAGTTCTGGCAAAAAAAAAATTGAATGCTTGGAATAAGGTAATGTTCTTATCAAAACTTTCACTTTGAGAGTGGAAAATTGGGAAAGTGACAGCCATAGTTCATGAACTGAATTTGAATTTCTGGAAAAGAGTTTAATATATAGTTATCATGAACCTTTGGCCAGTGATGTAATACACCTAACAAGAGGAAATCAAAATATATCTGGAACCTTGTGAATCTAATATAAAGGTCATAAACTAAATTGATAAACAGAGAGAAAATAGTATACAATTATATGATTCAAGGGAAAAAGTTAGAATGTAGCAACAAGAGAGGTAAGTGGGAAAATGCTAGAGATATACTGTAATTTAAAAGAGATGAAGTCAATGGAATTTAACTGTGGCCTCAGATATACATACTTATGGTAGATCTACCAGCTATGCATAATATATCAGGTAAACAAAAGATACTGATTCAAGGAAGAAAATTTGATCTCATCAATATCAGAAATTTGTTGGAATGAAATCTGCCTCATTCAAAAGGAACAGAATAGAAATATTTTTTGGCCTTTATATTTCTTTTGTATTTTTTGTATTTTTTAGCAAATAGTATTTTATTTTTCCAATTACATGTAAAGCTAATTTTCAACATTCATTTTTTTATCAGATTTATAGTTCCAAATTGTTCTCCTTTCCTCCTCCACAAGATAGCAAACAATCTTATATAGTTAATACATGTGCAACATGTTAATAATATTTTTGTATTAGTCATATTGTGCAAGAAGGAATGGAATTAAAAAGGAAATGATACAAAAAACAAAAAAAAGTGAAAATGATATGCTTTATTCTGCATTCAGACTCTAGAGTTATTTATTTGGGTGTATATAACATTTCCCATCATGAATCTTTTAGAATTGTCTTGGATCATTATATTGTTTAAAAGAGCTAAGTCAACCATAATTTATCATTAAACAATGTTGCTGTTACTTTGCACAATGCTCTCCTGGTTCTGCTCATTTCACTCAGCATCAGTTCATATAACACTTTCCAGGTTTTTTTTGAAGTCCACCTACTCATCATTTCTTCTTTCATACTAGTTTCCCATTATATTCTTGCACCACATGTTCAATCATTTCCCAATTGATGAATATCCCCTCAGTCTACAATTCTTTTCCATCACAAAAATAACTGAAATATTTTTATGCTTGTAGGCCCTTTCCCTCATTTTTTAGGATCTCTCTAGGATATAGATCTAGTAATGGTATTGCTGCCTCAAAGGGAATACACAGTTTGATTGCCCCTTGGGCATAGTGAAATAAGTATTGTAAACATAGGATTTTTTAGCCTTTCTTCAAAAATATTTGATGCAAAATAAACAAACAAGGAAAAAAGAGAGACCATCAAAAATAAAAATAAATAAAAATATTTATTGTACTTTGGTTTTACATTGTCATCATTAGTGAATTATATCTCTATTCCCAGAAAGGAATCCATTTCTTGTAAAAAAAGGAATTAAAAAAGAAATCATAACTCAGTAAAACTAAGCAATTATATCAACCAAAATCTAATAATATATGCAATATTAAACATGCCCACCTCCTACTGTTTCAAAAAAAAGGAGATACAATTTCTCACCCATTATTCTGGGTGCTTCTTGGACATTATCATGTCACAGCATTCTATATGGTTCCTTATTGCTGTAATAATTCTGTACATTTTTTTCTTGTGTTTCTTTTGACCTCAGTTCATGTAAGTGTAGTTATTATAGCAATTAGTATTAAAACCTGTAAGAGCTAGGACAACTATGTTAGACTGGCTATGGATAATGTTATCCCTGTCCAGAGGAAGAAAAAACAAAACAAAACAAAAACAAAAACAAACTCTCAGAATTTGATCACTTTATAAAAATTATTTCTTTTATATCTATTTCCCTTAATCCTAATTCCTTATTTCAACATTGACTAATCTGTTAACATGCTTATCAAAGATATGTATATACAATGCTAATCTGACTGTTGGCTGTTGAGGGAAGTAGGGGTGGAAAGGTAGGTGGAAGGAAATTTTGTGATTTAAAAATATACGAGTACATATTGATGGAAAAAATTAAAATAAATATAAAAATATTATGTAAGGTAACTCAATAGTAGGAACTTCCTCTAATACAGATAGGTCCTGATTAGTGTGCCTAATGAATCCTGTGCATGTACTTAAGTTTATTCTATTTGAAGTTATAATTATGTGAAATATAATTTTTCCTAGCTCAATGGAAATATGCAGTATGAATTCAAATAATTTTACTACTTCATGGCATTTATTAGTTGCACTAATCAGGATATAGCTTTACAACATTTGGGGCAATAGTTTTTGAATCAGTGGTTTTCACAAATGCAAAATGAACTTCAAAAGCCTATTAATTGCTACTAGGTCTGAGGAATTCTCTGAGGGACAGATGGAATTGCACTCTTATCATCACTCCAAACTCTAGCTGCTCTGTGTTTATAGCTTAATTATACTTTATCACAATCTATCCTGGATTTTTGCCAGTACTCTTATATAATCTGGGTGTCCAGAATTACCTATTATAGCAATCCCAGATAAGCAGGGTCTCTTTTCTACTCTTGCATCCTTAAGGTTCTATATATTTGGGGTCCCTGGTGCTAAATTTCTTACACCCTGTGCTGTAACCTAGAATTCAAGGCTTCCTTTTCTATTTCCTCTTTTGTGGACTCAAGTGCATTGACTTTCTTGCTCTTTCTAGAACAAGATACTCCACTCTTACCTCCAGGTATTTTTCTGTCTCCCAAGTCTCTAATGTTCTTCCTCTTTATCTCCTACTGCTTTTCCCTGGTTTACTTTAAGTCTTAATTAAAATGCCATTTTTCACAGGAAACTTTTCCTAGCCTCTCTTAATTCAAGTGCCTCCCTCTCTTGGTTAGTTTCCATTAATACTTTTTTTTATGTATGTATGCATTTATTTAACTCTTTTCCTCTATTAGATTGTGAGATCTTTGGATCTTCATGGAAAACCTTGATATAAACTCCACCCTTATTATGCCACTTTTTCAATTAAGGGTGCTGGGATTTTCGGTGTGTTTGTTTTTGGTCTGGTACAAAAGCAACTGTTTAGGCCCCAATAATCAAAGAGGCTCATACAATGGGTTCAGGATTTTGCCAGAAAATGTATTTAGTAACCCAAGATTGAGAGTTGCTACACAATTCCATGGAGTCAAGTCTGAGAAGCTTTTTGAGGATCAGAGAAGACAGTCTCCAAAAATTCTGAAGAATGGTCTCTTTCCTTGCAATATCCATATTAGGGTCCAAGCAGTGATCCTTCCACTCAGTATAACTATCAACAGGTCAAGCCAATTATATTTTGTGCATGGCTTATTTCATAAGAAAGTGTGAAGATTTTGGTATCATCAATAATGATTGAGAGCTTTTGAAAGTGAAAGAATCCGGAGTACATGGAGAAAGTATGGGGTCATCCTGATGGGGGGTGGGAGGGGGGATAGAGGGAAAAAGAAGACTTCTCTTCCAGGTCCCTTGAGTTAAATGTGTTTGCATAGTGTGTTGGACCAGTGTGACACTTGGGGAGTGGTTTAGCACCTGCCTCCATTATGCATGCCATGGGGTGGCCCTCTGAGGAGAGGCCAAGACAGTGATGTTCTATGGTCTTTCCTGACTCAAAGTGTGTGACTTTCAAGTCCAACACATCATTTATTGTGACTTTAAATGATTGTTGAGCCTGCCTGTAATCTAGAATCTAACTTGATTCACCAGTGAGAGCATGGTCAAGGTCAAAAGTGAAAGTCAAGAGGAAGTGTTTTAACAGTACAGATAGGATTTTAACAGTGTAAAAGATTATAAAACTTTGTTTCCAATTACAATTATTCCTATGTCCGTAATTTCCTGCATCAAAAGAATAAGAACCATTGCAGAGGATAGTTGGGTAGAAAATAGAGAGAAAAATATCCTCATTGCACTCCTGAACAGATGGAGGGAATAGATAAAGAACACAGAAAAAACTCAGAATCTTGGCAAGGAAGTATAATATAGTATTGATGGCTGAAAAAAATTTCTGGACTTAAGTTGGAGTCCTTTCAAAAGTAGGAAAATGCATGATTTTCTCCCAGGATACAGAAACTAGTTGCTGAATTGGAAGTTGTGGGAGCCTTTGTGAGAAGTGAATACTTAGAATCAGACAAAAATAGAAACTATATAACCTAAAATTCTATAAAGCAGGTGTCCTTATACCTTGTGTGTCATGGACCTTCTTTAGCAGACTGACAAAACCTATGGTCCTCTTTTCATAATCATGTTTTAAATGTACAAAATATATACTATTAGAAAATAAACTGCTTGTATTGAAGTAAAAATGTATTTTAACTGATAAATTTTACATGAATTTATAGCCTTCCCAATCACAATTGGACAACAACAAATAAAAAATCAAAATGAAAATTTCATCATGAATATCTAGCAAAGAAAAATCCTAGGTTTGTAGTACACCTTGGTTGTGGCAAGAAAGTTTATGACTCTTAAGTTAATTACCTCTGTGAATATGATGAAATGGTTGTATCATCTTCAGTATTCTGGACCCATGAAACTGAATTGCCCTGAATAGAGTTTCAAAGTTTTTCAAAATTGTTTTTATTCATAATGTTGACATTGTATAAATTGTTCTAGTTCTGATCAAGTTATATAAGTTCATATAGGTATCCATAGTTCTCTATAACATTTTTATTTCATCATTTCTTATAGTGAAATATTTTGTTACCTTCATAAATTGTATTTGGTTTAGCCATTCTTTTTTTTTAGATTTTTTTCAAGGCAATGGGGTTAAGTGGCTTGCCCAAGGCCACACAGTAGGTAATTATTAAGTGTCTGAGGTCGGATTTGAACCCAGGTACTCCTGACTCCATGGCCGGTTCTCTATCTATCCATTGCGCCACCTAGCCGCTCCGACTTAGCCATTCTTTAATTAGATAATAGATCACTATTTCTAATTTTTAATTAACATGAAAAGAATAGAGATATATTGTACACATACTCCTTGGCCCCTTTCTTTGATTTCTATGACAGAGGTATAGATGAGTCGAAGGGTATGTACACTTTGTAAAATTGGGAGGATAGTTCAAAAATGTTTCCCAGGACAGTTGAAAAAATTCACATTTCTACCAACAATATGCTAGTATGTAGGGTTTCCTACAATCTTTCCAACATTTGTCATTTTGCTCTCTGTCAGTTTGATAGGCATGAGTCAGAATCTCAACTTTAATTTGCCTAGCTCTAATTATTAGTGATTTAGAATATTTTTATATATCTTGTTAGTGTGGATTTCTTCCTTTGAAAAATTACCTAGTCAGATCCTTTGACCATTAATGCACTGGGGAATGACTTTGAGTAGTAAAGTTCAATGAATTCCTTATATATATTGCATAGGATATATGTGCAAAAAACTTCTCAAAGTTTTTTTTATCCATTTAAGAATTTTTCTTCTAAGTTTAACTACATTATAATTGTTCAAGAACCCATAAGCCTTTCAAAAAAGTAATAACTTCTCTACATTTCCCCTACTCTTCTTTTCTCCTCCTCAGAAGGAACCAAACACCAAATCCACCAGCAGACCTGCAACACTCACCAAAATGAAAAAAAAAATTAAAATGTATTTAGGGATTAAATAAAAATGTAATACAATATGGATAATATATTCATATTATTGTGGTTCTTTAAATCAATATGCAATTCTCAGGAATCTTTACAAATGATTCACTGAACCCATCTCTATTTTAGTTTGAAGTCTCTTCCCCAGTATATTCTTTTCCCTTTCTTCTTTAAAAATAATCGAAACATAACAAAAAATGATTCCTGAGACTTCTTATTTTACTAAGACCTCTGAAAATATGAGTTGTATGGGGACATGTGTATATTATTTCCTCAAATAGAAGGTAAACACTTCACCCTTATTTAGTTCTTTATGATTTCTCACTAGTATTTTATATTTTCTCTTGATTTCTGTGTTTATAAGGCAAAACTTCTACTTAGGTCTGTTATTCTTAGAAGGAATGCCTGGAAGTCCTCTGTCTCATTAGTTTTTTTGAATTTCCTGCAGTATAATATGTAGAGCACTAGGTCAGTTATTTGTGTTTATTGGCCTATATATTTTATTTTCTGAATTATCATATTCTGAATTTTCCATTCATTAAATTACATGTTATCCTGAGAACTATTTCTCAATAATTCAATTCTTTCTCTCTGATGACTTGAAATCTTTTTTCTTTAACTTTGAAGCTCTGGATTTTGGCTATGATGTCACTGGAAATTTTTATTTTTTGGGGGGGGATTTCTTTCAGGTAGTAAATTCATTATATTTTAATTTTGATCTATATAATAGGTCTGGGTTATTTTCTTTCATGATTTCTTGAAATACATTCAGTAGGCTTTTTAAGACAAGTTTTGAAGGTAGAAAATATTTTTTATCGTATTTCCTTTATTTCTTCTACAAGTCATTTATTTTTGCCATGAGATACTTATATTTTCCTGATTTTTTTCTGTTTTTCACTTTTATTTTTTATTATAGTTTACCATTTGTTATTTTAATATGAATGTTAATGTTCTATTCTTAATGAATCTTTGGTTGGTTGTGCCTTGCCTCTTTTTTCAAAACCATCAAATCTCATTCCAATTTTTTCTACTATAAATTTTATTTAGTTTGGATTTTGTGGGGCAATGATATTATCAGTGACTTGCCCAAGGTCACATAGCTAGTATCATATCTGAGGTCAGATTTGAACTCAGGTCCTTCTGACTCTAGGTCTGGTGCTCTGTCCACTGTGCCACTTAATTCCCCTCTCATTTATTTTTAAAACCCTTTTCTCTACCATTAATTTGATAGTTATTGAATTCTTGATTCAATTCCTCCAGGAATGCTAGTAGAATCTATGGTTAAGCTGTGGATTTTTTTTTGAGGTTTTGCTTTTAGATATTTTGAAGTTATTCTCTTCTGGGTTTTTGTCTTGAGTATTACTGTCACTTGGGCATTAATCTCTGTGGTGGGATTTTTTTTTCTTTTATATGCTTACTTGTTTTCCTATCCTTAATTTTTGATTTTGGCATTTGTGTTAGGTACAAATCTATACTATTCTTGGAAGAAATGTCTAGTTTCTGTAAAATCCTTGATTATATTCTGTTGGTTTTTGCTGTTGCTCTCATGATAAAGAATGCTGTATTTCAAAGTCATCTGAAGCTGGTGATTTGAAAACTTTCAGTGCAATAGGTCAAAACTTCCAGGTCAAAGTTTGTCCCTGCCATCTTTGAACTTTGCAAATTCAAGATCTGGGTTTGGGAATGAGCAGCAAATTGATGGACTTGCCTCTGGATGGAGTTCCGTTAGACTTCTAGAGCAATGGACCTGAAATCAAGAAGAACTGTGTTCAAACCCAGATTTAGGCACTCACTGGCTTCGTGACCCTGGACAACTCCTTTAAAAAAATCTGTTTGTCTCAGCTTCCCCAACTGTAAAATTGAGATAATAGCACCTATGTATGCCACATTATGAGTTGTGATAAAAAAGAAATAATATTTACAAAGCACTTAAACTATATAATAAATGACATCTAATAGATGCTGAATTCTCTCCTTCCCTAAACAACATCAGTATCATTGCTTAAGAATTTGTCCTGTCCTGAGTTAAAGAATAAACACAGAAAATATGTACTGCTCTAGAAGATTCCTCTGTAAAATATATATTTAATGATTTTCAGATCCTTGCACAAGAGGGACAGTTTCTATTGGTATTTTAATATATGGAACGTACAAAGGAGGGATGAATTTTATTGAACACAGCTTTTTCATTTAGAGTAAATGATACATTTAGATATTTCTGAACATATTTAGAAAGGCAGGAAAATGTTCAATGCCAGAATGCCCTGCTTTTCCACTGCCCTCATATCACTAGCAGTGTTGGAATGTGTTCTAATGAAGATTTACAGCTGTCAAACACAGTGATCATTCTCTTCATAACACCATTTTAGTATGCATAGCACTGTTGAACTTATTTCCATTATATCTAAATTTGAAATCCTTTTAATAACGACATATTTCATCTATTTATATAAGATCTGTCATGTAGATGTGCCAGAACTTTTCCAAAATGGTTTGTCCTTCATTCTCGAAAAAGTCTATGACATCAGAGAGGTGATGCCATGACAAGCAAATCAACAGGATTTGAGTGAGGGGTCACTAACCTCACTTTCTCCTTCAGAGTTGTCTTGGTCCGGTAGCCATATATTAATCAGGATGACTGGAGATGGTCCTGAATGCTGTGCAATTAGCGTTAAGTGACTTGCCCAAATCAAGTGTCTGAGACCAAATTTGCACTCAAATCTTCCTGGCTTCAAGGCTGGTGCTCTATCCACTGCACCAAGTTAGCTACTCCAGTTATTCCTAAAATAACTGAGAGGTTGTCTGCATATAGATCATTCTATTCCCTAGAAAGTCACAGCAAATGTATGTGTGTGTTGTCTGCATGTGTATATTTGCATGCTTACTTTGCATGGGTACTTTGATGTCTTATCAAGACATCAAATTATCACCTACATTATAACTGACCTTCCGTCTTCTTTGATATGGTGATAGAGTCCTCTAGTGCAGATTTCAAACCATCAATGTCTTACAGATGATTCTTGTGTATGCCCCTGGGATCATTCTTTTGTTTTGTTTTGTTTAGTATTTGATGTATGCTAATGCCACAGTTCTTCTGTTACCGACTCCTTAGGTCTCATTCTTTTTACATAATTGATCTATCTCTTTATGAGTCCATACTCGTCTTTGATGTGGTCTTACACAATTTCTCCTTTACTAGTTATGCTTGATACCATGTTGTTATCTATGTACTCTCAAAAAATTTTTCACTGGTCTTGAGAAGTTTTCCCCTTCTGAATATATGCTTTCCAATGATTTTTCATCTATACAGCATTACTAGAGGATATTGGCATTTTTTTTTAAAAAAAGGAGCTTTTGCAGCTGCAGTTTGGCATCATTTGCATGGACTATACAATCCCACAAAGCCAATTTTACTAGATAACCTCCTCTTTTTCCATTCTGGACTCATCTCATGGTTCTTTTATGGTGCCCTAATATAATCTATATACTTTTTCTATTTTATTGCTATAAATATTTAGAGATATAATTTTTCCGATTACTGATTTTACTGTATCCATGGGTTTTGATATATTGAATCATTATTGTCATTCTCTTTAATAAAACTGATTATTTCTATGATTTATTCTTTAACCCACTCATTTTTAAGATTAGTTTTTTAGTCTCTAATTAGTTTTTAATCTTTATTTCCATTGTCCCTTATTAAATGTAACTTTATTTCACTACCTGAAAAAGGTGCTTTTAATATTTCTGTTGTTATGTATTTAACTATAACATTTTTTATGCCCTAATATATGGTCAATCTTTGTACAGTTTCTATGAACCATTGAGAAAAAGGTATACTCCTTTCTATTTCCATTCACTCATCTGCAAATATCATTTCTAGTTTATCTGAAATTCTATTCACCTAATTGAATTCTTTCTAATTTATTTTTGGTTAGCTTTATCTAGTTCTAAAAGTGGAAGATTAAAGTCCCTTATTAGTATAGTAATGGTAGATAAACTCAATGGAGATTCATCATACCAACCATCTTTTTTTTTCAGGTATGTAATTTATTCTTTATCTGCTTGGTTTCCTCTATGGTTTACCTTACTTCCTCTGCTAAAAATATAGCAAATAGTCAGGATTATTGATCGATTTAGAATTTTGAAGACAGAATGAACTTTAGATATTTAAATACACAGATTTTTAATCTTTTTTGTGTCATGGAACTCTAAAAGTTTTATGAATTCTTGGAAAAAAGTTTTATGAAATTCCTTCTTAGAATAATATTTTAAATGTACAAAATAAAATGCACAGGACTACAAAATTAATTATGCTCAAATATTAAAATACTTTTAAAAGAAGAATGGATTTAGAACACTTATTTCAACTAAATCAAGAAACAGTTATTTCTTGATAAAAAGAAGAAAAAGGGGTGGCTAGGTGGCATAGTGGATAAAGCACCGGCCTTGGAGTTAGGAGTACCTGGGTTCAAATCTGGTCTCAGACACTTAATAATTACCTAGCTGTGTGGTCTTGGGCAAGCCACTTAACCCCATTTGCCTTACAAAAAAAACCTAAGAAGAAGAAAAACTCAAGGCATACTGAGAATGACTGTCATAGTTTTCATTTTAGCTATCACAAAACAAATTTTTTTACAATAATGAAAATAATCAAATGAGGGGTCTACTAATTCATCTAGAAAACTGAGATACAAAATGAGGATTTTAATGAAGGTATACAAAATTGGAAAAAATAAGGCATACAAAACAGAGTTTGCAGTGATGCCAGAGAAATATATAACCAGCTAAAGGTTTAAGCAGAACATGAAAGAAATCATGTAAAAGACTAACTCTGACCCAGAAGGAATTTTAGGGACAAAAAGATTTATTTAAGTATTGCTATGATTAGCAGAAGCTAAGAGGAAAGAGGGACAAAGGGTAGGAAACCATTGATCCTTAAGCAACCTAAGCCACCATGAAAGGGTGAGCAGTAAGGAAAGGTATAGGAGCAAGAGAGGTTACATGGGGAATTATACATCCCAAGAAGGGACTAGCTTCAAGGAAGACAAGTGAGGGGAGGAGGTAATGAGAGATTTGTTGATGAAGGGCAATAGTTCAAAGAATTAGTCTTTTCACACTTGGGCAGAGAACTTTGTTGTGTTTATGGTTTCAGGAAGGGGCAAGGTATTTTACTTAAAATTCTGGGGGTAGGGGAAAATACATGGTTAGTATAGAGGGAACAGATTAATAATTATAAAACATATTTCTCTGTCCAAAATTTCCTCTTCATTCCAACTCAACAGTCAACTGTGAGAGAAATTTTCTTACAGTATTTCGGGAAAAAAAGTCACACAAAATTGATTACAAAAATTGATCAGTACCTTTCCAATTTTCTACCTAGTAAAATCAAAGTTTCTCATGGGAATGAGAATCTATCATAATCTCTCAAAGTAGTAATATTAATCCTAATCATCATTTTAAAAATAACATAAAGGTCTCTTGTGCATAATAAAAGCATAATGAAAGAAGATGAGCCTTTATCCCCGATTTCATAGATTCAAATGAGATAATATATTTAACATACTCAATCTTCATGTGCTCTGGAAATTCTAGCTACTATCATTATCATGAGTAATTTCATCAATAGTACAGATGGCAACCAATTCAACAACTTATAAGTCAGGAGGCTGACTATGAATGATGAATTTTTTAGTCATGACAAACTATTTAATGAATTATCAAACCATTAAATTTTCTAGAAAGAGAGATTCATTCAGAGGGTGTTTTGTTGGAACCCCCAAAATCTTTAAATGCTGACTATGTTTTGATCACTGTATTTAATGCTATAGAGAGAAGAAAAAAAGCAAAACTAATTCTTCCTCCCTATAGAAGCTTATATTTCAATTAGAGAGGCAACTATATATATATATATGCATATATATATATATACACACACACACATATATATATATATCTCAGAACATCCATATTTTTCCCTATTCAAATTTCTGATGAAATCTATCCTACTCTTCTTTGCCACAACTATAGACCCCAGTTGAAAGGCTCTTTTCTAGAGTCTTGAAATAGTCATCAGATTTCTCTATTCAAAAGTGAGATAACCCTGAGAGTCACCAGTTTCATTCTGGGTGTATTCATCACACATAGATGTAAAAAAATCTTGCATTGTTATAAATCAGAAGCTTTTCCATCTGTCTAGTCAGACATAGATCTCATTTTTATTAATTATGCAAGACCTATTGGGTTGGTAGAAATAGAAAAGGAGGTCATGTTGATGTCCTTCCAAATCATACATAAGCTAAATATCTAAAGGTCTAAGTGACAGTATAGGAATATAAACATTCAATACAGACTTTTAAAGACAATATAAAAAAGCTGCATATTAATTCAACATGCATAAATCTCTATGGATCTCCACATATAATTATATACATAATTAACGTACATATAGTAGTATAGATATAGTTAGGGTCTGTATCTTTCTGCATACAAAAGAGAGCTGAGGAGAGATAATCAATGATAGAGAAGAAAGGGATATCAGTGATAGAAAAAGAAAAATGAAGAGAGAAGAGAATCTTATATGGAGAAAAGAGACCAAAGACCACATGCTTATATTTGGTCTTTTATGTACTCAATAAATATTAATTTGATTTGGGTTCCTAAACTAAGAAGAGGACTTTCAAGCCTATTTCATTATTTTGGAGTTTAGCCTCTTTTTATAGAAGTAATCAACAACACCTTGCATTTTCAATTGATCTGAAATGCTAAGGGATGTTTGTTGTCTACTGGCAATTTTCCCAACAATAAAGCTATCAAAGTTGATTATATCTTACCCAAAGACAAACCAATTTAGGAGAAAGAATAGCAGTTACCCTGAGAGACTTAAATTTCTCCAAGGAATTATATATTACAAAACTGAAATGAAGTTTAATGTTGACAGAAGTAGATTGAGTTTCCTAAGAACAAAGTTTATCTCCATTTAAGACATGCTCAAGAAAATTCTAGGGCTGAGGTTTCTGATGTCATTGGTCTTTAATATTAGTGGATAAATACAATGCAATAAAGAGTTATTGGGAAAAAGTGAAATATGAATCAGATAAAAGTAAAAGGAATTAGATTTCCAGATACTAGTGAAATAAATACATAGAGAAGTTGTCATTCTACATATTTTTGTTAATATTTTAGTTGTTTTCCAATTATATACACTGATAGTTTTTGGTAAGTTTTTTGGTAAGGATTTGAATTTTACAATTTTTCCCCTTCCCTTCCCCAATCCCCCCACAGAAAGTAGTCTGATAATTTTTATATTTTTTCCATGCTATACATTGATCAAAATTGAATGCATTCAGAGAAAAATCATATCCTTGAGGAGAAAATGAAATATTAGAGATAGCAAAATTATGTAGTACATAAGACACTTTAAAAAATTGAAGGTAATAAACTTGTCTTTGTTTAAACTCCACAAATCTTTCTCTGGATGCAGATGGCATTCTTCATCTCAGGTACTTTCAAATTGTCCCTGATTATTGCATTGATGAAATGAGTAAATACATTAGGGTTGATCATCACAGAATGTTGCTGTAAGAGTATATAATATTCTTCTGGTTCTGCTCATCCTGCTCAACATCAGTTCATGCAAGTCTTTCCAGGTTTCTCTGAAATCCCATCTCTTGGTTTCTAATAGAACAAGAGAGTTCCATAACATACACATACAACCATTTGTTCAGCCATTCCCCAATTGATGGACATTCACTCAATTTTGAATTATTTGCTGACACAAACAGAGCTATACAAGTGATGTTTTTACCCTTTTTAAAGATTGCTTCAGGGTATAGATCCAGGAGTAGTATTGCTGGATCAAAGGGTATGTACATTTTATTGCCCTTCGGTTATAATTCCAGATTGCTCTCCAGAAAGGTTGGATGAGTTCACAGCCCTACCAACATTGTAGACTTCCCACATCCATTCCAACATTGAACATTGTTATTTCCGGATATATTGGCCAATCTGATAGGTGTGAGATTGTACCTCAGAGCTACTTTAATTTGCATTTATCTAATCAGTAATTATTTAGAGCATTCATATAACTATGGATAGTTTTGATTTACTCATCTGTAAATTGCCTTTGTATATCCTTTGACCATATGTCAATTGGGGAATTTTTTTTCATAAATTTTGCTTTTGTCAGATTTTGTCAATTTTGCTTTGTCAGAAATACTAGTTGTAAAAATTACTTCCCAATATATAGAAATGCTGAGGATTTATATCAGTTTAATTTATAGCCTGTTACTTTGCTAAAGTTTCTATTTCTAGTAATTTTAGATGAATTTTAGAATTGCCTAGGTATATTATCATGTCATCTGCAAAGAGTGAGAGTTTTCTTTCTTCCTTCCCAATTCTAATTCCTTCAATTTCTTTTTCTTATCTTATTGCTGAAGCTAATATTTATAATAGAATAGCAGTGGTAATAATTGGCATACTTGTTTCACCCCTGATCTTACTGGGAATGCCTCTAGCCTATCCCCATTGCATATAATGTTTGTTGATTGTTTCAAATAGATACTGCTTATTATTCTAAGGAACAATCCATTTATTCCTATGCTCTCTAGTGTTTTGAGTAGGAAAAGGTGCTGAATTTTGTCAAAGGCTTTTTTCAGCATCTATTGAGATAATCATATGAAATCTGTTAGATTCATTATTGATATAATCAATTATACTAACAGTTTTACTCATATTGAACCAACCTGCATTCCTGGGATAAATTCTGCTTGATCATAATGTATTATCCTATTGATAACTTGCTGTAATCACTCTTTGCTAACATTTTATTTAAGATTTTTTGCATCTATATTCATCAGGGAGATAGGTCTATAATTTTATTTCTCTATTTTGATTCTTCCAGGTTATGTATCAATACCATAATGGTGTCATAGAAGGAGTTCGGCAGAGTTCTGTCTTCACCTGTCTTCCAAAGGGTATAAAGAGAATTCGAACCAATTATTCCTGAATGCTTGATAAAATTCACTTGTTAAACCATCTGGCCCTAAAGATATTTTCTTAGGGAGTTCAAAGATAGTTTGATGAATTTCTTTTTCCTTAAATAGGGTTATTTAGATATTTATTTTCTCTTCATGTAACCTGGGCAGCTTATATTTTTGTAAATATCCATCCATTTCACTTGCATTATCAAATTTATTGGCATACAGTTGGGCAAAATGATTCTGAATTATTAATTTCTGCCTCATTGGTGGTGAGTTCTTTTTTTCATTTATGTTACTAGTAATTTGACTTTATTGTTTCTTTTTTTAAAATCAAACTAAACTAACAAAACAAACCAACAAATCAAGCTAACTAACCAAAGTTATCTGGTAGTTCTAGAATTTGGCCACAAAATTCTTTGGTGTTTTCATTTTGGGATCCATTTCAGGAGGTGATTGATAAATCCTTTCAATAACTAATTTGCTTTCTGGTTCCATGATACCAGGAAAATTTTCCTTCAAAAGATCCTGAAATATTGAGTCCAGGATCTTTTTTATCCTGTGTGTTCAGGAAGGACAGTAATTCTTAAATTGTCTCTTCAAGATCTGTTCTCTAGATAGCAATTTTGCCAACGAGGTATTTTATGCTTTCTTCTATTTTTTTTATTTTTTTGGTTTTGTTTAACATATTCTTGTTGTCTCATGAAATCATTAGTTTTCATGGATTCCATTCTTTGAAATTCATTGGCCTTGGGCCTTGGGCATTGGTCTTGGGCAAGTCACTTAACTCCATTTCCTTGAACAAAAAATAAAGAAGTCTTTCTGGGCTAAGGACCAATTTATATTCTCCTCAGAAGTTCGAGCTCTGAGTTAGGGTCTTAGTCATCAAGGTAGCTTTCAATGGAGCCCCCCCACCTTCATCTGGATTTTCTTCATTTTTCTAGGATCTTGTGTTGAGGGAGAGGCTGGTTCCTCAGAGGCTTTGCTCCCTGGGCTTAGTAAATCTAAGTATGCCAGCCAAAAGGGGATGCTAGAGGCTTTCTCTGGAGTATTTGTGACCTTGATCTGTGGCCTACTCCCTAGGTCTGAGGGCATGGAGGGAGCAACAGGGTCTGAATTATCCTTCAACAATGTGTGCTGATGGATCCTTGGGCTATATAGTTACTTATTATTCAGTTAGTACTGAGAGAGCTTTGCTACCCATACCTGAACCTGGAGTTGGGGGAGGGGAGTTTGTTACTGTGTTTGTTCTGAGAAGAGTCTCTTTCTCCGGCAGCGGTGGGGGGCACTAAACTAGAAAATACAGGGTTGGTGGCCCTGATCTTCCAGGCCAGCAGAGCTGACCAGATTGATGTCTAGCTGCTATGCTGGACCTTTCCTGTACACTGCACTGGAACTCTTCCTCCAATCACTCTGGAGCTTTCCTGCCCACTTACAAAGCCAAAGCTTCGAAGGCTGGTTAAACCCAGGTCTCATCCCACTGCCCCGGCGTTGGCTCTCTGCTCTCTGCTCCTGGCTCACTCACATTCCCTTGAGACAGACTTTATTGGTAGATATACTTCTCATTTGCTCTTTCTGGATTTTGTGGATCTTAATTCTGTTAAGAGGCTTGATTCATATTAGTCTGTGGGAAAGCAGGAGACCTTAAGACAGTGTCTGACTTCTCTTTGACATCTTGGCCATAAGTCCATTTTTTCATTTTTAAAAAATGGAATATAATTCTTTCTAAAGGGCGGTAACATGAGTAGGAAGGAAAAAACAAATAGCTGTGACTTATTAGTCCACATGGGGCCCTAATTCCTAATTCTGATTAGTTGAAATCCAAGTGATACCTGGAAAATATTGGATCATGAAACATTTTATTAAGCAGTCTTTATTAAGCATTGTTTCTTTTATGATTTTTATATTTGTGATGGTACATGTATATCCTTTATCAGATTATTTGCTGTCTTGGTGGGAAGGGAGAAAAATTTGGAACTCAAAATGTTGCAACAATGAATGTTTTAAAAAAAATTTCAGTGTTGATTTTTCACCTACCTATTTGGACCTTGTTGTTCAAAAGTATTTAAACATTCAGAGATATCCATGGTTTTGTTTTTACCTTCCAAGAGAAATCACAAAACATCAATTTAATGATTGTCATTAACCTAAGTAATAAATTGATTATTAATTACAATGGAAAAAATATTTTGTGTTTGTACTGCTTACCCAGTAGATTGGAAACATATTGAAGAACCTGTTTCATATTAGTTCCCATTTAAAAATATTGTTTACTTTGTGTGAATCTGATTATATTTCTTTTGTATCTGAATTCTTTTCTTATTGCTGCTTGAAACATTCTTTCCCCTGACAGTTCTGGAATTTGGCTGTGAAAGAACTTGGAGTTTTTATGCTAGGGTCTCTTTCTGAAGGAGGTTCTGTGAATTCTGTGAATTTTCTTGTTTGAGCAGATTTGGACAGTTTTCCCTTATAATTCCAGCATGATGTTTTCTGGGTTTTTTTTTTTTTTGATCAAGGCTTTTGTGTCAACTTCTTTATAAAATTTCTAGTTTCTTTAATAATCATCCTCTCAGTGTTCATTAATGACCGACTGACATGATGGATGGAAGTTCCCTATAGCATTGCCACCAGTCTCCACCTTTAATAGTTTTATCATACATTTCCATCTTAAAATAATTATGATATTGGATATTCTTGAAAAAGGTCTGGTAAGAATATATGGAGGAGAGAATCCATTTATTCTTTCTAAGTTTAGAGACCATATGAGTAGAAGTAGACTAATAATTAGAAGATATATGGAATCAGATTTTAACTCAATATAAGGAACAACTTTTAAATAATTAGAAAATATAAAAATTCAGAAAAATCACTTTGTGAAAGAATAAGTTTCAGGGCAGCTAGGCGGTACAGTTGGATAGAGCACTGGCCCTGCAGTCAGGAGGACGTGAATTCAAATCCAGTTTCAGACACTTAATTGCCTAGCTGTGTGACCTTGGGAAAGTCACTTAACATCATTGCCTTAATTAAAATAGAAAGAAAAGAGTTTTCCATAACTGGAAATATTTTATCAGACTGGATAGCCATTTACATGATTATTGTGGAAAATAATTTTGCATATTGATAGAATCTCCAAATTGGAAGGTTAGTCAGAATATATTATCAATCTCCAAAAGTTTGACTTCAATAAAGACAAAACAATTAGGTAAATATACCTATTTATTAAATTCAATAGATTTACGGTATACATTCACGAATGGGAGCCAGTTAGAAACTGGCTCAAACTTACTCAAAGTAAGAGTTTTGGGCTATCTTTTTATAAGAATTACACAAAGGCCCATAAAATGATTGGTAACAGCTAATGAAATCGCAGTATAATTTTATAACTTCCCTGTTTTCAGGATGGCTGCTTCATGTCACATTTGACAGGAATTCCATTTGGGGATGAAAGAATCTTGACTAAGGATATACAGGCTTTGTTATCTACAAATTTCCAAAAAATCAAGGAATTCTCCCCTTTGTTCATTCTTTGTGCCATTCTCTGACTGTTGATAAAATGGGGCATTGTTATCAGGAAGGTAATCAGGCATACTTTTTGTTTTTCAAAGGAAGAAACTGACATTTTTACAAACAGAAGTGAACTCTCTACATTCATATTTACAATTGATTATTAGAGGAAGAGAAACAGAAAAATTTATGTTTTACAATATCCATTCCAAACTGATCCTGAAAAGTGATACAATGACTTATTGTGTGCACCCCCCACAAAATTATACAATACCCACTTTTATGTTTGATGTTTAATCTACATTATTCACATTTTCTTCATGTCTTTAATAAGCCTAGACAATTAACAAAACAATAAAACAAGGCTGGATTTGTAATAGTTGCTGATTTCTGAGGTGAAAATGTTCCAACTGAAAATTTTATTTATTTTTTTATTTTTATTTTTATTTTTTTAGGATTTTGCAAGGCGATGGGGTTAAGTGGCTTGCCCAAGGCCACACAACTAGGCAATTATTAAATATCTGAGGCCGTATTTGAACTCAGGTACTCCTGACTCCAGGGCCAGGGCTCTATCCATTGCGCCACCTAGCTGCTCCCAACTGAAAATTTTAAAATCAGATCTACAGATCTGTAGATTTCACCCAAAGTATACTATATGATAAGTTCATCAAATTTGAGAATTCTACAAATCAGAAATTTTATTAAGTCTTTACTTAGATGGTAAATGGTGTAGAGAGAGAGAGAGAGAGATCCCAAAAGACTTGTTTTCAAATGTCTTCTATAATAGAAGAAAGAGCTGTTAAAAATTAGAACTAGTCAAAAATATAATGAAGTGCTTCAGGGGGTAGTAGGTCCAGTGGCATGCTTGAAACCATCTCTGTAGATTACTTATTTATAAAATTATGATAAAATATACCAACTACTTTAGTTTGATGAAAGTGTTTTCTAATACTTTTAAATGTGTTAAAGAGCACAATTACCAATCTTTTTTCTATGTCATAGGGTTATTATAAGGTTCAAATATAGATGCAATAAATATATATATATATATATATATATATACATAAATTGTAAAGGTCTATAAAATTGTTTAAAATCATCATCATTAAAGTTTGCTACAGTCCTTAGGAAAACCATTTTATGTCTACTGCAAGAGGTCTATTATTTCAGTTTCTGAGCAGTGTTGAAAATATTGAATATTTTTACAATTAAAAATATAGAGAAATCACTTATTTTTAGCATATACTCTTTCCTTTGGGGTGTATCAAACACATTGCTACACACAGAATAATATTATATATTTTAAAAGAAAATACAGCTATATATATATATATATATATATGTATATATATGAGACTTTCTGTTTTATGTACAATCCCTTTTCTAGTTCACTTTGTATATACAAATGTCTAATTTGTTATTAAAGCAAAATAAAAATTTAAAAAAAAGTTTTTTAAAAAATATTATATAATGTCTTCCAAAATGTCTCTCCTGAATAAGTCTGATACCTCAACATTTAGAGATCTTTATTTTTATTGCAGCAGTTCACATGCCCCTTTCCTGTTCAATGACAATAAGCTCTGGTGGTCTCCACATTACCTATCATACTTCCTAATGATTTAGTCACTTTTTTCAAGCTGAAGACATAAAAATTGAAGTAGTTGGTACTATGTATCTATGCTTGCAAAAGCAGTGCTAATAATACAGTAGGTGTAATTTTTGTAAATACTTACTGTATTAAATTGCACTGAATTAAATTTCAGTCTTATAATGTGTTTCATATCATCTGCCCATTTTTTGTGTAAGAGGACCAATGAGGGAAACAATTTATTTAAATTATAAAGGAAATCTGTATTTCAATTTAAATTCTAGGCTCTTCAATATTATATATAGAGGCCTAACAGAATGAGGCTTTCTTGCTTATCACTTATAGTATGATTTAAGGAAAGCAGTTGGTGACAAATATCACCATTTATATCATTAAAAAAATGTAGGTTCAGCTAGGTGGTGCAGTGGATAGAACACTGGCCTTGGAGTGAGGAGGGCGTGAGTTCAAATCTGGCCTCAGATACACTTAATAATTGCTGAACTGTGTGACCTTGGGCAAGTCACTTAATACCATTGCCTTTATTAAAAAAAGAAAAGGGAAAAAAAGAAATGTAACTCTATAAGGAGGACACCGTGGAAGGCATTGTAGTGAAGTTTCTTCACATATGTGGGTAGATGTGTGTGTGTGTGTGTGTGTGTGAATGCATACACCTATATTCATACATGTGCATATATACTTATACACATATTGATGTGTGTATGAAAGTCTTAAATATATGAAGAGTGAATATGTGATAATCAACCAAAGGTTTATTAGTCACATACAATATAACAGATATTATGCTATGTACTGGGGATACCTTTATCATTTTTTAGTGCTACATGGCAAGGTGGGGATTACCCATTTAATTTGAGCTTACAGAGTATATAGCATTGGTATAGGGTTTCTATTAGCACCTTCACACTGAACGTATGGACATGCTCCATCGATAGCCAGTTAAGAGGATAAATGGCAAGGCTGTCCACAAGATGAATCAGTTGTCTCAGACTCTTGACAGGAGCTAAATATAAGTTATATTTGGAGACCTATTTCTTCCAATATAAATTCCTGTTGGCAGGATTAGGAGATAAGAGAAATTGACCTCTTAGGATAGCCCTCAAGGTCATATCAGACCTCATTCAATCAAGTTCTGAATTTGGGAGAAATCTAGCTATGGATTTCATTAATAAAGAATTTCATCACAAGAAGTGATCTTTTGGCGACAGATAAAATCAATTGAGTAAGAAAACTTGTTTTCCTGCTTTGCTATGCTTAAATATAGAATAAATTATTGAAGAGCTCAAAGCAAATAGTATGATTATATTTGAGGAGTAAAAGACCCTTGGCTACAAGCAAATATTGGAAAGGGAAGTTCTTTAAATTATAATTACAATTTCCCATAATATTACATTTTAATTTCTTCTTTTTAGAATCAAAAATCTTTATCTAGGAAAGAATACTGTAGATTTTATGACAAATACCACCATGTGTCCAATAACTTTGGATCTCTTTAGTTTTATTATCAGGATCATATCTGTAGTGCCATTTCTTTTCCAATATTCCAAGCAGTTTATATAATTTTAGAATTGATTTTTCTTTAAATGCTTGATAAAAGTTCATTTATAAATCAATCTAGTCCTTATAAGGGAAACAGGTAGGTGATAAAATGGACAGAGAACTAAGTCAGGAGTAAGGAAAACCTGAGTTCAAATCTGGCCGCAGACTTTTACCAGCTTACTGACATTGGCAAGGCATTTAACGTATCTTTTTCCCCTATCTGTAAAAAGAGCAGAGACGGAAATGGCAAAATCCTCAAGTTATTTGCCAAGAAAATCCCCAAAGGGGCCATGAATAGTCAGAAAAAAGAGGGATAGAGTTTCTGGGTAATTAATAATCAATTTAATAATTAGTTTATCCAATAATCAATAAATTGATGGTCAGTGGTTTATTTCAGGAACCAAAGATACTATTGGAGATTCTGAGTGTTTAAATATGTTTTTTAAAAGGGAATGCATGATGGAGCAAAGCCAAAATGGCAGAGAGAAGCCATGAACATTTTTAAGCACTCCTGAAATTCCCACAGAAACATTAATCAAGCCTCTTAATGGATTTTGTAGTGACAGAATGCATAAAAGAACAAAATGGAACATCTTCCAGCAAGGTCTGTCTTGGTGGTGCATTAGTGTTCCCAAGGCAGAGAATGAAAAGTCAAATTGAATCAACCAGAAGTTTTAAGTAACAGGAGAGATCTCCAGCAGAAGTTCCTTGATTTCAAACTCAGCAGATTAATGACACAACAGACAAGCAGTGAACATTCCAACAGGTACCCCAGCCTTCCATTTAGTCAACATGACTGGACTGGACAGCAAATCACTAGCATGTCCAACCTAGAAGACCTAACCTAGTAAGCAAGCTGCCAGCATTCCCAACAGGAATGGTTCAGAGAGCAAGCAGTTGAAATTCAAAACACTAATGTCCCAGTTTGCAACCCCCTGGAGTTTCCAACATGGAAGATCCCAGGCCAGTGAGTAGACATCTGGGTTTCTCAATACAGAAAGTTGAATGGACCCCTTCCCTAATACAAGAATTGTGGGATGGTTCCCAGTGAAAAAAAATCAAAATGAGCGAGAAAGTTCAGTGAAAAGCAGGGTCTTTAGATAAGGACAGGCCAAACATCATCTCAAAAGAGAATGGAAGGAAAAGCCACTATATATAAAGCTGCAGAAGAGAATAGAAATTGGTCTCCATATCAAAAAGATTTGTGGTAGAATTCATAAAGGATTACAGAAATCAAGCAGTAAAATTGGGTAAGAAATGCAAGAGAAATTAAACATCTTGCAAAAGGAAGCACAAAAACTGACAGAAGAAAGCAAATCCTATAAAAATTCAATTGGGAAAATGAAATGATAAATGAAAAATATGATAGCTCCTTTAAAAATAAAATTAATCAAATAGAAATGGAACTGCAAAAGCTACCTGAAGAAAATAATTCATTGATGAATAGACTCAGGCAAATGGAGACTAATAACTTCAATAGACATCAAGAATAAATCAACCAAAAATAAGCAAGCAAACAAACAATTAAATAAAGAGAATCATTCGAACAATATTAAAAATGAAAAAAAAAGAACAAAATGTAAAATATTTCACTGGAAAAACAATTGACCCAGAAAACAGATCTTGGAGAGATAAATTTAAGAATTATTGGACTACCTGAAAACCATGGTTGGAAACAGAGCCTAGTCAACATCTTATAGGAAATCATCAAGAAAAATTTTCAAGTACCAGAAGGCAAAGAAGTCAATGAAAGAATACATAGCTCACCTCCCAAAAGGGATTGAAAAATGAAATTGCCAACTAATATTGTAAACAAATTTCAGAAAATTCAGGTGAAGGAGAAAAATACTGAAAGCAGCCAGGAAACAAAAAAACAAAAACAAAAGTCTTAATACTGAGGAGCCCCAGTCAGGATTATGCAAGACCTGGCAACATTAATATTAAAGAATCAAAGGATCTGAAATATGATCTTCTGGAGGTCAAAGATGTTTCAATTACAGCCAATAATCGACTACTTAGAAAAACTCAGCAATAATTTCAGGGGAAAATGGATATTTTTTCAACTTTCCTGATGAAAAAAAGAGAACTGAACAGAAAATCTGATAATCATTCAGTAGACACAAAATGTACATTAAAAAGGTAAACAGATAGGAAGAAAGATCATTTTTCAATAAGATTATAGTTGTTATATACCTTTATGGAAAGAAAAGTCTCATAACTTTTGAGAATTGTAATTCTATTAGAAGAAATATACTTAGACTGCAGCTGTGGACCTAAATTGATTTGATGAAATTAAAATAGGGGGTTTTATGAGATGGGAGGAAGGGGGATGCAGGATAGGGTAAATCATATTACATTAAGAGGCACAAAAGGACCTATTACAGTAGAGGGAAAGAAGGGAGGGGATCTTGATTTCTTTAGATTTGCCTCAAAGACGGAATCAAACACACTCAGATATCTTTCAAAATTCATCTTATTCTTCAGTTATTAGGAAGAGAAGGAGGGACTGATTAAAGGAAGTAATGAAATAGAGCAAAGCAAAAGGGGAAATAAAAGGTAGGGAACTGATAGAAAGGGGCAAATTAAGAGGGGTGGAATTCAGAGGGATGGTGTGAAAGGAGAAAGAAAAGTACAAATAGAGGGGAGATAGGATGGAGGGCAAAAAAGAGTTAGTAATTATAAATGTGAATGTGAATGACATGAACTCTCCCATAAAATTGAAGAGGATAACAGAGCAGATTAAAAACAAAAATCTTACATTGTTTACCAAAAAACCACATCTGAAACAGAGATCTACACAGGGTTAAAGTTAAAGGATGGAGAAAATATGTTTCAGTTGAGTTGAAAAAGGTGGGGTAGCAATCCTACCCTCAGACAATGCAAAAACAAAAATAGATCTCATTAAAAGGGATAAGGAAGGAAATTACATCTTCCTAAATGGTACCACAGACAATGAAATAATTTCAATACTAAACTCCAATCAAGTGGTATAGCATACAAATTCATAGAGGAGAAACTATCTGAGTTAAAGGAGGGCATAGTAATTTACCCTGGGCAATCTCAACCACTCTCTTTCAGAATTAAATAAATCTAACCACAAAATAGTAAGAAGAAAGTTAAGGAGGTGAATAAAAAGTTAGAAAAGTTAGACATGACAGACCTCTAGAGAAAACTGAATGGGGATAGAAAGGAAGCTACCTTTTTCTCAGCATATATGGCACTTACACAAAACTTGACCACATATTAGCACACCAAAACATCATAATCCACTGCAGAAAAGTAGAAATATCAAATGCATGATTTTCTGATCATGATGCAATAAAAATAATGTTAAATAATTTGAAACTAATTAACCTAATTTTAAAGAATGAGTGGATCAAACAAATTCTTGAAATAGCTAATAATTTTATCCAAGACATTGACAATAAGGAGACAAATTATCAAAACTTGTAGAATGTAGTCGAAAGAGCTATGGGAAATTTTACATCTCTAAAAGCTTGCATGAATAAAATAGAGAAAAAGAAGATCAATGAATTGGGCATGTAAATAAAAAAAGCTAGAGAAAGAACAAAGTAAAAATACCCAAATAAAAATCAAATTAGAAATTCTGAAAAATCAAAGGAGAGATTAATATAATTAAAAATAAGAAAGGTATTAACCTAATAAATAAAATTAAGAGTTGGTTCTAGGGAAAAAGCAATAAAAAGATAAGCATTTGGTTAATTTGATTAAAAAAAGAAGAAAAACAAAATATGAGAATCAAAAATGAAAAAGGTGACTTCACCTCCAATGAGGAGGAAATTAAAGTAACATTTCAGTTACTTTACCCAATTCAAAGTCAATAAATTTGACAATCTAAAAGAAATGAATTAATATTTACAAAAGTATGAATTGCCCATACTAACAAAGAAGAAATCAAATACTTAAAGTACCCCATTTCAGAAAAAAATAGAAATTTAACAAGTCATCAATGAATTCCCTAAGGAAAAAATCTCCAGAATCAGCAGGATTCACAACTGAATTCTACCAGAAATTTAAAGAACAGTTCCATTCAATTGTATATAAACTGTTTTAAAAAGTAGTTGATGGAGTTCTGAGAAATTCCTTTTATGATACCAATATGGCAACGTTACCTAAATCAGGAAGAATAAAAAGCAAGAAAATTATATAACAATTTTCCTAATGACTATTGATGAAAAATTTTAATAAAATATTAGTGAAGAGATTACTGTAAGATGCCACTAGGATAATATGATATTCTCAAGTAGGATTTATACCAAGAATGCAGGTGTCGGGGGTCGGCCCTGACCGCCTGGCTGGATAGGACCTCCCCGGGAGTGAGGTCAGACCAACCCAGAGAAGACACGGCTTCTTAAGGGGAGCAGTGGCTTCGCCTGGTTGGCCTGTGTCGCTTGCTCCAATCGGGTGGTAGGTTCTGCCCTCGGGGCGGATTGGGGTGGCAGCCCGGAAATAACTCCCTATATTAACCAGCGCCCTGAGCTATTCGGGCTTCAAGGTGGTCAGTCTTCGAAGGTCCTCCTCTGCATCTGACTCTTCCATTTCGTCATCAGCAGACATTAATATTTCCGACTCAGATTCTTCATGGGATGCAGCCCGCCTATACCGGACTTTACTTCCATTTCTTGAGTCCAAGCTAGTTTCTTTTTCTTCTAGCTTGGCTTTTGTCTTTCCCTTTTTCATAAGGAAATTATCCACAACCCAAAACATTAATGCATTGACGAAGAAAGGAACTATCAGCATGACAATGGCCAACTCCAGCTGGGGGTTCTCAATAGGATTCAAAAGAGCTACCTTTTTCCACTGAGGTATTAGGAGGACGATGATGATGATGGTTTTCTCAAACATCATGATCACGATGTACAGAGCACACTTCCCAACCCAGGCACCACATTGCAGTGGGTCTCCATATTCTCCAAATCGAAGGGACTCCCATTGTTGCCACTCCACCAGAATGCTGACGGCTCGCACCCCTGCGTAGATCAGCAGCATCCCCAGGGTGGCATCGAGGAGGAAGTTGATAAGATACAGTGAACAAGGGTCCTCTTCAGTAAGGTCTGATAAGTAGACATTTGCAAAGTGGATGAATAACATTCCTATGGCTTGTTTGGAGGTATCAAGAAACCATATCCTCCATGGACGCCTTTCATGCTTTGGTTCTCTGAATCGTTTGATCATAAGAAGTCATCTATGGGTCCTTCGGGTCATAGGAAGTCAGAGCAATAGGTCTTTACTGTGGCAGATCAAACTACAGAAAAGAAAATAGGATTTTGTTGGTGGTGGTTTCAACTTTGTACTCGCTTAGTCAGCCAATAGGCAAAATATTTCTTCATTAGCTGCCAACAATGGAAGTATCATGCATGGTAAGAATCCTTCTTCCCCACGCATTAAGGTGCTGAAGGCCACGACGCCGAGCAGCCCCTGCAGGAAGATGCCGAAGCTGTCCATGAAGGCTCCGTTCTCGCAGCCCCGCTCGTTCATGTCCCTGTTCGGGCGCCAGTTCTGTCCGGGGTCTTCTTCCCCGGACCCCCGAGTGAGCTCCTCAGTGGGCACTGCTTCAGGCGTCCCTGGTATTTCCCTCCCCCGGGAATCAGCGAGGAGGGACTCAGGCAGACACGTCTTCAGGAGGCATATGTTTTATTAGGTGCAGAGGGATCCCCCGAATAGCTCAGGGCGCTGGTTAATATAGGGAGTTATTTCCGGGCTGCCACCCCAATCCGCCCCGAGGGCAGAACCTACCACCCGATTGGAGCAAGCGACACAGGCCAACCAGGCGAAGCCACTGCTCCCCTTAAGGAGCCGTGTCTTCTCTGGGTTGGTCTGACCTCACTCCCGGGGAGGTCCTATCCACCCAGGCGGTCAGGGCCGACCCCCGACATGCAGGAAAGAGGGCATCAAAATTATCTGTGCAATTGATCATATCAATAACAAACAGAAATAATATTATTATTTCAATAGCTGCTGAAAAATCTTTTAACAAAATGCAGTGCCCATTACTATTAAAAAACATTGGAGTGTATAGGAATAAATGGAGTGTTCCTCAAAATGAGAAGCAGTATCTTTATAAAACCATCAGCAAACATTATATTTAATTGGGGATAAGCCAGGAGCATTTCTAATAAAACCAAAGGTGAAAGAATGATGCCTATTATCAACACTATTATTCACTACTGTATTAAAAATGTCAGCTTTAACAATAACAGAAGAAAAAAGAAATTGATGAAATTAGAATTGATAATGAAGGAAAAAAAAACCCTTCTTTTTCTGCAGGTGTTAAAGTATACGTAGAGAATTCTAATCAACTAAATGAACTAAAACACCACTTAAAGCAGTTAGCAACTTTGGAAAAGTTGCAACATAAAATAAACCCACATAAACCATCAAGTTTTATACATAATATCAACAAAGCCCAGCAGCAAGAGAAAAGAGAAAATCCATTAAAAATTAAAGTAACTGTAGACAACCTAAAATATTTTAGAGTCTAATTGCCAAGACAAACTCAAATACTATATGAAAACAATTATAAACCACCTTTGACACAAATAAAATCAGTTCTAAATAATTGGGCACATGTAAATTGCTAATGGGTAGGTTGAGCTAATTTGATAAAAATGACAATTCTACCTACATTAAATTTCTTATTCAATGCCAAAACAGTCAAACTATCAAAATTACTTTATTGAACTAGTATATACCTAAATTCTTCAGGAGAAACAAAAGGTCACGAATATCAAGAGAATTATTGAAAAAATGCAAAGGAAAGAGACCTAGCCAAACTAGAACTGAATCATATTATAAAACATCCATCACCATAATTGTCTGGTACTGGCTAAGAAATAGAGTGGTGAGGGACAGTTAGATTGCACAGGGGTTGGAACAACATCCCTGGAGTCAGGAGGACCTGAATTCAAAGTGGTTATATCAGCATCCCTGGAGTCAGGAGCACCTGAAGTCAAATCTTGGTTCAGACATTTATTTACTTAATTGTGTGACCTTGGGCCAGTCACTTAAACTCATTGTCTTGCAAAAATTAAAAAAAAAAGATAGAATGGGGAATCAGTGAAAGAGATTAGGTACAAAAAATAAAAATTCACTTTTTAATTAAAAACTGCTCTGGAAACAGGAAAATAGTCTGACAGAACAATAGGCACAGAACATCGTATACCCTATAACAAAATAAGGTCAAAATGAGTATAGGATTTAAACATAAAAGAAGATACCATAGGCAAATTAGGAGGATAAAGAATAGTTTATCTCCCAGGTCTATGGAAAAAGAGAGCATTTCTGAGCTAAGAAGAAATAGAGAACATTATAAAATGCAAGATGCATAATTTTTATTACATTAAATTGAAAAGTTTTTGCAGAAACCTCTATTGTTTCTGATAAATGACTCATTCCTTTTTTTTTTAAAGTGCCTCAGTCATTTATTCCCTTTATCCCTGTGTGCCCTGACCCCCAACAATCTTTGAAGCTCTAGAGCAACCAACACATGTCCTTTTCTCTACCCCTGCACCCCCACAAGAAAGGTGCTAGTTCTTCCCCTCCCCAGGCTTAAGGGAGGGGCCACAGGCAATGTCCCAGCCTCTTCTTTCAGCCCAGAGATAATATAAACTGAAGAATAGACAGGACCTGATGAATGGAGGGGGAAATTGTGATAGGAAAGGGTCTAGTGGAAATGCTGGGGGCTCGGGATAGTAGAAAGAATTCTGGGTCCTGTCAGGAAAATTGGGTTGGGGGTCTAAGTTTGGGTTTTAACTCATTGGATAACCTTGAATACTTCCTTCCCCTCAATGATTTTTTTTTTCTGCAGAATTAGGGTGCTAAACTCTTGTGATCTCAAGGGTACTTCCCAGTTCTAAGATTCTGTGAAAAAAAACTGTCCCCACAGCTCCAACTAGTATCCAACTACAAAGTGAGATTCTTCCTCACAGTGGAAAAGGCTGTAATAAAATTTTCAAAAGACTGATTTTTAAAATTTTTTTCTGGTTTTAATTCCCATGATGATTAGAAAGATGGTAATAGGAATAGGGTGATAGTCCCTAAGGAGGTACAACAGGATTGTAATTGTGGACCTGGGACTTTGGTATGAAAATGTTTGGGAACCCCCACAATAAACCTTATCTCCTTTATTTTTCTTATATGGAATCAGGTGAGGGTGGAGGTTCTGGAAGAAAAGTAAGGAATGTAAGGGAGAGAGATCCTGGTCTAACTTCTTCACATATTGCACCAGGTGAATAATATACCTGGTTTAGAACCCCTGAGGTTAGGAGAGACCACGTCCAAGGGGTGAGTGACCAACACATCACAGATGCTCTTGTTGGGTGGCACCATCTAAAAGAGAACATCCAAGTCCCTTAGGGAGCTCCCAATAGGAAGGGCCTGGGGAAGGCAGACACTGAGGGCAAGGTGGAGGTGGGAGTTGTGCCAGGGGCATCACCCCATTTAGGGTGTATATTGGGGAGTATGATGTGGGAAGTTATCTTCAAAGGGGGAACCTGGCAGTTTCTGATAGAGGTACCTGATTTGAAGTGCCTTGAATTACAGGAAGGGGAAGGAGAGGACAGGAGCCTTGCTCAGGTGAGAGAGAGAAGGAGGGAGCTGAGACACCCCGGTAGATACCAATAGTCCTGCTTGGGTTGAGGTACCCTGTAGAAGAGGAACAGGCTGGAGGGGCTAATGTCCCACCTCTGAGGGAGAGGAGGAAGAACATAGTGGAGTAGGTCCGTGGCTCAACAAAGACGCTACTTGTGACTTGGAGAGAGGGCCCAAGGGCTTGGACACTGGTTCTGAAGTAGAAGAAGAGGAAGATGATGGTTGTGGGGGCTGGGGCCCTTCTGGAATATTCCCAAGCAAGGAATCAATACTGAATGAGTCCCTGGCTAGGTTGGGGCTAGGTAGTCAAAAAGGACAGCCATAGAGAACATACAGGGTCAGGTCCTTGGTAAAGGCTTTTCCCTGACCACCCCTCTCCCCTTGATGGGCCACAGCTGTGTTTTGCCACTGAAATGCCTTAGCATGGATTTGGTTCATATCCACTGCCCAAAAATTCCTTTTGGCCTGTGGCTTTTCCAGGTTCTTGGGCAACTTATGGAAGCATCAGTTGGAGGAGAGGTAGTGCTAGATGGAATACTTCCACCCTTCATAGTCATCCTTGAAGAGGGGGAACAGGACTTGGACTTGGTGAATGATCTGGGCCAGTTTGAGCCTCGGGGCTGGGACAGCCTGGATCACCAGGGATATCATGGCCAGATAGGTGTATGAAGATTTTTTATGCCAAAGGTTTGCTTCTTTCTTTTCTTCTTGGGGGCTCTGGCTCTGGTTCAGGCTCTAGCCCTTGCTGTGAGGGGCCAGTGTTGGACACCCCCTTGGGGCACTGTGGAAGGGAAGGACTCAGCATTGGGCATAGAAGTCCTTACAAAGAGGTGTTGAGCTAGGAAATTGGGACCTAAATGACTCATTTCTAAACTATATAGAGAATTGAGTCAAATTTGTAGGAATATATGTCATCCCCCAATTAATAAAAGATCAAAGGATATGAAAAAGTTATTTTCAAAAGAGAGTAAATCTATCTATAGTTTTATGAAAATTGCTCAAACAATTATTGATTAGAGAAATGCAAATTAAAGCAACTCTGAGGTAGCACCTCACACCTATCACACATTGGTCAATATTGCTAAAAAGAAACTGATCAGTGTTAGAGGAATGTGGGAAAACTAGGACAGTAATGAATTATTGGTGGAATTATGTAAACAATCCAAGCTTTCTGGGGAGTAATTTGAAACTATGTCCAAAGGGCAATAAAACTGCATAGCCTTTCATCTAGCAATATCACTACTAAATCTGTATGCCAAAAAGTTCACAAAAAGGGTAAAAAATCCTTCATAGTTACAAAAATACTCAAAGCAGCACTTTTTTGTGGTGACAAAGAGTTCAAAATTGAGGGCATGTCTATCAATATGGAAATTACTGAACAAATTGTGATATGTGAATTGATGGAGTATTATTGTTCTGCAAGAAATCATAAGGGATGGGGCTTCAGAAAAGCCTGGAAAAACTTGCATGAACTGATGTTGAGTGAAGTGAGCACAACCAGAACAGCAGCAACATTGCGTGACAATCAACAATGAACTTCTTCATCTCAGCAGTCCAATAATAGAAGACAATTCTAAAGGACTTGTGATGGAAAATACCATTCGCATTCAGAGAGGGAACTGTGGATTCTAAATGGAGATCAAAGCTTACTATTTTCAGTTTTTCGGATTTGATTCTTCTTTCACAGCACGATCAATGTGTATGTATATTTAATAATGTTATATAAGTACAACCTATATTAGGTTGGTTTTTGTTAGGGGGAGGGAGAATGGAAGTGATGGAGGGAGGTGCAAAATTTTTGTTGAAAACTTTTTGCATGTGGTTGGAAAAATAAAATATTTTAAAAATAGGAAGAGAATGCCCCTGACAAAAGAAATTAACCTTGTCTGGTAGAGATTTAAATAAGGAGGTGGGTCAAAATTCTTCAGTTCTTCTTGTTGAGAACATGGCTTGATCATTATGAGACTCAATCACCTTCAGAAATCCGGGCAGGGGAATCTATCTCCACTCAGACTACTCTAGTTGGGTTTCTCCTTTATGAGCTGGCTCACCCTAAACTCCAATGGAGGGCATAGGTTCAGTGCTTTGGGGCAAGAATTCGCCTAGATTCTGTTTATAATCTAAACAGAAGTTAAATCTCCTAGTTGGGTAGTGTCCTGCCCAAGCTTGTCTATTTTGTGAAAAGTATAGTGACAAACTCTGTAGGGACCTATATGAATATTGGCAGACTCATTTTTTTTTAGTTTTTTTTTTTTGCAAGGCAAATGGGGTTAAGTGGCTTGCAGAAGGCCACACAGCTAGGTAATTATTAAGTGTCTGAGACTGGATTTGAACCCAGGTACTCCTGACTCCAGGGCCAGTGCTTTATCCACTGTGCCACCTAGCCACCCCTAAACTCATTTTTAATATGGAGTTTATAATCAAGGTTGATTCTTTGAGAAAAAGATGGTTTCCTTTTTGTGCATAAAAGCAAAGAAATTGTTTTTATAATTAAGTCAATTGACTTATTCCTAATAAGTTCCTCTGCCTTGACCATCATGCAGAATCAAGTACTGGAGATAAAGCTTGCCACTTTTTCACTTCTATACTGGCTCCCAAGTGCAGTAATATAGATTTTTCCCAGTCTCTCCATCTGGGAGGATATTATCTGTTTAATATAGAGTGAACCCTGGGATATAGTTGACACTGATAAGGATTGTGCTTTTACTCTATGATTCTATTTGTAATTCCTGTCTATTATTCCAATACTTGAAACTCTTCACTGTCTCTCTGTTGCATATAAGAAGAAAATTCATAACTTAATTCCTTCTGACTTTTCCAGTCTTCTTAAACATTAATCATCTCTATGTACTCTGTGGTACAGTACTGGTCTCCTTAACATTCCTGTCTAGGACATTCTATTTTCTCACTGCATTTTTACCAATTGTATCCTATAACTGAAACTCTCCTCATCTCCACCTCCTGGTTTCCCTCACATCCATAATGTCTGATAAAACTCCTCTTTTATGAGAAGACTTTCCTAGTCCCTTTAAATGCTTCCTTCAGAGATGATTTATCATTTATTCTTCCTTTTGGAAGTACATTAAAATCAGGTCATAGTCTGGGCGAATGAGCAAACATCAGAAGGAAAAAACATCTGACCAGTGGTATATGGTTTTCTCAAACTGAATTCATTCAGGGAATTGATTGTTTTTGCCAAGTGTTTGACTTCTGCAGAGTAAATATTCTAGTTCCTTCAAGTGATCTTCATATGACTTTTTTTCCTTTGCTCACATCATTTGATAACTCCATTTGTGTACATTATCCAGTCTTTCTATTGCTTCTTTAAATGTCATTTCTAGAGCTCAACTCAATGCTCTAGATATATCCTTATCAAATCAGAGTATAGATGAATGAGATGAACTATTTGGTAATGAACACTATGACTAGTTTTAATGCAGTTTAGGATGGCATGAATTTGTTTTTCATTACCATAGGAAACTATTAAGTAAAATTGAATTTGAAGTATATTAAAATTTCTGGATTCTTTCACAGAAACTGTCTACTCAAGCTTCTTATACCCTACATTTATGGAATTGGTGTTAATACAAGGGTATAACTTTGTACTTTTAAATTAAATTCCAACTTATTACATTGTGTTTACCATTCAAGGCTGCCAAGCTCTATTTGCTTCCAGTTTCTTTATTACCTATTATTTTAACCATTCCAGTTTCATATAGTATGGAAATTTGATAAGCATGCCAACTTAACCTAAATAATTGATTTAAAACTGTTGAACAATATGGGGCCAAGAGCACATCTCTGTGCTACTTTGCTAGACAACTCATCTAAATTGATATTGGTCCATTCATGACTACTCTTTGGGTCTTATAATTTGATAAGTTGTGAGATGATTTTATATCCTGCTGCTTTCTTAAAGTTGTAGTTTCATGAATTTTTTTAAATTCATTTTCTAAGGTTCTCTAAGTATATCATATAATCTTCAAAGAGGGAAAGTTTTTGCTGTCTCATTGCCAATCCTAATTCTTTGAATTCCTTTTTCTTCCCTTAATTTTGATCAGTTCTAACAGTATTATGTCAAAACAAATATTATCACATTATACTCAGAACCATAACATGAGTGACTTTGTAAATGCAGTTTCAAATTAACATACCTTTATTGGTTTCCTCATCAACTAGCTGCTCTTTCAAAAAATGGAAATGGCATTAATCTGGCATGATCAATTAAGTTTAAATGTCTTATCGACATCATTGTCATTCATAGTTTACTAAATTTTAGTTATTTTTATAATATTTGGAAACAGTTACTTAACTGAGAAAAAAAATTACATTTTCTGCCCTATGATGCAAAAATTTTGTTTTCCCTTTGTCTTCATTTTATAAAAGAAGAACTATGGGGGGGCTGCTTGGAGGTAGGAATTTCCAGAACCTCTTACCCAGGAGACTCCAACTGCTATAAAATTATGATTCTAACCAAATTCTAGAGCAGTAGACCTCACAGAAAGACTGAGTGAAACAATTTCCCACCCCAAGACAACTATTTCACTGGACTGGGGTTGAAAAGAACTGAAGTTTAGCCTGGGCTGCAACCAAGCCCACCAGCTCCAGTCTTCCGGATACAGCCCACCAGGTGCCTAGGTTCCTGGGAATACTTGAGTCCAGGACAGCAGGAGTGATTTCCAGACCTCTCAGCCCAGGGAATGCAAAAGAAAACTTGGAGGCTCAGTGGGGAATTGACACAGCACCAGAATGATCCCAGAGCCCAGGTCAGCACAGGTCTCAGGACAACCCCACCCCAGGAACCTGTGCAGCCACCCCCACAATTGCTTCCATTGCTCAGTCCACATATAGTAAAGGAGTTGGAAGTGATTGGAGAGGTCTCCTCTGCTATCCCTGGGGCAGAACTCTGATGCTTTGCCACACTCAGATCCAGGTTGCTGTCTGGGGCCCCACACTATAATAGAGGAACAGGGGCCCTCCTCGCACCTCCAGGGCAGAGAGGAGTACCTGTGATTATCCACAGTCCGGACCAGTCAGAGTCTCTCATAAGACCCTGAAAGAATTAAGAAGCCTGGGTGACATGTCTAAACATCCCCCCCTCCCCCAAATTTGAGTATATTAAGATCAGGTCATAGCCTGGGATAATGAGCAAAAAACAGAAGAAAAAGAATCTGTCCATAGAAAATTACTTTGGTCCCATGGCGGAGCTTCCATGAAAATAGGATTTGGTATTAGGCTATAGAAGAACTCAAATAAAGATTTTGAAAATCAAGTAGGGGAAATACAGGAAAAACTGGAAAGAGAAATGAGAGAAATGGAGGAAAATCATGGAAACCAAGTTGGTAGCTTGGTGAAGAGAGATAAAAAAGCACTGAAAAAAATTACTTGTTAAAAACCAGTTTATGTCAAATGGCAAAAGCAATCCAAAAGGTCAACAAGGAGAAGAATGTCTTAAAAACAAGAATTGGTCAGTTGCAAAAGAAGATAAAAATGCTCTCTGTAGTAAATAACTCCTTCAAAGTAGAATGCAGCTAAGGGAAACTGATGACTTTATGAGAAATCAAGCAACAATAAAAGAAAATCAAAAGAATGAAAAAACTAGAAAAAAATGTGAAATATCTCACTGGAAAAACAATTGACCTGGAAAACAGATCCAGAAGAGCTAATTGAAAAGTTATTGGGCTACCTGAAAGTCATGAACAGGAAAAGAGACTAGACTTCATTTTTCAAGAAAAAATCCAGAAAAATTGCCCTGATTTCCTAGAAGCAGAGAGTAAAATAAAAACTAAGAGAATATACCAATCGTCTCCTGAAAGAGATCCCCCCCAAAATGTCCTGCCAGTTATATTATATCCAAATTCCAGAACTCACAAGTCAAAGAGAAAATATTACAAGGAGCCAGAAAGAAACAATTCAAATCTCATTGTGCTATAGTCAAGATTTAGTAGCATCTATATTAAGGGCTCCCAGGACTTGGAATATGATATTCCCAAAGGCAAAAGAACTTGGATTATAACCAAGACTCAATTACCCAGCAAAACTGAACATTCAAAGATGGACATTCAATATAATAGGGGACTTTCAAACTTCCCTGTTGAAATGACCAAAAATTGAACAGAATGTTTGATCTTCATGTAAAGAACTTTGGTAAAGCTTGGAGAGGGTAGATGGAAGGTTAAATTATGAGGGGATTTAATGATGCTGAACTGCGTGTATATCTACATAGAAAGAAGAAACTGATAACTCATAAAACCTCATTTTTAAAACAGTTAGAAGGAGCAAATATAGGTAAGGCACAGTAGGGAAGTGAATATAAAGGTATAATATAAAAATGGAGTCAATTGGTGAAAAAAAATGTCCTTGGAGAAAGGGAAAGGAGATGTAGAATGAGCCAAGGTATTGAAAATAAAAGTCAAGAAAATACTTTTTTGCAATGGGGGGAAGGTGACGGGAATTTAGTGAGCATTTATTCTCACCAGAAATGACTTAGAGATAAAACAAACGAAATAACTCAGAGAAGAAATAGCATCAATCCTCATTAGCATATAAAAATCTATCCTGCATATAGAAAAAAGGAGAGGAAATGGATTGGAGAAAGGGGAAAGGGAGGGGGAGTATAGATGATAGAAGTGAGGGAAGTTAATGCTTGGGAGAGGGAATTCAGATACAACAAAGTTTTTGAGGAGGGAAAAAGTGAAAGGAGCATAGAATAAATGGGAGTGGGGAGGAGTAGGATAGAGGGAAATACAATAAAAATAGCAACTGTGAGAAAAATATCTATGCAACTTCTGTGATGGATTTACAGTAAAGAACACTACCCATTCCCAAGACAGAGCCAATGGAATCTGAACACAGACTGAAGGACACTTTTTTCTCTCTCACTTTGTTTTTTTGAGGTTTCTCTATCTTTTTTGGGGGGGAGGTGGGTTATGTTTACTTTCATAACAATATTATTGTAGCAATGTGACATTAAATAAATAAAAAAACAAGGATTAGAGTTTTGTTCCTCTTAGTATTTCTATTTAAAGGAAATAAGCTATATTAACTATATTCAAGGATATCAAGAAAAGTAGAAAATGTCTTATATTTCAGGGTATTGGTGGGTAATAATTCTCATAAAGAATATAGCATTGAAAGTCAATGTTATCCCAATTAAACTGGAGGCCAGTTTTAACTACTGAGTAAACTGAATGACTTGACTTTCATTTCTTGTTTTCATTGTTTTCTTGTTCCATGATTCTGGTTAATATATTCTAGGTGAAAAGTAATTCTACTTCCCTTTCTTTTCTAGAAGCCTTGAAGACAGCTGAATCATATCTGTCTAGACATTGGAAACATCCTTCACTTTAATATGTATAGTCGTGACTTAAGCAAAAATCAAAGAGGTGTGCAATCTGTCTCCACATCAGGGAGCAGATTTGTAAGCCCCAAATGATTGTCTCTTGCCAAGGTTGATTGTATACTAACTACAGTACCTACCCAGATATTAAGGTTCTAGCAATTAATGAAATTAACTTTGCAAATAACATTGGATATATTGAAAACCACTATGTAAAAAAGAAATTTTAAATATATATATATATATATATATATCTGTATATATATATATATATATGCATATATATTATATATTGAAGCAAAAGGCACAGCTTTCATATTTTATACTGCTGTATTTATAACTGTAATTAGATTAATTATATCTATACCCTTGCCCATTTCATAATATATAAAATAATTTAATGGTACCAGGTTTTTTTTTTTTAAATGCTTGGAGTTGCATTTACATTTTACACTAGTTTTGCATTGATTGTTTTATTTTTACTTATGCTGTCTTGGAAAAAATGATTAAGAAACAGAAATAACACAAAAATAAGGCAAAAAAGAACTGATGAGTCAGAAAAATTTATATTTAAATCCATGTCATATTGTGGTCAATTTCTGTGGCAAAGGTAGCAGTTTATCTCTTTGATATGATCATTGTGCAGATAATTTGTTGAAATTTTTTTATCCATATTCTAACAGCAATGAGTTTTTGAAAGATTTATTTAATTTGAAATTTGCAATTTTTACCTTAATCTTGCTTCCCTCTCCCCCCCCCCACTAAAGGCAGTTTGTTACTCTTTACATTGTTTCCATGGTATTCATTGATCTAAATTGAATGTGATGAGAGAGAAATCATATCCTTAAGGAAGAAAAATAAAGTATGAGATATAGTAGAATTACACAATAAGAGAACTTTTTTTTAAAAGTCCACAATTCTTTCTCTGGATACAGATGGTATTCTCCAGCTCAGATACCCCAAAATTGTCACTGAGGGTTGGACTTAGGAAATGAGCAAGTCCATTAAAGTTGATCATCACTCCCATGTTGCTATTAGGGTATATAATGTTCTTCTAGTTCTGCTCATCTCACTCAGCATCAGTTCATGCAAATCCTTCCAGGCTTCACTGAATTCCTGTCCCTCCTGGTTTCTAATAGAACAATAGTGTTCCATAACATACATATACCACAGTTTATTAAGCCATTCCCCAATGAATGGGCATTCACTCAGTTTCCAATTCTTTGCCACCTCAAACCGGGCTTCTATGAATATTTTTATATAAGTGATGTTTTACCCTTTTTCATCATCTCTTCAGGGTATAGACCTAGTAGTGGTATTGCTGGATCAAAGGGTATGCACATTTTTCTTGCCTTTTGGCCATAAGTCCTAATAGTTCTCCAGAAAGGTTGCATGAGTTCACAGCTCCACCAACAATGTATTTGTGTCTCAGATTTCCCATATCCCTTCTAACATTGATCATTGTCTTTTTTGGTCCAATGATGCATTTTCAATGGGAAAAAATCTAAGCAAATAATTGTCAAACAAAATCATGGAAAATTTTAAAATTTTGTAATGAAAGAATAAAAATCTTTAAAAATAGATATTTTAAAAAAATTTTTTCTCCTATTCTTTCCCACACCAAATAAATCCTTCTTTTCTTATAGACTTTATTTTATTTTAAATACATTTTATTAATACTTCTTTTATAAATCACAGTCATCCTCAGATACTTTCCTCCTAAAACTTTGTTTAATTGAATTCTCTTGTAGCAAAGCAAAAACCTGAAAAATGCTTGCTATAATTACTATTCTTCATTATGGACTTTATGATACAATAGTCACTCCCCCCTCCAGTTTCTTATCATTTCCATTTGAATAACCAGTTTTTCCCTAATAATCAGAATCCAGTAAAACTAATGGTTCATTTTGTTGCCGCCTTTACCATTAAGTATGAAATTAACATCAAGGCGGGTTCTGATTTTAGGGGAAGAAGGAGAAGGAAAGAAAGTAAGGGGAGACAAAAGTGAGAGTGAAAGAGCTGATAGATTTTCACATTGTTTGTATCTAAACATAACATTCAAGCACTACAAAATAATATTCAAAGTCATTTTGCATTGTTTCCCCAATTCTTCATATAAAGTCTTCCATTTTGACAACTATTACATCATTCAAACATGCATGGACCATTTGATCTGAGTAAAAAGATAATTTAAGTAAAGAAAATCTAAGATTACATCCTGCCTCAGACACTTACCAGTTATGTGATCCTAAATAGATCATGTAACTTCTGATTGCTTCAGTTTCACCATCTATAAAATAATGATGATAATAGAACCTACCCTTCAGGTTGTTGTGAGAATAAAATGAGAATGTTTTGGTTTATTGCAAAGCAATGGAGTTAAGTGCCTTGTCCAGGGTCACACAGCTAGGTAATTTTTAAGTGACTGAGGTCAGATTTGAACTTGGGTTGTCCTGAGTCCAGGTTTGGTATTATATTTAATGATCCTATAAGATAATATTTTTAAAACATTTTGTCAACCTCAAAATAATAATTCTTTGCCCTTAAGCAAACTGTCTGACTTTTATATTTGTATCCCTCTTATCTTATATAGAAAACCATAGTTAATGGACATATTCATATTCTTCCATCAATGTATTCCATAACCTCTATGACTTTCTAGTCAAGGGAGGGATCATGACTGAAAAATATTTTTCATCTGTCTGTGACCAATTTGGTAATTAACCTCAAATGACATTTTGGCCAGTATTCTAATGCAAGTCTTGATTGTGATGTCCAGCTTTGTGTTCTATTGGTATAACTTATGAGAACTTAAAAAGAACAGCTACAAATACTTTTATCCTCTTTCTTGATCTCTTTAAGTATAGGTTTAGTACTACACACTAGTGAGTCCTATCTCTTGGGAATGAATAAATAAGTTGTGGCATGTGTGGCAGGGAATGCTGTTTTCTACAAAAAAATGGGTAATAGATTTTTCAAAAAGAGATAAAAATACTTAAATGAACTAAGGTAGTGAACAGAACTAGAATAATAATTATAAAAAATAACAATTTTGAAGACTTGTATGAACTGAAAAATAAAATAAGCAGAAACAAGAGAACAATTTATCTAATAATAAAATATAAATAAACATCTTTGAAGGTTATGAGAATGATAATAATTTCAGAGAATTAATGATAAAGCATGCTATCCCTGACAGAGGGGTGATGAGTTAGGATACAGAAAAAAATGAGACAAATCTTTTTTGAGCACAAACAGTGAAAGGATTTATTGTGCTTAACTATGCATATTTGTTAAAATCAATTTATTTTTCTTTTCTTTTTTTCCAATTGGGTGAAAATAGGAGGAAGAGAATATAAATTTCTTTTCATTACAAAAGGAGAGATGCTGGATGTGAAATATTGCATTCACTTTGAGATTAGGTTACTACACTTTTAGTTTAACTTGTTTTTTTTTTACTTTCTTACATGAAGATTTTCACAAAATGGAAGTAATTTAAGAAGTTTGTAATGTAAAAATAAAATACATCAATAAAACTGAAAAGTTTTGGGGAGAACTTGAACTCACTGCCATAATGTGCTTTTACTTGAGGGACCTTTTGTACAATGGTAGAAAAATGTCCCCAAGAACAATCAGAGAGCTTGAAATTTTAGCCTCACTCAGCTATTTAACCTTTAAAAGATTGAACTAGTTAGAAAGTGTGACAGTGAATAGTGAACTAGACTTGGAGTTAGAAGAATTGTTTTCAAATTCTGCCTCTGATGTTCAATGGCTAAGTGATCCTGAACAAATTACTCTATAATTTTTTAATTAATAGTTTAACATTTTATTTTTTTAATTTAAAAAAAAATTATATGGTGCCTCAATTCTTTCCTTTCTATAATGGGGCAAACATTCCCTGTTGAAAAGTGTGGATTACAGCCTCATAGGATTCAAAGATTCAAAGTTGAAATAAATTTTAGAAATTATGTAATCTAATCTTTTTTTTTTTTTTTTTTTTTTTTTTTTTTTTTTTTTTTTTTTTTTGTAGATGAGGACATGGAGTCCCAGACATAGAGGTTTTCCCAAAGTGACTCAAACTATTTCATAGTAATTAGCTTCCCATTCTCAGATCTCTTATTTTATGAGAATTAAATGAGATATCATCTATAAACTACTTTGCAAGTTTTAAAGCACCATTTAATTACCAGATACTAGTTCTCATATGACCATAGATAGATAAACAATCTTTCTGTGCCTTAGTTACTTATTTATAGAATGCTGAGGATTTGACCAGTAGGTCCTTTTTTGCCATCTTAAAAACTATAACTTGAGAAATTCACTTCATTTGTTTGGATTTCAGTTTCTTTATCTACCCACTAAGAGTTTCTAACATAATATTGTTATTTCTATGGTTGCTTTCTGTTCTAAGTCTTGAGATCCCAAGACCACTGGACTCTCAAATATTTTAATTGCTTTTTAAAATCAATAGATAGTTTCCTCTTCTCTTTTTAAAAACAAACAAAACAATCTTGTTAACAAATGTGTTTTGCAGACTTTGAAAAACCTAATTAGTAAAATCTAATCTTCATTGTTGGTTGTCAATCAAAATATAAACCTCTTGCCACTTATTGCTCTCAGTTGTCTCTCCTGCTGTTAGAGGTTTATTTAAAGAGTTGATCAGAAAGGCAATGAGAGGAAAACTCATTTACTCCTTCAGTGGAGATGGTGAAAAGTAGATAGGCCATTATATGTTCAGGTCAATGACTGAAATTCTAAAATATACAGTGATTGAAAAAAAAAATTGAGCAGTAACCCAAGCTAAAACTCTTGATGAGAAATACAATACAGTTTAGTGTCATAGAGTGCAGTTTCTGCATGTAAATTTTTCCTCTAAATCATAACAATACCTTCAGTTAGAACTGCACCTTTATCTACCACATTTTACTCAGAAAATTATTACTTCGAGAGGTACACCCAGAAATTAAATAAAACATTAAGTTTTGTGGGTGCTATTAGAATGGAAACCCTAACATTTTATGCCTAAGTCATTACAATGTCAGCAGATAATTTATGAAATCAAATTAATAGCATTAGGTTTCATTTCAGGAGCTCAATACAGCATTTTAAAAAGACAAACTGTGACTCTCTTGGAATTTAATTTAAAAAGCCATAGTTGAACAGATGGAGAACAGATAGACAAGCTGTGATCTAAGCTTATTTTTTTAACCAGTGCTATTTTCCAGTGAGCCAATCATTCCATTGTACCTGAGAAAACTTCAACAAATCAGGATTGCAGAGAGAGTGTGCCAGAAAATTAAATGTTATTGGAAAACATTACATTTAAAGTGACTCATTTAAAACTATATTGTCTCTTAGTTAACTGTATGGAGTTATTAATTTAATGTATCAAGGTGCTATGGCTTTTGAAAGTAAATTACACTTAAATGGCATTCTGATGTGTCCTTAAACCACTGAAGAACTCCCAGAGCATGTCTATGTGAGAAGGAAATTTACAGAAGCAATTTCCTTGGATTCTGTATAATACAAGGTCTCAGTACCAACAAAGGGCTTGGGGTAAGATTAGGTGAGAAGATTCTACTTTAAATGAAAATAATAACTGACACTTGTTTTACAGTTTAGAGAAAATTTTATATTCATTGTTGCATTGGATTCTTACAAAATCTCTGTGAGCTAGGGCTTCTCATGGTCCCATTAGACTATTTTTCAATATAATTAAGGAGTAGACAGGTATTTTACCATCAACCTTGGTGTAAAATGAAGGAAAACAGCTTCCTACTTGATCCACCACACCATGTAATATATTGTCTTCCCTATTAGAATATGAACTCTCTAAACTTAGTGACTCAATTTTGTATTTGCAGACTTAGTATCCATCACAGTGATTGACACAGAGTAGACACTTAAATGATTTGCATTCATTATTTTATTCAATCAAAATTCTCAGGAAATGTGATCTCTTTGATTGGAGTATTCCTTCTAATAATTAAAATCACATACCCTACATGCCTATTCATCCTCTTGTACATGTCTTTCATTCAATTTGCCATAGAGGATTCACCTGACAGGCAGGGGGCTTTTCCCATGATCTCCTGACATTATGAAGATCCCAATGTAGCATTGAAGATCTCCTAGCACTTGCTTTGACCTTTGCTACAAAACTGATCCATCTTTTTCAACGTGTATTTCTTTGATGGATATATATTTCTATATCATGAATAGAAGAAACACAAGTTCATAGAGTTAAATGACTAGCCCATATCTACATAGATAGTTTCAATTTCAGTTCAGCAAATTCAGCATTCCTTTTTTTTAGGTTTTTTCCCCCAAGGCAAATGGGGTTAAGTGGCTTGCCCAAGGCCACACAGCTAGGTAATTATTAAGTGTCTGAGACCGGATTTGAACCCAGGTACTACTGACTCCAAGGCCAGTGCTTTATCCACTATGCCACCTAGCCACCCTTAGCATTCCATTTTTTAAAATAGCAATAACACCATAATACATAATAATTTTCAAGTCTTCATTATAATCATGTTTGGTAGGTTGTACTCAGTTGGTGAGACTTGAAATAAAACTTTGTTTTTAAAATTCTAAAACCAGCATTAATTCTATTTTTATTTTTTCATAGTATAACAGAAAAGATGATGATACATAAAACTGCAAATCTATTATGGACTACAACTTTAAATGTATAATAGTTATCATATAAATTTCTTTTTTTCCTTTTTTCTTTCCCCACCCTAGAGATGACTATTTGACACTAATATGTATGTGTACACACACACAGACACACACACACACACATACACACACACACACACATAGACACCTATACAAAATCATTCTATATATACTTTTATTTATCAATGCTTTCTCTGCCTGCAGATGATACTTTTTTACATGTCTTTTGTAGTTAATTTGGGTATTTATAATAGCCAAAATGATTATTTTTTCAAAGTTGTTCATAAAACAGTTGCTACTACTGCATACAACATTTATTTGGTTCTGTTCATTTTACTCTTCATTATTTTGTGCAAGTATAATGTCTTTTATATTCATATTTTCTAAAACCCAGTAGTATTCCATCATGATCTTATACCACAATTTATTCAGCTATGCCATAATTGACAGGCATTCCCATAATTTTCAGTTCTTTGGCACTATAAAGAGAGCATTATTTCTACCACATCTTATTATTTCATTCAGTACTTCTTTATGTGGGTGCAAATAATTCTTTCTGTTCCTCCCTTTATAGTACTCTATTGGTCTACCCTTATAAAGGTGAGGGACAAAAGGGAGCCAGAAAAAAGAGAAATGAATGTAGTAAATTCTCCTTTTTGTCTTCTTTGTAGAAGAAAAGTAGAATTCAGTGGGACATAGTAAAATATCAATTTTTTCATATGGGGAGAACTGCCTTGAAACATCTTCCCAGTATGCTTTATTATTTGTATAAACATTTCTGTTTTTCCTTTCATTCTGAAATGATTTCCATAGTCTTGACTAGATAAAGAGCAGGAACCATCTGTTTAAGATAAGGGAATTGATTTCTTACATAATAGTCATGTATTCCCTTACATTTTTTTTCCTTTCTTTATCTCTTCATCATTTTTCTAAATAGTGGACAATAGTAGCCTATTTCCACTCTTTGGCATATTGCTATCAATGTCCTCTTGATCAAATTTTACACATCTGGGGTTACTTGGAAGTATTATCCCTGAGGGAAGAATGCCAGTTTCTATTATCCTGGACCATCTTTTCATTTGGGAAAAAATACCACAAAGTTAAAGGAGTCTCTGTTTTTTTTCCCATTGTTATCATTTAGGTGTGGGATCTCATGGAATTTTGATTCTGGAGAGTTGATAGTAAGAAAACCAGATTAAGTTTCTAATTTCTATACTTGAGTTATTCCAGATCCTAAATGTAATTATTGCTATCCGAAAATTCAGAAAGAAATCATGGGCTATTGGTAGCTTCTCAGGGATATGTTTCAAAAATAAATTGTAACTACTCCTTCCACATCAAGACTTTCACCATCATGATTTTCATATACCACAGGTTAGCACAAGAAATTAAAATAGGAAGGTTTGGAAAGTTTTGTGGAAGCCACAACTGACATATGATGGTCAGCAGATGATAAATAAAAAGATTAGAAACTCCAAAATGCTTAAAATATATGCATAGTATTATATCAACTCAAATTTTGAAAGGTACCATAAGCACCTCATAAAAGAAAAAGAAAAAAGCAGACTTCTATGGTATGAAAGGAGAACTAAAAAAAATTTGGAGGTGATGTGGTCCTAACTCCAGTGATATGGAAGAAATAACTATACACAAAGAAATCCTTTTTGGAGAAGTGAATAAATGAACCAGTCACCATTGATATTTTGACACTATACAATGGTAAAACAATTGGTTGCAATGGGAAAAGTGTGTAAATTCCTCAATTTTCTAAGATGTAGAAGATAGAGGATAAAATGGAATAGAAGTGGGAATTAAATGCTGTTGAGGATGTTAAGAAAGAGGAGATTTGAAATAGTTAGCACAGAGACCTTGGGAGAATCAATTGGATAAAATAATTACTATATCTCAACATCTGAGAATAAGTTGGATGTAAGTATATATATCACATGCATACACATAACTTATTACATATATAATATATAGGTATGCATGTTTGTATATATATATGTATATATATATATATACATATATATATATATATGAGAGAGAACAGGAAGAAGAAGAAGAAGAAGAAGAAGAAGAAGAAGAAGAAAAAAGAAAGAAAGAAAGAAAGAAAGAAAGAAAGAAAGAAAGAAAGAAAGAAAGAAAGAGAGATAAAGAAAGAAAGAAGGAGAAGGAGGAGGGGGAGAAGGAGAAGGAGAAGGAGAAGAAGGAGAAGGAGAAGAACAAGAAGGAGGAGCAGGAGGAGGAGAAGGCCAAGGACAAGGACGAGGCCAAGAAGGAGGAGGATTAAGATGAGGAGGAGGAAGAGTGAAGGAGAGAAAGAAATGATAGCATTTAACAATTGAGTTTAGTGTTAGCAGAGGAAGGGAATATCCATCCATTGCAGGTATTGTCAAAATTCAAATGCATAAAAGATTAAAAGGGAAGTGATCAGTGAACTATCTGAAAGCCATAATTTGGGAATGACTCTTGTTTTAAGGACACATAGTGATTATTATTCAATACAATGTGTTCATCCACAGATGTCAGACATTTTGCATATACTGAAATCTTCAGATTCTGAATCCATTATAAAGAAAACCCTAAACTAATTACAAATCATGTAACTGAGAACACAATACATGAAACTGCCATTGGCGTGATTTAATACAATGAGCAACCATTTTGATGGACTCATCTTTCCTCCTGAGACTGAGGCTGCTTACCTTTCATTCATTTGTTAGTAGAGCACATCAGCCTGAGAACACTAGAGGAAACACCCTGCAAATGAGTACTGTTTGATGTTCAGCAACTTTCTGCAGTATAGCACAGTTTTCCATTATCCTTTTGGTTTGATTATTTTTTAGATGAAGATGATTATAATTGAAGGACAACACTGAAAGACTGATTGTGTATGAAATCCTGTGGGAACTCTCCTAGAATCCAACTTACATTTAAGCTGCTGATCTTTCTCAAAGGTAGTTGAATTCATGTTACCTGGGAATTGACCAAACTATGCATAGGAACTAGGTTTAGTCTAAAGAACTAGGTTTAGTCTAGAGAAAAGAAGACTCAAGTGGCACATGTTAACTATGTTCAAGTATTTTGAAAGATTGTGTAAAGAAAGGCTTAGACTTGCTATACTTATTCCCAGAGAGATGAACTGGTAGCAATGGGTGGAACTGCAAAGAGAAGAATTTAAATTTCATCAGGAAGAAATTTATAATTATATTGCTCAAAAGAGAATGAATTGATTCGAAAGGTATGGGTTTACAAATACAGAATAAATGACTACTTGTCAATTATCTTATTGTGGGGGTTACTTTGTTTTTGAGTTGGAAAAGATTACCATTGAATTCCTTTCCAACTTTCAAATTTTGTGCTTCTGTGAGTTTCAAATTGGGAGTTCCATATATGATTAAAATCACATCTGGATCTTCACAACTATTCCTGACTCATTTTAAAATATAACTATTTTGTACTTATAAACTTAACTAAAGATAGAATAAATGGAAGAAAGGAAGGATAATTACCTTAGCTAGAAAAAGATTCATCTAATTTTAATTTTGCTTGCCTCCTTATGCATTAAAATATACTTAATTTATTATTATATTAATTTATGCAATAGTTTAATCTGTAAGTTAGATTGTCAGAAACTTGATAATGACAAAGATTATATTTTATTCTTGTATTTATTACCTCAAGCCTGGCAATAGGTCTTCATTAAATATGTATTCAGTGAAAGAAAGTTAATGTGAATTGTACAGTTGAAATGTATTGTGGTATGAAATAGGATATTTGCTTGTAGTTTTTGATGACAACCTGAAGTAAAATTAGGCAGGGGTTAATATACATGAATCAATTTGAAGAGTACAATTTAAAGCATCAGAATCATACAAAACTCTTGGGATCTTATTGTCTAAATTTCAACAGGGGATATTGTTCCACAAAGTCTGGGAAGTTGTTTAGATAAAATGATGCTCAAGACATAAATGAATCCTTTGAGGAAGAAAAAAAGGAGAAGCCTAAATATACTGATCTGGAAATTGAGGGGTTTATGACAAATTGTAATGGGAACAGACAATTAAGAAAAGTTTTAGGGCAACTTGGTGGTACAGTAAATGGAGCAGTGACCCTAGAGCCAGGACATCTAGACTCCAGATGCAATCTCAGATGATTACAAGTAACTTTATCACAAAGGCTTCTAAAACCAAGAAGGTTTCATGTAATGTCCTTTGAAAATCATATCAGTAGTGTTAAAATAATGAGGGAAGTTAGATATAAATGCTAAAGGCAAGAAAAAGTGCTATTCTATGGAAAAGGGAAAGATGATGGAAGGTTTAAGAATAGTGTTTGATGGTACAATGATTACAGATAACAGAAAAGAGGCATAATTACCCATTATCTACTAATCTTACTTTCACCCTCAAGGAGAATGATTTAAGACTATCAATGGATAAAACAAATATGTTAGACAAATTGTTATAAGGGATAATTTATTGGTTTCAAATTAGTTCAAATCATCAGAATTAAGTAAACTGTTTCCCAGAGCCTTGAAAGGGATGGTAGAGTTGTTGAGTTGTCAGTGATTTATGAAAAAAAAAAGCAACTGATGGATAACAAAGTGCTTCAGAATGAAAAACATGAAGTGAACAGATGGACAACAGGGAGAGAGAGAGAGAGAGAGAGAGAGAGAGAGAGAGAGAGAGAGAGAGAGAGAGAGAGAGAGAGAGAGAGAGAGAAGGAGATTGTTATTTGTACTTATATTGAGAGGAAAAAAATATTCTCTGATCATTTGATGTGCTTCAGCCTAAAGGAAAGTTTCTAAACAATTGCATCTGTGGATCTGTCCATATTCAATAAACACTGCTGCAGAGGTTAATGAGTTCACCATCACTGGAGTTGTTCTAATGGAGGTAGAATAACTGCTTTTCATAGATATTGCATATTTATGTCCAAGTATTAGTGAGCTAATATTAGACCTGAGATCTCTCTCCCAATTTGTGACTTTGTCAATATGAAATGCCAGTATTATCTTTTAAATTTATAGTCATGGATTCATAGTGTTGTAAATTGTTAGAACTGGAAATGACATTAGAGGTAATCTAGTCCAATCTATTCCCATTTTACCAATTAAATAGAGCCACAGACTTTAAGAAACTAACTTTCCTGAATTCATACAGTCATTTAGAATCTACAATTTGCTTTAATAGGAACAAGTTTTAAATATCAATCTTAAGGGCTTCCTTCAATTAGACTTCCTGGTAATGTAGATTTAGATCTACATTTCCAAATGGAATGATATTTATAAAGTCTGTATTCAGCTATTTTTATCAAAATGAATTCATGAGTGATAATTCATACAAAACTTTCAGCAACATCACTCTAAGAGGGATGTTGAAGTATGGAATAGAATGCAGAAGCAACTGAAAGCAAGGAAACAACAGCAGAATCAACTGAGGTTGGTATTATCCCATGTTGTTACTATGGAGGTTTTTGTATGAACACTGTGGTAAATGCTGAGGAGATGAAAAGAAGGTAAAAACAGAGTCACTGACATCAATTTACATTCTGATGTAAAAGTGTTTTCATTCTGATGATAGAGACAAAACAAATAGTCATATGCAAACAGCATACATATGGGGTGAAGAGGAAATAATCCCAGGGAAAATATACTATTACTTGGGAGTTGAAAATTACTCCTCCAACACTTGCCATTTTGGATAGGTGTGAGATGGTGCCTCAACCCAGACTGTGTTCTGACACAGTCAATTTTTCTAATGAAATTAAAAAAAAAAAAAACTAGAGACTTCAGGAAATATAAAAGAAAATCCAGAGGTTCAGCTGAGAAGAAAAGAGCCATTGGACATTTGTAGAAAGTAAGAGAGCTTTCCAAGATGCTGAAAAAAAGTCTTGTGAGGCAAAAGACAGAGAATAAAGAAAAATGAAACAACAACAAAATGAAGTGGTTAAGCGAAGGTTGAAGTGGGAAATATCTCAGTTTCAGTATTAAAGATGTCAACTATTAAACTGATAACATGAAATGGGCTATGGACTTTAATTAATTTATATTTCTGTCTTCCAGATGAGGACATAGATGTTACATTGCAGGGTTCAATTTTGGTAATATTTCTATTATTTTCAAGATTTGAGAATCACAAGAATATATTGTTTTGCAAACTGAATAATTATTTTGTTTCCTGCCCTCACAAACTCACTCCTCATCTCATATGAGTTATTTATTATAAACACTGAAGATTATTGTGTGGGCAAACTGAAGAGAAAAAGATCAGTAGCATTTAAAGAGAAAAAAAATATTTCAAGCAAAATTAGGGTAATTGCTAAACTAAGTCTTCTGTTTAATCCTGTGTTTGTTAATCTATTCAATGTTTAGCTATATTTACCCATATTTCAAATTTCAAAAGGCACTGAATATATGTGTTTATGTATATATTATATATACAAAAATACACACATATTCATATATTTTATGACACTAAGAAAATGTTATTAAATGCTAAATTTTTATTTTGTCTAAAAAGTTAGGCACAGAAAAAATAGGAGTAAAAAGTTCCCTTTAAGTGAGCTTGTGCTTAAGCTAGTGTTATAAATGATACTGCACTTAGTTTATTTTAGGGGTTAATTACCCAAGAAATCTTCTTTGCAAATTTTATGGAAATTGTCATTTACTCTTCTTAATTAAGTACTATCATGATTAAAAGGGAACCTTAATTTATTTCAATTGCATTAAAGTGAAAAGATAAAGACTTGTAAGCAAAAAAAAATAATTGCATCTTGTTTTCAGGGATGGTATGAACCACGCAATTAAAAAAAAACCACTAGCTTAAAGAGAGAAGGCTAGTTTTAAGGACAAATTTAGAATACTGAATCTTCTTTAAGTCATCATTGGATTTATTATGTAATCCAGAGCTTAGAGAGTGAAACAAGATGAGGGAAATCTGTATAGACTTGTATTTACTCCTTCTCTCTACAATTAACTTTTGGTAATTTTTTCAGGTGTTTTGAATTTCAGATTCTTGGCACACCTGAACCTTAAGAAGGGGTTTTGGATTAGGGCACAATTCAATTTCTTCATTTTAGGACAAATGATAACCATGAAGACATCTTAAAATATCATGGTAGGATCTAATTTCCCTTAGAGACATGGTATTTTCACAAATTCATCAAAAAACTAATTTGCTCTCAGGAAGCATTAAGAGAGGGATGGCTTCAAGGATTAAGGAGGTGATTCTTCCCATGTATTAGACCATGGTCAAAAATCTAGTGATTTATTTTAACAAGGACATTGATTAGCTGAGGCACATCTAGAAAAGAACAAAGATAATTGTGAATGGCCACAAGTCCATGATCTTCTGGAGGATTTGGTGATATTTAGCATGGAAAATAACTTTGTCTCAATGACAGATGTATTTGAGCATTTGAATGGCTTTCTTATAGAAAAAAAGAAATAAACTTTTTCTGTTAGATCCCAGGAGAAAAGACAGGCTAAACCTCTGAAATTTAGATTTATCCAAATTGGAAGAGGACTTAGTAGGTAGTGGATTTCCCTTCATGAGATAATGGAGAACAAGGAATAAAAAGTATAGAAAGATTATCACTAAAGTGATCACATATATGAACAGTTTTCAAATAAAAGTTGCAAGCCATTAATAACCATATAAAATTATTCAAGTAATTAATAAAACTAAATATGCAGATAAAACAGTTTTGATATAATGCTCCAAGATGATGTTTAATTGAGATATTGATCGATAAGTTATAACATAAAATCTTTTTAATATCATGGCCATATTGGTATTGACAGTCACTTTAGTAGTGCTGTGGCTATTCCAAATTTCTCTAAGCTCTCATTCTGTCTGTGAAAGTGTTGGAAATATTTTTGGAAGTCAAGATGAAATAAATGTAGGCAAATTATATTGTATTCTCTCTATGATAGGTTCATGGTAAAACAATAAAAATCATATCTCAGTAATATAACAATTATGAATGAAAAACTGGCTTTTGGAGTGTGCTGTTGTTGTTACGTTGGCATCTTTGACAAGATAGTATATATATATTATAAAGCCTATAGGGCTTTTTACGTGCCATACACTGTGGTAAATGCTGAGGAGATGAAAAGAAGGTAAGAACAGAGTCACTGACCCTAGTTTACATTCTAATGTAAAAGTGTTTTCATTCTGATGATGGAGACAAAAACACAGACAGTTATATGCAAACAGCATACATATGGGATGAAGAAGAAGTAATCCCATAGAAAATAGACTATTACTTGGGAGCTGAAAATCACTGCTCCAACATTTGCTAGGTGTGAGATGGTACCTTAGATTTTAATTTGCATTTCTTGAATGAACAGAGATTTAGAATTTTATTTCTTGTGACTACTAAATTCTTTGATTTCTTCTTCTGAAAACTGTCTCTTCATATCCCTTTAGCTATTAATTGGGGAATGATTCTCTCTCTCTCTCTCTCTCTCTCTCTATATATATATATATATATATATATATATATATATATATATATATATAATTTTACACTTATATACTATATATGAATTTTATTGAAAAATTTTAATCTATTTTTTCAATCACATGCAAAGATAGTTTTCAATATTCATCCATTACAAGTTTTTGAGTTCCATATTTTTCTGTCATATCATATGCTTGCTCTGCATTCAGAATCCATAGTTTTGTTTTTTTTTTTTTTTGACTCTTTATGTCTTTGTTTCAAGTATATCTCATGTTAACAACACATTGTTGGGTTCTGATTTCTAATCCATTTTGCTATCTTCTTCCATTTTATGGGTGAGTTCATCATATTTACATTCACAGTTACAATTACTGAGTATTTCCCTCTGTCTTATTTTTTGTATATATCCATCTGTCTTTTTACTCTCCTCAAGACATTTTTGTTTAATACTACTGCCTTCCTTAATTTTCCCCATTTTATCAATTCTTCCCTTTTGTATGTCCTTTCTTCCTTCTACTTCCTTGTTGTGCAAGATAGATTATTATATCAAATTAAAAATGTGCATGTGTATGCATTCTTCCCTGGTTCCTATAAGGAAGATTCAAGCATTCCTTGATTCCCTTTTTGAAAAAGCTCTTCCTTGCATGCCTTATATGTGAGATCATTTCCCCTTTCTTCCTTGACTTTCACCCTTCTCTTTGTGCACAACTCTGTCACTCTTTCATTTTGTTCTGGGATTATCCCCAAATAATCACTCAGTCCTGGTCCTTTATGTGTACTTCCTAGTGCCCTAAAATGTTGAAGTTTTAGGATTTACATGTTTCATCTAGTGATAGAAGAATGTAAGCAGTTTAACTCGACTGAATCACATAAGATTTTATTTTATCTTTATCTTTTTAAGTTTTTCTTTTGTTTTGTGTTTGAATGTCAAGTTTTCTATTCAGTTCTGGTCTTTTTATCATGTGTAAAATCCCTGAATTTCATTAAATGACCATTCCCCCCTGTGAAGGATTATATTCCATTTTGCTGGGTAGCTTGATTGCAATTCTAGTCTTTTGCCTTCTAGAATATTATATCCAAGTTGTCTGCTCCTTTAAGGTGGCAGCTAATCAATCTTGTGTGATCCCAGCTGTGGCTGTATGATATTTGAATTATTTCTGACTGCTTTGCAATATTTTCTCCTTTATCTGAAAGTTCTGAAATTGGTAAAACTCTGCTGAGAGTTTTCATCTGGGGATCTCTTACAGGAAGTGATCAGTGGGCTATTTTGACATTTATTTGTCTCTGGATCTAAAATATCAGAGTGTATCATTTGTAATTTCTTGAAATATGAAGTTTGGGCCTTTCCTTTGATCAAGGTTTTCAGGTAGTTCAGTAATTTTTAAATAATCATTCTTCAATGAACTTTCCATATTAGTTAATTTTCATGAGGTATTTTTAAATTTTATTTTATTCATTGTTTTGGCTTTGTTTTATTGTATTTTCTTGTCTCATATAGTGATTAACTTCCTCCTGTTCAATTTCAATTTAGTTTAATTTTCTTCAATTGATATTTTCTTTTTCCAATTACATCTTATGAAAGTATTTCGACTTTCATCAACTTTCTTTCAACTAACATATGCATATTTTTAAGTTACATAACTTCCTTCCACCTTCCTTTCCCACCCCTCCTCCCCTTAAGGGCCAACAATCAGGTGAATATAAGACATACACGTTTGCATTTAGTATTTATAGATTAGTCATTTTTGATATGAGGAATTAGGATTAAGAGAAAAGAAAGAAAACTGTGAAATAGGGAAACAGTTCATAAGAGAAATTTTTTAAAAAGTGAATGCAGTGTTCATTCAGATGGGAATAGAATATAGTTGATTTTCCAAGGTTGTCTTAGCTATCTGAACTACTGAGAAGAGCTGCATCCAACAAGGTTGTTCAACTCAAAATGTTGCTATTTATGTGTATAATGTTCTCTTGGTTCTGCTCACTTCACTCTGCTTCATTTCCTGTAATTTGTTTGACGCTTCTCTAGAATTCAACCATTCTTGGTTTCTTCTAGAACAATAGTATTCTATAACTTTCATATATCATAACTTGTTTAGTCATTCCCCACTGATGGACATCCCCTCAATTTCCATTTTTTTTTGCCATTACAAAAGAGCTGCTATGAATATTGTGGAACTTGTGGGACTTTTCTCATTTTTCATGATTTCTTCTGGATATAGGCCTACTATTTGTATTGCTAGGTTAAAGATATGATCAGTTTTATTGCTCAGTGGAATGGATGGATCAGTTCACAACTACCCCAGTAATGTTCCAATATAATGTTCCAATATAACGTGCCAATCCTCCTACAACCTGACCAACCTTGATTATTTTCCCTTTTTGTTATCTTTGTTAATCTGATAAGTGTGCTGTGGAACCTCACAAGGTTTTAATTTACAGTTCTCTAATCAATAATGATTTGGAGCATTTTTTCATATGATTTACTATATAATATAGCTTTAATTTCTTCAATTGAAAACTCTCTATGCATGTCCTTTGACCATTTATCAACTGGGGAATGCCTTGTAACCTTATAAATTTTTTTGTAATTCTCTATATATATTAGAAATGAGACCTTTAGCAGAACTCCTAGTTATGAAAATTGTTTCTCAGTTTTCTGCTTTCCTTCCAATTTTCTCAGCTTTAATTTTATTAGTTCAAATACTTTTTAATGAAAATAGTCAAAATCATTTTGCAATTTATAATGTACTGTATTTCTTGCTTGATCATAAATTTCTCGCTTTTCCATAGATCTGACAGAGTATTTCTTGGTCTGTTAATTGGTTTATTGTGTCACATAATGTATTGTCCTAGTGATAACTTGCTTTGCTAAGATTTCATTTAAGATTTTTGCATCTTTATTCATTAGGGAGATAGGTTTATAATTTTCTTTCTCTGTTTTGCCTTTTCTTGTTTTAGGCATCATCACCATATTGGTGTCACAGAAAGAGTTAGGCAGAGTTCTGTCTTCACCTATTTTTTCCATATATAGAATTGGAACCAATCGTTCCTTAAATATTTGATAGAATTCACTCGTGAACCTGTCTGACACTGGAGATTTTTTCTTAGGAAGTTCATTAATCGATTGTTGAATTTAATTTTTTCTGAGATAGGGTTATTTAAATATTTAATTTCCTATTCATTTAAGCTTGGCAACTTATATATCTTTACAAATATTCATCTATTTCACTTAGATTACTAAATTTAGTAGCATATAGTTGGGCAAAATAATTCCTCATTGTTACTTTAATTTCCTCCTCATTGGTGGTGAGTTCATCTTTTTCATTTATAGTGGAAATTTGACTTTCTACTTTCTTTTTTTTAAATCAAATTAACCAGAGGTTTATCAATTTCATTGTTTTTTTCATAAAGCCAACTCTTGGTTTTGTTTATTAATTCTATATTTTCTTGCTTTTGATTTTATTAATTTCTCCTTTAATTTTTACAATTTCTAATTTGTATTTAATTGGGGGATTTAATTTGTTCTTTCTCTAATTTTTTAATTGAATTGTTAGTTAATTGATTTCCTCTTTCTCCATTTTATTCATGTAATTATATAAGGATATAATGTATCCCCTGACAAATGCCTGGTCTGTATCCCATGAGTTTTGGTGTGTTGTTTTGTTATTATCATTATCTAGGATGAAATCATTGATTCTTTCTATAATTTGTTGTTTGATCCATTTATTCCTTAGTTTTAGGTCTATATCTCCCTGGCCCATTATGAGGTTTGATTTTTATGGCATTATGATCTGAGAAGGTTGTATTCACTATTTCTGCCTTTCTGCATTTGATTATTAGATTTTAATGGCCTATTAGATGGTCAGTTTTTGTGCAAGTGCCATGTGCTGGGGGGAAAAAGTATATTCCTTTCAATCCCTATTCAACTTCCTCCAAAGGTCTATCATTGCCTATGTTTTCTAACATTCTATTTACCTTCTTAACTTCCTTTCTTGTTTATTTTTACGGTTAGATTAATCTAAATCTGAGAATGGGAGGTTGAGGTCTCCCACTAGTAGAGTTTTGCTGTCTATGTCAACCTATAACTCATTCAACTTCTCCTTTAAAAATCTGGATGGTAGAATTGTACACTTGGTGCATATATAATTAGTATTGAAATTGTTTCATTTTCTATGGTACTTTTTAGAAGGATATAGTTTCCTTTCTTATTTCTTTTAACACTATCTATTTTTGCAACTGCTTTGTCTTTTATAAAGATTGCTACCCCTGCTTTTTGCACTTGAACTGAATCAAAATATATTTTGCTCCAACTTTTTACCTTTACTATGTATGTATCTGTCTGCTTCAAATGAGTTTCTTGTAAGCAGCATATTGTAGTATTCTACAATAGACTATTCGCTTATGTTTTATTGGAGAGTTCATCCCATTCACGATCAAAGTTATAATTATTAACACTTTAGTGCCCTCCAACTATCTTCACTCTGTTTATATATCCCTCCTTTTCACTTTATCCATATGCCCCAGTATCCTGTTTCTGAATACTCCCACCTTCAGTATATTAGCCCCCTTTTATCCAATCCCACCCCCCACTTCTTTGCCCTTTCCCTTTGGCCCCTCTTCCTTCTGTTATTTCTTCTTTTCCTCCCCCCTTTCCTCTTTTTATACATGAAAGTTAAAATAAGTTTCTGAACTTAACTGATTATGTGTGTTAACTTTAGGCCTAATCTGATGAGAGTAGGATTCAGGTGGATCTCATGCCCTCCTTTCTTCCGCTCTATTGTGATAGGTCCTTTGTACCTCTTTATGTAATGTGATTAACCCCATTCAATCTCCCCCATCCACCTGTCTCTTTACTGCCCCCCCAATTTAAGGAGATATTGTTTTTAAATTGTTGAGTCACAGATAACTCATAAGTGTCCATCACTTCAGACTAAGTACATTATCTCTAATAGAATCACAGTTCTCAAGAGTTATGAGAATCTTTCTCCCAAATGAGGATATAGCAAGTTTCTTCTTACTGGATAGCAGTTTTCTTTCTATAACCCTATTTTAACCTTTTCATGTGTCTCTTGAATCTCCTATTTGACTTCCAAATTTTCTATTTAACTCTGGTCTTTTCATCAGGAAAAGATGGATGTCTCCTATTTCAGGAATTGTCCATCTTTTCCCCTGAAAGAGAAGGCTCAGTTTTGCAGGATAGTGCATTCTTGGCTTCATTCCAAGTTCCCTTGTTCTTCAGAATATCTCATTCCAGGTCCTTCAATACCTTAATGTTACTGGCTCCTTGGTACCTTGTCTCTTCCTGGCTGCTTGCAGGATTTTCTAGTTCTGGAATTAGGCCACAATATTCCTTGGAATTTTCATTGTGAGATCCTGTATTCTTTCTTTTTTTATTTAATATTTATTCTCATTTTGTACAAATAATGTTTTTACATTAATAAAATAATCTTGTTTAAGAGTAAATGAAATAGCCCCTCCCCCCATAAATATAGACTTGCTTGAGTGATAAAGTAAAGGGGAGAGAAAAAAATTAAAATTAAAAACAATAATAGTAATAATTATAGGTATGGTCAGGTGGCGCAATGGACTGAGCACCAGCCCTGGAGCCACGAGCACCCTAGCCCACATCCGGCCCTGTAAACCCAACAGTCACAAAGCCATGTGACATGTAAGCCACCTGTACCTCATTGCCCTGCAAAAACCAAAAAAAAAAGACCCCAAATAAAATAAAATAGTAATAATAGTAGGGGGGGCTGGGTGGCAGACAGAGCATTGGCCTTTGAGCCAGGAGCACCTGGGTCCAAATTCAGCCTCAGACACCCAATGATCACCCTGCTATGTGGCCCCTGGAAGGCCATCAAGCCCCACTTGCCCTGCAGCTGCCAAAAAATAATAATTATAAAAAATATGCTTCAGTCTTTGTTCCAACACCAACAACTCTGTCGTAGGTGGATCACATTCTTTATGATAAGTCCATGGCAAAAGTTTCTTCCATATTTTTCTACCGTTGCCATTGCTGATCACAACTCCCTCCTTTCGTATTTCTCCACTACCATGTACTATATTATCTCTCTCCTTTCACTCTGACTCTGCTGTAGGGTAGCTGAGTGGTACAGCATACAGAACCCCGGCTCTGGAGCCAAGAGGCCCTGAGCCCCCTACCACCCTTTAGGCCCAGCATCCACTTGGTCCTTATGGTCCTGGACAGGCCATCCAATCCCAGCCCCTTGCAAGAAGTAAAAAAGAGGGGCAGCTAGGTGGCATAATGGATAAAGGACTGGCCCTGGAGTCAGGTGTACCTGGCTTCAAATCCGGTCTCAGACACTTAGTAATTACCTAACTGTGTGGCCTTGGGCAAGCCACTTCACCCCATTTGCCTTACAAAAAAACCTAAGAAAAAAAGAAGTAAAAAAGAAAATGTGTTATATCTGAACACTGCCCTCCCCTGGTCCATCCTCTCCTCCATCACTCCCATCCCCCCCTTACCGCTGTCCCTCCCTCTCCTTCTTACTATAGATGCCTATACCCCATTGAGTATATATGCTGTTTCCTCTCCTAGCCACCTCTGATGAGAGCAACAATTCCTTCTTTCCCCCTTGTCTTCCCCCTTTCCATATCATTGTAATAGCTCATGGTAATAAAGAAAAATCTTATTATATGAAATATCTTGACCTATTTCCCTTCTCCTTTTTCTTTTTCCTATTACATTTCCCTGTTTTTCTATTGACTCCATTTTTACACCATATTTTATCTTCGAATTCAGCTTTCTCCTGTGCTTCAACTATAAAAGCTCCCACTACCTGCTCTATTAACTGAGAAGGTTCAAATGAGTATTATCAATGTCATTTTTCTATACAGGAATACATGCAGTTCATCATTATTAAGTCCCTCATGTTTTGCCCTTCTCCTCCAATCTCTATGCTTCACCTGAGTCCTGTATCTGAAGATCAAAACTTCTGTTCAGCTCTGGCCATTCCAACAGGAACATTTGAAATTCCCCTGGTTCATTGAAAGTCTATCTTTTTCCCTGGAAGAGGACATTCAGCCTTGTGCGTAGTTGATTCTTGGCTGTATTCTAAGCTCTTTTGCCTTCCGGTATGTTATATTCCAAGCCTTACGAGCTTCCAATGTAGTTGCTGCTCAGTCCTGTGTGATCCTGACTGCAGCTACATGATATTTGAACTGTGTCCTTCTTGCTGCTTGCAATATTTTCTTTTTGACTTGGGAGTTCTGGAACTTGGCTGTAATATTTCTAGGGCTTGATTTTTTGGGATCTCTTTCTCGGGGGGATCAGTGGATTCTCCCCATTTCTATTTTGCCCTCTGCTTCTAGAATATCAGGACAATTTTCCTGTAGTAATTCTTTTAAAATGATTTCAGGGCTCTTTTCCTGATCATGACTTTCAGGTATTCCAATAATTTTTAAATTATCTTACCTATGTCTATTTTCCATATCAGTTGTTTTTTCAATGAGATATTTCACATTTTCTTCTAAACATTCATTTTTTTGGTTTTGAAATATTGATTCCTGATTTCTGGTAAATTCAGCAATCTCCTTAATTCTATTTTTTGTCTGAAGGATTTGTTCTTCTCAGAGAGTTTTCTTATCTATTTTTTCCATCTGGCCAATTCTGCTTTTTTAAAGCATTCTTCTCCTCCATAACTCTTTGAACTGTTTTATCCATTTGACCTAAGCTGGTTTTTAGCATGCTATTTTCTTCAGCATTTTTTTGGATTTCCTTGACTAGGCTGCTGACTTCATTTTCATGTTTTTCTTGCATCTCTCTCATTTCTTTTCCCAGTTTTTCTTCTAACTCCCTCATTTGATTTTCAAAGTCTTTTTTGGAGTCTGTCATAGCCTGAGCCCAATTTCTGTTTTTCTTGGAGTCTTTAGATGCAGGAGCTTGTGCTTCCTCATCTTCAAATTGAGTATTTTGATCCTTCTTGGGTTCATTTGCAAAATATTTCTCAATGGTGTTCCTCTTTTTTCTCTTCTTGCTCATTTTCCTAGCCTGAGCTTGGTTTTGGGTTGCTTTCTGTGCTTTTGGGACACCCCCACAAGGATCTCAGTGTGTGAAGCTCTGTCTTCCCTCCTGGTCTGTGAATGACCATATGCATCCCCCTCTGCCACGGGGCTGAGGTGGGGGGGACCGTGCTGTTCTATTGGGGGGGGGGGGCTAGACTGCAATTAGGATCTGAATTTGGGCAGAGCCCCAGAGTCCTGTTCCAGGGACAGAGGACAGAGCTCTGCAGTCTCTGTCTTCATTCCCCTCTATTGGTTCAATGGGCTCTTGCCCTGGGGGCTCCTGCTTACAAGCTCTGCCTGCTTCTGTTTCCTGGAACTCAGATGTGCTGGCTGGCCACTCTGCTCACAGTGTTCCTTGAGGACTGGGCTTCACGTGTTCACTCTGGCAGAAGTCCCCTGCTGTTCCCCCAATTTGTGCTTGATGCTCCCCAGGGCTTAGCTCAGGAAACCCCCCCCCCCCCGTGTGAGCTGTGGCTCTCAGTGCCCTGGGACTTCCTCCGGGAGGCTGAAGTTCTTTTGCTCTGGCGGGCTGCCACTCCAATCCTGGGGAACAGAGCCTTTCTGCTCTTTGCAGGTTACCTTGAGTAGGACAACTGCCTCCCTGGGTCCCTCTTTGAGTTCTGTCTCTCAAAAATTTAGTTAGAGTCTTTATCTTATGAGTTTTAGAGAGAGCACCTAAGACAGGATCCTTTCTTGTCACCGTCTTGGCTCTGCCCCCCCCCGTATTCTTTCAATAACTATTTTGCCCTCTGGTTCCATGATATTAGGGCACTTTTCCATCACAAAATCCTGTAATATTAAGTCCAGACTTTTTTTTTCCTTTTCAATGTTTTCATGAAGCCCAATGATTCTTAGATCATCTCTCCTTGTTCTATTCTTAAAGTCAGTAGTTTTGCTGATGAGGTATTTTACATTTTCTTCTATTTTTTTGATTTTTTGGTTTTGTTTAACAGATTTTTGTTGTCTTGTAAAGTCATTACTTTCCACAGATTCCATTTTTTTAAGAGAAGAATTTTCTTTATTTACTTTTTGCAACTCCTTTTTCATTTGGTCAATTCTATTTTGAAGGAGTTTTCCATTTGCCCAAGTGTAGTTTTGAGAGAATCATTTTCTTTTTGCATTTGTCCAATTGTATTTTTCAAGAATTTGATTTCTTATTGCAAGATATTAATTTTCTCTTGTATGTCTTTTTCCAATTTTTCCAATTGATTTTTAAGCTCCTTCTTGATTTCTTCCAGGAAGTCTTTCTGGACTAGAAACCAATTCATGTTCTTGGTAGAAGTTCTAGATCTCTCTGAGTCAGAGGCTTTACATTCTAGGTAATTTTCTATGAACACCCCTTTCTGATGGACTTTCTTCATTTTCCTAGGATATTGTGTTCTGGGATGGAACAAAGAGGTTTAACATAGAAATCCCTACAGGCTTTGTTCACTTGGCTTAGTAACTCCAAGTGGGCCAGACAGTAAGGAGTGCTGGTCACTTTCTCTGGAGTGTCTGTGCCCTTGATTTGAGGCCGTCTCCCTAGGCCTGGAGGAGGTGAGGGGTGGCAGCAAGATCTGAATTATTCTTGAACAATGTGGGCTATGCCCTGGAGCATATGTTAACCTCCCTTTCAGATGGGGGAGCTCTGTTACCCAAACATGACTCTGGGTTGGGGTTTGGAGGGACTGTTCCTGTGTTTGTTCTGGGAAGAGGACTCCCTGAAAGAAGACTCCCTCATGCCCTAGCTGAGCAGATCTATGTCCAGAAGCATTCTGGAACTCACTCTGCAGGGGCTCCACCGACCTCCTCTCCCATGGTCAAAGCTTTCTTGGCTGATCTTACATCAGTCCAACATTCACCCTGACCACATTGGCTCTCTGTTTTCTGCCCCTAGTTTACGCATGATCCCCAGAGACATTTTAGTAGATATTTTGTAGATATTCTTCTTCTAGCTTCTGTTTCTTGATTTTGTTGATAAGAATCCTGTTAAAAGATTTCTTTCATATCATTTCTGAGTAGAAACCAGGAGACCTTAGCTCAGTGTTCGTCTTCTCTCTGCCATCTTGGCCAGAAGTCTGAAAATCCATTTCTTTTTTTTTATGTTTTTGCAAGGTAAACGGGGTTAAGTGGCTTGCCCAAGGCCACACAGCTAGGTAATTATTAAGTGTCTGAGAGCGGATTTGAACCCAGGTACTCTTGACTCTAGGGCCTGTGCCTTATCCACTATGTTACCTAGCCGCCCCTTGAAAGTCCATTTCGTGAGTAGCTAGGTGGTGTATTGGATACAGTATTGGCCATGGAGTCAAGAAGACCTGAGTTCAAATCTAGCCTCAGACACTTAATAATATTAACCCCATTGCCTTGTAAAAAGCCAAAAGAAATAAAAAAGGAAGAACATTTTTCCCTGAAAGAATATGGTGAATTTTGCAGGGTAATTGATGCTTGGTTGTAATCCACAGTCCTTTAGCATCCTGAACATCATATTCCAGGTCTTCTGATTCTTTAATGTTGAAGCTTATAAGTCTTGAGTTATCCTGATTGTGGCTCCCTATATTTAAATTACTTCTTTTTTGGCAGCTTGCAGTATTTTCTCTCTTATTTGAGAATTCTGAAATTTAGTTACAATATTCATTGAAGTTTTTATTTTGGGATTTTTTCCTTCCTTTTTTTTCTTAAAGATTTTATTTATTTTGAGTTTTACAATTTTTCCCCTAATCTTACTCCCCTCCCCCCCACCCCACCCCCACAGAAGGCAGTTTGTCTGTTTTTACATTGTTTCCATGTTAAACATTGATCCAAATTGAGTGTGATGAGAGAGAAATGATATCCTTAACGAAGATACATAAAGTATAAGAGATAGCAAGATCAGACAATAAGATATCAGGTTTTTTTTCTAAATTTAAAGCAATAGTCCTTGGTCTTTGTTCAAACTCCTCAGTTTTTTCTCTGGATACAGATGGTGTTCTCCATTGCAGACAGCGCCCAAATTGTCCCTGATTGTTGCACTGATGGAATGGGTGAGTCTATCAAGGTTAATCATTAACCCCATGTTGTTGTTTGGGTGTATAGTGTTTTTCTGGTTCTGCTCATCTCACTCAGCATCAGTTCATGCAAATCCCTCCAGGGTTCCCTGAATTCCCATCCCTCCTGGTTTCTAATAGAACAATAGTGTTCCATACATATACCACAGTTTGCTGAGCCATTCCCCAATTGAAGGACATTTACTTAATTTCCAATTCTTTGCCACCACAAACAGGGCTGATATGAATATTTTTGTACAAGTGATGTTTTTACCCCTTTTCATCATCTCTTCAGAGTATAGACCAAGAAGTGGTATGCTGGATCAAAGGTATGCACATTTTTTTTTTACAAATAGTTTCTTTTATACAGTAATAAAATATTCTTGCTTAATAGTAAGCAAAATAACCCCTCCCCCCTAAAATATAGACTCACTTGAGTGATAAAGTAAAGGGGAGAGAAAAAAATTAAAATTAAAATAATAATAGTAATAATTGCAGGTATGGCGAGGTGGTGCAATGGACAGAGCACCAGCCCTGGAGCCAGGAGCATGGGAGCCCATATCCGGCCCCATACCCCCAATAATCAGCCAGCCAAGTGACATGGAAGCCACCCCAACCCCACTGCCCTGCAAAAACCAAAAAGAAAAAAGAAAAAAAGACCCCAAATAAAATAAAATAGTAATAATAGTAGGGGGGGCTGGGTGGCAGACAGAGCATTGGCCCTTGAGCCAGGAGTACCCGGGTCCAAATCTGGCCTCAGACACCCAACGATCACCCTGATATGTGGCCCCAGGCAGGCTACCCAGGCCCATTTGCCCTGTACTCCCACCCCCAAAATAATAATAATACAAAATATGCTTCAGTCTTTGTTCCAAGACCAACAACTCTGCCGCAGGTGGATCACATTTTTTATGGTAAGTCCATCAAAAAAGTTACTTCCATATTTTTGCACTGTTGCCATTGGTGATTGCAACTCCCTCCTTTCATATTTCTCCACTACCATGTACTATATTTTCTGTCTTCTTTCACTCTGACTCTGCTGTAGGGTAGCTGAATGGCACAACTGACAGATCCCGGGTCCTGGGGCCAAGAGGCTCTGAGCCGCCCCCACCCACCCCTTAGACCCAGCATCCACCTGGCCCTATGGTCCTGGACAGGCCATCCAATCCCAGCCCCTTGCAAGAAGTAAAAAAGAGGGGTGGCTAGGTGGCATAATGGATAAAGCCCCGGCCCTGGAGTCAGGAGCACCTGAGTTCAAATCCGGTCTCAGACATTTAATAATTACCTAGCTGTGTGGCCTTGGGCAAGCCACTTAACCCCGTTTGCCTTACAAATAAACCTAAAAAAAAGAAGTAAAAAAGAAAATGTGTTATATCTGACCACTCTCCTCCCATGGTCCATCCTGTCCTCCATTACTCCCATCCCCCCCTTCCCCCATCGCTCCCTCTGCTTCTTACTCCAGATGCCTATACCCCATTGAGTATTTCCTCTCCTAGCCACCTCTGATGAGAGCAAAGATTCTCTCATTCCCCCTTGTCTTCCCCCATTCCATATCTTTGCAATAGCTCATGGTAATAAAGAAAAATCTTATTATATGAAATATCTTGGCCTATCCCCTCTCTCATTTTTCTTTCTCCCATTACATTTCCCTTTTTTTACTATTAACTCCATTTTTACACCATATTTTGTCTTCAAATTCAGATTTCTCCTGTGCTTCAACTATAAATGCTCCTTCTACCTGCTCTATTTACTGAGAAGGTTCATATGAGTATTATCAGTATCATTTTTCTATTCAGGAATACATGCAGTTCATCATCATTAAGTCCCTCATATTTTCCCCTTCTCCTCCAATCTCTATGCTTCATCTGAGTCCTGTATTTGAAGATCAAACCTGTTCAGCTCTGGCCATTCCAACAGGAACATTTGAAATTCCCCTGCTTCATTGAAAGTCCATCTTTTTTCCCTGGAAGAGGACATTCATTTTTGCTGGGTAGTTCATTCTTGGTTGCATTCCAAGCTCTTTTGCCTTCTGGTATATTATAATCCAAGCCCTATGAGCTTTTAATGTAGTTGCTGCCAAGTCCTGTGTGATCCTGACTGCAGCTCCACAATATTTGAATTGTGTCCTTCTTGCTGCTTGTAATATTTTCTCTTTGACTTTGGAGTTCTGGAACTTGGCTATAGTATTACTAGGGCTTGTTTTTTTGGGATCTCTTTCTCAAGGGGATCAGTGGATTCCTTCCATTTCTATTTTCTCCTCTGCTTTTAGGATATCAGGGCAATTTCCTGTAGTAATTCTTTGAAAATGATGTCATGGCTTTTTTCCTGATCATGACTTTAAAATATTCTAATAATTTTTAAATTAGCTTTCCCATATCTGTTTTCCATATCAGTTGTTTTTTTCAATGAGATGTTTCCCATTTTCTTCTAATTTTTCATTTTTTTGGTTTTGAAGTAATGAGTCCTGATTTCTGGTAAATTCATCAATCTCCCTGAGTTCTAGTCTTTGTCTGAAGGATTTGTTTACCCTCAGAGAGTTTTCTTATGTCTTTTTCAATCTGGCCAATTCTGCTTTTTAAAGCATTCCTCTCGTCAATAACTTTTTGAACTGTTTTATCCATTTAACTTAAGCTGGTTTTTAGCATGATCAATCTATAGAGAATGATTCTATATGAATTTAGATTGACTGGCCTTGGACAATTGATATATTTTGTCCCTGAGAAAATATTAATTTTCTTCCAGCAAGGCATAATACTAGAATCAAAAATCGACAAAACTTTATGATGAAGCATTAGAGTGACATTCAACTACATAATGATACTAGTGGATTGTAGAAACCTAGGCTGGGCATCTGACTGAAATTCTTTATTCTGATAAGAAGCTTAAAGAGAAACTAGCAAGAAACAGTCACCTACATAATGAATATAGGAAAAGTTCTGTTAGCCGATATTGAGTGTTCTATATGTCAGATGATGTCAAAAGCACTATAGATACTATGTAAAGTTAAAAGTCATTGCTGTCCATAAGGAGCTCATGGTGTAATAGGGGAGACAAAATACAAATAGCTATGTACAAGCAATAATATATAGGATAAATCTGAAATAATTAACAGAGAAAAGGCAAAAGAATTATGGGGAGGGAATTGGGAAAAATGGGATTGTTTCTATGACTTGAATGAAGATAGGGAAGCTAGGAAGAAGAGAAGTGGGAGAATATTTCAGGCATGGGAGATTGGCAACATAAATGCCCAAAGCTAAAATGGAGAGTAATCTGTGATTAACTTCCAATAGTTATTGCAGATTACATTGGAAACATTCAAGGTATTAAAAGCCTGGAAAAGTGTATATGGAGCTAACAATTTTCGTTTTTCACAGTTCTGGTTGATTTAATTCTCCCTTAGCAAAAGTTCATTGGTTTGAATGAAAGAGTAGAAATTAAAATGAATATTTATGTTTGTATCTTTAAACTTTGCCTCCATCAACTGATGCATCATCATAAAGGGACCAATAAAAGATAGTTTTGCTTCTAATACACTCATCACCAAAGAAATTTATTCACTGAGTATAGTTTCTATTAACTATTCTGGGTGACCCAATAATTCTATTTTGAAAACCTCACATTAACTTCTAACTTTTTCTTCTCCAAGCATTCCAGTTCATTTTTAGATAATTAGGGCTTTACTGTAATCATTGTCGTCACACTTAATAAAAGCTTTTGCATTTTTTTAGTTTTTTTTGCAAGGGGTTAATTGGCTTTCCCAAGGCCACACAGGCAATTATCAAGTTTCTTAGGGCAGATTTGAACTCAGGTACTCCTGAATCCAGGGCCAGTGCTCTATCCACTGTGCCACCTAGCTGCCCCATTACAACACCACCCAGCTGTCCCAGCTTTTGCATTTATTGATATTCATTTGCCATTCTCAAAGAGATAAACTACAATAGATCAATGTTAGCTGACATTCTAAATTGCTAAAGAATTACACATATTTCAATAATACTGTAGAGAAAAATAACTTTAAAGGACTTAAGAAATGTGACCACATAAATTACAGAAGAATAAACTAATGAATGCTGTACTTTTAGAGAATTAAAATACACATGATGAAGAATGAGATATAAATTTTTGGTCAAGGACAAATCTTGCATTGTTTTTTGATGTTTTCTGATTGACAACGGACTATATATATATATATATGTATATATACATATATATATATATATATATACATACATATATGTATATATATGTATATATGTCTTTATTTTTTCAATGAGAGAAGTGGAGGGGCAGAAATATTTCCTATCCTAAAGTGAAAAAGGAAGATAGGGGAAGTCAAAAGAAATCACAAACATGGGACAACTTTGAAAGTTCCATATAAAAATAAATTTATATTTTAAAAATAAAATAAGCACTATATAAAAGACTGTTTCTTCTATAAATCTTCCTTTTTATTCTATAATATATAAAGAACTACACATTTTATTTTGTGTTTTTAAGATTGGAATTAAAAATGAAAAGGAAATAAGTTCAATCTCTACTCTCAATGAACATACATAATATTTTATCATAAGAATGTGAAAGTTTAATCACAAGAGTTCAGGTTCTAATAGAGCATTTCAAAATAACCCAATTTTTACAATTACTATTGGATTTGAGAGGTCCTAGAAGTAATATAGCAAAAGAAAAAAAATCACTAAATATCCACAGAATTAGAAAGCACTTCTTTAGGGGTGGTTAGGTGGTGCAGTGGGTACAGCACTGGTCCTGGAGTCAAGAGGACCTGACTTCCAATTCAGCATCAGACACTTAATAATTACCTAGTTGTGTGACCTTGGGAAAGTCCCTTAATCCCATTGTCTTGCAAAAAAAGGAAAGCAATTGTTCTTATTAACTTGAGACTTAATATAAACATCAGATTTATTATTTTGAAGAATTAAGGCCAAAAGCGCCATCCATCTGTGCATAGATACTTGAGATTGGATTGTTACTCATATTTCCAAGAGTCAGATTGTAAGATTAGATTCAATAGATGTAATTTTCCTGTAAAATATGTATGATCTTTTTCAAGAGATTTCCATAAGAGTTCAAAACATTTCTTCATCAGCTAGATCTTTGAAGCTAGAATTCTTTAATAGGATTAAAGATTTAGAACTGAATGGAATCTAAGAGATTTTCTCAGCTAACTTTCTATTTTACAGATGAGAAAACTGAGGCCAAGAATGATAAAGTGAATTTTTCAAGGTAACATGGATAATAAGGGACAGATTTAGGATTTGAACCCAGATACTCTGATTCTATAGTCAAAAAACCCTAGTTTCAATTAAGGCCTAGTAAATTACTTTTACTGGAGACCAGGTTTAAAGCAACACATCCATTCCTTCCCCAACAAAAAACTATTTAGTTTGTATACAATTTGTAGTTGTTCCTCTATATACAAGTTGCATCTTGAGACCCAGGATTATTTTCATTTTTGTTCAATTCCTGGAGTCTATCTCAGTACTTGGCATATCATAAATACTTAAGAGAGTCAAAAATTTAGAGCTCAAAGGACCCAGATGGAACATCAACTTGAACCTTAATATTAAAAATTGTTTTACATGTAATAGTTAAAAGAACATACTAAATAAATAATTTTCCTAAAAGAAAAAAAAAGCTCTCTTCGGATGATTTAGAATACCTCCTATTGAAATACCAAATAAAATGCTATAATCTGGCAGCAAATTGTAGAGAAATAGCAAAGACAACACAAAGGGATCCCTAAGGGTACAGAGGATTGAATATGAAAATTAAGCTGACCTACTCTCTTCAGGATTATTTCCACAGGGGAATATAGCAACAGCAATTTCAGTGCTCATGTCTAGGTCATGACAAAATAATAAAATAGATAATACTTCCAAAATTAATTCAAACTTTTAAAGCCATGACAAAATTATGAAAAGATATTTTTAGGACCTAATGAAATATTAACAGAATTCATTGGTAAAAATAAAGTATCTAGAAGATCAAGGGAAATGATAAAAAGAAATAAGGATGAAGGGGAATAATACTTCCAGACTCCAAAGTTATTTTAAAACTTCAGTCATCCAAATCATTTGATGATATTTTAAAAATAGAGATAAATATATATTAAATACATTAGATAAGAAACAATCAGAAAACAATAGAATAGTTAATCCAGTATTTCAAAAAAGGAAAACAGAAACTACCCAGGGAAAACTTTATTGATAAAATACTGCAGGGAATACTAGAAATACAAAAGATCATCATCTTATATGTTCTATAATACATTCCAAATGAATATACAGACTTAATATTAAAAACTTGTAGAAGAAAACCCAATTATATTCTTCTCACAGGGATAAGGAAGGAAACTACCATAAACAATAAAGTAGTTTCAGTACTGAACATGTATGCAACAAGCAATATAACATCAAAATTCTTAGAGGAGGATCTAAATGAATTACAGGAAAACATAGACAGAAAAATCCTACTACTGGGGACCCCCAACCTTCCTCTCTCATGATTAAATAAATCTAATCATATAATAAACAAGAAGGAAGTTAAGGAAGTGAAAATAATGTTAGAAAACTTAGATATTCTAGACCCCTGGAAAAAAACCGAATGGAGATAGAAAGGAAGATATTTTTTCTTCTGCAGTACATGGCACTTACAGAAAAACTGACCATGTATTAGGACATTAAAAACCTCATAATCAAATGTAGAAAGGCAGAAATATTGAATGCATCCATGATGCAATAAAAATCACGTACAATGAAGGGCCATGGACAGATAGACCTAAAGTAATCAACAAAAGAAATATACCTCTAAATGCTCATGTGAATAAAATAAAGGGGAGATTTTTGAATTAAATATTCAACTAAAAAGTTAGAGAAAGAACAAATTAGAAATCCCCAATTAAAAGTTAAATTGGAAATTCTTAAAACTGAGGGTGGAACCAAGATGATGGAATGGAGGCAGGAATTCCCAGAAGCTCTTCCCTAGATCACTACAAATGTCTTAAAATTATGACTTTAACCAAAATCTAGAGTGGCAGAATGCACAGAAGGAATGAGTGAAACAATTTTCTGGCCCAGGACAACTTGGAAGAACACAAGAAGGGTCTGTTTCAGGGGGACCCTGTTTGGAAAGGCCCACAGTACAGCCTGGGTGGAAGCCTTGCTGTGCCCAAATGAACCAGCTACATCCTTTCAGGCACAGTCCTCAAGGCAGCATGAGTAGTTTCCAGACCTCTCAATCCAGGAATCACCAAGTACAATTCAGAAGGTCAGTGAGAAAACTGCCACACCAAAATGAGCAGGTAGCCTGTGTAGCTCAGGCTGCAGTGTTGCCCTGCCCTGGGAACTTGAAGCAGGCATGTAGAGCCATGCAGGACCTGCTTCCAGAGCACTCAACCTGCAGATTCTAAGGTGATCTGGGAGACTTTCAAGATCTTTCAGCTCTCCCTGGGACAGGACTCCATAGCTCTGCAAAAGCTTAGAAACAGGTCTCAATCTGGTGGCCCCTACTTCTGTAGAAGAGCAAGGATTTTCCTTGCATCACCATGGCAGAGGGAAGTGCTTCTGATCATCCACAGATGAACACATAGACCCTGAGAGTAGTCAGAGCCTCTCATAAGGCCTTGAAGAAATAAGGTCCTTGGGAAGGTGTTCCAGAAACACCCAAAAGCTTGAGAAGTGTTTTAAAATCATATCATAGCCTGGAGGAAAAATAGAAAAAAAAATCTGATCCTAGACAGTTCTTTGGTCTCATGGAAGATCAAAATTCACACTCAGAATATGACAAAGTCAAAGTTTCTGTATCCGATGCCTCCAAGAAAAATAGGAATTCGTCTAAAAGGAAGAATTTTTAAAGTAAAGGAGGTAGAGGAAAAATTTGGAAGAGCAATGAGAGCAATGCAAGAAAATCATAAAAAATAAATCAGCAGTTTAATGAAGGAAATAACAAGAAATACTGAAGAAAATGACATCTTAAAAACCAGTTTGATGCACACCATAGAAATAATGTGAAGACCACCAGAATGCCTTCTGTGGGGGTGGGGGAGGAAAGAAATAATTGTGGGGAAAATTGTAAAACTCAAAATAAATAAACTCTTTCTTAAAAAAACAGTTTGAGGGAGGCTAGGTGCCACAGTGGATAGAACACTGGCCTTGGAGTCATTAGTACCTGAGTTCAAATCTGGCCTTGGACACTTAATACTTACCTAGCTGTGTGGCCTTGGGCAAGCCACTTAAGCTCATTGCCTTGAAAAAATCTAAAAAGCAAACAAAAAAAACCCCATCAAAACAAAACAAAATAAAAAAAAAGTTTGGATCGAACAGAAAAAGAAATTCAAATAGTCAAAGAGAATAATACCATAAAAAGCAGAACTGGCTAGATGGAAAAGGAGATAAAACAAAAAAAATTCTCTGAAAAAAATTCCTTAAAATGTAGAATAGAGCTAAGGGAAGCTAATGACTTTGTGAAAAATCAAGAAACAATAAAGCAAAACTAAAAGAAGAAGAAACTAGAAGAAAATGTGAAATATTTCATTGGAAAAACAAATGACCTGGAAAACAGATCCAGAAGAAATAAGGTAAAAATTATTAGAGTACCTGAAAGTCATGATCAGAAAAAGAGCCTAGACTTCATTTTTAAGAAATATTCTAGCAAAATTGCTCTGATATCCTAGAATTAGTGGGTTAAATAGATACTGAGAGAATACAGAGATCACAGTCTGAAAGAGATCCCCCCAAAGAAAACACTCAAGAATATTATAGCCAAATTCCAGAACTCCCATGTCAAAGAGAAAATATTACAAGCAGCCAGACATAAACAATTCAAATATCATGATGTTATAATCAGGATTACACAGGATTAGTAGCATCTACATTAAAGGCTCTTATGGCTTGAAATATGACATACTGGAAGGCAAAAGAGCTTGAATTACAACCAAGAATCAACTACCCAGAAAAACTGAATATCCTCCTTCAGGGGAAAATGAGGACTGTCAATGAAATAGGGGACCTTCAAATTTTCCTATTGAAAAGTCCAGAGCTGAACAGAGAGTTTGACCTTCAATTATAGGACTCAGGTGAATCATAGAGAAGGTGGACTGGAAGGGCAAATTATGAGGAATTTAATAATAGTGAACTGTGTGTATTCTGCATGGGAAGATGATACTGATAACTCATATGAACCTTCTCATTTATTAGGGCAGTTAGAAGGAGCATATATAAACAAGGCACAGGAGGGAGCTGAACATGAAGTATTACTATATAATAAAGATGGAGTCAGTGGGAACAAAAAAGGAATGTACTGAAAGAAAGGGAAGGTAGAATGGGCTAAGGTATTTGTATTTTACATAAGAGAGTCAAGCAAAAGCTTTTAGAATGGAGTGGAAGGGGGGAAGGTGATGGGGTAGGAGTGAGCCTTCATTCTAATTCAATGTGGCTCAGAGAGGAAATAGCAAACGCACTCAATATAGAAACCTATCTTACCCTAGAGGAAAAAATGGACGAAAGGGATTGGGGCAAAAGGGGATAGGGGAGGGTGTTGGGTATGGGTGATAGATAAGAGGGAAGATTGTGGGAGTGGGTAGTCAGATACAAGATACTTTTGAGGAGGGCCAAGATGAAAATAGAGACAGAATAAAGTAAATGGGAGTAGGGAGGAACAGAACAGAGAGAAATACAGTTAGCAATAACAGCTGTGGGGGTTGGGAGGGAACATATTGAAGCAACTTCTCTGATGGACTTAAGATAAAGAATGTGATCCATCCCAGAGACAAAGTTGATGGTATCTGAAAATAGATTGAAGTACACTTTTTTCTTTTTCTCTCACTTTCTTTTTCTTGAGATTTCTCAATCTTTGTGGGGGGAGAAGAGGGATATGTTTAGATCTATAATAAAACTTTTATAGTATTGTAAAATTAAAAAATAAATTAAAAAAGAAGTTCTGAGAATTAAAGGTGAAATTAATAAAATCAAAAGCAAGTAAACTATTGATTAAATAAAAACAAGAGATGGATTTATTAAAACAAAATAACAAAATAGATAAAACTTTAGTTGATTTAATTTAAAAAAGAAAGAAAACCAAATTACTAGTGTCACAACAGAAAAATGAATTCACATTCAATGAGGAAGAAATTAAAGTAATAATTTGGAATTATTTTGTTCAGCTTTATGCCAAAACATTTGCTAATCTATGTGAAATCAATAAATATTTGCAAAAATATAAATTGTCCAGGTTAAAAAAGAGTAAATTAAATACTTAAATAATCCTATCTTAGAAAAAGAAATTGAACAAACCATCAATGAACTCCCTAAGAAAATTTTTCCATGGCTTGATGGATTTAAAAGTGAATTCTACCAAACATTTAAGGAGCAATTAGTTCTAATTCTCCATAGACTATTTGAAAAAACAGGTGAAGACAGAGGTCTGTCAGATTCCTTTTATGAAACCAATATGATGCTGATACCTCAACCAGGAAGAGTCAAAACAGTGAAAGTTAATTGTAGACCAATTTCCCTAATGAATATGTATATAAAATTTTTAATAAAACATTAGCAATGTGATTACAGCAAATTATCACTAGAATAATACACTGTGATCAAGCAGAATTTATACCAGGAATGCAGGGTTGGTTCAATATTAAGAAAACTCTTAACATAATTGACCACATCAATATCAAATCTAACATATGATAATCTAATCATATGATAATCTCAATGGATCCTGAAAATTCTTTTGACAAAATGCAACACTTACTAAAAATACTAGAGAGCATAAGAATAAAAGGAATGTTCATTAAAATGATAAACAGTATCTATTTAATACCATAAACAAGCATTATATGTAATGGGGATAAGTTAGAAGCATTACCATTAAGATCAGGGGTGAAACAAGAATGTCTATTAACACCACTATTATTCGATATTGTATTAGAAATGTTAACTTTAACAATAAGAGAAGAAAAGGAAATTGAAGTCTCACCCTTTGCAGATGATATGATGGTATACTTAGAGAGCCCAAGAAAATCATTTAAAAACTACTGGAAACAATTAGCAACATTAAAAAAGTTACAGTATATAAAATAAACTCACATAAATCCACAGTATTTTTACATATTAGTAAAATGATACAGCAGCAAGAGAAAGAAAGAAAAATCCAAATTAAATAACTTCAGAAAACATAAAATACTTAGGAGGCTACCTGCTAAGGCAAATACAGAAACTTTATGAAAACAGCCATAAAATACTTTTCACACAAATAAAATTAGATTTAGATAACTGGGCAAATGTCAGTTGCCCATGGGCTGAGATAATGTTATAAAAATGACAATTCTCCCTAAATTAAATTATTTATTTAGTGCCATACTGATCAAACTTCCAAAAAATCACTTTAGTGAGTTAGGGGAAAAAGTAACTAAATTCATATGGAGGAACAAAAGGTCAAGAATATCAAAGGAAATAATGACAAAAAAAAGCAAAGTAAGACAGCCTAGTTATACCAGATTTAAAATTATCTTATAAAGCATCAGTCATCAAAACTGTTTGATACTGACTCTCTCCTGAAGAGATCTTGAAAAAGGGTAAAAATCCCATATGTAGAAAAATATTTATAGCACTTCTTTTTGTGATGGCAAAAAATTGGAAATTGAGGTGATATACTTCAATTAGAGGATGACTGAACAAAGTGTGGTATATGTATATGTTCTATAAGAAATCCGGAAGCACTTCCGGCCAAGATGACGGAGAGAAGACAGGCACAGTTCTAAAGTCTCCTGATCTCTTCCCCATCTATCACATGAAACAAATCTCTTAAAAGAAATCTGAACCAGGAAACCCAGAAAGAAAAGGAAAGAAAAGCCAGGAGAGGAAAATCTACCTCAGGATTTGTCTCCCGTAGCAGCCTTGGCTGAGTACCAGCAGGTGAGTCTGAGCTCCCAGGGAAGATCAGCCAGACCAACAGCTGAATCGGAACTGGGAGTCTGAGGGCCCGAGAGCTGGACCTGCTGGATCAGCGGTGGGGCTGGATGAAGGGGGCTTGGGTCCGCAGGGAAGCAGAGGCGCTGGTGTTGGGGCTGTCCCCCTGGAGCTTTGGGAAGGGGCTGCGGGGAGAGGTCCGGTGCAGGACAGCTGCGGACACCATCCCTGGGCTCCTCAGGTCTGAGAAACTCTGAGCCCACATCCATTGCACTGAGGTCTCCTCCCAAACAAATGCAAATTACTTCTGCCTCAGGCCCAGGTGTGTGAGCAAAAGAACCAGCCCAGCTGAGGAATCACCTCAGGCCAGGGTAAAGCCCACCATTGATTGAAGGCAAAAGAATTCAATAGCTCCAATTCCCTCCCTCAAGCAAAGGGAGAAGGCCTCACAACCAAGGTCACAGACACCCCAGAGAGGGCAACCAGCATCTCCTACTGGCCAGCCAGAGAAACTGCACTCAGTAAAGCCTTTAGAGATCCCAAACCCAGGTGAACCCGCCCCACCCAATTCAAGGTCTTAGCATAATGAAGAAGGGTCAACGGAAAGGTGGAGCCATAGAAAAATTCCTGGAAGGGAAAGACCCCAACCCAGAGAGACCTGGAACATCTGAGGAGAATACAATCTGGTCTCCAGCACAGAAAGACTTCCTTGAAGAAATAAGGAAGGAGTTTAAAAATCAACTGGAAAATTTGGGGGAGACAATTAATAACTTGCAACAAGAAAACCAAACCTTAGAAAGTACAATTGGACAAACACAAAAGGAGAATAAATCTCTGAGATCATCAATTGGACAATTACAAAATGAGAATAATTCTCTCAGATCCTCAAATGAGCAAATGCAAAAAGAAATTAATTCTCTCAAAACCTCAATTGGTCAAGTGGAAAGCTGTTTCAAAAGTAGAATCGACCAATTGGAAAAGGTTAATGAAGAAAACTCCTCCCCCCAAAAAATAATGGAGTCTACAGAAACTAATGACTCCACGAGACAGCAAGAGTCAGTTAAACAAAATCAAAAAATAGAAAAAATAGAAGCAAATGTGAAATACCTCATCAACAAAACCACTGACCTCGAGAATAGATCGAGGAGGGGAAACCTGAAAATTATAGGACTTACTGAAAACATTGAAGAGAAAAAAAGCCTGGACTTAATGTTACAGGATCTAGTGATGGAAAACTGCCCTGACATCATGGAATCAGAGGGCAAAGTAGTTATTGAAAGAGTACATCGGTCCCCACCAGAAAAAGATCCTAAAAGGAAAACACCAAGGAATGTTGTGGCCAAACTCCAGAACTATCAGATAAAAGAGAAAATCCTGCAAGCAGCCAGAAAGAAACAATTTAAATATCAAGGAGCCACAGTAAGGATCACGCAGGACCTGGCTGCATCAACTTTAAGGTATCAAAGGACCTGGAACGAGATATTTTGAAGAGCACGGGAGCTTGGAATGCAGCCAAGAATCTACTTTCCTGCAAAGCTGAGACTTCACTTCCAGGGAAAAAGATGGGACATTTAACAAAAAGGAAGAATTCCAAAAATTTATGATGAAAAGACCAGAGCTAAACAGAAAATCTGGATATCAAACTGGAGGTTCAAGAGACACATGAAAAGGTAAAAAAAAAACGGGGGGGTGGTAAAAGGAAAAAATGCAATCCAGCAAGTTGAAACTGGCTATATCCCAGCATGGGAGGGGGTAGAGACTCTCATAAATCCTGAGAATCCTGAGAAATTTAACTCTAACAGAGAGAATATACCTATCCAGAAATGATGGACATCCATGACCTATCCATGAGACTGATATCTAATGGGATGTAACTGGCTTTAACTCCACTGGGGAGAAAGACTCTAATAACTCTCAGGAACTTGGACTCTATTCAACAGAATATACTGAACTAGAAGGGACAGACACTCAGAATTTTCTATGACTTAGATAGAATGATCTAAAAAAAATACACTACCTCCCTAAAAAGGGGGACAGGAAAGAGATGGGAGGAGGGAGGGGATTGAATGGGACAAATCTCATTACACTAAGAGGTACAAAAAACCTATGGTAATAGAGGGGAAGAAGGGAGTAGAGGAGAAATACCTGAATCTTCTTCTCATCAGACTTGGCTTAAAGTCAACCCACACATACTCAGTTAACTTATAAAACATCTAACCTTTCAAGAAGTAAAAGGGGAAAAGGGGAGGGGGGATAGAGAAAGGGAAGGGGAGTGGAGGAAATAAGGGGAAATAACAAAAGGAAGTGAAGGGAACAGGGAAAGGGGAAAGAAAGGGGAGGGAGTGATATAGGAGGGCAAACACATTGAAGGGGGTGGTATTCAAAAACAAAATACTGGGGAATATGGATAAAAGGGGGGAAAGGGGGAAAAATACAAACAGAGGGAAGATAGCACAGAGGGCAATAAAGAATTAGTAATCATAACCTTGAATGTGAATGGGATGAACTCTCCCTTAAAACATAAGCAAATAGCAGAGTGGATTAAAAACCAGAATCCTACAATATGCTGCTTACAAGAAACTCATTTGAAGCAGAGAGATACATATAGAGTAAAGGTAAAAGGTTGGAGCAAAATATATTTTGCTTCAGCTGAAGTAAAAAAAGCAGGGGTAGCAATCCTTATCTCAGACAAAGCAGCAGGAAAAATAGTGTTAAAAGAGATAAGGAAGGAAACTTTATCCTCCTAAAAGTTAACATAGACAATAAAGTCATTTCAATATTGAATATATATGCACACAGTGGGACAGCACCCAAATTCTTAGAGGAGAAGCTGAAAGAATTACAGGAAGACATAGACAGCAAAACTCTACTAGTAGGAGACCTCAACCTCCTGCTATCAGATTTAGATAAATCAAATCATAAAACAAACAAGAAAGAAATTAGGGAGGTAAATAGATTGTTAGAAAAATTAGATATTGTAGACTTATGGAGGAAACTGAACGGGGATAGGAAGGAATATACATTTTTCTCTACAGTACATGGAACTTATACAAAAATTGACCATGTACTAGGACATAAAAACCTAATGATCAACTGCAGAAAGGCAGAAATAGTGAATACATCTTTCTCAGATCACAATGCAATAAAAGTCATATGCAATACTGGGCCAAGGAGATATAGACCCAGAGCAAATTGAAAACTGAATAACCTCATTTTAAAAAATGAGTGGACCAAAAAACAAATTATAGAAAGATTTAACCACTTTATCCTAGATAATGATAATAATGAAACAACATAACAAATCCTATGGGATTCATTCAAAGCAACTCTCAGGGGATATATTATAGCTCTAAATGCTTATATGAATAAATTGCAGAAAGAGGAAATCAATGAACTAAACATGCAACTAAAAAAATTAGAGAAAGAAAAAATCAAAAATCCCCAATCAAATACCAAATTAGAAATTTTAAAAATCAAAGGAGAAATTAATAAAATTGAAAGCAAAAAAATATTGAATTAATAAATAAAACCAAAAGTTGCTATTATGAAAAAAACCAATAAAATTGATAAACCTCTGGTCAATTTGATTAAAAAAAGAAGTAAACCAAATTGCTAGTATTATAAATGAAAAAGGTGAACTCACCACCAATGAGGAGGAAATTAAAGTAATAATTCAAAATTATTTTGCCCAACTTTATGCCAATAAATTTGATAATCTAAGTGAAATGGATGAATATTTACAAAAATATAAGTTGCCCAGGTTAAATGAAGAAGAGATTAAATACCTGAACAACCCTATCTCAGAAAAAGAAATTCAACAAGCCATTAGTTAACTCCCTAAAAAAAAAATCTCCAGGGCCTGATGGATTCACAAGTGAATTCTACCAAACATTTAAGGAAAAATTGGTTCCAATCCTGTATAAACTCTTTGGAAAAGTAGGGAAAGATGGAACTCTGCCTAACTCTTTCTATGAAACCAATATGGTACTGCTACCTAAACCAGGAAGAGTTAAAACAGAGAAAGAAAATTATAGACCTATTTCCCTGATGAATAGAGATGCAAAAATCCTAAATAAAATCTTAGCAAAATGACTATAACAAGTCATCACTAGGATAATACATTATGATCAAGTAGGATTTATTCCAGGAATGCAGGGTTGGTTCAATATTAGGAAAACTGTTAGTATACTCAATTATATCAATAACAAACCTATCAGAAACCATATGATCATATCAATAGATGCTGAAAAAGCTTTTGACAAAATACAGCATCCATTCCTATTAAAAACACTAGAGAGTATAGGAATAAATGGACTGTTCCTTAAAATAATGAGCAGTATCTATCTGAAACCATCAACAAGCATTATACTCAATGGGGAGAGGCTAGAGGCATTCCTGATAAGATCAGGGGTTAAACAAGGGTGCCCATTATCACCACTACTATTCAATATTGTATTAAAATATTAGCATCAGCAATTAGAGAAGAAAAAGAAATTAAAGGAATTAGAATTGGGAAGGAAGAGACAAAACTCTCACTATTCAAAGATAACATGATGGTCTACCTAGAGAATCCCAAGAAATCATCTAAAAAACTACTGGAAATTAGCAATTTTAGCAAAGTTGCAGGTTATAAAATAAACCCCCATAAATCCTCAACTTTCCTATATATGACTAGCAAGAAACAGCAGGAAGAGCTAGAAAGAGAAATTCCATTCAAAGTAACCTCAGACAATATAAAATACTTTGGAGTCTATTTGCCAAGACAGACTCAGAATCTTTTTGAAAACAATTATAAAACAGTTCTCACACAAATTAAATCAGATTTAAATAACTGGGCAAATATCAACTGCTCATGGATAGGGAGAGCTAATATAATAAAAATGACAATTCTACCAAAACTAAACTATCTGTTTAGTGCCCTACCAATCAAAATTCCAAAAAAATTACTTTAATGAGCTAGAAAAAATTGTAAGTAAATTCATACAGAGAAATAAAAAGTCAAGAATTGCCAGGAGCTTAATGAAAAAAATGCAGACGAAGGTGGCTTAGCACTACCCGATCTAAAATTATATTATAAAGCATCAGTCATCAAAACTGTTTGGTATTGGCTAAGAAACAGAGTGGTGGACCCATGGAATAGACTAGGTGGAAAAGCAGGAGATGATCATAGTAACCTGTTGTTTGATAAACCCAAAGAGTCAGGCCACCTGGATAAAAACTCCCTCTTTGATAAAAACTGCTGGGATAATTGGAAGTTAGTATGGAAGAAACTTAGATTAGACCAATACCTCACACCCTTTACCAAGATAAGATCCAAATGGTTGCAGGACATAGACATAAAAAACAATACTATAATCAAATAAGATCAAGGACTAGTCTACCTGTCAGATCTATGGAAAGGGGAACAGTTTATGACTAAGGAAGAGTTGGAGAACATCACTAAAAACCAATTAGATGATTTTGATTACATTACATTAAAAAGTTTTTACACAGATAAAACCAATGTATTCAAGATCAAAAGAAAAGTAGTAAATTGGGAAACAATCTTTACAACTAATGATTCTGACAAAGGACTCATTTCTAAAATATACAGAGAACTGAGTCATATTTTTAAAACAAAAAGCCATTCCCCAATTGACAAATGGCCAAAGGATATGCAAAGGCAATTTACAGATGAGGAGATCAAAGCAATCCATAGCCATATGAAAAAATGCTCTAAATCATTAATTATTAGAGAAATGCAAATTAAAGCTTTGCTGAGGCACCACCTCACACCTCTCAGATTGGCCAGTATGACCAGGAAGGATAATGATCATTGTTGGAAGGGTTGTGGGAAATCTGGGACACTGTTGGTGGAGCTGTGAACTCATCCAACCCTTCTGGAGAGCTATTTGGAACTATGTCATAAGGGCAACAAAAATGTGCATACCCTTTGACCCAGCAATACCACTACTGGGTCTATACCCTGAAGAGATGAGGAAAAAGGATAAAAACATTACTTGTACAAAAATATTTATAGCAGCCCTGTTTGTGGTGGCAAAGAATTGGAAATCCAGTAAATGTCCTTCAATTGGGGAATGGTTTAGCAAACTGTGGTATATGTATGTCATGGAACACTATTGTTCTATTAGAAACCAGGAGGGATGGGAATTCAGGGAACCCTGGAGGGATTTGCATGAACTGATGCTGAGTGAAATGAGCAGAACCAGAAAAACACTGTACACACTAACAGCAACATGGGAGTGATGTTTAACCTTGAAGGACTTGCTCATTCCTTCAGCGCAACAATTGGGAACAATTTTTGGCTGTCTGCAAAGGAGAGTACCATCTGTATCCAGATAAGGAGCTGTGGAGTTTGAACAAAGTACAAGGACTATTCCCTTTAATTCGGAAAAAAACCCAGATGTCTTATGGTTTGATCTGGTTACCTCTGAGAATTCTGTTTTCTTTATGGATATGATTTCTCTCTCATCATACCCAATTTGGATCGAGGTACAACATGGAAACAAAGTAAAGACTGACGGAGTGCTATCTGTGGGGTAGAGGTGGGGGGAGGGAAGCAAGATTGGGGGAAAACTGTAAAACTCAAATAATATCTTTAATAAAAATTAAAAAAAAAAGAAATCCTGAAGGATGGGATTTCAGAAAAGCCTAGAAAAAGTTGCATGGATTGATGCTGAGTGAAATGAGCAGAACCAGAAGAACATTATACACATTAATAATTTTGGCTGATGATCAATCATGATTATTCATGTCAGTAGTACAATAAAAAAAACAATTTTCAAAGACTTGTGGTGGAAAATACCAACTATATTCAGAGAAGGAACTGGGAAGTTTAAAAAAAGATCAAAGTTTCTTATATTTAATTTTTAAAAGTTATCTTATGTACTGTCATTTCCTCTCTTTAATATTTTCTTTCATCTGTTGAGATTTGATTCTTCTATCACAACATGATATATATATATATATATATACATATATATATATATATGTACATATATATATGTTTAGCATGGTTATAAATGTAGAATCTATATTGGATTGCTTTCTATAAGAGGAAGGGTGAGGGAAGGGAGGGTAAGAGAAAAATTGTAAAATTCAAAACCTTGCAAAAAATGATTGGTAAAATCAGATAAAAAATGCTTTCCTCAATTGATAAAAAGGAAAAGATTATTAAAAGGCAGTTTTCAGAAGAAAAAAATTAAAGCTACTAATAGTTGCAAAAATGCTCTAAATCACTATTGATTAGGAAAATGTAAATATAACAACTCTGAGATAACACCCACATCTACAACATTAGATAACCAGACAGAAAAATATCAACGAATGCTAAAGAAGATGTGGAAAAATCTTGACACTTATACACACTTGGTGGAATTTTTAACTGGTCTAATCATTCTGAAGAAAAATTTGGAATTCTCCCCAATGGACTATAAAACTGTGCATAAGTTTTGATACACCTGCTCTAATAACACTAACAATGCCAGCAACACTTATATTGTATCCTAAAGAGAAGGCGGGGGGACTATAAAAAAACATCTATTTACACAAAAATATTCACATCAGCTTTTTTCCCAAAGATTTTGAAACTGAGAGTATTCTTAGCAATTGGGAAATGACTGAGCATGTTTTGGCAAATGATTAACCTTAATCATAATTTCATAGAGAAAGAAATGGCAAACCACTCCAGTATCTTCACCATAAAATTCCCATTGAATCTACAGTGTCATGAAGAGTGAGACATGACTAAATGATTAAACCATAGAATTTATTGACCAATAAGAAATGATGAATAGGATAATTTCAGAAAATGTGGGGAAGACTTAGATGAATTGACATGAAGAGAGAAGAAAAAAGAACAGGGCAAACAGTAATAGCAACTGTGAAAATCTATTCTGAACGCAATGATCCAGGACAGTTCTAAAGGACCCATTTACGAAAAATGTTATCCACTCCCAAGAGTGGATGACCTCTGACTGAAGATTGAAACATACTTTCTTTCACCTAATTTAATTTTATTGTTTTGTATTTATATGTGCTTGCTTTCTTTGCAACAGGGTTGTTAAAGAAATGAGTTTTACATGACTTCACATGTATAATTGATATTGCCTTCTTAAGGAGGGGCAGGAGGAAAGGTGAGAATTTGGAACTCAATTTTTTAAAATGGATATTAAAAGTTTTAGAAATGTAATTAAGAAAAATTTAATGAAATAAACAAAATACTAAAGAAAGAATAAATTATTTGTGTCATGATTCAGAGAATTAGGGAAAGATCTATATAATCTGAGACAGTCAGAGTTTAAGTGACTTGCTCAGGATCACATAGCCAGTATATGTCTTTAATTAGTATTTTTTCCAATTACATATAAAGATAATTTGTAACATTTATTTTTGGAAAATTTGGAATTCCAAATTTTTATTCATCTTTCCATTCCCCTTCCCCAAAATAAGTAATCCAATATAATTTTAAACATAAACAATTCTTTAAACATATTTCTTCTTTAGTCAGGTTGCCAAAAGAGAATCAAAACGAAAGAGAAAAATCACAAGAAAGTAAAAACAAATAAAAAGTAGAAAGATTATGTTTTGATCAGTATTTAGATTCCATAGTTTAGTAAGTATCTAAGGTCATATTTGTACTCTGTTCTTCCTGACTTGAGGTCCAATGTGCTGTACCACCTAGTTGATGTGATGCAAAGCAGTAAGGTAGACCTTAAAAGAAACTTAGAGGACCATTTAACCTAATCTCTCTTCTTATAGATGAGGAAATTGAAGATCAGAGAGGATAAAAGACAAAATTGTACTCGCACTAGTAGAGATCATCAAATGTAAGTTCTGAACCCAAGACTTCTGACACCAGAACTAGTAATACTTCTGCTATACCACTGTCCTGGCTTAACTTTGTTCTTGAGAATAATAAAATGCAAGAAACTCAGTCAATGAAGACTAGGATATCAAAATCAAATGACAAAGAGAGTAAACCCAACTTCAGTCGGTGCCAGTGAAAAATTAATATAATAATCCTTAAATAGTCTCTGCTCAAAGTCAGTATTGGCCCCAGAGTCTGGGGGTAAAGTTAACCATTCTCTGCTGGCAGTATCAGAAGTTTTTGGTGACAGAGACTGTTTTTCCACTAGTTTCCTTAGAGAAATGTCCTATTACCTCATGTAAGACGAAAGAATGAGGACACCATCTGATCTCATCCTTATGATTTCAACCCAATATTCCTTATTAAACTACTGGAGACAAGGACAGAATTTAGAAGATTCCAAACTGGTAAACTATGAATTTTCATTTTTTTCTTTATTTTAGGGGTTTTTTTGCAAGTCAATAGGGTAAAGTGGTTTGTCCTTGGCCACACAGCTAGGTAATTATTAAGTGTCTGAGGTTGGATTTGAATTCAGGTACTCCTGAATCCAGGACTGGTGCTATATCCACTGCACCACCTAGCTGCCCCTAAAGTATACATTTTGAAAATATTTTATGGTTACTGAGGATTGTGTGTTGATTATGTCTCTTCTATTTCACATCTCTACCCAAGTCAGGGACATGGAAAAAAAATAGAATGAGGATCACTATGCAGGTCCCAGAAACAGCAGGTCCAGATCTTAGCAGGTGATTATATCGTTATCAGATGTCAGAATATTCAAGAATTCAGGGGTTTGTAATGGGAAGACATGAGGTAAAGAGCCAACAATTACTGCAAATCAGGATAGCAAGGAAACTGTCTTGAAACTGGGGAGAAAAGAAATAGGAGGTTGTTCTAGTCTGTCTTTCACACTTCACTCTATCAATAAGAGGAAAAGTTTCAGAGAGCCTAGTTTGAATATAAGCCAATTTCCAGAGTGCAGGGTCATTTTAGATTGTAAGCATATTCCTTCTGTAACAAAATAAGTTTTGTTCATATGCCATCTTACGTGGTGTAGTATTTAGGGCACTAATTTGGTATAAAAAAACTTGGATTAGAATTCCATCTCTTTATGATGGCAGAGAGAAGCCAGGAAGTTGTCTGAGCTCTTTGCAGTTTCTAGTCAGTCTGAGCTCTTCTCAGTTTCCAGTCAGTCTGACTTTCAGCTCAGTCTGAGCTCCTTCTCAAAAGAAATGAAGAGAACATAAATGGACTGAAGTCTCTCTTACTTGGATAAAGGAGAGCAGAGCATAATGCAGGTGAAAGACTCAATCCCAGCACAGATCACCAACTGAGGTTCCACAGTCTTGGTGCAGTAGGCCTTTGGCAAAAGAGACCAACTGAGGAGCATTCCTGCAGCCCCAATACAGTGGATGTATTCCCAACTCAGGAATGCAGGGCACAACAGGTGTGACTAAGCAATGTCATCCCAGGGCAGCAGTAAGTCACCAGCACCTCAGGCCCTGATGTAGAAAGTCAGTGACTGCAAGGCCATGCCAAGGCAGTATCAAGTCACCAATACTTCAGTGCAAGAAACTTACAATAGTATGGTCTGTGCTCCATAGTTCAGTTTTTAAACATGGGAAAAAAAGACAGAAAAGAATCCTCACCATAGAAAGCTACTATGGCAATAGGGAAGAACAAAACACAAACTCAAAGGATTACAACAATGTCAAAATGTCCAAAATATGAAGCCTTAAAGAATATGAATAAGTCTCACATTCAAATAGCTTTCTTGGAAGAGATCATCAAGGATTTGTAAAATTCAAATAAGAGGAAGAAGAAAAATTGGGAAAAGAAATGAGAGGTATACAAAAGAGTTAAAAGCATGGAAAATGAAGAATAAAAATTGATTGAAGAAAACAATTCCTAATAAATAGAATTGGGGAAACCTAAATCCAAAGGGGAAAATTCACTGAAGAAAACAACTCTCAAAAAAGTAGAATTAGCCAAATTCGAAAAGGAGTTATAGAGGCTAACTTAAAAATAATTTAATAAATATTAGAACTGGGTAAGTGGAAGATAATGGCTCCATGAAATCAACAATCAGTCAAACAAAACCAAAAGAATGAAAAATGCAATTGATTTGTAAAATAGATCTAGAAGAGATCATTTAAATTTTTGGGGGCTACCTGAAATCCATGCTGAACATCAATAACAACAACAACAAGAACAAAGACCCTGGACAGCATCTTTTAAGGAAATTATAAAGGAATCTACCCTGATATCCTAGAACCCAGAAAGTAAAATAGTCATTGAAAGTATCCACTGATCATGTCCTGAAAGAGGTCCCAAAAATGGAAACTGTAGCCAAACTCCAGAATTATCAGCTCAGAGAGAAAATATTGCAAGCTGCCAGAAAGAAACAATTCAAGTATCAAAGAATTCACGGTCAGGATTACACAGCTCTTAGAAATTTCTACATTAAAGTATTGGAGGATTTGAGACATGAGATTCCTAAAGACTTGGATTATAACCAAGAATCAACTATCCCAAAAATCTTTCAGGTGAAAAATAAGAATATTCATTAAAATAAGTGATTTTCAAGCTTTCTTTATAAAAAGACTAGAGTTAGAGAGAAAGCTTTTTTCTTCAAGACCTAAGAGAAATATATTAAGGCAAATGTGAAAGAAAGAGTAACAGTATTCAAACTAAACTGTTTACATCCCTACACACGGATTTTTTAGTTTTTTTTTTTTTTTTGCAAGGCAAATGGGGTTAAATGGCTTGCCCAAGGCCACACAGCTAGGTAATTATTAAGTGTCTGAGACTGGATTTGAACCCAGGTACTCCTGACTCCAAGGCCGGTGCTTTATCCACTATGCCACCTAGCCGCCCCTACTTGTAGTTCTTGAGATCTGTATCTCTATTAGTACAATTACAAAGGTATACATAGGCAAAATATGTTGACTTTGAAGTGATCACATAAAAAAAATAAAGAGGTTAAAAAAAGGATTGTATTGGGAGAAGAGGAATGGGGAAGGCAGAGTGGAGTAAATCACAACACATGAATAGGTACAAAAGACCTATTGGTTGATTAGTTCGTTGGTTGGTTGATTCTTGTCCTTTGGTATTAAGGAAGACCAAAATGACATAACTATGTTAGAAACAAGTTACAGTGTGCCCAGTTGTGAATGATCAGATCAATATGAGCTTGGAATGCTCCGCCATAGGTTGGGTACAAATAGTTCACGTGAACACCTGGACTGGGGATTTAACCTTATGCATCTCACGCTTTCCTTTGTACTGTTTTGTTTCTGCATTGCTCAGAGAATGCAGCATCCTTTCTGATAAAAGCATACCATTCTGGGAGGTTCTGTGCCAATGTCTCTCATGCTGCACAATAAATTCCAAGATTCTTAAGAGAGACATTCAGGGTGTTTGGGTTTCATTTCTTCTGATTCCCCCATGAATGGTTGTCCTCTCTGAGCTCTCCATAAAAACAGTCTTTTTGTTAAGTGGATAGTTGGCATTTGAACAATATGGCCAGCCAGTTGCAGTTGTACTCTCTATAATAATATTTGAATCTTTGTCAGCTTATCTCAGTGGATGCTAAAAAAAGCTTTCTGACAAAAATAAAAATATGAGAGACCACAGAAATAATTGGAGTTTTTTAAAAGATATAGCAATATCTAAAACCATCAACAAACATTTTATGCAATGGCATAAGTAAAAAGAACAGAGATGAAACAAGGATGCCTGTTAACACTATTATTCATGATTGTATTATAAAAGTTACCTTTAGCAATGAGAATAAAAGGAAATTGAAGGAATTAGAAAATATAATGAGGAAACAAAAACATTACTCTTCAGATGATGGGATAATATACCTGGAAAATGCTAGAAAATCAACTAAAATTAGTTAAAATAATCAATAGCTTAGGAAAGTTGCAGGATATAAAATAAACTCATATCAATCTTAAGTATTTCCATATATTATCATCAAATTCTATCAATAAGAAAAGAAATTCTTTTTCAAAAATTGTAGACAATATAAAAATACTTGGCAGTCCACTTTCCAAGACAAACCCAGGAACGATATGAACATAATTACAAACTACTTTTCAGATGGATGAAGTCAGATATAAACAATTGGAAAAATATTTATTGCTTATTGGTTGGCTGGATTAATGGAATAAAATTGTTATTTCTACCTTAATTAATTTACTTATTCAGGGACATACAAATAAAACTACCAAAAATTATTTTATAGGCCTAGAAAAAATAATAACAAAGTTTATCTGGAAGACAAAAGCTCAAGAATATAAAGGGAATTAATGAAAAACATGCAAGAAAAGGTGGCCTAGCCATATATAAACTATATTTTTAAATGGAAGTTGTCAAAACTATTTGTTGCTAGCTAACAAATAGAGTGGTGGATCAGTGGAATAGGTTAGGTACACAACACTCTAGGAAATGGTTATATAAATCTACTGTTTCCAGTTTCTGGGAAATTTGACAAATTTGACAAAATTTGACATAATTTGACAAAAAAGTGCTGGGAAAACTGGAAAACAGTAGGACTGAAAAAAGGCATACACCAACATTTCACACTGTAAACCAAGATAAGGTCTAAATGGAAACATGATTAATATATGATGATGAGAGCAAAGAATAGGTCTATGAAAGGAATAAATGCAAATTAAAGCAACTCTGAGGTATCATCTCACAGCTATCACATAGACTAATATGAGAAGAAAAGGAGAATGATAAGTGTTGGAGGAGATGTGAGAAAATTGCGACACTAACGCATGGTTGATGGAAGGGTGAAATGATCCAACCATTATCAAGAGTAATTGGAACTACTGTTAGAAACCAGGAGTGATGGGAATTCAGGGAAGTCTAGAAGGATGTGAATTAACTGATGCTGAGTGAGATGAGCAGAACCAGAAGAACATTGTATACCCTAACAGCCACTTGGGGTGATGATCAGCCTTAACGGACTGGACTTGCTCATTCCATCAGAGCAACAATCAGGCACAATTCTGGGGTAACTGTGATAAAGAATATCATCTGTATCCATAGAAAGAATTGTGGAGTTTGAACAAAGACCAGAGAATATTTCCTTTAATTAAAAAAACAATGTTATCTTAATATGTAATTTTGCTCTTTCTTATACTTTATTTTTTTTCTTAAGTATATGATTTCTCTCTCATCACATTCAACCTAGATCAATGTATACCATGGAAGCAATGTAAAAACTAGCAGACTGCCTTCTGTGTGGGTTGTGGGGAGGGAAACGAGATTAGGGGGGAAATTGTAAAATTCAAACTAAATAAATAAATTATTTTTTTTTAAAAAGAGTAATTGGAACTATTCCCAAAGGGCAACCAAACTATGCACAACTTATGATCCAGCAAAACCTACCAAACCAGTATCCCAAAGAGATCACAAAAAAGGAAGAAGGATCCTCACGTACAAAACTATTTAAAGAAGCTCTTTTCTTGGTGACAAAGAATTTGACTTGAGGAAATTCCCATTAAAATGATTTATTGATGCTTCTATGACATCATTAAGTCTTTCTGAGACTTTTGTTTCCTCATTTGTAAATGGAGGTTATATTTATAGTACCACCCTCATAAATGTCATCATGAGGCTCAAATGAGATCATATAAATAAAATATATTAAACACTATGTTCATATGTTCTTTAAAGTTTTATATTATTATTCCACCACAAAATGATATTAAAAAATCCCTTTTACCTTCCAACACAAATATGTAAAACAAATTTCTATGGAGGAAATCCATTCAGAGAGACAGAGAAGTTTAGCTTTTCAAGACTGTTAATATCACAGCTCCACAGATTTATGAGTTGTCATAATTACCTGAGTTTGAAATCTTTCACTGGGGAGTTCCCTCCTGCTCCCTCCTTAAAGAGACCTGTTTATTGTAAGTAACATGGCAATATCTAAAGACCTCATGAGTGATTGAATGGCTGTTGCCATAAGACTGGTCACCTTGCTTTTCTCTATTTTTATATAGAAGATGTGGCAATACTACCTCTACTTTATATATTTATTCACATCCAGGGAGATCCCTTTTACTTTCCTGAGATTACCCTTTCTTTCCCTTTCAAGTGGTGACTGTTATCTAGTCCTTGTTTTAATGTTTCCACCTGGGTAAGCATCTTGCCTGCCTTCTCATGTTCACTGGGCCCCCAAGATTTATTCCACTTTCCATCTCTGCTATCCAAAGACATAGGCAGGACCTCAGAGTTTATGGCGGATAAACCATAGGTTTATGGGTTAGTAAATTATGGAGTCTAAGCAGGAGGAATAACTCAAAATTTAAACAAATAGGCAAGAAAATGTGCTGGTAAATAAAGAACTGGAACATGCACCTGATATGAGATAAAGTGTACCTGAACTAGGGTCCACTAATGTCCTGCCTAGACCAGAGCCGAAGAGGCCTTGATTCCACTAATATAGATTAAGTGAATATACCTAACTGTGGAGGGTTTTCAAATAAAATTTTAATAACCTGAAAATAATACCAATAATCCCCATTTTAGATATTTCCTAGGGAAAATATGATATAATAAAGACAATTCAGAGAATCATAAAATGATAAAAATGGAAGGGACTTTAGAGATCAAGTAATTCAATCTCTTTAATAAACAGCTTGGGAAACAGAAAGGGAACAGAGCTTATCCAAGGTCACATGATTGATATATGGCAGAACTGGGACCAACTTCAGATTTTCTGACTGTAAGTACTATATTCCTTCCATTGTGCTGATTAGTTCTGTTGGACTGCCTTATTTGACCATATATTACCTTAAGTGCTTTTTTGTTCCTGTCTTTTTTAATAAACCAAGATAATAATATTTAATATATCTCACCAAAGAGAGCTTACTTTCTATTATACTAGCCAATTACATTTCAATAGGTATATGGTACAACTAAAATTCAACAGAAATATCTAGTCTCTATGGCTTCTGTTAATCTTTTTTATCATCTAATATCAGAAATGGTATTATACATGCATGTATGTATATATGTATGTATGTTTTTACATACATCGATTACAAGAAAACTTCACATATTCCTTAGTCCTCTCCACTATGGCCTGAAATAATACTCTAACAAAGAAATGTGGTATATACAGAATTCTTCTGAATGAATTTCCACAGAGTGCTACATGATTACACTGTTTCCTTTCCTATTTTAGGGCTGTTTTTAATGGTTGTTAGGCTATAGGATAGATTCCCAAATTTATTTTATAAAAGAAAAGGAAAAGAAGTAAAACTTTTGATAGATGGATTCACCTGTGTATCAATTTACTTCTGGTAAGAGATTTGATAAGGGACTGTGTCAGAATGGATCAAAACTAGCCTAGGAATCATAGATCTAGAGGTGGAAGAAACCTTAAAGATATCCCATTCATTTTTTCAATTTTAGTTTTTCAATTGACATAATATATTTTCACTTTCTTCTACCTCTTCCCACTGGGAGAAAATAAAACAAAAATTCTTGTGACAAATATGGATACTAAAGCAAAATAATTCCATGTTCAAAAATGTCTAATATTTCATATTGATTTCTTAAATATATCACAGAAAAAGGAAAAGTTCTTATATAAATATAAAAAAACATTTATATAGGCTCTTTTTGTAATAGAAATCACTACCAAAAAAGCTGCTCCACTATACAGAGGTAGTTTAAGGTCTAGGAAATGTGACATTCCCAGGGTCACAGATGTAAAAAATGCTAGCATAAGTATTTGAATGCAATCACTGCAATTGAAGATTTGGTATTCTTTCCATTGTATTATAAGCCATTTCTTTCTTTAATGTATTCTGACTATGTGACACTTAAACTCTAATTGCCTGAGGCAACTAACTCTAGGTTGTTGTTGTTTTTGAAACATGTCGAAATACATGATAGTCTTTCCTCTTTGGGAGTTCCTTATACCAATGGAAATAGCAGGTTCACTGTTACCCTTCCAATTCCTCTAAAATTCCTGGTAATAATGGGTTCTTTCTCTCATGTTCATGAATAACCAAGAAATTGTGCTTTTTAGCCATAGAAATGACAATATGCTGTTACTGTGTAACAACAAGCCTAAAAAATTTTTTAAATAATTTAAAAAAGAAAGTTATTAGGTCATTTGGTAGAAGAGAGTGAGCTAAAGAGGAGATGTGGCTCCCTTCTGTCTGGAGGCTTACATTATGTAGGATTTAGATGCGGGTACCCACACACAAACCACATCGATTCAGTTAAACAATTTTGCTATGAGGGAACCTTGAACAATGGACTATATTTTATAGAAGAAGAAAAAACTCTAACAGAATTCATTTGGAACAAAATGTCAAGAATATCAAGGGAATCAGCAAAAAAAAGCAAAAAGAAGTGGACTAATAATACTACATTTCAAACTAAACTGCAAAGTGGTTATCATCAAATCAAACTAGTTCTGGCTAAGTTTACCAATGGAATAGATTAGGTACACCATAGAGAGAAGCAAATTATCATAGTAACTTAATATTTCATAAAGTCAAAGAAGCAACTACTGGACAAACTGGAAAACAGCCTGGAAGAAACTAGATTCAAAGACAAGTTCAAAATAGGCATATGATTTAGAAATAAAACATAATATCATAAATATATTATAAGAGAACAGAAAAAAGTTACCTAACAGCTCTATGAATAAGGGAAGAGTTCATGACCAAATAAGAGAAAGAGTTAATTGTAGGAGATAAAATTAATAATTTGAGTTAAATTAAGTTATTAAGGTTTTACATCTACAAGATTCATATAGCCAAAATTAGAAAGAATATAAGCAAAGGAAATTGAGAAAAAAATTTCTCTGATAAAGGAGTCAGGTTTCTCTGTTAAAGGTCTCAGTTCTCAAACATATAGGAAAACTATATTAAATTTACAAAATAATTAAGAATATAGTTTTGAGAAAAGCAAACCAGTTTCCAAATAGTCATATAAAATGCTTTTAGTTACTAATAGTTTAGAGAGACATGTCAATTTAAAACAATTCTGAAGTACCACTTTACATTTATCAGATTGTCTAACATTACAGAAGAGAAAAATGACAAATGATGGAAGTGATATAGGAAAATGGACCCACTAAAGCACTATTGATGTAGTCATGAATTGCTCCAAACATTCTGGAGAATAATTTTTAACTACACACAAAGATTTTAAAACTTTGTATACCCTTTGACCCAGCAATATCACAACTAGATCTATATTCCAAAGAGACAAAAGATAAATGAAAGGAATTTGTTAGCATAAAAGTATTTATAGCAGCTTTTTTGTGGTGATGAATTAGAAATTGTGGAGATGTCTATCAATATGGAAATGGATAAACAAGTTATCATATATTATCATGATGAATTATTAATATGCTTTAAAGAAATGACTGGGGGGTAACATCAGAAAAACCTGGAAGGATTTATATGAGATGTAAAATGTAGTCAGTAGAACAAAGAAAGCATTGTACACAGTAACAGCCAATATTTTAATGATAATCTCCCATAAAGACTTAGATATTCTCATAAAAAAGATTTACATAATTTCAAAGGACATGATCCAGAGATAGAACTAATAAACTCTGAGTGCAGATTAAAGCATTTTTTCACTTTCTATATTTGATCTTATTGACAACATAGCTTATGTGAAAATATTTTTGTGTGTATTTATATATATGTATATATATATATATATACATATATGATAAATATCATATTCCCAAACTTCTCAGTGTATATGTGGGAGTGGTTAATGGAATAGGATAATTCTGGAAAGAAGATAAAAAGAAAAATAATTAAAATTTTCAAATTCCCCATTACATTTTAATTTGGTTCATATTTGAGCCTTGACTTCTCTGATCACTTGCTTTTGGAGTGCGGGATTCAGTGTCAGTGAACCTTAGATGAATTGTAATTTTCACCCTTATTGTTTCTATGATAATGGTCAAAGAGTCATTTTGTTTTCCTGGATCTCAGTTTTGTCCTCTATGATGTAGTAATTGTACTAGATGATCACTAAACATTCTCCCAGGTCTAAACGTAGCATATTGAAAATTCAACTCAGGTCAGTTTTATAAGCAACTATTCTGTTTTCTTGAAGATAATTGTTATTGTCTTGGCAACAAGATGAAAAAAATTAAGGTGAAAACATTAGCAAAACTATAATAAGAAGAAATTTTGGAAATTTAGAACCTTTGAGGATCTCCTGATGCATTCCCCTCTTACTCCTTAAATACATTTAGACTTTAAGGTAAAAGTTTTCTTTCCTATTTTTAAAACAAAGCCATGTCATTTCTCTTACATTTGTTAGAAACAATTACCACAGAACTGCTTGCTGCTTTGAGATAAGGGAAAATTTATACATCGTGTTTCAATTATGTGTTTCATTATTTGATGGAATTTTCAATTTTGGTTTTTCTTTGTAGTCCATTAGGACCTATAATAACATTAAATGTTTAGATTAATTCCTGCCCTGCCTTTTCCTTTTTCCCTGTCATTTCAACCATTGGCTGTGTTGTTGCTGAGAAGTTGCTCTAGCTGTCCCCAAGTGCCTGTGGCAAGTTTTCTACTATGGCAGTGAATTCACTTATAGAGCTTGGCAACTTCTAGGGATTGCCCCTCCTATGGAATGCTGTCTCTACTGTGATGTGGATCCAGCTGAGCCCACCTGTTTTTTTCATTTGTTTGTTTGTTTATTTGTTGTTGTTGTGTAAGTTGTTTCTTACTGTAATTACTTTTACCAAGCTTCCCAACTAAAGGTGTTAGAGTTCCTACCTCTCTTCAATATACTTATTGTTTGAGTTTTGAAATAAATGACACTCTGTAGTTTAAGTAGTTAATTGCTGTTTCATCATTTATATGAATTTGTGCTACATGAATAGAAATTTCTTCTTTGGAGACACCTGTTGCCATATTCAGTCAAGTCTTACCTTGCTTTTGGTACAGAGGAAACAACCTTAGTTGTCTCTTTCTATTCAAGCCTGATAGGTTGCTCAGGTTCTTGGAATCTTACTTTCTTCATCTGCAAAATGAAAGGGTGGATTAGGTCACATCTCTGACCCCATCTAATCCAAATCTGATTCAACTTTGCACTTATACGTTTATCAAAGAATATCAAAGGTTCCAAATACTTATAATTGTGAGTCACAGTAAAGGCAAGGGATGTTTGGTGAGAAGAAATGGATTGCAGTATTTTACCAAAAATGAATTACACAAACTCATACATTTACATATACTTTAAAACACATTTAGGGGTGGCTAGGTGGCGTAGTGGATAAATCACCGGCCTTGGAGTCAGGAGTACCTGGGTTCAAATACAGTCTCAGACACTTAATAAATACCTACCTGTGTGGCCTTGGGGAGCCACTTAACCCCATTTGCCTTGCAAAAAAACCCCACATTTACACATACCTTAAAAGTATCATCAAAAAGATATATGACAAGAACCAGAGTTAGCAGTCATGTTCTAAGAGTGTAACTTCAAGATAACCTGTATGTTCAAAGGATGGTCAAATAGTTTTCTTTATCTTCATTTTTTCCTTCCTTCCTTTCTTTGCTACTTCCTTTAGCTTTCCTCCTCATTCTGACATTTTACTATTTGTTATATTTTCTACATAATTAAAATCACTTTTAATTTTTTCTCAAGGAATTAGTTTCTAACGTTCTAAATTTAAACAGTCTAATCTAAATGATTTCTATGTTATTGCTATTATACATGAGGCCTCATTGTTTCCTCCCTCTGCATACCTTATTCTTTGAAATATAAACTAATGTAAATCAAGTACTGAGTTAAAAAGTATTGTTCAATGGCAAATTATCATTCATCCCACATATACTGGCTCTCCTCAGCATGGTTATTCTCTTTCCCATTTGACATGCAATTGTCTTCCATAGGAAAATATGTAGTTTAAATAGATCTAGAGGAAAGCCCAAAATATGTTCAAAATATTCCATGTAAAGGATTATTAGGAAACCACTGTCAAGATCATAGTATCATATATTTAGAGCTGGAAGGGACTTGAGAAATAACCTATTTCCCCCATTTCATAGGTGATAAAACTGAAAATGAAAGAGGTTAATTAATTTGCCCAATGTTCTTTTATAAGGAAAAGTTGTAATTTGAACCAAACTTCTGTGACTTAAAATTGAAATATTAAAGTATGTTATTGATTTTGGAGCCAGAATGAAGCAACAAAGATTTGGTAACTGCTACTTGACATCCCTTAGAGACAGTTAGATGATATAGTAGGTAGAATAGTGGACCCTGGAGTCAGGAGAACATGAGTTCAAATTCAGATACTTACTGATCAATTAGTAGTATCTATTAAGTGTCTGCCAAGCTCTTTAAGAAGCCACAAAAACTGACAAAAGTGGTTTTTTCCCCTCAATGACCTCACAATGAAATTATGAGCTTACTATTGGAGAAAATGCTTAATTTTTCTCTGCCTCAGTTTCTTCAACTCTAAAATGCACTGAAAATTAGCATCTTCCTACCTGAATTGTTGTGAGGATTAAAAAATAAATAAAATTTGGAAGGCACATTGTCTCCCAGAAGAAGTTATATGAATGCTTTTTTCTTATTTTCCTTCCTCTCCTGGCTTTCACTATTAATATTTCTCTACCCCATCTCTGACTTCTAACGTTAATACTTTGCCTCTTTTATTGTCTTTCCTAGTCTTTGTCTTCTTCTTTCCACTTGAATCATCTAATCGGGTCTATGGGGTGATCAGGGAAGACAAGAATCTCTGAAAGAGTAGCAAAGAAGCTAGTTAAGTCCTTTTCAAGTTTGCTTATCCAGCTTTGTTGTCTTACCTTTCACCCAAATCTCACCTATGGCTCTAAGAAGCTGTAACTGTAGCTATAAACAGCAGATTTTACCATGGTAATATCTCTGCAGTCAGGCTAACCCAGTTTGAAGGTGACCAACAGTCCTTTAATTCTTTCAGTGAGTTAGGGGAATGTTTATCCCAACCATGTGAAGATTTCCCCCAGTGGAACTGACAGATGAGAATGGTGTTCAAATTGCAATGAAAGTGGTTGAAGCAGATGCTGTGGAGCACTTAGAGCTTGTTCTGACATTGAAGATGCCAAGATCATAAATTACATCACAATTTATTGCCAGTTGTCCTGATTTTTATCTTGCCATTGGACCACAAAGACTCTGGAAGAGAGTGAAGCTGGTGACTCTGTCCAACTCTACTTCAATTAAATACAATTTATATGCAAGTCAAGACATAAGCCTTGATGTTGCTGGTTTTCTTAAAAAACAAAGGAAAAATAACTCTTCCATATCACCTCAGCCACATACAAAAATGGTCATAACTTTGTTCTTGCCAATACCCACAAATATACCACCTTGAAATTGAAGAAGCAAATATCTGACTAAAACCTACTGACTTTTTACCACTCAGTATTCCTTTTCTTAAAAAATTCTATTCAATTTTCTCCTAGGCCAACTTTTTTTTCACTAGTCCCTCTGTTCTCTTTTCATTATCTTGACCTCTGGCTGAACCAATTCAATTTTGCTCTGTTCTTTTCTCTCAATCCTCCCCTCATTTTATTGCTAATTTTAATTAGCAGATCATCAACCTTTGAATTACTCCCACCACCATCATCTTTTTTCCTGTAAATATTCTATTAAATAAAGGTAGAGAAAATCAAGTAATCATTCTGACTGGGTACACTACAAATTTATATTACACAATCTTAACTGGACCCTCACTGTTGATAAGCAATTCTACTATAATTCCCATGTAAACTCTCTATTGCACTCTCTCACCATTGCCTCTTCCAAACTTTTACATCCACTTCAAATCTTGCATAGTTTGTTTTTCTTCCACCTTTTCATCCAAGATCTTTATCTTATGTTTTTACAAAAAAAATTGAGGCCATTTACCATGAATTCTATATTCTTCCTTCTTATTCATCTCCTATCATGATGTCTTTTGCCACTATATCTTCCTTTACCCTTTCTCACATGATAAAGTAAACTTGTTCCTTATCAAGTCTAACTTCTATTCAAGTGACCCCATCCCATCTCACCATCTCATTTTCTCCAACAGATTCCCTCTTTCATCCAAAATCTATCACTTTTTTTTCAATCTCTTCCTATTACAGGTTCTTTTTCTTCTTCCTACAATGATTCCCATATTCCCCCTATTCTGAAAAATCTCTTACCTCTTACTTCATCCTTCCATGTTCATTCTTTTTTTTTGGGGGGGGGGTTGCAAAGCAATTGGATTAAATGACTTGTCTAAGGTTGCACAGTTAGGTAATTATTAAGTATCTGAGATCGGATTTGAATTTAGTTTGTCCTGACTCCAGGCAGGGCTGGTGCTCTATTCACTGTGCCACCTACCTGCATACCAGATTCATTCTTTATTCTTCACTTGGCAGCTAAACTTGAAAAGGCTATATACAAAGGGTTCTTCCACTTTCTTCTCACTATTACATTTCTACATGGTTTCTTGATCTTATCATCCCACCAAAACTACTCTCACTAAAGCTCCTTAACAATGGACTTTTCTCAGTCTTTTTTCTCAAACTCTCTGAAGCTTTTGACATTTTTTTATTAACTCCTCTGCCTTGATACTCACTTCTCTACATTTTTTTTTGGAAATGTCTTCTTGTTCTCCTTCTGTCTGACCTTCTTCTTTCCTGGAACCTCATGCAGATCACTCGTTCTAATCCTAATCACTTCTAATATCTCTCAGCATGTCCTCTTCTCTTTTCCCTTTATACTGCTTCTCTTGGTAATCTCCCATGGGATTAATTTCCATCTCTCTGCTGATCTCTAATCTTACATCTCCAACTGCTTTTTAGACATCTCAAAATGTATTTCCAGTAGACATCTTAAAATAAATATATCCAAAGCAGAATTTGTCATATTTCTCCCTAAACCCATTTCATCCCACCTATCTTCCCTATTACTATAGAGTCCCTCAGACTCACAATCTTGGAGTCATCTTCAACTCTTCACTACCTTTCTCTCTCCCTAGTGAGGCTTTGCTAGGATCTGTTGATTACAACTTTTGCGATATATCTTGAATGGATATAACCCCATTATCTAACTTGACATTGTCACCACTCTAGAACAGATTTTCACCATCTCATGCTATAGTGTGTTAGTGGATCTTGCTGAAACGAATATCTCCGTACTCCAATCCATCCTCCATTCAGTCTTCAATATGATTTTATTAAAGTTTAATTCCTACTTTTGTCAACTCTACTCAATAAACAAATTCTGTGCCTAGTTGCAATCCTTTCTGTTAGATGGGTCTTGCACATAATATTTATTATAGTGATGGAATTGTTGTGCAAAAACTTCCTTCTTACTACATTTTCCAGAACTGATTCACTTTTTGATCTTATTTGTTAGGAAATACTAGTTCTAGGAATGTCTGGATGCTGTGAGAGTCCTGTGACATATGGACATGGTTTCCCTACTTATCAAGCTAGGCATCATCTCACTCTAGCAAGGTAGATATTTATGGTTTAATCTCCGATGTATTTCTCTTATGCCTCTTGCAGGATCAAACAAGTAGAAAGGAGGAGATGATTACAAGAAAGCAAGCAGGATGAGGAAGAAGCACACTGGCCCACTGATAACAGTCTGCTGGTATTGGTTCTTTACTAGCCTTGCCCTTCACAATTTCTCTTATCATCTTCTATCAGTGTGGCTACATATGCTTCTGTCACACTCACCTCAGTGGGTGGTTCCACCTCAGGGCCTTAGAGACCTCAAGGCCTTGAATCTACAGTTGGGAGAGAAAAACAACATTTAGGTGGAGATTCTAGAACAGGTCTGTCCAAAATACAACCCACTGGTCACATGAAGCCTGAACTGTAATTTTATGCAAACTGCCTATGAGTTGTAATTTTCACAAGTGAATAAATAAAATAATAAGTTGTATGGAATGCATATTAAATTTAATTCTACCATTAACATATAATCTCATTGATGTAATTTTCTTTGATCTTTTTAAGCAGTATTAAGGATGGAACATATCTCATGGAATTTTTAATCAATCTGTGGGAGTTATTCTGTCTGTAGAATGCAGACTAGTCAGTACCCACTTACCTTTATACTGTTCTATTATCACTTTGTTGTTTTGTATTTGCTTTTGGGATTCATGCCTATGCCTACCTATGGATGACATATGGTCTCCCATTTTCTTTGCTTTTTAAAAATTTATTTTCAGGTTTTTCCTCCATATGCACATGTATATTTTTAAGTTACAAAATTTCATTCCACCCTCCCTTCCCACCCTGCTTCCCTCAGTGATGAGCAGTAAGGTTAACATTGTGTATATCATATATATAATATATTATATATATATATATATATATATATTTGTGTGTGTATATAAATACATATTATATATATTTGATAAACATGTTTACAGATTAGTCATTTTTGGTATTAGGAGTTCAGATTAAGGGAAAGAGATACATAAGAAACAATGTTTCTAAAGTGTTCATTAGATTCTGAAGAGTTGGTATTTTCTTTTTTGTTTTTTTGTTTTTTGCTTTGGTTCTGTTTTGTTTTATTTTGTTTTGTTTTGTTTTGTTTTGTTTTTCTTTCTTGGATGTGGATAATATTGTCCATAGCTGGTCTCATAAGGTTCTAGCTGTCTGAACTGCTTAGATGAGCTGTTTCTTTCAAGGGATCATCTCACAATGTTAATATATACATTATTCTCTTGGTTCTGCTCCCTTTGCTCAGCATCAGATCCTATAACTCATTCCACACTTTAGAGTCTAACCATTGATGGTTTCTTATAGAACAATAATATCCCATAATATTTCTGTGCCATAACTTTGTTATCCATTCCCCAATTGATAGACATTCCCTCAGTTTCCAATTATTTGGCAGGTACTACAAAATGAGCTGCTATGAATATTTTAGAACATGTGAGACTTTTCCTATTTTTTAGGATTTCTTCTGAATATAGGTCTAAAATTGGAACTGCTAGGTCAAAAGTAATGAACATTTTTATTGCTCTTTGGACATAGTTCCATATTGCTTTTTAGAATGGTTGGGATCCATTCACAACTCCACCAGCAATTCATTAATGTCCCAATCCTCCCATAACCACTCCAACATTGATCATTTTCCATTTTTCTCATTTTGGCCAATCTGATAAGTATGGGGTGATATCTCATAGTTGTTTTAATTTGCATTTCTCTAATCAATAATAACTTGGAGCATTTTTTCATATGATTATATATAGTTTTAATTTCTTTATTTGAAAATTTTCTTTTCATATTCTTTAACCATTTATAATTTGGGAAATGACTTGAAACTTTATAAATTGGATGCAATTCTCCATATATTTTAGAAATGAGACTTTTATCAGAATTCCTAGTTGTGATGATTGTTTCCCAACTTTCTGCTTTCCTTCCAATTTCTTAGCACTGATTTTATTAGTGTAAAAACTTAATTTAATATAATCAAAGTCACTCATTTTCCAGGTTATAATGTACTCTTTTTCTTGTTTGGTCATAAATTTGTTCCTTTCCCATAGATCTGACAGAGCTTTTCTTGATCTTTTTGTCCTTTATGTCTAAATTCTGTACACATTTTGACCTTATTTTGGTATAGGGTTTGAGATGTAGGTCTATGTCTAGTTGTTGCCATACTATTTTCAAGTTTTCCCAATAATTTTTGTCAGATAGTGAATTCTTATCCCAGAAGCTGATGTCTTTATATTTGTCAAATAGTAGATTGTTATATTTATTTACTGCTGTTTCTTGAAACTATCTTAATCCACTGATTCATTATTCTATATCTTAACCTGTAACTAGGCAGTTTTGATGACTCCCATTTTATAGTATAATTTTAGATCTGGTAGAACTAGGCCACTTTTTTTCACTTTTTTCCATTGGTTCCCTTGCTATTCTTGCCCTTTTGTTTTTCTAGATGAATTTTGTTACTCTTTTTGTTCCAGCTCAGTAAAATAGTTATTTTGTAGTTTGATTGGTATGGTATTGAATAAGTGATTTAATTGTCATTTTTATTATATTAACTTGATCTAACCTTGAGCAACTGACATTTTTCCAGTCATTTAGATCTGACATTATTTGGGTGAGAAGTACTTTGTAATTGTGTTCATACCATTTCTGGGTTTCTCTTGGTAGGTAGATGTGTTCCCCCACTTTCAAAGAAGTACAAAGTACCATGACTTTTCCTATCCCTTCTAAATCTAGATTAACTATTGTATTGGTGTACTGTATTTTTTACCCTGGTTGCAACCCTCGAATAATTATTTTATGTTAATGCAGTCCTAAGATGACCTAAGGTTGGACAACCTTTTCTAGGACCTCAGTGTCCAGGTAGGCAAACTGAAGACTGGGAACTGACAACTTGAAGAAGCAAATGCACTGCTCAATGTTAGCATGCCTAGACAAACTGAGGCACCATCATATGGGAAAATTTTGCTTAGTGGAATCTGACGAAAGACAGTGGGCCCTGGTGGACTCCCATGCTACTGGCCAATGAGGAATTAGATTTGATGGATCCTGGAGTGGGTTAGAGGGAGTCCCTCATGCCACCAACTGGTGCCAGCAAGGGGGCCATTCCTGAGATGAACAACAAGATAGCCAGTGTGATGGGCTGAAATACTTGTGGTTGAATGGGAGCCCACATGGTTGTCAAAGGAGGGAAAGGCAGGAAGGGCTATGGGGTTGGGGATAAAGAAATCCACAGAGCATACAGGCTACCCCTTCCCTGATGGTTTTCCTCCCTCCCGCCTTGGAGGGGAAAATAAGGTGGACTGAGTCTGCTAGAGAAGACAGTGAGTTTCAGGGATTGTTGGAACAGGGCACACCCTTATGATCTGGACCCAAATGTGATAGAAAGAAGAGCTCCTATCACAATGGAAGGCTGATAGAACCAGTGAACCAGACCACTGGCAGAATGCACAGGCCAGGAGCAAATAGGTTCCATGATAACCACAGCAAGGGGGTAGGCAAGTAGCTTGTCTAAACACAAAAGATGTCCTCCCTGACTCTTCCTCTGTCATGGGGCATTAGGTGGCCTCATGACCATCATGGGGGTAGGAGAAGGATAGGGAAAGCAGAACCTGCAACAGGTGCTATGGGACAAACCTTCCACCATCACCTGAGCACACTCAGTGCCTGACAGAGGCACATGGTGCCAGAGGATCTGAGAAGGAGGGACAGACACTGATAAGGCAATGGGGGGGATGTCCAGTGGAGAACTTGAAACAATGACATACAGGCTTCCCCAAAACGTGGTACAGTCTGCTTGTCACATTGCTTTGCAGAGAGCTTTACCTTTTACCCCAAGGGGCAATCAGGGTGTTTGAGAGTCAACCACCCATCTTCAACAGACACATTCTGGCTAATACAGAGAGGTATATTGCCAAAGTAGTGGCAGGGGGTAAAGCTGACTGGGGGTATCATGCAATGTGATTTGACACATAACTATTCACATATAGGGGAGGAGCCTCCAGAATTAAATATGAAATTCTCTGGTTGGCATTCAAGGCCTTTCATAACCCAAATGTCATCCTCATTTCCAATTTTCATACATCTTATTCATAGCCATACACACACACTCTTTGATACATTGACTCAATAAATCTACCTGAATGCACCTTCTCAGAAAGTATTAGCATCTAATAGACTATGTGACTATAAAGAGAAGAGATAGAGAGAATAGGAGAGTGGCAAAAGTAGAGTGTTGTTCTGGGTGCTGGACTGATCACAGACTCATTCTTTCCAAGCTAAGTAATCATATTCAGGTAAAGCATGGCACCAAGGCAAAAGGACTACTAGAAGAATTAGTGCCAAGAGATTATAGTGTCTCTCTCAGCTGGAACAGTTTGTTGCTAATTAGGAGGGAAAACTGAGTCAATATACAGTTTGTAAAGGTGAAGCAGAAAAAGAGTGGGCAGCTTTCAGAGATTTATTTAGTATAGAGCATTGCATTTGCTCATCTGGTCAGAACATTTGTGAGCATCAAGACTGGTTTGATGAAAATGATAGAGAAATAGAGAAGCTGATAAATGCATAATGAGAACTCCACAGGGTTTACCAGCAGGATTGTTCATGCATTTCTCAGAAGGTAGCATTTAATTCCACCAAAAGTAAGGACGTGAAGCTTGAGAAAAATACAAGATTCCTGATTGGGTAGAAAGAAAGATGAAATTCAGTTTTTTAATGCAGATAGTCACAATCCAAAATGCTTTTATGACACCCTGAAGGTTGTTTATGGGTCAAATATATATGATTTATCTCAGCTATTCAATGCTAATAGAGTCACATTGATTAATGATAGGGACATGATCCTAGACAGATGGTCTGAATACTTCTATACTGTTCTTAACAGACCATCATCAATCAATGCAGAAATCAATGACCTTTTACCCCAAGTTGAAATCAATCCAATCTTGGCTGAAGCTCCTCAGTTAGAAGAGATTTTGAATGCCATTAGGCTCCTTTCATGTGACAAAGTGCCTCATGCTGATTCTATTTGAGCTGAGAATTATGTGGGAAGTCCAATGTTCATACAAATTTTCCAGGTTATATGGTATGAAGAGCTTATCCCCTAGTAATTCAAATATCCCTCTATCATCCACCTCTATAAAGAGAAAGGGAAGAGAATGTCCTGTGGCAATCACAGGGGTATTTCTCTTTTAGTCATTGCTGGTAAGATTTTTGCCAGAATCATCCTCAATAAGCTGATCCTTCACTTGGAAAATTTTCACCTCCTAAGAGTCAGTGTGACTTCAGAAAGACTTGAGGAACAATTGATAGAGCATTTGCTGCCTGAGCACTTTAGGAAAAATGCCAGGAGCAAAATAGAGGTCTGTATACAACCATTGCAGATCTGACCAAGGTCTTTGATGATGCCAGTCATGAGGGCTTGGGAAAAATGATGTCAAGATTTGTTTGCCCAAAGAAATTCATCAATATTATAGATAAATTTCATGATGGCATGCATGCCTGGATTCTGTTCTCTTGATTTTCCATCAACAACGTAGTGAAACATATCCTGGCTCCCATGCATTTTAGCATTATATTTTAACCACATTATCAAATGCCTTCATTGAGGATGGCCTCAAGGTCAGCTATTGCATTGATGGCAAATTCTTCAGTTTGGAAAGGTTACAAGCCAAGACCAAAGTGGAGAGAGTTTTGGTGCATGATCTTTTGCAGAAGATTGTGCATTTATTGTAGCCTCTGAAGCTGAGATACAACAAAGAATGGATCGGTTCTCTGCTCCTTATGTTAATTTTGGCCTAACAACAAGCACTAAGACAGAACATGTGCTCCATCAGCCAGCACTACTCCATCCATTTGTGGAACCAATGATTACAGCAATTGGAGAAGTTTTGAGTACTGTGGACAAGTTCACTTAACTTGGCAGTGTCCTTTCGGGGGAAGTATATGTTGATAATGAGGTTGATATACATATTGCCAGAGCTAGTTCAATATTCAGGGATCTCTGAAAGAAAATGTGTGAGAGAAAAGGTATTAGACTATTAAACTGTAGTTTGGTGTACAGAGTCATTATGCTGACCTCATTGCTATACGCCTGTGAAACCTGCACAGTCTACCAGAACCATGTCAGGAAACTGAATTGCTTCCATTTAAATTGTCTTAGAAAGATTCTGAAGGTGATCTGTCAGAAGGAGTTACCAGATACTGAGGTCTTTTCTAGAGCTAAACTGCCAAGCATTCAAATGCTACTACTGAAAACACAGCTATGATGGGCTGGCCATGTTGTTAGAATGGCAAATGTATACTTGCCAAAAGAAAATTTTATAAAGAACTCAAATAGGGAAAGCACTCACTATGGGGTTAGAAGGAACAATACTGGGACACCCTGCAGATCTCTCATAAACTAGACTTGATTATGAAGCATGGGAGACACTGGCACAGGACTACCCAGCATGGCATGCCTTCATCAGAGATGATGCTGTGTTTTATGAGCAAGGCAGAATTGAAGCAGCTCAAAGGAAACATGAGATACATAAGTTTAGAGAACCAACCCCAGGAATTCATAGGGACTATTTGTGTCTGACCTTTGATAGGGCATTGCAAATTCATATCGTCACATCAACTAGTCAGACACATTGTAATTTGTCTCTAACATAATGATGCTAATTTTGGTCTTTTTCAACATCAAAGGACAAGAATCAGCTAACCAACTGATTCATTGACACTGACTTTTTGATGTTCATGAGCAAGAAACTCCATCTCTCAGTTCTGGACAGGCTCTTCCTCCTCAAATGAACCTATGACTTTTCCTGACTTCCTTCAAATTCCACCTTAAATCTTATCTCTTAGAGGAAGTGTTTCCCAATGCCACTTACCTATCAATGCCTTCAGTCTGTTAAATGTTTCTATTTTTTGGTATATAGCTTGCTTTGTATATATATTTGGTTGCATGTTATTTTCTCTGCCTGACTGCAGAGATTTTTGTCTTTTCCCTCTTTTTGTATTCACAGTATTTAGCACAATGCCTAGGACATAGCTGTTGCTCAATGCTTATTGAATGATGATTGATGAGATACAGGGGGATTGAGGAGATTGCTCTAATATTCTTTATACTTTGAAACTGAATTTCACAAAGGCTTTGGAAAATCGAATTTGGAGGTAGGGATAGGCAGCTGTAGGGCTGTTTGACCTCTATCACTAGGTAAAATATAGTCTCAATTCTAACTGATAAAAATGAATAATATTTAACAATCTCATGATAACATCAACTGTGACATTGCAATAAAAGGAAAATTTCAGTCAATAATATATTTTACTTCATAGAAAACCTTCAAAAGAAGAGATTTGATAAATAATATAAAATATCCAAATTATTTCCCCACTTGTTTTTGGTACTTTCTATTGCATATCCCTGTTTTGATAATGATGGTGATGATGATAATGATAAATGAATCAACATGAACTTGCTAAGCCCCTACTATGCATGAAGCATTTGTATTAGGTATTAAGATTATGAATAAAAAGAATGAAACAATTCCTACTAAGAAAGGGCCAGTCAAGAATACATATACATAATTGCAAAATAAAAGTAGAATAAACCAAAAAATAAAAAATGATTAGGGAAAGGGCACTAGCAGAGCTTGTGGACCATAGAACCTATATATTCTAGAAGACAAGATGGACAAATGTACATATGCATTTTATGCCAGGAGATCTTAAATATGGTATTTATGAACTTATTTTAAATTTTGATATTTAAATATCTATCTTTAAATATAATTTATTTCCTTTGTAATCCTTTGCATGTTATTTTCTAAAAATAAAAAAAAAATTGTTCTGAGGTATTCATAGGTTTTCTTCAACTGTCAATATAGTCCATGAGACAGAAAAAGTTAATAATATCACCAATAAGAAAAATGTACCCAGTGGTATTATTGCTGATATAATCTTTGTCTTAGGGCTCTTATGGTAAGAATTTCTATTGTTTCCTTTCTTCCTTCTTGAAGTGAATGGAAAGTGAGTCAAGGTAGAGGCATTTGTTTGGGATTTGTAGGGCTAGGGATATAAATTCTTAGGATTATAAAAAATAAATACCTAGGATTCAGAAATTATTTGGTGTCATAAAAGAAACCCATCTCAAATTTGACCCCAAGTGCAGTTTGAACTCTTAATCTTGCACTCTACTAAGATTCCATTTTAACTTCTCAATGTTATTATGTGTATTTAAATATTCTTAGTGTGGGTTAGTAAAGAATTCATTGAACTTTTTCATCAGAACTAGTTTTGAATTCTGTTTATGTCACTAACTGTGGGACCCTGAGCAAATTAGTTGTCCCTCTGAGTCTCAATTTGATTGTCTTTAAAATGAGGAAGTTAGGTCAGAATGATTTATTTTTGAGTTGAAAGTTCTGTGAGTCTAAGCATTAATTAATATCTTTTACAAAGATACCACATAATGCTTCCCTTAAACATATACTAGTATTATATACTAATATTATACCTAATATTATATACTAGTATATAATACTAGTATATATATATATATATATATATATACTAGTATTATACCTTATCTCTTAAACATATACTAGAAATATATATTAGTATTATAAATGGGGGTGGTGGTAGTAGGATTGAACACACAGCACTACAAAACATTGTGACAATTAATGAATTGTTGTTCTCTTTACCTCTGGTTCAAAGAATTAATATCTTTTCACTTTTATTTGTGGTATTTTCTCTATTTTCCTTACTAAATCAATCCCATTATTTTCATCACAATAAGATTTTTGTGACTGAGAAAATAAAAACCCTGATTTCTTTCTTAGATGATAGCTAGGCCATTTCTCAGGTTTTCTTTATTACATTCCAAAAATTATGTTATTCAAAAGAATATTTGATTCTACTTGACTGAATTTTATGCCATCTACTTTCAGTTCTTCATTAGACACTACAAATTTGTCCTCACATCTACCTAGTGGTGGCAATTTATTATCACTCTTGTTATTACTACTTTATTTCTACCAGGAGTAGTTGACTTGCAGACATTGACTTCTAGAGATGATGGCCACATACAATCCACTTATCTTTGTATCACAATCTGATTGTAATTTGAACTCAGATATTCCTAATTCTAAATCCAATAATAACTACTTTTCCATGTTGTCTCATAAGGGAGGCAAGACTGGTATTATTTCTATTATATAGGTGAAAAAAATTAAGGTTGGGTGTTAACAACTTTCTCATTCTGGTCCCCCACATGATGAATCTTCTTTTAAAGTTGGTTTCCTTCGAATTATAGGTCATACATCTCCAGATAACATCATCTTCGAAATTTCCCAGACACTGCTTCCGACATCTCTTGAATGCACCTCAACTCCCCAACTATTCTGCACTTATTTTTACCTTGCTTAGAAGATTGAGATCTCTTCCCCTTTTCCACTAGCCTACAAAATAAAAAGAGTGGGAAGATGGAATGGGACTAGGGGAATCAGGGAGAGCAGAAAATAAGATCCTAACTTCCTTAAATAGTGACCCTTGTCGCTTCTTATATCCACATCCATGTCACTCTCTGATTATACGACAGGTGCACTGGATTCCCTCTTAATCTTCTAGAGACCCTTGTGGTCCTTTGCAGTCATGCCATAGTCTGGTCAGTCTCTGATTCCCTCTAGTCCCCATTGCATTGACCTTGTTATAAGGAGACTTTCCCTCAGCTTGCACAGGCACACTAGTCTTCTCCCCTATCCTATAGTAACCTTTGTGACATTTCACCCTTCCAGCTAAGTCCTGGATTCCTGGTGTGCACTTGCAGCCATACTCAGGAACTAAAGCTAAATACTCCCTGTCTAACCTCTGACTCTACCTCTGGAGAGAATTTCCATTTACTTCTCAATTCTAACACCATAAAAAAGCTCTACTTGATTTGATTTGCCAACCAACCAATCTCCTGAGCTAATTTGGTTCCATTTTTGGCTTTTATATCATAAAGCCCTCTCTTTCAAAACCAGAGTCCAGGTAAAGTATTCTTATTCTCAACCAATGGGCAGTCCTACTGCACACATAGTGAGTGATTGGTCAAGCCAGGGTTAGACTGACAGCTTCTCAGTTGGATTCTCTTTCAACTATTTACTTAATGGCTTTTAGGTCTCTGAGTCACCTATTGATTCAGTTGAGTTTAAAATTATGTTATAGGTGAAATGTCTACCTGAAGTTTCAAATCATTGCACTTATTAAATAGTTTTTCCCTGGTCTTGGGATGAAAAAAAATTATCCTTATCATATGTCACTTTAAGTTTTATAAAATACTGTTCTCATAACCCATTCAGATCTTGGTGGTGTGTATATGGATGTGATTGATCCCCTTCTTCCCTGCCTTTGGCAACCTACAACAATGATTCTAAGAGCCAGTTAGTATTATGGGGCAAATATATGTGATACCCTTTTCTTTGTTCTTTTTCATTTATCTTGCCTGGAGAATTATCACACACCTATCCTTGTGGGAGAAAATCTGGTTCCTTTTTGATCCTCAATCTTGATCTTAATAGTGATGAATCAAGCCCCTCCAGGAAACATGGTAGAGTGAATAAAGTAGAAAGAAATATGGTAGAATGGATCTAGCATCACAAAGAGCTGGGTTCAAATTCAATCTCATACTTATTAACCATTGTACAATGGCTAAATCACTTAAATTTTCTGGACCTCAATTTTCTCATTTGTAAAATTATCTCTGAAGGGGAGAAACCCCTTCCAATGCTTTGGGGGTTGAGGCACTAGGATCATCATCATCATCATCATCACCACTGACATTATTCATTATTATTATTTTTTTCTGAATTTTCAGTGAAGCAGGGAAGAGAAGGTATAGCTTCTACATGTGGTGATAAGATTTAGTTTGATTCATAAGCTCAGTTTCAGGGAGGGTCTTTTCTAGGTAATAGAAATTGCCTTCCTGTGTCTAGAAGTGGTGATAGGCAGAAGGGGACTTGGTGTCAGCAGCAGATTCTGTATTTCTAGGCTTTTAATGACAATGTCAGGCCAATGTGTTATTTTCTTTAATGATTTGGTACCACAAGTTTATTCTTTTCAACAAACATTTATTATACCTGTTTGTGTCAGGGATTTTACTAGGTACTCAGGATACAAAGGTAAAAATGAAGCAGGAACTGCTCTCAAGAAACTTATATTCTACAAAATTTAGAAGAGATCAGCAATTTTTTCCCAGTAAACTGATGAAGGATTACTATTTTAAACTATGAGGAGATACCAATTTTGACTTTCCCATTACAGAGATTATCATAATATGAATACAATTGGCAAAGATATGCTGATAGTGTCCAAGAATAAGGAATATAGATCATCTGGTCTTGTTATTTCTGCCCACATTTTATGGTCAGGACTGGGATAAAATGACAGTAATCATTGATTTTTTTTCCTTGTCCATGCAGAAGCAGATTTTTGAGATAACTTTTTGGAATGAGATTTGAGGGAATTTGTTTACATTAATTTTGATATTTACTACTTTGAGGTGTGTCAATGATAATTAAACACCATTCAACCCTTCTCTCTGACAATTATCATAGCTTTCTTGTGGCATATTAACTGAGATAATTTCAGTTTTTATTTTTGTCATCTACTTTCAGCATCAGGATTGTTATTTTTCTTATCATTCCCTGACATTCAATGTAGGTGTCCTTTATTGTAGAGATGACTAAAATACACCCTGAGCTGGATCAAAATAGCAAGAGAATCTTTGAATATATTTCTATTTCTTTTCTTTCATGTATCAAATGTCCCTTGTTCCTTTGATGTTGTCACATACTATGTTCCCAAGTAGAGTGGCGAGTTAAATGGTTTTGCTTCTGGTTCTCCTTACATAGCTTTTTCATTGAGTCTTTGCCACTCGTAATCAATAATTCTGAGAGTTATTCCCACCTGGGATTAAAAGTTTAGTTATTAAGACCTAGAGATGCAAGACCCTTTGCCTTTTCCATACTGATGAAGAAAATGCCCATATCTCTTATAAAATTATACTTATTTTTTTGACCCTGAATTGTTCACCTGTGCCATTCAAAAAATCTTTATAATTGCAAAATCTATGTATTTATTCTCCTCTCTCTCTCTCTCTCTCTGTCTCTCTCTCTCTCTCTCTCTCTCTCTCTCTCTCTCTCTCTCATATATTTTTCCACAAAGAGTTGTATGAATTACAAATTAAAAATTGAAACAAAGAATTAGTATTCAGAAAAACTTTGTTCTAGTTTAGAATTTGGATTTGATATTAATGAGCACTATGAAGGAAAAGGTTAATCTGATCTGAAGGTTCCTCAAGAACAAAATGGACTATAAGATCTCTGCTCATCTCATAAGGTTGTTGTGAGGGTCAATTGAAATAATATGTGTAAAAGAGCTTTGAAAATTTAAAGGCATTGTATAAATATAAGATGTCTTGAGATGAGTACATTCCAAGGTCCAGTAGATATGTACAACAGTAATATTCAAAATAAACTCTATTTTGAAATTGCCTTGATTTTAAAAGGAACCATAAGAGAAATTGCAGAAATGGAAAAGGGAAAAAGGGAAAAAGTACAAGCAGAGCCAAGAGAACAAGAAAACTAAAGATAATATTAGGACAATAATGTTAGTTTTGTTAAATGAACTTCTGTCATAAAAGTTACGTTACTAGTGTGTTACCAAGGCATGATGGCAGTTGAAAGAAATTACTAATCTAATATTAGTATGTCCTTGAGAAGTTGTCACTGAAGTGGAAGCAAAGGATTTCAATATTTGACCTGAAAGTTTCTTTTTATATACATCTGTTTCACATAAGAGATGAAATAGCTTTGAGGTTATAGTTTTTGCTCAGAAACATGTTTTTCAAAGGAAAAAGTTGAATAACAACTGTAAATCAGCAGAAAATTAAGAAAATAACAGTAGCAACTGAGCAAAGAGATTACAGTATAGAAGAGAAATACTCCAGTACATAAGGTAAGTTTTCAATCTAATGGAGAAAATCTCTCAGCTGATAGTATCAGTATTCCATCAATTGACAGTGGTACCTTCAGGCAAGCCAAAGTTAGCTTGGAACAACGTGATATTACAGAGAAAATGTAGATCTAGGAATATGTCATTTGAACTTTTTAATTTTCTGTTTCCCATTGGTGGCATGAAAATCTATGGAAGAGTCATTGTATATAGGATAAGTTTCCTTGGTCACTTATGTTCTTTATAATTCTTATAATTTCTTCTTAATAGTGAAACTAGGATCCCAAGCTCCATTTTCAAGGCTTAACTTTTTTCCCAGTCAATGCTATTTGCACAATGAATACACACATAGGAAGTAGCAAAGAAATCCATTTATCTAAGTCAATAGGAAAAGATATCAGAAAAAGTATAATAGAAGAGAATAAATTCCAGGAAATACAGAGAAATACAGAGAAAAAGAATGCTCTCATTAAAAGTGAGGCAATTTAGAGCAGCCTAAAAAGAAAATACCAGACTTTTCCTAAGAGGAAATATCTCAAAGTCTCTAGTGTATCAAACTAGGGATAGGGCTATAATGGAGACCATGAACTCCTCCCAAACTATCTTCTGCCCAAAGTCAGATTGCCCTTAAACAACCTGAAGTGGGTTGGCAGCTTCTGTTTCTCTTTCAGAGTGGTCAAGCATCTGATCTCAATATCATGCTTCCCCTCCTGGAATGAGCTGTAGTCTCCCTTGTAGAAAGATGAAGGAAAAGAGGATAGAGATGTCTAATCTGCTTCCTGTTGCACCATATAATGACTCATTCTTACTACTTGTGAGGTACAACTTTTTTTAGGTTTTTGCAAGGCAAACGGGGTTAGTGGCTTGTCCAAGGCCACATGGCTAGGTAATTATTAAGTGTCTGAGGCCAGATTTGAACCCAGGTACTCCTGACTCCAGGGCTGGTGCTCTATCCACTGTGCCACCTAGCTGCCCCATACAATTTTTTAAAAAAATTTTTTTTATAAAAATTCAAATTCGGAAAGGATCTTACTAATAGAAGAAGTATTCCAGCATAGGAACAGTTAAGGCATAGTGTGTAAATCCAAGGAATGAGAAATGGAGGTAAGAAAGCAATTACTGTATCTTTATAATTGTCTTTGAAGAATTTGAATCCAAATAGTTATAACTTCAAAGAATTCATTAATTGTACAGATCAGTAACTAACTGTATTATCTATTCTCTAAATCACTAAAGGTTGACACTGGTATGCAGTGATATTTTGCATGTTTGTATGTGTACAAATACATATGTATATATATGGTCAAAACAGATTTGTCTTCCAATATTTATGAAAATATCATGGTAACTGGATCCAGACTATGGAAGCATATAGTATCAATAAAAATAATGTAAATTTTTAGAGGATTCCTTATTTGCATGAATTTGGACAAAGTTGAATAATAATAGCTAACATTTGTATAGTCAAGGTTCTCAAAGCATTTTACATATATCATCATCACATTTTATATTCCCATCAACCCTGTGAGAAGCTTGTTATTATTAACTACATTTTACAGATGAAGAAAGTAAGGCTGAGAGATTAATTGATTTCTGCAGGGTCATACAACTAAGTATCTGAGGCTTACTGCAATCTTCCTGACTTATGGTGCAGCAGGTTGCCTATTATACCACAGAGAAACTCTACTAAATTTGATTTGATAACAAAGGATAACAAAGAAGAACTCAACATACATTAATGATATCAGTCTATGAAGAATTGATTAAGCAACTTCTCTATACCAGGCACTGTACTAAGCCCTGAGAATACCAAAAGATGCCAAATATATTCTGTGCTCTTAAGGAGATCACAGTTTAATGGGGAGGAAAACAAGCAAACAACTATTTATAATCATGATATATATATATATATATATATATATATATATATATATATTAAATCACTAAGTTAGAGAAGGCATTAGGAGTAAGGGAGATTAGAAAAAATTACTGTAGAAGTTGAGATTGTAGTTGGAACTAAAGTAAATCAGGAAAGTCAATAGATGGAGATAAGGAGAGTGAGAACATCAGGCATTGACTAAAAGGGAAAGAAGTAGAATAGTAGGAAATGTGTTCTAAACTTTGACAGTGAAAATGAGGTGGGTGGTGGGTGGGAGGGAGCACATTTTGACTAAGCAGAAAGTCATCTGGACCTCTCCTAACTTGTCCAAATGTTAATAGCAGCCACCTCATCAATAAGTCTATTGAGCATAGACACAATCTGAGTATATTAAGACTCCAATGGAACCTCAAGCATGTAGGAGTTTCTTTTTATTTAGCAATTACTCTGCCTGCCTCATCTCCTGTGGTGTCCACAGCCAGAGGTGCTGTTTAGGCAATTGACTGTGAGCTGCTGACTTCATCCACCCCTGAGATATGAACATAGCTTTGGGAAAATTTAGGAACTAACACAATTTTTGCTATAACAGTTTGGGATATTTGTCCAAAGGAGAAAAATTCGATGTCACATTTTTAAGTGTGAACTTAGTGGACTGCTGACTTATGTCTGCTGTTACAAGAACTTGTCCTATATACTTAATATACTCTGTATATTTCACTGAGGAATGATTTTTGAAAAAAAAACAAATTATGAACCAATTACTCTAATCTAGAAAATACATTATGATATTTCAGAAAATACATACATATACTGCCAGTTATTTTTTTAAAAAAATGAAACTATGTATAGGGAAGACAGTCTAAATTAATGCTACTTTTACTTCAATCTATTCTGAATATTTTCTGTGCTGTGTAATTCAGGGATTATCTCAATTTATTTTACATTAAACCAAATATCTTCATCTCTTGTCTGTAGAAAATAATACTATTCTAGAACAAGGCATTAATTACAAATAGAACAAAATACCTTCTGTTCCTTTTATTCAATAGTTATTTAAATGACTACACTATGCAAAATGCTGTCCTAGACACCAGGGAGTCTAAAGAGTTTCAGCCCTCAAAGAGTTTACATTCTGTGTATATGTAGGGGGAAAACAGAAGAGTGGATGGATCAATGTTGTATAGGGAAATAAGTACCATTTGGTCAGGTGAGGAGTAGGGATTGATCTATGATTTTGTACATTTAGGGAGGGAGAATTTTAGGTAACTTGCCGTGGATAACAAAGATGTTATGTAAAAAAGTGAGACTTGAATCCAGTTCTTCCTGACTGAGGCAATCCCAGTTCTTTATTCCCTATATCATTCTCCTTTTGTTAAATACAAAATATATAAAAAACAATTTAAAAAGAAAAAAGGCTGCTCATACAGATCAGGTAGGTGGTGAAGTGGACAGAACACCAGCTCTGGAGTCAGGAAGACCTGAGTTCAGACCTGACATAAGACACTTGATATCAGCAGTGTGACCTTTGGCAAGTCACTTAACCCCATTGCCTTGAAAAAATATAAAAAAGACTGCTCATTTTTTAAAAAAAGAGAAAAGAAAGAGAGTGTAAGGTGAGCAAATACCTTTATTTGCTTAAATAATGAAACATTTTAGGGCCTGGAAATAGAAGAGAAGGCAGTTATCTCCTTAGCTGTCCATAGGAGATAACTTTGGAGGTCATAAACAATGTTAACTGATTTCTTGGATACACATAGTTTTTGGGAAACCAGACAATGAAAAGCTATAATAATAATAATAATAATAATAATAATAATAATAATAATAATAATTTATAGAGTGCTCTAAAGTTTTCAGAATGTTTAACATATATTAACTCATTATCTCTAAAAAGAACCTTTCACCTTTCAGATAGATGTTAAGAATATGGAGTGATGATCACAGCTAAAGACAGAAATTGTAATGGAAGGCTGACCTCTTACAAAAATTGATTCTGTGAACATTTAGGGAAACTCCATATGATGGTCAAATTTTTGTCTAACAGATCATAATGAATTGAGTGCAGGGTAGGCCCTCTGTGAGGATCTGATAGGAGCAAATAAATTACTTTTATTGCTAGAGTAGAAGATTTCCTCATATCTTTGTGACTTCATTGTGGTGATGTAGGTGATGAAGGGAGGAATGGGGATGATATCTTCCCAAATCTCTGATGATGGAATTGTAGTCAGTAGTGGTAAAGCTGTGGTTAGATCAATCACTTACTCAGCAAGCATTTATTATGCTTCTACAATAGGGATGCTCATATAAAAATAGCTAGTTCTTGCTCTCAAGATTTAAAATTCACTTTAAAGAGTCTTCTTTAAGTTGTACTGATTTACCCAGATTTCCTTGAAAGGGTATCTTGGCTCTGGTTTGTTCTGCTGCTTATATCCAGTTGTGGAACAGAGAAGCAATATATTTGGTCTTTGTTCATTGTAAAAATTTTGATGCCATTCAACACTTGGAAGGAACCAAAAAGTAGAGACATTTTGCTTTTTGCCAAATCAGCTATTTTGAGGACAGGGAAAAAAATCCTTCTTTTTCCTCGTCACTCTATATTCTCAGAAGAAAAATTCATTCTGACATCTTCAAAGTAACAAAAAGATCCAATTTCTATCACAACAGAAAACAAATGTTATTAACCATGCCCTCTGGAGAGATGACAGTACAGGAATATCAGGAATCTGAGTCATGAGCTATAGCCTTCAGCATTTAGTTTAATCATTTTACCACAGCACATCTTTCCATGATGCAATTGCTGCACATTGAATGAAACAAAGACTATTTTGGTTCACTGGGAATGGTTTCCATCTGATTAGTTAAAATCTTGGTTAGTTTTTTCCTTAACTTCCTCCTAGGGATATCTATGAAAGTTTGGCAATTTCATGAATCTCAGAATATTATACTTTAATGAATTTTCAAAAAAAAATTGTTCCTCCTACAGCACATTATCTTTTATCAGCATTCCAGCTGCTGCCTGTAAAATTAATAACTTTACCATGTGTCTCAATTGTCCTCTCATCAGAGATGTTATCATCAGAGTTTCCACTTCGATAAATGACATTTACCTAGGGTATCTAATTTTTTGTAGGTTTTTGCAAGGCAAATGGGTTTAAGTGGCTTGCCCAAGGCCACACAGCTAGGTAACTATTAAGTGTCTGAGACTGGATTTGAACCCAGGTACTCCTGACTACAAGGCCAGTGCTTTATCCACTTAGCCACCTAGCCGCCCCAGGGGGTATCTAATTTTTAAAGAATATTCTTTGCTTAATAAAGGTTTCTCTTCCTTTATGATTTCTAGGTTTTCTTTACCAACAAGGACAAACCTTGTCTGCCAAATCTGTGAAGTGTGCTGTGCATAGCTGTCCATAAGGCACGCACAAGTTAATATTGTTATTCCAGACCATCCAGGTGGGAAGACTGGAAAGTCTGCACATTCTGAAGCAAAATATTTTTTAGGTAATGAGAAGATTGCATCTCACTAGTTTTCAAATCAATTCTTCTTTTAGTCATTATTCTTATCTCTATCACCGAGGAGAGCATCAAAGAATAGAATGGTTCTGGTTATACCTTATAATATCACATACCTCTGGGATGGCTCCCTCAATATGGCAAATCATAGTTGTGAATTGGATCTTTAGAGGGTAGTTGTGATTCCTAGAGTTCTAGGATCCAGATATCTTAAAATTGTAGCTTATTGGTCTCTACTGATGAGTTTCCCATTAATGGGGGTTATGAGTATTCAGGGAGGACTAGCAGTTCTGCTGTGAGAGTTTGACAAGTCATTTTTGTTTAGGTTTTTGCAAGGCCAACAGGGTTAAGTGGCTTGCCCAAGGCCACACAGCTAGGTAATTATTAAATGTCTGAGACTGGATTTGAACCCAGGCACTCCTGACTCCAGGGCCAGTGCTTTATTCACTATGCCACCTAGCTGCCCCGATATATCATTTTCAAGCCTTCTCATGATGACAAGTATCTCTTACCTGTGGCTCCAAGAAGTTGAAGCATGTGTAGTAAGCACATCCAAGCAAAGTTGTCTCAGCAGATGGGTTAAAGTTGAGGAAAACTAACAGGCTTCGAACCCCAAGCATGTGAGACTTCCCATAGTGGAATGGGTGGATGAGAATTATTTGTTATAAAGGTAATGAAGATGATTGAAGTAAACATTTTGGAGTGTTTTGAACTTGGTCAGATACCAAAGATGTCAGGGTTATCCAGTAAATCCTGGGACATGGCCAGCTTTCTTGACCTTTGTCTTATCACTGAACTTCAATGGCTGTAGAAGAGTGAGGCTGATGAGTTCATACAGCTCTGCCTCACTTATATCCATTTCTCATATAAGTTAAGACATCATACCATGATATTAATAATTCTCTTCAAGAATAATGGACAACAAAAATCACTAGCCAAAATTAGTTCATGGTAAGGACATTTATTTGCTAATGAAATCCAAAATTTTATTCACCCTTTTCACAAATTCATATAGTATTTGTGAAGAGATTAGCCAAAAATTTAGTATAAAATTACAGTGAGTTATTTAAGAAGGGATTATATTTGGTCAAATTAATTCATTCCTCTGGGGCCCTTATGTCTTTTCTCTCTTCGAATTTTCAAGTAACAGAATGGGATGCTTAGCTGCATTCACAGGGTCTGCTCCTCTCTGTTGAGCATCTCTCAAATGTTAGAACTATTTCTTCCTTGAATCCAACTCAGCTTTCTTTTCAAATTCCAGAGATTAAGTTCTTTGAAATGACTTCTTTCTTTTAGGATCTTCCTCTCTGTAGTCATGTTTGATTGGATAGCATTATCTCTCCTATCTTAATTTTTCCAAAAACTCATTAAATTTCTTAGCAGATGGCTATGTTTACATACTCCACAGTCCATGGGACAGGGAGGAGAAAAAATCCCCTCCCCTACTCTTCCTATCTCTAGTATAGGTTTAAAATTCACATTCCTCAAAGCTACTCTTATTCTTGATTCATTAAAGAGAGAATTTATTGTAGCTTTTAGAATGTATATTCATCTTTGTATGCCTGGCATACAAAGTAGGCATTTAATTGACTGGATTAAACTCAATCTGAATGGGTATATTAAATGAGTAAAACTTTGAGTTTGGTAAATGAATGAGGTCTCTTGAAATAAAATGCCTTATTTAATAAAGAATTTTCTTTATTCTCTGTCATGACTCAAAGGCACTAAATGCGGTGTTTTAATTTGATCTTGTATATTTCATCTTAGAACCAAAAGGCAGTCTTCTAGTTATTTTCCTATTTATATCTGCAATTGCCCTAGGAAGTACTAAATTACCTTAGAGAAAGATCCCAGTAGAACACAGAACTCTTGAATTCCAATGGTAATTTCTGCTAAATGTAACAGATAAACCAGCCATGCAGGCTATAATTGATTAACTGTAAACTCTGACACAATTTGTTGTGGTGCTCATAGTTCCTTTTGCTTTATATTTTGCTAGATATTCATAATCAGTGTCTCATTGAAAACTGTCAAGAGTGTTGTAGAGCTTTTAAAAGTTTCATTTGCTGAATCATATGCTTTCTTCCTATCAACAACACTTAAATGCTTTCTTTGTTCCATTAATGTAATTATGTGGCATTGATGATATTGATCAGTTTTGTGGTAAACTTGCCTCTTCTCTACCTCTGTTTTCATCAGCAATGAACCTTATACATGCATAGACCATTTTCATAAAGAATTTGTATAGTTGAGAAAGTAGGCGAGCAGTTTTTACTGTTTTTTTAGAGTATTACTGTAATTTTTCTCTCTTAATCATTCAGTATTTTCCTCTACTTGAGAATTCTTAAGACTCCCAATGCTCTCAAATTGTCTTGCTTAGAGTAAGAGTTTCCTTTGATGAATACTTGATTTGTTCCAGCTGCTCTTCCTCTTTTTTAATACTACATCCATTTATTCACTTGATACATTGGAGGATGAAATGTTAGTGTTGTCATGTTTTGGTTCCACCATAGCTGAAGAAAAAAATATATATACAGTTAAATTTAAGAAAATCTGACATATTTGTTCCATTATCAATTTGTTCCTTGAACCTCTGCATTCATCTTTATTTATTTATTTATTCATTCATTCATTATTTATTTGTTTGCTTGTTTTTAGTTTTTGCAAGTCAATGGGGCTAAGTGGCTTGCCCAAGGCCACACAGCTAGGTAATTATTAAGTGTCTGAGGTCAGATTTGAGCTCAGGTACTCCTGACTCCAAGGGCAGTGATCTATCCACTGTGCCACCTAGCCGCCCCAACCTTTGAAGAGTTTAATTTAATTCTCTCACGTTTCATGCTTTTCAAAAGCTTATTTTCCCATCACTATACTTTTTTTTTTACAAATTGTTATTGCTAATAATCATCCACCAATCTTCTCTGTTAGATTTTACAAAGGAATTTCCATTTTAATTTTTTATTGCCCTTGGATGCTGTTCTTCTAATTTTGACATAAAGAAATATTCTATACTGGCTAAGAAGGTTTGAGATTTACCTAACTTTCTATTGCAATAGAAACAAATACAGTGGCTTTTATTTTCCTATCCATTCCTTATTTTTCTACATTGATAACTTGTTTGAATAGATATGTAATTGCTTCTTTTTTAAAACTTTTAAAAATATAATAATTAGCTCATATAGAAGGAAAGAAAAAATAATGATATGCAATGTAGACATTTTGGTTTATTTCTTTATTTTATTCTCTACTTTTCTTTTTACCTTATGGAATTAAACTAGAATTTCTATAATGTAGTAATATAAAAAGATGATTATACATGAAACTGCAAATCTACTATGCACAACTTGTGATTACTTTTAAATATACAATATTATCATGTAAATGTTTTCTTTTTTTTTCTTTCCCCCATTCATGAGATGACTGCCATTAGAAACAAATAATTGTGTATATGCAAAATTATTCTATAATTATTTGTATTCAACAATTTTTTTCCTCTGGATGTAGATAGTCATAGTTCTTTGGTTAATTAGGGTATTTATTCAAAATAACTTATTCATTCAGAGTTGTTCTTAAAACAATATTGCTTGACTGTACAAAATGGTCTTTTTTTTCTTCTTAGTTCACTCTTAATTATTTCATGTCTCTGTCCATATTTTTAAAAATCATTGAACTTTCATTCTGCAGTGATTTCCATAATAATTATATAAGAAAAAATTTTCAGCCATTCCTCAGTTGATGAGCATCCCTTCAATTTCCAGTTCTTTGCCATCATAAAATATTAGTACAAACATTCTAGAACATATAGGTTCTTTTCCTTTGTTTCCTTATGATCTTTGGAAATAGAACAAGTAGTGGTATTATTGGGATAAAGGATATATATCCTTTAGGTGTAGGTGTATTTAGGTAGTTTAACAACTCTTCAGGTATAATTCAGGATTGCTCTCCAAACTGATTGAATCATTTTACAGTTCTGCCAACAATGAATTAAGGCCCTAATTTTTCCATATCTTCTCCAATCTTTATCTCTTTCTCCTACTATCATCTAAGCTAATTTGATAGGTATAAAATGATATGTCAAAGTTGTTTTAATCTGAACTTTTCTAAACAGTAGTAATTTAGAGCATTTTTCATTTCACTATATTAATTTTGATTTCTTCATTGAAAAATTGACTATTCACATCCTTTGACTATTTTCCAATGGGACAATATTCTATATTCTATATTTTACTTTAGATATATTTAGATTTCATTGTCTATGATAAATTTCATCAAAATATAATTACCCTCTTTATTTCTTTTAATTATATCTATTTCACTCATAAGTTTGCCTGAGATCATGATTGCTAACAATTTGTATCTGCTGAATTATAATAAATCCTACTTTAACCCTCCATTTTAATTCTCTATTTATCTCTTATTTTAAAATATTTTTGGATTCTGCTATTTAATCCATTCTGCTGTTTCCATTTTATGGGTAAGTCCATCCAATTCATATTCAAAGTCATAATTACTATTTGTAAATTTACCTTCATCTTTAATATACTGTTGGTAGAGTTCTGTGATCTAACCATTCTAGAGAACAATTTGGAACTATGCCCAAAAGGGCAAAAATTATATACCTTTTGATCCAGTAATATCACCGGTAGGTATGTATGTACCCCCAAAGATATCATTAAAAATGGAAAAAAAAGGCCCGCATGTACAAAAATATTTATAAGAGCTTTTTTTTGGTAGTGGCAAAGAATTGGAAATTGAGAAGATGCCCATCAAATGGCTGTTCAAGATGTGTCATATGGATGTAATGGAATACTCTTGTTCTATAAGTCAGGACTATGGAATCAGGAGAAACTGAGTTAAAATGCAGCCTCAGACACTTAATATTACCTAGGTGTGTGACCTTGGGCAAGTCAGTTAACCACCCATTGCCTTGCCAAAAAGAAAGAAAGAAAGAAAGAAAGAAAGAAAGAAAGAAAGAAAGAAACAAACAAACAAACAAACAAACAAACAAACAAACAAACAAACAAAGAAACAAAGAAAGACAAAGAAACAAAGAAACAAAGAAACAAAGAAATCATGACCGGCTGGATTTCAGAAAAAACTGGATAGGCTTACATGAACTGATGTCAGATGACTTGAACAGAATAAAGAGTACATTGTATTCATTATTAGCAACAGTTTGTGATAATCAGAGCTATGACAGATTTAGTTCTTCTTAGCAGTACAATGATCAAAGATAATTCTAAAAGACTTCTCATGAAAAATGATGTCCACATGCAAGGAAAGAACTATGGAGTCTTAATAGAGAACAAAACATATTAGTTACAGTTTTTAAAATTTATCATAGTTTTTGCTCCCTTTTGTTCAAATTCTTTTTTTCACAACATGACTAATATAGAAATATGTTTAACATGATTGTACATGTGCAACCTATATCAGATTAATCACTATCAAGGAAAAAGGGGAGGAAAAGAATGGTGGTAGACAAATTTAGAATTCAAAATTCTTACAAAAATGAATATTTAAAATTATCTTTACTTATAATTGGAAAAAATAAGATAAAGATTTTAAAAAAATTCTCCCTCTCTTATTTTTACTCACTATTTTCCTCCTCAGCCTCTCTCATTCCTCATGCTAATTTCTTTCTCTACAATTAACTTATATTTATTTTGTCTAGACAAGTATGCCCTCCACCCCCAACAGCATAACATTCAATGAGTATAGGGCCTGTTTATTTTTGTCTGGCACATAATAGGAGGTATAAAAATGCCTGTTGATGAATTGATTGTTATAGCTGATTTCATTTTTTCTTTTGGTGATTTTTTTTGTTCACTGCTGACCCTGTTTTAAAGGAAAGTATTCATAATGCAATGAAGGAAGGTTTAAGTGATATCTAAAATCTTTGAATTTTTATTTCTGAATCTTAAAACATAGTCTGCTTTCAAAGATATTTTTAAGCATCTTCCCCTTTCCACTGAAGTCACAGATATTAAATTTTATTTAGATTTAGTTTGGAGTTTATAGGTTTCTTATAATTTCTCTACTCCTCATACTCTGCAATAGATATTGAAATGTAAGCTGTGATAGCTTAAGAAAACAAGTGTCTCATGAATTAATGTTTTTGATAACTTTGGGGGAAAATAAAAAAATAAAACCAATTCCACCAGTTCCTTTATTTGCCCATGAAAGAAAGAACCTATTGCAGGGAGGTAGGTGGTATAGTGGATAGAATACTGCCCTGGAGTCAGGAGGGCCTGAGTTCAAATTTGACCTCAGACACTTAATAATTGCCTAATTGTCACTTAAACCCATTGCTTTGGAAAAAACTTAAAAAAAAATAGAGAACCTGTTAGTCATACTCCCATTTCACTAATATTCACTGACTCATTTGTTGGACAACAGTGTCACAAATTACATCGAGTGACAAATTTATGGGACCATGGCATAGCTACTGTACTTACTGTTACATTGTCCTTTCCCCATAGTAGGTCATCTAAAAAGTTTGGCAGAAAGAATGATATTTATTTTTATGAACTCAATTTATATGTACTTTATGGTAATGAAGTATGTTGTTCATATCATCTTATTAGATCTTTATGCCACTTCTTTGAGAGGATATTACTTCTTTTATAAATCTAAAATCTAGGATTTGGAGAAAGTTTGTACCTTAAACATTTTCTAAATATTTAATCCTCACAATTCTTGAAGGTAGTTTCCATTATCATCTCCATTTTACACAATGAAAAAAGTCAGACTTAAATGATTTGTCTGAGTCATATGATTATTAAATATCTGAGGTCAAATTTTGGAATCTTTGATTACAAAGGTTAAAAAATGTAGAGATGGGACTCATTCCAAGTACAGTTTTCACATTTTTTCAAGCTGTCTCTGAGATTTTTTTATTTTATAAATCTGACATGTATTCATTTCCTCTTATATCTAATCTTCTCTTCATTATGACATTCAGTTCTTCCCTTCCTCAGTAATATCTCTACCCAGCAATCATTCTTAATTTTGATTCTTTATGAATAAGTGCAATGCCCACTTAATATCTACTTTAGATTCCCATATTCCCTTCCGTTATCAATATTCATACCTTAACAAACCCCAACACTAGATTACTGCAACTATCTAGCTTCTTCATTAACTATTTTTCATATACTACTGAAGAGAACTGAAGAAATCTTGTAATCATGCTTGCTAGTTCCCTAATAAATTCATATTATTTAATCTTGACTAGGCCCTCACTGCAGCAAGGCAGTACTAATACTCCTCCCTAATTAATTCCCTATCCCACACATCATAATTTCTGTTTCAAATGTTTTCTTCTCTTTTCAAATGTCTTATGTACCCTCCCCCGGCCTATTTTGGACTGTGACTTGTACTATACCATTTACTGAGAACTCCCTTCTCTTCCTATACAATTACTCTTATATCAACTTCCACCATTTTCTCATTCATTCCACTCTGATGAAGTGGCTATTCTGCTTGCTGCAGCAAAACTCTTTATATGTGTATCATCAATTCCATCTCTTCCCATCTTCTCTAGTAGATTGCCCCCCTCACTATTTCTTCTTCTTCTTCTTCTTCCTTCTTTTCTCCTTCTTTCTTCTTCTTCCTCCTCCTTTTACTTTTCCATATCTGTCTCTCTGTTTCTTTCTCTCTCTGTTTCTGTCTGTATTTTTGTCAGTTTTTATCCATCTGTCTCTGCCTTTCACTTTCTCTCATCTGTCTCTCTCCATCTCATCTTCTATTTCTTTCTACTAACTCTTTCTCTGTTGCCTACAGACATGCTTAAATCTCTCATTCAAGCAAAGTAAAACAAAAGACAAACAAACAAAAAAAGACTGACCAGATACTGCCAAGAGTAATAATAATATTCCTATTTCTCTTTTTCTTAGAGGAATTCCTTAAGAGTTCTCTATAAGTGCTTCCCTCTCTTGTCTTTTCAATCTATTACAAATCTTCTAAATTCTAGCTTTCAAACTCATGATTCAGTAAGAATTGACTGTCTTCAGAGTTACAAAATATCTGTTTAGTGATAAATGTAATAATCTCCTCTTGGTCCTTATCTGTATACATTTGATATTATTGATCATCTCCTCCTTAATACTTTTTCCCTAATGGAGTTTGTAAGTGATTTGTTATAGTCCTTCTCCTCTAACCATTTCTTGATATGTTTTGCTGGTAGGAGTCATTAGCCTTTCTTTTCTCTCCATCCTTGTCATCCCTTTAGCCCTTGTGGGTACAATTATAATCTCTATACAGTTAATTTCATGAATTATTTATTTCTCATGAGTTCTAGTTCTATATACCAACTACCTGTTGAACACTTTGAGTTAGAGGTCCTGTAGGCAGCTCAACTTAACATGTACAAAAATGAACTCATTATTTCTATCGTCAAAAGCTTCCACTCATCTGAACTTTCCAGTGACAATTGAAATATCATCATCCTTCCTATCACCCAGTTTGAAACTTCATTTTTATGCCTGGTCAAACCCCTTTCTGTGGTTCACCTCTCTAGTCAATTATTGTCTAGATTTTACATATGGCCCCAATCATGTTGTCACATAATATTTTAAGGTATAATCCTGTTAGATCTTTTCCCTCTATGTATTTCTATTGGTTTCTCTGATATTTTTGATGTTTTGTTCTTCCATTTGAATTTTGTTATTTTTTTCTCTAATTCAGTCAAATAATTTTTGGTATTTTACTTGGAATAGCCAATGAATATACAAATTATTTCAGGGAAAATTGTTATAACAATGAATAATATTTTCCAATTATTTAAATCTGCTTTTATTTGTATAAATAGGTATTTTCATATTTTGGTTTATAAAGTTCCTGAATTTGTTTTGGCAGTTGTGCTATCTGATATATTTTACTGCCTACAGTTATTTTAAATGGAATCAATTCTCTTATTTTTTTTCTTTCAGGGTTTCATTTGTGTGTGTGGTGTGTGTGTGTGTGTGTGTGTGTGTGTGTGTGTGTGTGTGTGTGCATTTATATGAATGCTGATGATTTATGTAGATTTACTTAAATTCTGTGCCTTTGATAAATTACTAATTATTTCAAATAGCTTTTTAGATAATACTTTGAGATTTTCCAATTTCATCTTAATATCATCTTTAAAAAGAGATAGTTTTATTACCATATTTTTTTTATGGTTACTACAATTTCTTTTTCTCCTTTTACTGCTATTTCTAGGATTTTAAATACAATATTCAATAATATTGGTTATATTGGTTATCCTTGTTTTACATCTGATCTTACTGGGAAGACTTCTAGTTTATCCTCATTATGCATTATGCTTTCTGGTGGCTTTAGATTAATGTTCTAATCAATTTGAATAAAAATTCATTTAAACCTATACTTTCAAGTGTTTCTAATAAAGCTCATTCCATGACTGACAAATGGCCAAAGAACATGAACAAAAATGAAGAAATCAAAACAACTTATAGCCTTATGAAAAAATGTTGTTATTGCAAATTTATTAAATACAAATTAAATGCAAATTAAAACAACATTATTATGATATTTTATTACTATCATACTGGCTAAAATAACTGAAGGGAAAAGTAGTAAACTTTGAAAGAACTGTGGAAAATTTATGACACTAATTAAGTGTTGGCAGAATTGGGAACTGATCTAACCATTTTTTAAAATTTATTTATTTGGTATTTTATTTTCCCCAGTTACATGTAGAAAAACCAATTTTAATTTTAATTTTAAAAAATGAGTTCCAAATTCTCTCCCACCCTCTCAGCACCCCCCCTCAAGAAAAAGCAATTTGGTACAGGTAATAAATATATAGTTATGCAAATATTTCCATAATAGTCATCTTGTGAAAGAAAACATAGACCTCTCCCCCAAAAAGAAACCTCAAGAAAAATAAACTTTAAAAAGTATGCTTCAATCTGTGCCCTGAAAACTATCATCTCTTTCTTTGGAAATGAATAACATTATTTATCATAAATCCTCCAAAGTTGCCCTGGGTCATTCTATGGCTGAGAAAAACAAAATTGTTCATAGTTGATCACCCTACAATATTGCTATTACTACCTACAGTGTATTTCACTTTGCATCAGCTCATGTAAGTCTTTCCAGAGATTTCTAAGAGATCCTGTTCATTATTTCTTATAGGAGAATAGTGTGCCATCATAATAAAAAACCACAGTTCATTCAGTAATTCCAACTGACAGGCATCTTCTCAATTTCCAATCTTTGACACCAGAAAAAAAAGGTGCCACAAATATCCTTATGCAAATAAGTCTTTTTAATTTTTGTTTTTCATCTGTTTTGGAATGAATATCTAGTAGTGGCAATAATAGGTCAAAGGGCATGAATGATTTAATAGATTTTGTGCATAGTTCCAAATTGTTCTACAGAATGATTGAAGCAGTTCATAACTCCAGCAATTGTGCATTGATATTTCATTTTCTCTACATCTCCTCCAACATTTGACATTTTCCTTTTCTGTCCTATTAACCAATTTAAAAATGATTAAGATAGTGCCTCAGAATTGTATTAATTTACATTACAAAATCTAATCAATAGTGAGAACATTTTCACATGACTAGAGATTGCATTGATAACCTCATATGAAAGCTGTTCATATCCTTTGTTCACTTATCAATTTTGGAATGGCTCATCTTTTTTATAAATTTGGCTCAGTTCTCTATGTCTGTGAAATGAGGACTTTGTCAGAAAAGCTTGCTTCAAGGTTTTTTTATAGTTAATATTGTTACCTCTGTTTTTCCCATCCTATTCCCTGTAACACACTGTTTATACTATTTCTCTCTCTCTCTCTCTCTCTCTCTCTCTCTCTCTCTCTCTCTCTCTCTCTCTCTCTCTCTCTCTCTCTCCTGTCACCCTGTCCCTCCTCAAAAGTGTTTGCTTCTGACTATTCGCTCTCATAATCTGCCCTCCTCATCTCCTTCTGCTCTTTTGCTGTAGGGTTAAATGGATTTCTAAATCCAATTGAATGTGTATGTTATTCCCACTTTGAGTCAATTCTGATGAGACTAAAGTTCACTCATTGTACCTTGCCTCTCCCTTCTTTCCTTTCATTATATAAACTGGTTTTGCACCTTTTATGTGAGATAATGTATCCATTCTAAATCTCCCTCTCCCTTTTCCCCAGTACATTCCTCTCTTCCCTTACTTTTTTTAATTTTTCAATTTTATTATTTTTATTGAAGTTTTACTTTTCAAATACATGTTATGAAAGTACTTGTAAACAGTCATCTATATGCCTATGAATATTTCTGAGTTACAAAATTTTCTTCCACTCTCCCTTCCCACTCCCCTCCCCTCAGCAGAAAAGAGACAGTTTAATATTGTACTTACACATTTGTGTTAAGCATGATAAAAAATACCAAGTATGAGGAATTAGGATTTAGGGAAAGAAATGCATAAGATATATATTTTTTTTAAAAAAGTGAAAGTAGTTTCCCTCAAATTCTGGAGAACTGTGTTTTGTTTTGTTTTTCTTCCACTGAATGGGAATAGCATTATTCATAGGTGGTTTAGTAGGGTTGTCCTTGCTCTCTGAACTGCTGAGAGAAGCTGCATCCATCAGGGTTGATCATCTCACAATGTTGTTATTAATGTGTAGATTGTTCTCTTGGTTCTGCTCCTTTCACTCAGCATCAGATCCTGTAATTTCTTCCATGCTTCTCAATCATTTATGGTTTCTTACAAAACAATACTATTCCATAACATTCATGTACCATAACTTGTTTAGCCATTAGCCAATTGATCGGCACCCCCTCAATTTACAATTCTTTGCAGTAGAAAAAAGAGATGCTATGAATATTCTGGAATACGTAGGATTTATCCCATTTTTTTTTGTTTTCTTCTGGGTATAGGCCTACTACTGTTATAGCTGAGTCAATGGATACAAAATTCCATATTTGGGCATAGTTCCATATTGCTCTCCAGAATGGTTGGATCAGTTTACAACTCCACCAGCAATGCGTTAATGTCCTAATCCTCCCACAAGTTCTCCAACGTTGATCATTTTCCCTTTTTGTCAACTTAGTTAATCTGATCTGTGTGAAGTGATACCTCAGAGTTGTTTTAATTGAAATTTCTCTAATCAATATGAGCCAGATCATTTTTTATGTTATATATATGTATATATATATATATATACATATATATATAAAACTTTAATTTCTTCATTTGAAAACTGTCTATTCTTTGATCATTTATCAATTGGGGAATGATTTTCAACTGTACAAATTTGAAGTAGATCTCTATGTATTTTAGAAATGAGACCTTTACCAGAAATCCCAGTTGTGAAGATTGTTTCTCAGCTTTCTGCTTTCCTTCTAATTTTGTCAGTATTGATGTTCTTAGTACAGAAACGTTTAAATTTAATATAGTCTCTCATTTTGCAGTTTATAATGTTCTCCATTTCTTGTTTGATCATAAATTTATCCCTTTTCCGTCAATAAGAAAGACAGAATATTACTTGGTCTATTAGTTTATTTATGTTGTCACCCTTTATGTCTAAATCCTGAATCCATTTTGACCTTATTTTGGTTCTTCCCTTACTTTTATTGATTTAGATATCATCTCTCCATATTCAGCTCACAATTGTGCATCTTACCATCCTCTCTTTCTAAACATAAATATATAATATATATATATATATATTTATGTACACATACATGCATACACATAATCATTCTAAATGCCCTTGTAATATAGTTCTCATGAGTTACCACTGAAATCTTCCCATGTAGGAATATAAATGGTTCACCATCATTAAGTCTCTTATGATTTTCCTTTTCAGTTTATTTTTCATGCTTCTCTTGTTACTTTTAATTGAACATTTTTTGTTCAGCTCTAGCTTTTTTCATCTGGATAGCTTGTTTTATTGAATGTCCATCTTTTCCCTTGAAAGTATATCCTCATTTTTTTTCTGGGAAGATGATTCTTGGTTAGAATCCAAGCTCTTTTGCATTTGGGAATGTCATATTCCAAGCCCTACAATTCTTTAATGTAGAAACTGTTAAATCTTTGTTACCCTGGCTGTGATCCCATGATACTTAAATTGCAAATTTTTCTCCTCTGATCTGGCAACTCTGGAATTTAGCCATAATATTCTTGGGATTTTTCATTTTGGGATTTCTTTCAGGAAGTGATTACTGGATTTCTTTAATTTCTATTTTTACCCTTTGGCTCTAGAATATCAGGGCATTTTTTTTTGTTATGGTCTCCTAAAAGATGAAATCTAGACTCTTTTTATGATCATGAATTTCAAGTAGTACAATAATTTTTACATGATCTCTCCTGGGTTTATATTCCATGTCAGATGTTTTCTGATGAGATATTTCCCAGTCTTCTAATTTTCATTGTTTTCACTGTTTTCTGGTTTATTGAATTCTCACAATGCCATTAGGTCAATTCTAATTTTAGAGGAAGTTAGTTTCTACTGTGAGTTTCTAGTTCCTCCTTTTCCATTTGACCAATTCCAATTTTTAGAGTGATTTTTTTTCCTTCAGTGAATTTTTGTGCCTCTTTTCCCATTTGACCAATTCTGCTTTTTAAGGCATTCATTTCATTTGCTTTTTGTACCTCTTTTATCATTTGACCTAGTCTGTTTCTAAAGTGTTTTTGCTTCAGTATTTTTAGTGTTTCCTTTACCAAGCTGATGACTCCTTTTTCATGATTTTCTTGCATCATTCTCATATTCTTCCCATTTTTTCCCTATGTCTCTCTTACTTGATTTTCAAAATTCTTTTTGAGCTCTTCCATGGCTGGAGACCAATTCATATTTTTCTTAGAGATTATGGATATAGAAGCTTTTACTTTGTGGTCTTCTTCCAAGGGTGTGTGTTTTGATCCTCTATGCTACCATGGTAATTTTCTATGGTCAGATTTTTCTTTTGTTGCATGCTCATTTTCTCTGCCTATTTCTTGATTTTAACTCATTATTAAAGTAGACCTCTGTCTGCATTGTGGAGAACACATTGTCCTGAACTTCTGGGACATTTTTGCCACTGTTTTCAGAGACTCTGTAAGCTTTAAGGATTGTGACCCAGCCCTCAAGTATGGGCAAAGGAACAGAGTTCTGTCTCAGCGCTTTCAAAGAGAACACCATTTTATACTCTCTTGATCTGTTGTTCTGTCTCTTTACTATCTACAGACTGAGGGTTCCAGAAGCAATAGCTGCCACTGTTGATTCATTGACTGCCAATGCCTGCTCCTTATTTGCTGTACTGCTATGGCCTGTGCTTCAATGTGATCCACTCTTACCACCTGTCCTGTCAACTTTTCAAGTTATCTCTGGCATCTGTGGACTGAGAGATCTGAAAATTACCACTATTGACATTAATTTATTGGCCCTGTGGCCTGTCTCTGGATTTCTAGGGCCTTGCTGGTAGGGACTACATTTGTGTACTCTCCTCTCTCACCCTGTTGCAACAGGACTTTCCTGCCAACTTTCCAAGTTTTTTGGGGCTGGAAAATTGTTTAATTCCACAATTTTGTGAGATGTTAATCTAGAAATTGTTTAGCATCATTATTTTTGTTTTTGCAAGGCAATGGGGCTAAGTGGCTTTCCTGAGGCCACATAGCTAGGTAATTAAGTGTCTGGGGTCGGATTTGAACTCAGATACTCTTGACTCCAGCGCTGGTGCTCTATCCACTGTGCCACCTAGCCACCCCTTAGCGTAATTATTTAAAGACATTGGAGAAGTTTGCCAGAGAGCCCAGGTGAGTCCCTGCTGTTACTCTGAAATCTTGGCTCTGCTCCCCCACTCATTATCTGACCATATTGGGAAGAACTTGGAATTATATCCAAAGAGTTATTAAATTCCCTTTGTCTTTTTACCCAGCAATATACTACTAGGTATGTTTCAAAAGATAATTAGGGAAAAAGAGAAAATCCATATGTTCTAAAATATTTATAGTAGCTCTCTCTCTCTCTGTTGTGACCAAGAATTGGATACCCATAAATTGGGGAATGGTTGAAAAAGCTATTCAGCTGTTTGATTTTTATGTTATAACTATTCTGCTAGGAAAAATAATGAGCTCAATGATCTTAGAAAACTATGAATGCATTTGCATGAAATAATGAAGAGCAGAATGAGCAGAGAGCCAAGAGAACATTGAATACACTAACAGGAATACTGTTTTAAACATAACTTTGAGGAACTACTGGAAGTCAAAATGATTGAACAAGCAGTAACTCACAGTAACTTTTTCATATTTACCTCTATAACTCTAAAATAGTGCCCAAAAATAAATCCAGGAAAAGAAGAACCAACACCAAGTAAACACCCAGGGCCAGCAGTCACTGGTACAAGAAGCTTGAGACTATTTATGGCAGGCCTTTTTTTCCTGACAAAATACTGGAAATTGAAAGGATCGTGATCATTTGATGAATGGCTGAACAAGCACTGGTATATGAATATGAAGGCATTTCATAAGAAATGATGACAGTCAGCTTTCAGAAAATTCTGAAAAGAATTGTTTGAACTAGATCAAAGTGAAATGATAAGAAACAGGAAAATATTATACATATTATCATCAAAATTGTGTGATAATCAACTATGAATGACTCAGATTTTCTCAGCAATGATCCAACACAAGTATAAAGGACTCAAAAGGTAAATGTTAACCACATGCAGTTCAAGAGTTTCAAGAACTTATTAAGGAAAACTGAACCAATATTCTATAAGCAGAGGGGAAAATGGGAATTGAAAGAATCCATTGATCATCTCCTGAAAGAAATTCCTAAATGAAAACTTCCAGAAATATTATAGCCAAAAGTTAGAACTTCCAATTCAATGATAAAATATTGCAAGTACTCTGAAAGAAACAATTTGGATTATCATGAAACCATAGTCAGGATAACACAAGATTTAGACACCTTTACGATAAGGGATTGTGGGGCTTGGAATATGATATTTCAGGAGCAAGAGAACTTGAATTTTCACCGAGAATCAACTACTCAGCAAAACTACTCCTCTTTCAGGGGAGAAGATAGACTTTCAATAAAATAGGGTACTTTCAAGTCTTCCTGATGAAATGATCAGAACTGAACAGAAATTTTGATCTTTAAATACAAGAATCAAATTAAAAATAAATTAGGGAAATAGGAAACAGGGACTTAATGATATTAAATTGCATGTATTCCTGCAAAATGAAGATGATATTTATAACTCATGTGAACTTTCTCACTTATTAGGGAAGTTAGAAGGAGCATATATAGACAAGGTACAGGTGGAAGTTAAATTTGAAGGTATAAGATATTATAAAGAAATGAATAGGAAAAAGAGGAATATACTGGGGAAAAGGGATAGGGAGACGTAGAGTGGACTAAGTTATTTCACATAAAAGAGACAAGAACAAAGCTTTTGCAATGGAGTGGAAGAGAGGGAAGGTGACAGAAAAATGAGTGAGCTTTGCTCTTATCAGAATTTACTCAGAGGAGCAAAACTCTCAATTGGGTATAGAAATCAATCTAATTCTAAGGAAAATATGAGAAGCAAGGTATGGGAGAAAGGGGCAGGAATGAGGGAGGTAAAAGAAGGGAGGGAAGATTGTGGGAGGCAGCTAGTCAGATGTAAAACCCTTTTGAGAAGGAACAGGGTAATTGGAGAGAGAGAATAGAATAAATTTATAGAATAAATAGGATGGATGGAAATACAGTTAGCAAAAGTAACTGTGGGAAAAATATTGAAATAAGTTTCTCTGATAAAGACTTTATTTTTAAACATGTACAACTGAGTCAAATTTATAAGAATTAAGAACCATTACACGATTGATAAGTGATCAAGAGATGTGAACAGTTTTCAGATAAGGTTATCATTGCAATCTAGTTAAATATTTTTAAAAATGCCCTAACTCACTACTGATAGGATAAATGTGGGTTGGGACAATTCTGAGGGACTGCCATATATCTGTTGAATTGGCTAATAGGACAGAAGGAGAAAATGACAAATGTTGGAAGGGATCCAGAGACATTGATGCACTGTTGGAGGAGTTATGAAATGATTCAACAATTCTGTAGAACAAATAGGAACTATGCCTAAAGGGCTTTAAAACCATACCTATACTTTGGTCTAGTGGTGCCATTACTAGGTCTATATAGTAGAAGAGATGAATTATAGGGGAAAAAGAACCTGTATGAATAGGGATATTTATAGTAGCTCTTTTTATGTGGCATGGAGCTAGAGATTGAGAGGATGACCATTGGTTAGGAAATGGCAGAACAAATTGTGATTAAGAAGAAATGATATTCTGTTATGGGATATGATGAACAGGATGTTCTTGGTAAAAAAAATTTACATGAACAGATGCAATGGGAAATGTACTGTATACAAAATAATAGCAATAATGCAGAAAGATCAGCTGTGAGTGTCCTACCTTTTCTCAGCAATATTGTTACTCAAGAGAATTATGGAGGACTTATGCTATAGAATGGCATCCCTCCAAAAGTCTTGGCTGATGATACCTGAATACAGATTGAAGCAGATTTTGTTATTTTACTTGAGGTTTCTCCTTTTTGGGGAGAAGGGACTTATGTTTCTTTTACACCATGACCATTGTGGCAATGGTTTTCATGACTACATTTTTTAAAGATTTATTTGTTTTTCCAACTGCATGTAATGGTAATTTTTCTCAATCACTTTTTGCAAGGCTTTGAGTTTTAAATTTTTCTCCCTCCCTTCCTTCACTCCCCCTTTCCTCTGACAGAAAACAATCTAATTTAGGCTCTAAATTTATAAACATGGTAAACATAGAATCATATTTATTATGTTGTAAGAGAAGAATCAAATACAGATGAAAGAAAGAAATTATTGGAGAGGAGGAAAATGACATAATAAATAAGTAGTCTTTCATAAAAATTTTAGATAATAAGCTTTGGTTTTCATTTAAACTCCACAGTTCCTTCTTTGGATGTAGATGATATTTTACATCAGAAGTCTTTTAAAATTATCTTTGGCTATTGTACTGCTGAAATGAAAAAGTCCATCAGAGTTATCATCATCCCATATTGTTGTTAGTATGTATAATGTTCTTCTGGTATCCTGGGATTTTGTTAAAGTTTCTAATTGTTTCCAGTAGTTGTTTAGATGATTTTCTTGGGTTCTCTAGTTATCCCATCATATATTCTGCAAAGAGTGAGTTTTATCTCTTTATAATCAATTATAATTCCTTCAATTTCTTTTTATTCTCTTATTGCTAAAGCTAACATTTTTAATTCAAAATATTGAATGGTAATGATGATCTTATTGGGAATGATATTACCTTATCTCCATTACATATAATGCTTGTTGATGGTTTTAGATAGATACTGCTTATCATTTGATTTTTTCAGCATCTATTGAGATAATCATATAATTTGTTAGATTTGTTATTGATGTGGTCAATTATGCTGATAGTTTTCCTAATATTGAACCAACACTACATTCCTGGTTCAAATCCTACTTGATTATAATGTATTATCCTAGTGATAATTTGATGTAATTGCTTTGCTAATATTTTATTTAAATTTTTGCATACACGAATAAGGAATTTTGTCTATAACTTTCTCTGTTTTGACTCTTTCCTGTTTAGATATCAGTACCATATTGGTGTCATAGAAGGACATTGGCTGAACTCCTTTACCTGTTCTTCAAATAGTTTATGTAGAATTGAAACTAATTGTTCTTTGAATGCTTGGTAGAATTCACCTGTGAATACATTTGACCCTGGAAAATTTTTCTTAATGAGTTCATTGATGGCTTGTTCAATTTCTTTTTCTGAGATGGGGTTAAGTCATTTTCTCTTCTTTATGTGAGTAATTTCTCCTATTCTACCACCCCCTTCCTCTCATTTCTCTGTTTAATGTCTTATTTTTTTCCATCAAAGTCATGGTCACACCATGAATGTCCATACTTTCAGTTGAAGTATATTCACTCTAGTATAGAGCTATGAGAATCTTCCTCATAAGTGGGAAGTAATCAATTTAATCTTATTGGATAGAAGTCTTTTTCTTTTCCCCAGTTTGCCTTTTCATATATCACTTGAATCTCCTGTTTGAAGATTGAAATTTTTTTTGTTCAGCTCTGGTTTTCTCATCAGGAAAGTTTGAAAGTCACCTTTTTCATTAAATTTCTATCTTTACCCCTGAAAGAGAAAGTTCAGTTTTGCTGGATAGTTGATTTGTGGTTGTAATCCAAGCTCTCTTCCTCTCCAGAATATTATACTCCAGGCCCTTCAATCCTTTAATGTTTGTGCAGCAAGCTCTTGTGTATTCTGACTGTGACTCCTTCTTATTTGGATTGCTTCTTTCTAGTGGCTTGCAAGATTTTCTCCTTGATCTGATATTTCTGAAGTTTGGCCACAATATTCCAAAGTGCTTTCATTTTGGGATCCCTTTCAGGAGGTGATCAATGGATTCTTTCAACAAACATTTTGCCTCTGGTTTCAGTATATCAGGCAGTTCTCCTTAACTATTTCCTGAAGAATATTGTCCAGATTATTTTTTGATGAAGGTTTTCAAGTAGTCCTGTGAATCTTAAACGTTGTGTCTCCTGGATCTTGTTTCCAGATTATTGCAACAAAATTGCAATTTTTCTTTTTTTCATTTTTTTCATTTTGTTTAATAGATTTCTTGGTGTCTCATAAGGTCATTAACTTCCACTAGTCTCAATCTAATTTTTCAGGGAAGTAATTTCTCCATGTAGCTTTTGCATCTCCTTTTCCATTTGGTCAATTCCAAATTTTTAAACTTTTAAAAAAATTTTAAAGGAGTTTTTATCTTTTCATATTTACCCAGTCTTTCTTTGATGGACACTAATTCATATTCTTCTCTGAAGCTTCATATATAGCATCTATTCTGTCTTTCTTTCCGAGCTAGTATCCTTATCTCCAAGGTAACATTCAATTTACCCTGTTTTGTGCTGATCCTTCTTCATTTTGGAAGTTGCTATCTTTCTCTTTGGTCTTGTGTTGGGGGAGGAGATTGTTTTCAGATCTTTAATGCTGGGAACTCTAGAGACCTTGCTTACTGGAATTGTTTTCTCTGAATTGGCTGTGTTGGAGATATCAGCCACCTATTCCCTATGTCTGGGACTGAATTTGGGCTGTCCCCACACAACTGGTCACTGGTCTAGAGTGTCAGAGTTGGAATTATCAGAAGTCCTCTTTAGATAGTCAGCATGTTATACCCTCTCTTAGGAATATCAGGGATACAGGCCTGATGTCATCCAGACCAGTTGCCATACACAGGTCTAATAGGTGTCCTGGATAGCCTCATGCACACCACAAGGACTTTTGCTTCTTCTGATGAGGTTCTCAGAATAGTCCGTCCCTCACCTTTCTGATGGTGAGCTAAATCTGTACTCTCTGCCCTGGGCATGCCCACGTTCCCCCTCTCCAACTATGACAGATTTTGCTGGAATATGTTCTATTCTGCTCTTTTGTGGGTTTTGTCACTCTAAAATATGTTAAGAAACTTGAATTATGTTGGTTCTGAGGGAAAGCCAGGGGAACTTTAAAAAAATGGAGAGAATTTGGAACTCAAGGTTTTGGAATGAGGAAACTTTGTATTCATGTAACATGTTTTTTTTATTTTGGGAGAAAAATAAAATGAAGTTTAAAAAGAAATAAAAAATAAAATCTACTCATTAATAAAAGAAATGTGCATAAGGAAAATTAAAAAAACTAAAATAAGAGCAACCTTGAGTGACTAAAACATTTTGACTATTATAAATATATCAAGAGAAAGAACTGATAATAAAAGAAGTATATGGAATGCTTTTATGCACACATACACATATATACCTGTATATACACACATACCCACACACATATTTGTATCTAATGATAGCCATCTCATGGACTGGGAGTGGGGTAAGGAGAGAAGAAGAAAAAATGTTATATGATAATTATTTTATACTTAAAAGGAAGAGCAAGTTGTACATAATAAGTTTGCATGTTCATCTTCAGTGATATTTTTAAATTATGTCACATAATAGAGATGTTCATTAAATTCCATAAATTAAAAGTAAAATAAATTTTAAAAAATAAATCACATTGCCACCATTTTAGTTCATGCCCTCATAGTAGTTTCCTATGTCTTTTGTAACCTTCTTCAAGTCTCTTTCAACTTCAATCTATCTTTCATTTAGCTGCCAAAACAAATTTATTAAGGTATAATCCTGGTTAGTAAGTGAAAATTACTCCCTATCACTTCCAGGATCAAATACAAAATCTCTTGTTTGACATTTAAAGTTTTCCTAAATTGACCCTTTTGTACCTTTCCCACCTTAGTTTCTACTCCTCTTTCTGTCAACCAAACTTAACCTGCTGCTGTTCACACATGATTTTCTCTATTCCACTTCTTTATCTTTGCATTGACTATAACTTCACAAAATAATCATCCTCTCTACTTGTGACTCTTGGAAGTCCTAGCTTCCATTAAGACTTAGTCCATTTCATCTCTTCTATAAGAACTTTCCTCATTCCCCTGCCTCAACTTTTAAAATCACTTTTCATCTTCACTGTATTAATTTTGTATCTTCTGATTCATATATATTGGTTCTCATTGAAATATTCAGCCTGGGGGAATGGTTTTGGTTTCTCTTTGTATTCCTAGCACTTAAAACAGTATCTAGTGTGTTTAAAGAGTTTAATAAATGTCCATTGATTATTTGACCCTGCTTCAAAATAGTATTTTTCTCAAACTCCCATCTACCAAGTAAAGATCCTTTCTGATTGACACTAGGTGCTATTTCATGGACAACGATTACTTTTTTGTAAGTTAACTAAGATTCTAGTCTTATTATTCTTGAACCAATTGACGGTAAGATGCTTATGATTCATTTAGTTCTCTAGTTTCTAAGTTTGTTCATTCCCTACAGCTTTTGTGCCAAAAATTTTCCTCTCTTGTATCTGCTAGACATGAAGATATGGCTGTGCATGGAGCAACTTTGATAGTCATCTCTTTGGTCCTTCAAAACTATATATCTAGACCCTAGGGTGTTTTTATTTTTATTCACACTTTTGAATACAATATATTTTTAAAATACTTAGATCGAAGATTCTCTGTCTGTTATGAATTTTGCATATTATCATATAAGAAGAAACTCCTTGTATTCCTGATAGTTCATTTATCAGTTCCAGAGTTACACATAAAATATAGTCCTATTACCTTTTCTCAATATTTCATTTCTTATCTATCTTTAATGTTTATCATTTGTCAAAGGGATTAACTCATGTTACATTAGATTTACTGAGTAGAAGTAAGTATTCAAATATGAGAGGAAGTTTATCTATCTAAGACAAGAAAGGAAAGCTGACTGTAACTGGTATATTTCTGGGATTTTTCAAAGGAAGTTGAAGAAAGTAGGACAACCTCCTAGGATGCTATATGTGATAGCACAATAGGCAATATTTTTTTCATGGCATATTTCATAATGTAAATTATTTTAACTAAGAAAAGCCTCTTCTAAATATGGCATGAGATAAAGCTGTCAATACCATGAAATGCCAAAACTTCTAGAAGAAAAAATAAAAAGATCAGAATTTTCTAAAATTGTAATAGAAGGAGGTTGCATGATGTAGAAAACTTGACAAGAGTGTGTAAATGCCTTGCACTGGACCTGATTCAAAGCCTATCATTCAGTTTATATGCTATAGCATATTCTTACCCATATTGAGAAATATAACTATGAGCAGAAAGATCAGGACAAAAAGTATAATTCAATTTAAGAAACCTATTATGCAATTATTATGTATAGCATGTAGTACTGTTTCATAGTAACACTTTCATTACTTGAAGGCTAGTTAATCACTAAATTACTTTTTAAAACTTTTCTTGATAAGCACATTAAAATTTATCTTTTAAATTTTTTTGACAGTGTCAAAAATTAAGGCACAGTCATGTGGACATAAAGAGGTATCTGGTCATCCCTTTATCTCCTACTTTTGACTTTAACTGTTAGAAAAATTATTTGATTGTCTTAGTTTATGACAATCTGGTATTTCTGTTTTTTTGTTTTTTTCAAGGCAAATGGGGTTGAGTGGCTTGCCAAGGTCACACAGCAAGGGAATTATTAAGTGTCTGAGGCCAGATTTGAGCTCAGGTACTCCTGACTCCAGGCCTGGTGCTCTATCCACTGTACCACCTACCTGCCCATTCTGGTATTTCTTTAAACAAAGCATTCAAAAATTAAATAAGATACCTAAGAGAAAGAATTTTTAGTATTTCATGCTAATTTCTTTTGCTTTCAAAATCTGTGTGTGTACTGGGTGGGTGTGAGGAGGCTTGCAATGCACCCATGCATTAGGGAGAGGAGATGCTTTAGGAAGGTATCTGAATTCTAATATTTGCCACTCCTTAAAAATTCCCTCTATCTACATGGATTAATGAACAACAGTAAAATTATGAATCTAGAATAATATTTCTTTTGGTGACAAAGTGCCCATTTCCTCTTCTTTTTCTCCAAACTAAACAATAGTAAGTTGTAAAATTTAATTCTAATCCTAGAAAGGACAAATCAGATTTCACTGATTGGTGGTCTTAAAGTTCTCTGGGGAGATGAACAGCTGCTGCCAATGTGGTTGCTATTTTAAAGTAGAAGGGAAAAAATGTACATGGGTAATTAAATGGGGGGAAACTTATTTCCTTTTTCTCATGAAAATGGGTTGAAGGAGAGGGAACACATGATGGGGAAAATACACAACTAAATATGGTGTTTATTTGATTGGGAGGTGGTGGTAGAGAAAATTCATCCATGCTTTGATTCGCAGTAAGACATATGCTAGGTTTTCTGAGTTTCTGTAATTAAGACATTAACATGGCACTGAAATGAAATCTATTTTAAGTTAGCATATGTGAAATGAACATGTTGTTGTTTTTCTTCTCTCTTTAACCCACCCCAACTCACAAAAATGAACACATTATAGTTGAGCTTATAGATATAGCATTCTGAATTCATTTTCAAAGCAAATAAAGCCATTGATTTACTTAGGATCCAAAAGAACTACTTGATTTATGATGATAAAAATGAAACACATAAAGACTAATGAAATTTTGCTATCAAAACCCTCTAATTGAGACTTCCAGAGTACAGCCAAGATGGCAGGGTGAAGCTAACATGCTAATGGAGCTTTGCCCTACCAAAGATAAATGAAGCCTCTACTCTGATGTTCATGCTACTGATCCCACCAAGAGAAAGAGAAGATTTAAAGTAGTTTTCAACTGTAGATAATATGGATCTTTAGTGAAGGGGGGAAATAAAGACCAGGAGGTGGGAGAGCAGAGAAAGAAAGCTGGAGACTTTTAGCCACAGTGCAATCCAGGCCCTGGCAGCTTAACAATAGCAGAGGTCCTGATAGCTAGATAGCAAGCCAGCAGGGAGGACTCGAACCTAAAACAAAGTCTGAACCCCAAAACCACCAGGATAAAAGACCAAAATAGAAAGAAACAATTATAGATCAATCTCCTTAATGAATATTGACGAGCAATGAGACTACAGCAAGTTATAATCAGGATAATACACCAGGATCAGGTTGAATTTATACCAGGCAGGCAGTGATGGTTCCACATTAGGCAAACACTCAACACAATTAGCCATATCAATAGCAAACCCAACAGAAATCTTATGATTGTCTCAATAGATGCTGAAAAAGCCTTTGATAAAATACAACATCCATTCCTTTTAGAAATACCAGAATGTTTAGGGGAAAATGGATTTTTCCTTATAATAATAAATAGAATCTATCAAAATCCATCAGCAAATATTATATTTAATGGAAATAAACTCAGAATATTTCCAATGAAATGAAGGGTGAAACAAGGATGCCCATTATCACCATTACTATTCAATAAAGTATTAGAAATGCTAGCAATAGTAATAAGAGAAGAAAAAGAAATTGAAGGAATCAAAATTGGCAAAGGAGAAAGAAAAACTTTCACTCGTTGTAGATGATATGATAGTATAACTAAAAAACCTGAGAAAATTTGCAAATAAAACTCCTTGAAGCAATTAAAAATTCAGCAAAGTAGCAGGATATAAAATAAACCCACATGATCATTAGCATTTCCACATATGAACAACAAAGTTCAAGAGCAGGAGATAGAAAGAGAAATTCCATTTAATATAACTGTAGAGAACATTAAATACTTTGGAATCTACCTCCCCAGACAACCCAGAAACTATGTGAACATAATTATAATATACTCCTCACCCAAATAAAGTCAGATCTAAATAATTGGGAAAAAAATCAAATGTGCATGGTAAGATCAAGCTAATATAATAAAAATGACAATTCTACCAGAATTTAATTACATATTCAGGGACATATCAATCAAACTACAAAATAACTATTTTACCAAGCTAGAAAAAAATAGCAAAATTTATCTAGTGCAACAAAAGGGCAAGAGTAGCCAGGGAACTGATGAAAAAAAAAAAACAATGTTAAGGAAGGTGGCCTAACTCTACCAGATATAAACTGTACTATAAAGTAGCAATCATCAAAACTGCCTGGTAGTGGTTAATAAATAGAGTAATGGATCAGTAGATTAGGATAGATTCAAAAGAAATTGCAGTAAATGACTAAAGCAATCTACTCTGTGATAAATGCAAAGACATCATCCTCTGGGAAAAGTACTATTTGACAAAAATTGATGGGAAAACTGGAACAATACTATGGCACAAATTAGGCATAGATCCACATCTGACACCCTATGTCAAAATAAGGTCAATATGGGCACAAGATTTAGATATAAAGAGTGATACCCTAGATAAATTAATAGAACAAAAAATATTCTATCCATCTGATCTATGGAAAAGGGATAAATTTGACCAAATAAGAATTAGAACACATTATAAACTGCAAAATGAATGATTTTGACTATAATAAATTAAGAAGTTTTTGAATTAATAATATCAATGCTGCCAAAATTAGAAGGAAAGCAGAAAGCTGGGAAACAATCCTCATGCAGAATTGCATCAAATGTATAAGATCACAAGTCATTCCCCAATTGATAAATGGTCAAAGCATATGAGAAGACAGTTTTCAAATGAAGAAATTAAAGCTCTTTATAATCATGTGGATATAAATGGTCCCAATCACTACTGATTAGAGAAATGAAATGAAATGAAAAACAACCATGAGGTATCATCCCTACACCTATTGGATTAGCTAAAATGAGAAAAAGGTGATATGTCACTGTTAGAGAGGTTTGGAGGACTAGAACATTGATGCATTGCTGGTGGAGTTGTGAATGGATCCAACTTTTCTGGAGAGTAATTTGGAACAATGCCCAAAGACTAATCCAAGAGTTCATACCCTTTGATCCAGCAATTCTAAATCCAGGTCAATATCCAGAATAAATTTTAAAAATGGGAAAGGTCCTACATGTTCCAAAATATTCATAGCAGCTCTTTTTGTACTGGCAAAGAACTGGAAATTAAAGGAATGCCCATCAATTTGGGAATGGCTAAACAAGTTATGGTACATGAATAATATAGAATTCCATTGTTCTATAAGAAACTATAAAGGGTTGGCCTCTAGAGAAGAATGGAATGACTTGCAGTATCTGAAGGGAATACAACCAAGGGAACAATGTAGACATCAACAACCACATTATGAGATGAACAACCTTGATGGAAAAAATTCCTCTTAGCAGTTCAGAGAGCTAAGACAACCATATTAGACTGGTAATGTTCTATATTATCCCCAACTAGAGGAAGAAAAACAAAACAAAATAAAACAAAACATACAGAAAAAATAAACACAACCCTTACAAATTTTATGAAAACTTTATAAAAGTTATTGTTTATGTATCTCTTTCCCTTAATGCTGATTCCTCATGTCAAAAATTGCTAAATTATAAATATTTTTAATAAAATATGTATGTAAAATCCTAATCTTACTGTTCCCTGCTGAGGGGAGGGGGATGGGAAGGGAGATTGGAGGGAAATTTTGTAACTTGGGAATAATGCATGTATATATCGATGAATAAATAAATTATAAATAAATAAATTTTTAAAAGATTATTGCATGATTGTATATTAAACTTGATATACTGGGCATAGGAAAATCCATGAAATAGCCCATTAGGCATTATGTTACTCTTTACATTATTGATTAAACATTTTGTAATATATTTATCTTCACAAATTTATATGATTAGATCAAGAATCAAAATATACCATATAAAGTCTATTTTGTGATTTCTTATGTGACTTTATTTTATGTGGCTTAAAAATTATAATTTTATGAACAACAGAATTAAAACTAGATTGAAATGATCAGTTTTTCACCAGGGAACCAAACTTGAGAATATTGAAAGCATTTCTTCACTTTTAGGAGCTATAAAGGACTTAGTTTCAACTTTTAGTCAACAAAAATAATTAGTTAAAATAAGAAGATACTTTATAGCATACTTCCTTCTATTCCCTTATCAGTATCATATTCTTTAAGTTGTTTTACCCCAGATGAATTCTATAGCCAGTCGGTGTCCTGTGGTCTACCTCAAAATGGAGGATACTCTAGAGTCTCTTTTTAAGCAAGCTGCTATGGTTCAAGGTGCTTTCCCTAAAGTTAATTGTATTTGAATGACCTTTAATTAGTTTTGCCTTAGTTGAGTTATGTGGAGCTCTGTTTTGGACTCAGTACCACTAGTCATATTTTTGTTGAATGGAAGGTTCTGAATAATCCTGTCTATACTAAAGTAGTTAACATACCTATAGATTACAAGATTGGAAAGGTAGTGCTGAAAATGGTATTATTCTTCCAAATACTTTGTTTATTTTAAGACTTCTAGTAATTTGTGGGATGTTTTCAATCAGAAAACCTGCATTTGAATCTGCATCTATGATACTAGGACTTCCACTTATAATTACAATGTAAGGTTTTACAATTAAATTGCAAATTACCTTGCATACAAAACACAAATATTTTGAGATATAGGAATTGCCAATATCTCCTTTTTATAAATGAAGAAATTGATACTGAAAGTGATACTTTCCAAAAGCCACATTATTAATACATAATCCATCCTGAAACCAATCTTTGTAAAGTCAGATTTCCTTTCATTATATCACACTGGAATTTGGAAGGGGATCACAAATATGAAATAAAAATACTCTTCAATGTTTGCCCTAGATTCTGGGTCTGAGTTTTTCTTCAAATAATGTGTCATTGACTCACAAGTTTAAATTATCAAGAGATTTCCAAGGCTGAGAATTAGAGGTCTTCAACTTTTCAGTAATTATTGCTGGACTAGATTTGGGTATTGTTATCCCTAATACAAAATTAAGACAGAATTTCATATTTACAGGTTGGGATTATGACTCTGAAAAAGCAAAAGCAAGTCATGGAGTCTTTGGGGCAAATAGAGTAGAAAATGGACTAATCAAGTGAGAGGGCTTTGTGCTTTGGCTGAGGAAGTTCATGATACAGGGTCTGTAATTAGTCATAGATGAACATTTAGATCTAGTTACCCTCCTCCCTTAATGTACTCATGAGAATACTGAGTTCCAGAAAGCTGAATTAATTCATCTTCACACAGGCAGCAAAAATCAGGGATGAGATTTGAATTCAAAGTCTTTAGAGGCCAATTCAATATTTATTTACACTGAATCTTGCTTCCTCTCAAGTCAGACACATCAGACAGTATGTCCATGTAATTCCTAGAAATAAAAATCTAGACTTTCAGTAAACATAATAATTGATTGACCCTCCTGCCCCCTTCCTTTCCTTTTCCCCTAATTCATTAACAATAATGTGCAAATTGTTGACTTCAGATCTATTTTCTATTTTGATGACAAAAATTATGGAGAGGCAAAAGGAACAGAATACATTTCATATATATCTCACCATCCTTAGGAGGCCCTTCTGAGTCCTTAGACCTTTCACATTGTTTCGGATTATACTCCATCTACTTTGTTCTCATCTATAAAAAAATAAACATAGTTATTTACATATTGTCTTCCCATTATTACTGTGAACTCCTTGAGGGCAAAAACTGATGTTTCTTTGTATACCTAGTGTATAGAAAACTATCTGGTCCAATGTAAGGACATAATTATTGAAAGTAACTTAACTTTCTTACCTATATCCACTTTTTTCCTGGCTTCTTACAATATCTGTATTGGTTCCTTATATCTTTGAATGGGGTTACATATCACAACTGGAACCAGTTAGAATATCAAATATTTCATTTTATTTTTAAACAAGAAGTTTATTTAAACAACAAGATGTTTGATTTGGAGGGAAAACTATCTAGGATCAATTTCTTTATAAGAATTTATCCCTACTGAGACAGAGATTGCCCTATATGTAATAGCTACGTTAAAAAAAGTTATAAAATTGTCCTTGGTTTTACAATGATAAAAGAAAAAACATTGAAATTATGCAATCAAACAAGGTATGCAGGGACTTTTTCATGGGTTTTTTGTTGTTGTTGTTGTTGTTAAACAAAGAAAAATGACTTACTGAAATATATAGCTAAAATTTGAAAGAGCATGCCACTAATGGAGAAAAGGCATATTTCACAGAGTTTTTCCCTCTTCATCTCCATTTGGTTTTGATCAAAACATAGCAAGGGCCATTTAGCTTAAAAAAATAATACGCTTTATGCCTGTGCACATAGACCAGATACTTTTTGTACAAGAAAGGAATGAGGGAAGGGAATCAAAGAGAGAAAACTATATTGCAGGAGTCAGGATGTGGATGAACCAAATCTTGGTTTTATAATTGTGAATGTATTGTTTTCCTTAGCAGCACAGTTCTGGAGTACAGTTGCAGGTTCTCTTTTTAGTAAACACCCCCTGTCTGCTGCTGGAACAGATCAATTGTATCTTCATCCTCCATTTCCACCTGTGCAGGTGTGTCTGTTTCATTGATTGGTGGCCCATCAAATCAGAATCTGATCTGCTCATTGACAAGCCCTGTCATTCACAATAGGTTTTCATTAGTTTACTAAGTGGTGTGTGCCTCTTAATCTTAAATTGCACCACTGAACCATCTTGCCCTGCCATGTGGTCATTGTTTACAGTCCTGACTCCTTCTTTTGGCTTTATGTGGGCCATGGCAAGTCTGGGGGTCTCCTAAGCCACCTCTTCACAAAAGAGGTACCAGGAGGGTCCTTTCCCAGGGAGCAGGGGAAGAAGAAGCAGCGGCAGGAGCAGGAGCAGGAGGAGGAGAAGGAAGATGATGGTGGTGGTGACGGTGAGGAAGAGGAGGAAAAGAAGAAGGAGGAGTCCAAAGAGGAGGAGGAGGAGCAGAATATCAAATATTGAAAGAATATTTAAGCAAGGATTAATTTTACCTTCTCCAGGACTATCACACTTTCTCTGAGACAATCATGGAAATAATGCCTCTAAACTTCATCATCCCAAGAGTGAAGCTCCTGACAAAAACATCCCTGGCTTCTACATTACCTAATACAGGCTGTTCGTCTTTTAGTATCATGAAACTCTTATTTTCCAGAGAAGGTTATGGATTTTTTTCTTACAATATTGTTTTTAAATGAACAAAATCAAATAAATCGGATCACAAAGCAGACCAATTATGTTGAAGTATAATTATCAAAATATGAAAAAAGAAACAAGTTCATGAACCTCAGAATAAGAAATTTCTTTCTAGCAAAATACCTTCAGTATGAATCAGAAGTGAAAATATAAATTGATTTCTTCTTCATTTGCTGCATTTCCATATACATTCCCACTAACACACAGGTAAAGACAAACATGCCTGTATGCAAGTACACACACACACACACACACATACACACACATACATGCATGCCTGCAGATTTAATCAGATATGCATATCTAGTTGTTAATTCTAACTTTTGCCCCTGAAACTCCAGCTTCACAGCTTTAGCACCTTCCCTGAAATTTTCTTTTCCCTCTCTAGCCACATGAAATCTATTTCCTGAACTATTACTTTGTTCACTTTTCTCTCATACTGGCCCATCCCAGCTCATTTTCAACCAGAAGAGTTCCTTGAGGATTCATTGAGGCAAGGAAGAAAAGAGGAAGAAGTTAGGTTTGATAATCAAACTAATTTTGCTTGCCAGTTACTCTTTGTCTTCAATTATATATGGACCAGATAAATTAAAAAAAAGGAAATGAAGCAGATGGTAATAGAGGTAATTTGAGGTAATGTACATGCATACATAGATGCTCATCTGTACACACACACATACACACATACTTATACATATCTATATTTGTGTATGTATGTTACAAAATGGAGACAAATATATGTATTTATCTCAATATATCATTTATGCACATATTGTTTGTTATCCAATAAAATTTAACCTCCTTAAAAGGAAAAAACTGTCATTTTTTTGTTAGTTTGTTTTTGCTTCTGCATTCTTAAGTACCCAAGACTCTTTCTGGGAAATAAGTTCCTCTAATTTTTTCAAATCATTTCATCTCACTCTATCTCATTTTCCTCAGTTGTAAAATTAAAGAATGTGCAGGTACACTGTATATCTCATGGAGATGGTGTAAAAACAATCTTAAAACATTAAATATCTCTGAATATGAGCTATTATTATGAATCAAGTGAAGGATAGGAGTTCATTCTTGCCTGTGAATTGTTAGGAAGAAAATTTTAGTCCCAGAAGACTCTGTTGCTTCCTTTTCTGTATCAGGACTAGCCCTGACTTTCCTCAAGATAGAATTTGTTCATTTGTCCTCTTGTTTGAGCCTCAGAATTAGTCGATCCAACTCAAGGACTTTACTTGTCCTGGGCAGGCAGTACTTGATACTTAAATCTTTTCTCTTCTTTGCAATTTTTAATATACTTGAGAGATAAATATATCTAACCCTAGCTTTAGAAAGCTAATAACTTAGGTTTACTTGGAAACTACACATACTTTAGACCAGTGGAAAAGAACATAATACAGGAATACTGGACTTTTATTCATTTTTTATTTTTATTATTGTATGTTTAACTTGAGAATTCAGAATACATTATGTATTATAGAGGATCCATTAATGATAGGTTTGTGTCACTCATATAACTTTCATGCTTTGCCTAAGTAAGATTTTGTATAATTCAGTATCTTGTGTAAAATCTGTGTAAAAATTCTAGCTTTCCTTTATTTTCCTTAATTTTTTCATATGAGTGGTGAAAAGCAGGACCCAGGGGAAGTTGGACATGGAGTTTCAATTCATATGAATATTCTTATGAGATACTTGACATATTTGATTTTATTTAAAAAATGAATTTTCAAAAAGTTGCATGAAGGCAACTAGATGGCACAGTAGTTAGAGCACAGGCCCTGGAGTCAGGAGGACCTGAGTTTAAAACTGGCCTCAAACACTTATTAATTACCTAGCTATGTGACCTTGGGCAAGTCACTTAACCTCACTACCTTGCAAAAAACAAACCCAAAAAAATTTTTTTAAAGTTAGCATGAACTTAGCTGTCAGGGTCTGATTGGGACAAAGCACTTGATGTGAATCATAGCTCTTCTAGATTGTTCTCCAAAAGACAAAAAAAAATCCAACTCTCAAAACATCCAATAGTTTTGCATAAGTTCATAGTGTTTCTTTTGTTCAGGACTGCTACTGACTTTGACTGGGTCAAGCAGAATGCTTAATAGTTTAGTTTTTTATATCTGTGTTGTGTTATTGTTTTTAAATCCTCATTAGTGTAACAATGAAGACTGGAATTTTCCTTCTAATATCCATTTTATGAATTATCAATGAATTGTTATTCACTGAGACTCCACTAATTAACTGTATCTCATAGTGTAACAATAGGGAGACAGTGTGTTGTAGAAGTAAGGAAGAAAACAAACATTAATTGTGATCCTACTATATGGTAGTCACTGTGCAAAGTTCTTTCCTGATATCTCATCTGATCCCCCAACAGCCTTGGGGAGCTAGCATTAGGGATAATATTAATATTTCCTTCTTGAAGTTAAGGAAATAGAAGCTAAGTGACTTGAGTAGCATCATGTGGTATCTATACACACTGGTGGCAGTGTGTCACAGAATTCCTTTGGAGGGAGTATTTTGAATAAATATATTAATGTGGGAAAAACAATTATAAAAATTAATTAAAACCAGCTTACTGACTGATATAAACTTATTTACATGGGGAGAAGCATATCCTGCAGGGGTTCATAAACTATAATACTTGAAAATCACCACTGCTCCAACAGAGTTAGAATTCTGAGAAAGATATCATGCTCTTGGGTTTGAAATCAGGCCCAATACTCTTATTGGGACACCTAGCTATCTAATGATGAAAAAGAATTCCAGTCTTATAGTCAGGGAGGTTATCATCTTTTCCTTGACACTTTATAGCTACAAAACTATAGGCAAGGCACCTGATCTCTCCTACCTTCAAGATACTCATACATAAAATAAATTGGATTTATTGTCCTCTGAGATCCTTCATATATCCTATTCTGTGACCAATGAACCTCAAACCTTCCCAAGTAACTTGTTGAACTTTTAGACACCTCTCATTTTTAGGGCAGCTTTCTTGACATTGAGGCTCTGTACAATCTGGAGAGCACTCTGTATGACTCCAATTCAGTACTTACGAATCTGACTTCTAGAACAAATCAGAACAAGCTTGATCCTTCTTGCACATGATGGCCCTTCAAATACTTAAAAGCTATGGTCATGTCCTCTCTCCTCCATGACATTTTTCCCTCAAGTTTAAGATTTTCTATGCAATTGCATTTCCCCTTCAATCCTGAGCTCCCTGGGATCACAAAGGAAATACACAGTCATCAAAAGAGGTTTTCTTAGTATGGATTTCTGTAGCATATAGAAAGTGAGTATGAAGTAAGAAAAGGTTAATTAAAGGAACTATAGTCTGGGCTGGACAGGAAGGTAGACTTAAAGATGAATTGAATTGAAGTCAGAGTAACTAAGTACAGTTTGTTATAGAGGTATGATTCTTGATTACTAAGCTAATAGAGCAAGGAAAGAATTCTGTGAAACCCTCACAAATTTTTCATCAAGCAACCATAAAACAACCCCAGAAATGATGTAGGAGCAGAGAAGTAGTTTACCAATCAGGAAAAGTCTGGCTCACTAGGTCAGAGGGCAGTAAAGTATAAGAGCAGTAGCAGTAGCCTGCAACAAGTCTCCAAGCCTAGATCAAGGCATAAACTTAGAAATGAAAAAGTAAAAAAATCTACATGTGAAGACTCAAAAGTAAAATATATGCTGATATCAGGCCTAAACAGAATTCCTGAAAGAGTTTAAAAAAGATTTTAAAAAACAATTTAGAGAAATAGAAGAAAAATTGGGAAAAAAAATGAGAGTAATGCAAGAGAATCATTCAATAGAATAAAAGCATGGAAAATATATGCAAAAATTTACTGAGGAAAGGCATTCCCTAAAAAACAGAATTAACCCAAGGGGAATGAATTTGAAAAACTCAAAAAAGAAAATCATTCTTTAAAAATCAGAATTGAACAAATGGTAGTTAATGACTCTATGAGACATCAGGAGATGATAAAACAAAATCTGAGAGGCATATATATATATATATATATATATATATAGGCATATATATGTATGTATACACAGACATATATATGTATACAGAGAGAGACACACAATTTCATATATATATATATATATGTATATATATTTACATATATGTGTGTATTTGTATATATGAAGAAAACCTGACATTTCCCAATGGAAAACCAACTGATCTTGAAAACAGATCCAGAAGAGATAATATAAGAATTATTAGACTACCTGAAAGCCAGTTATAAGAAAAGGAAATCTGGACAACATCTTTCAAAAAATTATCAAATTATCCACTGATCATAACCTGAAAGACATCCCAATATGAAAACTCCCAGGATCATAGCCAATTTGCACAGCTCAGAGATCAAGGAAAAAAGTAATGCAAGCAGCAAAAAAAGAAATAATTCAAATATAATGGAGTTACAGTCATGTAGCATGTATGGAATGGAGCAGTTGTTACAGTAAAGAACTAGAGGGCTTAGAATATAATATACTAGTATGTAAAGGAGTTAGTATTGCGGCAAAGAATCACCTATACAGCAAAACTGAACATAATCTTCCATGGGAAAAAATGGACATTCAACAAAAGTAAGAACTCTCAAGTATTCCAAATTAAAATAATAAAGCTTAAAAAATTGCTTCCAAATATAAAACTCAAGAAAAATATAAAAAGAAAAAAAATAAGTTAGAAAGAGAAAATATAAGAAATTCAGCAAGGTTAGTTTATTTATATTTTGATATGGAAAGAAATTACCTAATCTGATTCTGAGAAAATAAGTGAGTTAAAAATTGTAGAAAGAATTATTATTACATTAAAAAAATGAAATTTTCTCCTCTTACATTTAGGGGATGCAGCCAAAAGAGTAGTGGAAAATTTATATACCTGGTTATTTATATCAATAGAATAGAGAAAAGACAGGTCCATGAAAATTTTTATTCCTAGTTACTTATATCAATAGAATGGAAAAAGACAGGTCCATGAATTGAACTTGTGACTAAAACAACTAGAAAAAGAACAAATTAAATTAAACACCAAAATAATAAATCTTAAAAATCAAATGAGAGATTAATAAAAATTTTATAGAAGAAAACTATTGAACTAATAAAGTAAGAAGCTGATTTTAGGGGGAAATAATAAAATAGATAAACTATTACTTATTTTGATTTAAAAAGGAAAGAAGAAAATGAAATTACTAGTTCAAAAATGAAAGGCATGAATTCAACATAATAAAAAGAAAATAAGACCATTATTACAAACTATTTTGTCCAATTATATGCCAGAAATTTGACAATTTAAATTAAATGGATGAATATCAAAAAAATTTAAGTTACCCTTATTAACACAAGAAGAAATACATACTTAAATAATCCCATTTTAGAAAAAGAATTTGAACAAGCCATCAACAACTCCCTATAAAAAGAATCTCCAGGACGAGATGGATTTACACAAGAATTCCATTAAACTTTTAAAGAAAAATTAATTTCAATAGTGTATAAATTGTTTGAAAAATAGGTGAAAGGGTCCTGGACAATTCCTTTTACAACACAAATATAGTGCTGATGACCTAAACCAGGAAGAATCAAAATAGAGAAAGAAAATTATAGGTCAATTTTTCTAATGAATATTGATGCAAAAAATTTAAATCAAATATTGGGAAATTGATCACATCAATTTATTACCAGTATACTACATCATGAGCAGATGGGATTTATAGCAAGAATTCAGGGTTGCTTCAATATTAGAAAATTTATCAGCATACTTTACCTTATCAGTAATAAAACTAACACAAATCATATGATTATTTCAGTAGATCCTGAAAAAGTCTTTAACAAAACACAGCAGCCATTCCTATTAAAAAATAATAGAAGTGGGGCAGCTAGGTGGCGTAGTGGATAAAGCACCGGCCTTGGAGTCAGGAGTACCTGGGTTCAAATCTGGCTTCAGACACTTAATTACCTAGCTGTGTGGCCTTAGGCAAGCCACTTAAACCCATCTTCATTGCAAAAACCTAAAAAAAAATAATAATAATAGAAGGGGAAGCTAGGTAGCTCAGTGGCTAGAGCACCAGCCCTGAAGACAGGAGCACCTGAGTTCAAACCCACCCTCAGGTACTTAATAATTATCTAGATGTGTGGCCTTGGGCAAGCCACTTAACCCCATTTGCTTTATAAAAAAAAGCCTAAAAAAATAATAGAGAGCATAGGAATAAAGGCAACTTACCTTAAAGTAAGTGATTTATCAATCTAAAACCTTCAGCAAGCATGATATGCAATAGGGATAAGGTAGACATAATCTCAATAAGATCAGGGTGAAAAATTATCTAATATCACTACTAATATTAGTAACTAGAAATGCTGACTTTAGCAAAAGGAGAAGAAAAAGAAATCAAAGGAATTAGAATAGGCAATGAGGAAGTAAAATTTCCATTTTGCAGATGATATGATGGTATACTTAGAGAACCCTAGAAATCAACTAAAAGCTACTTGAAATATCTAACAACTTTAGCAAAGTAGCAGGATATACCATAAAACCACAAAACCATCAGCATTTCTATATATTACTAACAAAACACAGCAGCAAGAGATAGAGAAATTCCATTTAAAGTAACTGTAAAAAACAAAAGTAATTTTAGACAACATAAAATACTTGGGAGTTTACCTGCCAAGACAGACTCAGGAATTACATGAACAAAATTACAAAACATTTTTCACACATATAAATTAGAAATAAACAATTAGAAAAATGTCAATTGTTCCTGGATAAGCCAAGCCTGTAAAATAAATGACTATTCTACCTAAATTAAATTATTTACACAGGGGTAGCTAGGTGGTGCAGTGGATAGAGCACCAACTCTGGAGTCAGGGGGACCTAAGTTCAAATCTGGCCTCAAACAGCTAATAATTGCATAGCTGCATGACCTTTGGCAAGTCACTTAACCCCATTGCCTTAAATAAATAAAATTTCAAAAATACTTATTCAGTGCCATACATAGAACTAGAAAAAATGAAATAAAATTAACCAGGGAGCAAAAAAGGTCTACAATATCAAAGGAACTCATTAAAAAAACTTCAAAGGAAGGTGGACGAAACATACAGATCTAAAACTATTAATAAGTATCAATCATAACAACTTTACTTGTTAAGAACTAGAGTAGTTGATAAGTAGAGATAGGTCGATAAGAGGAATAGGTTAGGCATGAAAGAAACAGTAGTAAATGATTACAGTAATTTACTATTCGAAAAACCCAAAGACTAGATTCTGGGATAGGAACTCATTAGTTGACAAAAACCCTTGGGAAAACTGGAAAATATTATGGCAGAAACTGAGTATAAACAAATATTTAATGCTCTATAAAAAGATAAGGCAGGAAATGAGTACATGATTAATACATAAAGTGCAATACAATAAGTAGTTTAAGAGATCATGGAATAGGGGGCAGCTAGGTGGTGCAGTGGATAGAACACAGATCCTGGAGTCAAGAAGACCTGAGTTCAAATCTAGCTTCAGACAATATTTGGCTAACTGTGTGATCTTGGGCAAGTCACTTAAACCCATTGCCTTAAATGAATAAAACTTTTAAAGAAGAGAGTTCATGGAATAATTTATCTGGCAAAATTTTAGATACAAATTTAGGACAAAAGAAGACATATAGTTTGAGAGCATTACAAACTATAAGATTAAAAGTTTTTGCACAAAACCAATGCAACCGAAGTTATAAGAAAATCAGAAAACTGATGAAGTCCTCATTTCTCAAATACTTAGAGAACTGAGAAAAATTATAAAAATTCACGTCATTCCAAAGTTGATAAATGGTCAAAAATTATAACCAGGCAGTTTTCAGACAAAGAAATCAAAATTATTTAAACTCATGGGGAAAAATCTCTAAATCCCTAATGCTTAGAGAAAAACAAATTAAAACAACTCAACGGTACCATCTCAATCTATCGAATTGGTAATGTGACAAAACAAGAAAATGCTGGACTTTGGATGGGATGTAGAAAAACTGGGACAATCATGCACCTTTGATAGAATTGCTAACTGATTTAACTATTGCGGAGAGCAATTTGGAATTATCTCCAAAGTGCTACCAAACTGTGTTTACCCCTTTATCCAACAATACTAAATATCAAAACAATAAAAAAGGGGAAAAGGACCTATTTGTACAAAAATATTTTTTGTTACTAAGAATTGGAACCTGAAGGGATACCCTTAAGTTCTGGAATGGTTAAACAAGCTATGATTGTAATGGCATATTATTGTGCTCATAAAAATGACAAATAGCATGATCTCAGAAAAACCTGAACTGATGCACACAACCAAAACTTTGTACATAGTAATAGCAATATTGTTTGGTGAAGAGCTGTGAATTACTTAGCTATTCTTAACAATACAATGATTCATAACAATTCTGAATAGCTAATGATGAAGCATATTGTCCATTTCAAAAAAATTGCTAATGTCATCTGAATACAGAATGAAGCATTCTATTTTTTGCTATCTTTTTTCCCTTTTCTTCTTTTATTGAATCTTCTTGTACAAAATTGATTAATATGGAAATGTTTTACAAGATTAGAGGTGTATATCCTCTATCTGATTGCTTCCAAGCTCAGGTTGGGAGTAGATTAGATGGGTGAGATAAAGGGATAGAATTTGGAAATCAAAACTTTAAACAAATCTGATTTTTTAAAACATGAAGAAAAATTGAGATATGACTGTACAGCCACAGATAGCACTCAAGACCTCAAGCAAGTTTTCTACACATTCTACATCTTATATTTAAGTTTTTAAAGAAAAATTTATATGAGGCAATCAGTGTTAAGTGCCTTGCCCAGGGTCAAACAACTAAGAAGTATCTTAGAACACATTTGAACTCAGGTCCTCCTGAGTTCGCCAAGTCTGGTACTACATCCACTGACATATTGTTTAATCTTAAAAATGCCAAGATAAAGTCTGTAGCAATGAAGTTGAGAGAAGTACCAATTTGGCAGTATTAGAGTTAGTTTAACTATAGCCTGTTAGCATTGGATCAGGAATATAGGAAACTTGGATGGATAATTTTACATGATTAATCTTAAAAGCTTGATAGGTTAAAAATATAAACAATACTAATGCTTCTTTAAATTGTACTATTTTCTAGGAATTGACAGTTCCAAACTACCTTATCTTGTGTATGGCATCTTTGAATATAGAATACCTATTTAATATTAAGGAATGCAAAATAGCTTGCAACTGTTACCAGTATAATTTCCTCTATATTAATTCATTGAAACACTCAATTAATTTGTATTCCCTAACTTTTGTTAGAACTACATTTCACATCTCCAGGCAAAGACTGTCTACTAAAATTAGAATGTCCTTCCTTGTATGTACCTCTTCAAATTCCTGCAGTCCTCCAAACTCAGTTCAGTAACAATGACTCTTAACGGAACCCTTTCCTCATCCTCTAGGTGATTAATATTCTCTCTCTCTTCAAGTTATCATGTATATACTAATACTGTCAAATAATAGATAGCTAGTAATAAATAAAGGACAATAGTTAGCAATTATATATCACTTAAAGATTAAAATGCTTTACATATGTTATCCCATTTGATACTTGCAACAATCCAGAGTGATAGGTGTTCTTAATACTCTCATTTTATAGATGAGAAAACAAAGACTGAGAGAGGTTAAATGAATCATTTAGGAACACACCACTAAATAAGTGTCTGAAGAAGGATTGGAAATTAGGTCTTGAAGATTCTAATTCAGTATTTTGTCTACTGCACAACTTAACTTGAGACATGGGGTCCAGATACCCTCAAGGGCTTCATGAATAGATTTTTAGAGGGGGTAGTCTGCATGGGGAAAAAAATTACATCTTTATTTTCACTGACCTCTAACTAAAATTGCACATTTTCTTTGATTAGGAATATAGTCAACAAAAATAATTCCGAGGATGGGTCCATAGGCCTCACTGGACTACCAAAGATGCTTATGAGACAAAAATGGTAAATAACATCTGCTCTAGCAGAACACAAGTTTCTTGAGGGCACAGACTATTTTCATTTTGTCTTTGCAAGATAGGTGCCCTGCACATCTTATAGACATCTGATACTTGATAAAGGCTTGTCACATTGCATCATCTAATTGCTCCTTTTTTAATTTCATATTTGAGAAAGACTTTCTGAATAGTCATCAAATTATACAATTACTTATAACTCTGGATTGTGGGGTCTTATTTGATGACTTTGAGGTTCAATGTTTATATTTTTGGGCATCTTCAGATCCCCATCTCAATGTGATTTGTCCACTTGTGTCTCTGCAAAAAAGATAGGTAGTTCTGTTTTTATTTAAATTGCCCATGGTGTCTCTGACTGCTGTGTTGGAATTCTAACTATTTCTAACAACTCAGTCAGTTTTATGCTTTTATCAGACAATATTAATTGAGGTTTAATTGTGTGTGTGGAATAATGATCACAGTAATCAAGAGTTAGGAGTTTGAATTGGAGGGTAGGAGAGGGTTTTATAATTTTTCTCATGAGGAAAACGAACCCCCCCCACCCCCCATTGCCAAGAAGAATCAGCTTGGTAGTGTAAACATAAGAACTTCCAGGCTTCTTTTATTCTAATATTAATCCTACCTTTAAATTGTGTCTTATCCCACTTATTGGCTGGTAAGACAAGCTCACAATATTCTTACTGATACTGCCCAACCTGGAGCAAAGGAAATTCAACCCTCATCATCCTAATTATTCATAATTAATCTCTATCCAATTAGAAAGTTATAGTTTTCAATCATTATTACCATGATTATTCATAGCTTATCCATACCCTATTAAAAGTGGTGTTTTACAAAACCTCATTCTGCATTTCCTCTGTCAAATTTGGAGGCATTCGATCAGAAAAAAAGCCAGTCCAATTCTTCTTGAAATTATCTCATTATCTGAGAATCATAGGTAATTAGGAAAAAGGAGGGATTTAACTGGCAAGTAAAAAAAAATAACGATAAGGTGAATTCATGAGATATGAGGTTAGTTCCTGTCCTTCATTATTGAAGAAAACAAAAATGACATCCTTACATTTGAGACAAATTCCTGAGTGTCCCACTGTGGCTGATTAGACCAATATGAGCTCAGAATGCTCCACTGTGATTTGGAAAAATAGTCCATGTGAACACCTGGGCTGGGAATTCTAAATTTAGGGATGAAATGTTTCCTTTGAGCTACTTCAATTCTGCCTTCCTCATAGAGTGCAGCACCCTCACTGACAAGGGCATGCCTTACTGGGCTGTCCTGTGCCAGTGTCTCCCATGCTGTATAATAAATTATGAAGTTCATCAATGAGATGTTCAGGATGTCTCAGAATTGCTTCTTCTGACCCCTTTGTGAGCCCTTGCCCTTTATGAGTTCTCCATAAAATAGTTTATTTTTTGGCAAGCATATTTTTTTTATCCAGCCCATCATAGTTGTACTCTTTGTAGTAATGTTGGAATACTAGGCAGTTTAGCTCGAGAAAGGACCTCAATATCTAGTATCTTCTCCTGCCAGGTGATCTTCAGAATCCTCCTAAGACAATTTCAATGGAAGCAATTCAGTTTCATGACATGGTGCTGGTAGACTGTACAGGTTTCATGGGAATATAACATTGAGGTCACCACAATGGCTCTGTAGACTTTTAGTTTGCTAGTTAGTCTAATAACTCTTCTCTACCATTCTTTCGAAATCTCCCAAATACTGAGGTGGTTCTGAAAATGTAAGTATTAACCTCATTGCCAATGTGTGCTTACTTGGAAAGGATCCTCCCTAAGTAAATGAGCTTGTCCATACTACTCAAAATTTCTCCATTTGCTGTAATCAATGGTTCCACTTATGGATCGTGTGGTGCTGGGTGATGGAGCACCTGTGTTTTTTTATGTTAACTGTCTCACCAAAATTAATTAGTTGTTCGACCAAGCAGCAGAGAATCGATCCAAACTTTGTTGCATCTCAGCTTTAGAGGCTGCATTGGGTGCACAGTCATCTGCAAACAGAAGACTATGCGCCAACAGTCCCTCCACTTTGGTCTTGACTTGTAGCCTTTTCAAGTTGAAGAATTTGCCATTAGGTTGGTAGCTGACCTTGAGATCACATTCATACTCAGTGAAGGCATTTGATAAACATGAAAAGCATGTTAAAAAGTATGACAGTGGGGTGGTGAGGTGGTACAGTGGATAAAGTACCAGCCCTGGAGTCAGAAGTATCTGAGTTCAAATCCAGTCTCAGACACTTAATAATTACCTAGCTGTGTGGCCTTGGGCAAGCCACTTAACTCCATTTGCCTTGCAACAACCTAAAAAGAAGTATGAGAGCAAAACGTCCTTGTTTTTACTACATTGGTGCCTTGGAAATCTCAAGAGCATTATCCATTATCCATAATTTGGGTGTGCATGACATCATGAAACTGATTTACAATACTGATGACCTTCTCTGGGCAACCAAAATTTGACATATTTTTTTTTTGTTTTTTTGCAAGGCAATGGGGTTGAAGCGGCTTGTCCAAGTCCATACAGCTAGGTAATTATTAAGTGTCTGAGGTTGGATTTGAACTCCAGGGCTGGTGCTCTTTCCACTGCACCAAGTAGCCACCCCTGACATAAATTTCCATAAACCCTCATGACTGATTGTTTCAAAGGCTTTGATAAGATCTAGAAATGTTGTATACAGATCTCTGTTATGCTCCTGGCATTTTTTTCTAGAGTGTTGGGGCAAAAAACAGCATATCAATTGTTCCTGGAAGCTTTCTGAAGCCACACCAGCTCTCAGGGAGGTGACCATCTTTAGCCTATTGAGAAGGACTCTGACAAGTATCTTACCATCATGGACTAAAAGAGAAATACTTCTGTGATTTTCTCAGGGCAATTCATTCCCTTTACCTTTATAGAGATGGATGATGGAAGTATCCTTGAATTCTTGGGGTATAAACTCTTCATGTAATATAACCTGGAAGATTTCAGGCAGTCATAGTAGATGGAATACTGGCCCTGGAGTCAGGAGGACCTGAGTTCAAATTGGGCCTCAGATGCTAAATAATTGCCTACCTTCAGCAAGTCACTTAACCTCATTGAGTCCTGAGAAAACTTCACTGATATTCAGCTCTCGCAATTGCATGTAAGAGTGTATTTTTGAGGAAACATCACTGAAGGCCACCTATCACAACTCTATTTCAAGTCTATGAATCTAATGGGGAAACATAACATATGAAAGGAAGAAAGATAGGTGAGGGAGAAAGGGTCAGGAGAGCAGAAAGTATCTAGATCCATGGAGTTGAAAACAGGCTTGATATCCTTATTTGTCTTTTATACTAGACATACTGACATACTGACAGCATGATTTACGAATGAATTGGATTTAAGTGCAAAGTCACCTATCTCACTCTCTCCTCCAGAGTCATCTGCATCCAGTGACAAGATACAGATTAGGACTCCAGGAGATGACCCCAAATTCAATGGGAGATTTTGACCTTTATAAGCTAAAGTCTTTCCCAGGTCTCAGTCTGATTAGTTAAAGCCCAAGTTAGTGATTAAGGCTAGATAAGATATGAGGCAAGGAAGGACTTCTTTAATCTGCTTAGAAAAAAATCAATCTGGGAGGGAAGGACCTTGACACCAAAACAGAAACAGTTTCTTGAGCCAATGGAGATCTAAACAATGAGGAAATGGAACTTAGCCTGGGACCTATTGTTGGCCTATGTGATCCAGAGTTATTTAGGTTTAAGGCTTGGTCTTTAAGAAATAAAAGGAGAGAAGAAGAGAAGAGGAGGAGGGAGGGGTAGAAGAGGAAGAAAAGTGAAGATGGGGGCAAGAAGAAAGTAGGAAGGAGCTGAGTTGCAAGATAACTAACAGTAGAAGTAGATATCGATATTGAGGCCAAAAATCTCCACTGGGGAGAAAAGACTGAAGAAAGTGCTGTTAATCATGATTTAAGCTGATGACTGTTGATGTGAATAGAGGTTATGAGCTTATCCTAGGAGGGTCACTATTTTTTTAAAACCAGGCAGAGTAGCAGGTGCACAGCACAGAGTTTAGGGTAATAATGCTGTACTTTGTCTTACACTTTTCATGGCTCAACAGATTAATGATTCTTAGCTTCCTCAGAGGAAGCACCAAAGCCTGTTCTGAGAATCAAAGGGCAGCTATTTGAACAGTCAGATGGAATCATGAGGGCTGAGTATGCAGATCTCATGAAAGCAAGTCAAACCAGTGAAATAGTAAGGAAAACTATATGGGAGTATTAATATGTAGAATTTTTGTTCATTTCTGTGAGCTTATGCCATTTGAACCATCTTCAGAGTAATATAATAATATATTATACAGTATATTTAATGGGTTCAAAAGAGGAGCTACAGAGATAAGAACTCACTATTTGAGAAAAAATGTTGGACAAAGTGGAAAATAATATGCAAAAACTAGGCATAGACCCATATCTCATACCCTATACTGATATAAGGTCAAAATAGGTACAGGATTTAGACATAAAGTGTGACACCATAGATAAATTAATAGACCAAGAAATACTCTATCTATGAGATCTATGGAATGATGATAAATTTATTACCAAATGAGAATTTGAACACATTATAAACTGCAAAATGAATGAGGTTGAATATACTAAATTAAAATGTTTTTGCACCAATAAAATCAATGCTGTCCAAATTAGAAGTAAAGCAGAAAGTTGGGAAATAATCTTAACAACTAGGAGTTCTGCTAAAGGTCTTATTTCTATTGCATTTCTGATGCAGTAGAAAATTGCATCAAATTTACAAGGTCATAAGTCATTCTGCAAATGAAAAATGTTCAAAGAATATGAACAGACAGTTTTCAAATGAAGAAATTAAAGATTTACATATATATGTGTGAGTGTGTATGTGTGTGTACTCATATGAAAAAATTCCCCAAATCATTATTGATTAGAGAAATGCAAATTAACACAGCAATTAGGTATTATTTCACATCTATCAGATTGGCCAAGATCAGAAAAAAGGGAAAATGATCAATATTGGAGAGGTTGTGGAAGTACTGGGACATCGATGCATTTCTGGTAGAGTTCTGAAATTATCCAACCTTTCTGGAGAATTTGGAACTATGCTCAAAGAACAATAAAACTATTCATACCCTTTGACCCAGCAATTCCAATTCTAGGCCTATATCCAGAAGAAAGTATTTTAAAAAAGGGAAAAGTCCTACATGTTCCAAAATTTTCATACCAGCCCTTTTTTTAGTGGCAAAGAATTGGAAATTGAGGGGATGTCCATCAATTGGGGAGTTGTTGAACAGTTATGGTACATGAATACTATAGAATATTATTGTTCTATAAGAAACCATAAATGGCCAGAACATGGAATGACTTACAAGATTTGAAGTTGAGCAAAGGGAGTAGAACCAAGGGAACAACATATACATCAATAACAACACTGGGAGATGAACAAACTTGATGGAAGCAGCTCTTCTCAGCAGTTCAGAGAGCTAGGACAACTGTAGCAGACTGACTATAGACTATGTTATCCCCATCCAAGAAAAGAAAAACAATAGAATATCACACACACACACACACACACACACACACACACACACACACACACAGCCCTTCAGAATTGGAGGAACACTCTATAAAAATTACTTTTATGTATCTCTCTTAATCCTAATTCCTCATACCCAAATAACTAATCTGTAAACATGTTTATCAAAATATGACTGTTCACCACTAAGGGGAGAGGGGTGGGAAGGGAGGGTGAAAAGAAATATTATTACTTAAAAATCTACATGTGCATATGGATCAAAATAAATTTAAAAAAAGAGGGGCTGGAAATAAAGTTAGAAAAAATTAAATGCAAATTGTAGCTCTATTCCTTATAACTGTGTGATCTTGGACAAGTCACTTAGATGCTCAAGGACTCAATTATTTATTTATTTATTTATTCACTCTCACATTTATTCATTCATTCATTTGCTTGTTCATTTGTTTGTCTAATGGTATTAGATAAGATCACTAGAGTGCTTTTTTTCTAAAAATTTGTGATCCTATTATCCCCAAACTTGCTTTTTCTTGTTCCTTTTTTCTCCTCAGAAGTTAATTCATTAGCTAATTAGGCACTCTCTACCACTGATGTTACAATAAGAAAAATGGCTCTAAGAATAGTATTGTGCAGTGAAAAAGAAAAGCCTTCACATAGAAAAATGGGTCCCCAGTGAACATATGCTTTCTAGGTTTTGTGCCTTTATACTCTTCCTTGATGAGTACTAACATTTTGCAGGATGATTTTAAACAAATATATTTCACATGCTGAGTTGTTTAAGAGAAAGGAGTTATCATATTGTCATAAGACATAAAACAAGAGACAACAAAAATTCGGGGGAAAATGTTCTTGGCAAAAATAACTCCATAAATTGTTACTATGTACACTCACATGATTATACTTTGAATAGTGTCATTTAAATTGCATTTAAATATTGTATGTACAATAGAATAAGTTACTTGACACAATTTTTAAAATCACAGACTAAGGGAATATGAAAGTTGAAAGGGATCTCAATTTGAATGAATCTAATTCAAGCTTATCCCTTTCCCAAAGAATCCCTAGTATAACATATCTGGATATCTAGCCCTTACTGCTATAGGGGATGCCCACAACCTCCTGAAACATATTGTCTTCTTACTAACGACTCCAATTGTAGGAAGTCTTTTTTGACAACAAATCTAAATGTTTCTCTTTGCAACTTTCACCTCTGTCTCCTAGTACTACTCTCTGGAACCAAGGAGAAGAAGTCTATACTCTCCTCCATATGACAACTTTTCAAATCTTGAGTACTAATATGGAATTTTTCAATCTTCTTTTCTTTCTATGCTAACAACTGAATCTCATATGTGATTCACTCATTTATTCAACAAACAATTATTAAGGGTTTAATTTGTGTTAAGCACTAGATTAGATATTGGGAGAGACAAAAAGAAAAATACTCCATTCCAACAAATAAATGCTTACTCTGTGCAAAGATCTTTACTAGATATTATGGGAGAAAAGCTAAATGATAATTTAAAGAAAAGAATAAATTTCAATTCAACAAAGTAATGTAATGTGCTAGAATATAATGTGCTAATTTGAAGAAGTGAAAGTTGATTGTTAAATTTTTAGTGTGAGTACTTTCACCTTGGAAATAGGCAGATACTGAAACTTATGGATCAATATATTGTTTAATTGATTGTCTAGTCTTATGAAAGTGAAGGATGGGTAAAATTTTAATAAGTTCAAGTGTGTTGTGTGTCACTCCTTTTTTACTTGGACAACTGATTGTTAAATATTTTCCTGTATATGTCAACATTTTATGGAAGTCAGAGATTCTTAATGAATTTATGCATATGTAGAATATTGTAGATGCTCTGGGAAACATGAAATGAAAATCAACTGATATTACATAAGGGTGTATTAAATTCCTAGGAGCAAAAAAGCAAAACTTGTCCAAGAAACAATTTTTATCAATGGACATTCAAAATAACACATGGAAATTACAGTGATCTCATGCCAGAATATGATGCTTTCTATAAAACCAGTGCAGGATGTTTGATTAGAGTTCCAAAACAGAATGATACAGAAATGAGTCTTCAAAAAAGTCAGGTACAGATCTTTCTGGGGGGATATCAGTTATTTTCTTTGCAATTATGCACTCAGGGAAGCAAATGAGGAACAAATGATCACTCAATTCCTATTCCTGAAACTTTCAAGATTTAGCATTTTCAAGCTTAACATTATATATTTGGTTAGTGAAATTCAGTCTCTGGTACATTAGGAAGAACATTGAATTGGAAAGCAAGAAATTTTGATTTAGTATCATCTCTATCAGTTAAATGTATGAACTGGGATATATGATTTCTTCTTTTTGAGTCTCATAATTGTCATCTATAAAATGAGATGATCCATTTAAAGTCCACTCCATCTTCAAGGTTCTGTGACTGTGCAAATTAGAGTATTAAATTAAAGCTTGTAGTTTGGGCAAATACAATATTTCCTATGTAAGCAGACTAAATGCATTTATGATATTAAATGATCCATCCTTCCCAAGGAAGGGAAGGAGAGTAGAGTCTGAGTAAGAACGGTAATAGGGTGCTTCAAATGACTTATTAATTGGTACCAATGCCAAAATCTTCAAAATAGCAAAGAGGAATTCTGGACTATGCAGGCTATAAGGTTACTTGCAAATGTAATTTATTCATAAATCATCTGAAATGGATGAGGAATAGGTTAACCATCTACTGTACTGAAGTAAAACTTTGAATCAGAGTTTTGCTTTAGTGGTTTGTTAATGAAAAATTTGATTTAAAAAATTCTGTAATCTGAGATACTGTGTGACTAAGAAGAATCAATCCAAATATTAATCAAGAATCTAGGTTGCCTATCCCTTGGTGGAAGTAGGAAGTCTACAGGTGTTATTACACTTTGCACATAATTTCAATTTTTTTCAATGTATTATTTAGTTGTACTGATTTTTTTCTCCAAAAATACTATTTGACATGGAATGGTTAGCTTGAGTTAACTATGGTGATGTCTGAAACAGAAAATTTCAATTAAAACATATTAAAGAATTCAAGTTTCCATGTTCGTTACTTGCCTAGGAAAATGTTAATGTTTGTCCTTCATGCTCTAAGATCATTACATCGGGGATGTGATCCTATAACAAGCAAGTGAACTAGATTTGAGTGAGGAGTGTTGTGCTAAATCATCAGTCTCCCTTTCTTCTTTAAAGTCATCTGGGTCCAGTGATTGATCAGATATGTATCAAGAGGACTAAAGATAGCCCTGGATGCAACACAACCATAGTTAAGACAGCTATTAATGTCAAGTGTGAGATAAGATTTGAAATCAAAGTCTCCTGACTCCAGGACTATGCTACCCAACTGCTCTTAGCTGTAGGATATTTTTGTGAATGAAGGGGTCATTGTTTTTTACCATGGGCCAGTCACTAACTCTTTGTTTTCTCTGAGACATGAGAAGAACAAGTGATAGATCTTCCTCACATCAAAGAAAATTAAATGCAAATTGAGTTCAGGAAGTGGCATGGTATAGTTAGTTTCAGGACTTCTTCACATTCTTAAAAATTATCTTGGAATCCTGAGCTTTTTATTATGTGGGTTATATCTATTGTTATTTAACATATTAGAAGTTAAAGTGATAAATGTTTAAAATATGTATGAATTCATTTAAAAATAAGAATAACTGAGGCAGGGAAACTCTGGGAAGAAAGAAAATATTGTAGTTTTTTTTTCCTTTCTGAATTAGAGAAAAAAATTGCAATTCAGATAAATGTTATTATTCTTTTCTTTTTGTGTGTTGTTATAATAATTTCCCTTCTGTATTAGCCTTGTACTGTGTATTAGCAAGGATTGTCCTCTCCTCAATTAACAAACCCTATTCCAAATTGGCACTGGTTAAGACAATTAATCATTACCCTGTAATAGCCTGGTATGTATCGCTATCTAAACTATCATCTCCAAGGTATCTTACCAGGAAAAGTATCATTTAAATTCCATGAGACTAGTATAGCTAGTGTTAACAAAGACTCTGAAAGTAGCATCTCTAGTTAGGATGCCATAAAACCACAAACTCCTAAAGTTACACTCCAGATCTGAATCTCTGCAGACATGTACAGGGACATTACCTTTCATCATGCATTAAGTCACTTCTTAATCCAACCCTGGTAATTTTCTAACCCTTCCCTAATTCCTCCCCTATTCTTCCCTAACTCACTCAGTGCCTACCCCTAAAGTTCCTTGAAAAAAATCAGATTTTATCTCTCTATGCTGCTTATCTCTGATGATCTCAGCTCAGCTATTTCCTTGTGGTTATTCCTTCTTTTCTTCTTCTCCCTTCCTTTTTTTCCCCCTTCATAACTTTTTTTCTTACCAGCTCAGCTCTGAGCCCACACTTGTAGCTGTTTCTTCTTTTCTTAACTTTGTTATCTCTATTAAAGCGTACTTTCTTTATCTTACTGTCTCCTTAAAGAAGTCTGTGAATTAACTTGTAATTTTTTAAATTAAAATTTGAATTATGAATGAAAATTTATGGACTTTCTTATAATACTGGGTCAGAGAGCCTTCTTGTGTTTTCTTCATCAATAAAAGAACCCCAGTGGTCTTTGCAAGCCCCCTCCCCAAGCATATCCCATCCTATGCAATCTTCATCAGTTCACCCTTAGTCAAAAGGATCCCATGGCAACATAAACAAAACTATATTTTATGGGGAAAAGCCCTATATTTTCAAAAGCAAAATGATAATGAGAAGAGTGTACTGTTTTGCATTCAAAAATGTCTTAAATATCTGGCTTGATAGAAGATAGCTGAATTCTCATCTTTGTTTCCACATTCAATCTGTTGCAATATATTGTTTTGGTTAAAGTATATGAAAAAAGGGGCATCTAGATGGCACAGTGAAAAGAGCCACCAGCCTTGGGGTCGGCAGTACCTGGGTTCAAATCCAACCTCGGACACTTAATAATTACCTAGCTGTGTGGCCTTGGGCAAGCCACTTAACCCCATTGCCTTGAAAAAAAATCTAAAAAAACAAAAATAAAGTATATGAAAAAAATTCAGCCTCATGGAGATACAGATTTTGGAAAGGGAGGAGGATTTTCATAGGCTAATATTATCTTAGTGTTATGAAATCAATTTTGACTCACAAAGATACTTTTAGAACTGCTAGTATAGTAGATAGAGACCTACATTTGGAAATCAAAGATTTGGGTTCATAAAATCCTGTCTTTGTTTTATATTGCCAATGTGATTTTTAGCAAATTATTTTACTCTCTGGACTTTACTTTTTTCATGTGTAAAATGAGAAGTTGGACTAAGATTATAGGCTTTACCCTGGAAGAGAATTTAGGGATATTTTATACAAATCTTTCATTGGGGAGGATGGGGTAAACTGCAAAGTTTATGCAACTATTGCTATTTTTTAATTTATGTTTTTGATGTCAAATTGAACATTCCCCCCCTCCCCTTTTAGCACAGTACCTGGCACATAGTAGGCACTTAATAAACATTTATTGAATTGTATTGAATTTTTTGAATAAAACCATGCTAGATAATTTCTGAAATGAACTCTAAATCCTGTGACTCTCTAGCAATATCACTAATATATTATTAATAGCTAGCAAACTGTATAATGCTGTTTCATTTATTTTTTTATTTGTTTTCTGTAAGAGTGAGCTTAAGGGGCTTAATGGCCAGCAATATCAAGTGTCTGATCTTGGATTTGAACTCAGGTCCTCCTGACACCAGGGCTGATATTCTATCCACTACCAGACCCAGCTGCCCAAAATATTTAGTTTTAGATACATTATCATTTTTGAAACTTAGAACAGCTTTTTGAATTGGTATGCAGGCATTCATAGTCCCATTTTATAACTGATGAAACTGAGACTGATAGATTAAATGAACTATCTTTGTACACAGCTAGCAAATTTCAGAGGTGGAATTTGAACTAATGTGTTCCCAACTCCAAAAGCAACACTGTATCTATTCAGTCTGTACTATATCCCCTGCAGCCCCCTCAATCTATTCCCAGAAGTCCGATTTCACTGTTTCACTTAACCTTCAACATTGAGTACAGTTATGACCTTAAACATTTATATTGAGAAAGAATAGCCATGCTCATTTTAATAACTTCCATTTGAGGGAGTGGGACTGGACTTGTGATTTTATTCATTTATGGAACTCCTAGGTGAAGCTCCCTCTTCTAATGCAGGTCAGCACCTTCTTTCAACATGATCTTAGAGGTCTAGGTACTTGCCCAGGATAACACAGCTAGTATGTGTTATAAAGACCTGATCTCCACTACAACACACTAAGTCCTATCACCAGAGTGGTGAGCAACAAAAATACTGTATATAGCAAAATCCACTCATCTTTTTTCAAGCTTTCAAGAAAAACTTGGTCCTTAGATAGTCCCTTTGTTTTAATGATCTCTGAAGAATTTCAGCTCCTGGTTACTGGGATTTATTAATTTTGGTATTCTTCTGAGAATAACTGCAGTGTTGGCAAAATCAGGAAACCACAGAGTTCTTTCTGCACACTTATTGCAATTTCCATACTTGAAATGTAACAATGAATCTCTGAGTCATTGTCCAATCTGTGTCTCAAATTTTATTTCCTTGCCTTTTGATAATGGCACAAAAGGAAGAGTTCCTGCCTAAATCAGGTGGTTTTTAATCATGTCCCTTATCCATTATTCCTCTCAACCATGCTTAGATACTTATGGACACAAATGTGGCAGGTTTTGCTTGACTTGAGTACATGCTGAGGACCATGGTGGAAAGGAACTCAAATCAAGCACTGATAGAGATGGGTGGCATTGTAAAGAAAGTTTCAACCTGTTTTATTGATGGGTTTAATGCATTTTTCCTTCAATGCATCTATGGAAAGTTAAAGCAAACAAAACTGTCTACAAACAGACTTGCCAGAACCTAGAAACAAATGTGCTGTAACAGAGAAATGTTCCAGTGCCATGAATTTGTAATCTCATTTCTTCAGGAGTCATTCTACATTAACCTTTTAATAGGCAACAGAATAAAAAAAGTGCCTTTGTGAATTTGTGACTGTTGCATATAAAAAACAAAGAAATAAAGAAAATCAAGAAAAAGGTGTAATTGGAAAAAAGAAGTAAGAATAAAACAGCTCTTCCCCCCCATCCTCCTTAATATTATTATTTTTTTTTTTTTGCTTTGACATAGTATTGGTGCTGCTCATAGACTTGTTAAGTAAACCAAGCTTTGACTTTATAAACTCAGGAACAAAGATTAAATTAATGCATAGCTACTGAATGGAGAGAAGGAATACTGTTACTGATTCACCCCTCTGTGACAGAGGAGAATGTGCTTTGGATCTGGAGTCAGATAGCTTATGACCTTTAGCCAAATTGCTTCGTGTGAATCTCATTTTTTTCATCTTGTAAAATAAGGGAGTAGGGTTAGATGACCTCATAGGTCCCTTACATTTCTAAATCTGTGATCCTTAGAAGATCTTTGCAAATTCTAATCCTCCTTTAACATTTTTTATTATTATTCAGTTGCTTCAGTCTTGTAAACTTCTTTGTGATTTCATTTGGGTTTTCTTGTCAAAGATATTGGAATGGTTTATTCTTTCCTTCTTCAGTTTATTTTTCAGATGAGGGTACAGGGTTGAGTGACTTCCCCATGGTCATACATCTAGTATGTGTCTGGATCTTCCTGTCTCTACACCCAGCATCCTATCCTATCTGACCTGACCTTCCTTATTTTTATATCTCTATTTTTCCCAAGTTAGTAGGACAGTTCTTTTGGCTATCCCTCTCTTCATCCCTAGTCTTATAAAGAGATGCTAATAGGAATTTATGATTACAAAGACTTTTTGATCCTTTTTTTCCTTCTGGAATTAAGAATTTCTTGACTGCCAAAGGCATCTTTTACAAAGGATAGCAGGTATAATAGAAAGAACATTGAATTTGTGTCAATGGGGCTTTGAATCCTAGTGATCCTTCCTTTCTACATTTCATCTCTGCAAACTCATCATTCTACAACTCACAGTTCCTATCCCTGCCCTGGACCACCTCCTTCCCTCTGACTGGAAATAGTGGATACTGGCCATTTGAGATCTTCCAGTATTTAAGGAGGACACCCAAGGAATCCTCATCATCCTGCTCTCAACTATTTTTCTGGACTTCATCTGCAGAAATTCATCATTCTGCAAAATGAAATAAACTCTCAAACACAGAGATCATTTCCTTCCTTGGCTGCAGAACTGTATTATGGCTAAAAGCAGCACCTTCCCCCATCACTCCCACCTTATCTTTTTAACTTCTTTTTATTTATTGTCTCTTCCATTAAATAAGTGAACTCCCTGAGGAAAGAAGTTATCTTCTGCCTGCCTTTGTATCCTCAAAGTTTCACATGGTGCCTGACATGCATGTGTTAGCCACTTAGACTTTTTTTTTTAATTAGCGCTGATTCTGTCTTTCCTTATTAGCATCACTTTGGCTAGATTACTTTACCTACTTGGGTATGACTTTTCACATCTGTAAAAGTTGTGTTAAATGACTTTTAAGGTTTATTCCAGATCTAAATTATATGGTCATTTGACTGGATTTTATTTTAGTTGATAATATTTTAAAGGAACTTCCTAAGCAAATGATTTTATATATCTATTTTTTTTCTGAATGTCTATATCAGGCAGGTCTGGGGTCATAATACCCTTTCCACAAAAGGAAGCCCTCTCCAGCTGTATATTTTTATGATCCTGGTAATTATTTGGAGATGATTAATCTCCTATTTTTCCATTTCAGGTCTGAGTCAAGAGGAGGACTGAAACTGATCATAATAATATAATCTTCAAAATTCTAGTGGGTATTTTGGTCCAGAAAGAGAGTTTTAATGGTTGAATAGGGTTATCCCAGAAGATGATGAATATTTTTATTGTTCCTATGGACCCAACTTCAATTTTCTGTGAGAAAAGAAGAGAGTAGGCACTGCTAATCTGGAAGTTGTCCAATTACTTATCAGATTTTTCTCATGCCCCACTCTTTCCTCAGGAAAAAAAAACTTCAGTTCATTGGTTATCAATCAAAATATCCATTGATTTTACAGTGATCATGGTTATATCCACTTTTCAACAGTCACATATCTGAAGTCTTACTCAGTTTTATTTTAGTGCTATATTCTGATTCTGTCTGCTTCTTACCTTTCCCTTCTGACTTCGAAGTTGGATGATGGGCTATCAGGTAACTTCTTAGAAAAATTTAAGAAATAGAGGGTTGCAATCAAGATGGTAGATTCAAGACAGGAACTCAGTTGAATTCTTCTAACATTCTCAGTGAAACAACTTTAAAGTAATTTTTCAAATCAAATTCTGAAGAACTAGAGCCAATATAATGATGAGGCAAGATAATTTACAACTTAAGACAATTTAGAAGGTCATCAAGAGAGGTCTGTGACACCAACAGAAGATCTGATTGGAGTGCAGGGTATCTCAATGCAACAAAGGCATCTGAAACAGTGGGAGCAGCACGTTTTGAAATTCTCCACCCAAGGATGGTAAAATGATCAGACAACTGGTTAGAAAGATCTTAGGGGACCTTTTGCTGGGATTGGGTACAATAATCTGTTTCATTGTCAATATGTTGTTTTGAATTGCAGTACTAAGGCAAAGAGGAGCATTAGCTCTTCTGGTTACATGAGACCAGAACCATGATCCAGTTATAGCATGAAGTATTTATGGCTATTGACAAGAGAATAGTGGTCCTGGTCTCAGTTTTAAGGGAGAAAGAATGACTAGTACTTACAATCACAGAGAACAGAGGCACTAGTTCCAGTTTCAATGCTGAAAAGTGTACTATCTATTGAGATGACAGTAGCAAGGTATCTTCCTGGATAAAGATCTGAACCCATGCTAGGAGAGCAGCAACTATGCCTCTCCTTGGATCATACCACTCTGGAAGAACTAAAAACTTACTAGATTTCAGAAATTCTGAAAATAATAGTTCAAAAAAATCCCTAAATACTTCTGGCCAAGTTGGCAGAGAGAAGACAGGCACTGTGCTAAGTGTTCTTGTTTCCCTCTCAAAAATAACATGAGGACTTCCAGCCAAGATGGTGGTGAAAAGAAAGGCATTGTGATAAGTGCTCCTCTTTCCCCTCAAAAGTATCATGAGAGAAAACTCTTAACAGACATTCAATCAACAAAACCCAGAAAGAGAAGCTAGGAGAAGAACACCTACCAGGAAGGCCTGTCTCAGGAGACCATGGGTGAGCCAGGAGATGAGAGCAGAGGATCAGCACAGGGACAGCAGCTGAGGGAAGACCGAGGGCTAACTTCAGCCATAGGGATGTCAGTGAGTGGCGAGTGCAACATCCAACTTTAGCTGTGGAGTCCTTAGCTGGGAGGAAAGAAAATATGGGAGGGTGACTTCCAGTACAGAGTCTCAGAACACACCTGGAGAACAATCAGCTGGGCTGGGGACCTGAGCTCCCTAATTTATTTAAAATAAGTAAAATCTTAGCCAAACAATTACAACAAGTTATCACTAGCATAATACAGTATCATCAAGTAGGATTTATCCCAGGAATGCAGGGTTAGCTCAATATTAGGAAAACTGTAAGTATACTTAATTTTATCAATAACATACCTATTAGTAATCATATGATCATATCAATAGATGCTGAAAAAGCTTTTGACAAAATACAGCACCCATTCCTACTAAAAACACTAGAGAGTGTAGGAATAAATGGTTTGTTTCTTAGAATAATAAGCAATATCTATCTGAAACCATCAACAAGCATTATATGCAATGGGGATAGGCTTGAGGCATTCCCAATAACATCAGGGGTGAAACAAGGATGCCCATTATCTCCACTACTATTCAATATCATATTAGAAATGTTAGCCTCAGCAATAAGACAAAAAAAATGAAGGAATTAGAATTGGGAAGGAAGAGACAAAACTCTCACTCTTTGCAGATGACATGATAGTATACCTAGAGAATCCCAAAAAGTCATCTATAAAACTACTAGAAATAATTACCAACATTAGCAAAGTAGGAGGATATAAAATAAACTCTCATAAATCCTCAACATTTCTCTATATGACTAGCAAGATACAGCATAAAGAGCTAGAAAGAGAAAACCCAAAGTAACATAGACTGAAAAACTTTTTGAAAACAATTACAAAACTCTTCTCACACAAATAAAATCAGATTTAAATACCTGGGCAAACATCAACAGTCCATGGATAGACTGGGCTAATATAATAAAAATGACAATTCTAACAAAACTAAACTACTTGTTTAGTGCCCTACCAATCAAAATTCCAAACAATTACTTTAATGAGTTTGAAAAAATTACAAGTAAATTTATATGGAAAAATAAAAAGTCAAGAATTTCCAGGGATTCAATGATAAAAAGTATAAAAGAAGATGGCTTAGCCTTACCAGATCTAAAATTATATTGCAAAGCATCAGTCATCAAAACTGTCTGGTATTGGCTAAGAAATAGAGTCATGGATTGGTGGAATACACTAGATGCAATAACAGGAAATGATTATATTAATCAACTGTTTGATAATCCCAGAGTCCAACTATTGGGATCAAACCTCCCTCTTCAATAAAAACTGTTGGGAAAGTTGGAAGTTAATACGGAAGAAACTTAGATTAGACCAATACCTCACACCTATACCAAGATAAGATCCAAATGGATACATGATTTAGACATAAAAAGCAATATTATAAGCAAACTAGAAGATCAAGGAATAGTTTACCTGTCAGATCTATGGAAAGGGAAACAGTTTATGACTAAAGAAGAGATAGAGGGGCAGAGCCAAGATGGTGACAGGAGAGGACCTTCTCTCAGTTGCTCTGGAGCAAAACTTATAAACTAAGGACTGTAACTATATTTTCAAGAGACAGAACCTACAGAGGGATCCAGTGAGGCAATTCTCCAACACAAGGTAACCTGGAAAAGAGCAGAAATGCTGGGCTCCATGGGTTCAGAGCGGTGGTACACCAGAGCGGTGGCCCACCAGAGTGAAGGAACTTCAGCCTCCTGGAGGCAGCCCCATGACACTGGGAGCCCCTGTTCACAGCAGCTGGGAGGACAGTTTCCTGACATACACACAAGGGATCATCAAGCACAACTTGGGGGAATGGTGGGGGGACCTCTGCCAGAGTGAGCACATGAAGCCCAGCCCTCAGGGCACACAGCGAACAGCATGGCCAGGGAAGCCCAGCTCCAGGAACAGGAAGCAGAAGCTGGTAAGAAGGAGCCCCCAGGGCATGAGCACATTGAGCATAGGAGAGGGGAATAAAGAGAGACTGCCAAGCTCTATCCTCTGTCCCTGGAAAAGGACTCTGGGCTCTGACCACATTCAGATCCTCATCGCAGTCTAGGAGGCCTCCCCATAGAAGAGGAGGGCCCCCCCACCTCCAACTCATGGCAGACGGGGGCCCTTATTGTTGTTCACAGACCAGGAGGGAGGACAGAGCCTCACACACTGAGATCCTTGTGGGGGGTGTCCCTAAAGCTCAGGAAGAAAAATGAGCAAGCAGAGAAACAAGAAGAACACCATTGAGAAATACATTATCTATGATCCCAAGAAGGATCAAAACACTCAATCTGAAGATGAGGAGGTACAAGCTCCTGCATCTAAAGACTCCAAGAAAAACAGAAATTGGGCTCAGGCCATGACAGAACTCAAAAAAAGACTTTGAAAATCAAGTGAGGGAGATAGAGGAAAAATTGGGAAAAGAAATGACAGAGATGCAGGAAAAACAAGAAAATGAAGTCAGCAGCTTAGTCAAGGAGATTCAAAAAATACTGAAGAAAATAGCATGCTATAAACCAGCTTAGGTCAAATGCATAAAACAGTTCAAAAAGGTAGTGAGGAGAAGAATGTTTTAAAAAGAAGAATTGGCCAGAGGTAAAAGGAGATAAGAAAGCTCTCTGAGGAAAATAAATCCTTCATACAAAGAAAAGAACTCAGGGAGAATGCTGCTTTTATGAGAAATCAGGACTCAATACTTCAAAACCAAAAGAATGAAAAATTAGAAGAAAATGTGAAACATCTCACTGAAAAAACAACTGATATGGAAAACAGATTGAGGAAAGATAATTTAAAAATTATTGGAATACCTGAAAGTTATGACCAGGAAAAGACCCTTGACATAATTTTCAAAGAATTATTACAGGAAAATTGCCCTGATACCCTAGAGGCAGAGGGTAAAATAGAAATGGAGAGAATCCACCAATCTCTCTGAGAAAGAGATAAAAAAACCAACCCCCAGGAATACTATAGCCAAGTTCCAGAACTCCCAAGTCAAAGAGAAAATATTACAAGCAGCCAGAAAGAAACAATGCATATATTGTGGAGCTGCAGTCAGGATCACACAGGACTTAGCAGCAACTACATTAAAAGCTCATAGGGCTTGGAATAAAATATTCCAGAAGGCAAAAGAGCTTAAAATGCAACCAAGAATGAACTACCCAGCAAAACTGAATGTCCTCTTCCAGGGAAAAAGATGGACTTTCAATGAACCAGGGTAATTTCAAATGTTCCTGATGTAATGACCAGAGCTGAACAGGTTTGATCTTCAAATACAGGACTCAGGTGAAGCATAGAGAGTGGAAGAGAAAAGGAAAATATGAGGGACTTAATAATGATGAACTACATGTATTCTTGTATAGAAAAATGACTCTGTTAATACTTATATGAACCTTCTCATTTAATAGAGCATGTAAAAGGAGCTTTTATAGATGAACACAGGAGAAACCCAAATTTGAAGATATATTGTGGTGTAAAAATGGAGTCAATAGATAAAAGGGAAATATAATGGGAGAAAGAAAAAGGAGGGGAGGAATAGGCTAATATATTTCATATAATAAGGTGTTTTTCTTTATTACAATGACCTATTGCAATGATATGGAACGGGGGAAGGTGAGGGGGAATGAGGGAATATTGGCTCTTATCAGAGATGGCTAGGAGAGGAAACAGCATATATTCTCAATGGGGTATAGACATCTGTAGTAAGAAGGAGAGAAGGGGGACGGGGGGAAGGGGGTGGGGATGTGAATGATGGAGGAGAGGATGGACTATGGGGGGAGAGTGGTCAGAAATAACACATTTTCTTTTTTACTTCTTGCAAGGGGCTGGGATTGGATGGCTTGTCCAGGACCTTAGGGCTGGGTGGATGTTGGGTAAGGGGTGGTATGTGGGTTCATGGCCTCTTGGCCCCAGGGCTAGGGATCTGTCTGCTGTGCCATTCAACTATCCTACAGCAGATACAGAGTGAAAGGAGAAAGAAAATATAGTTCATGGTAGTAGAGGAGTATGAATGGAGAGAGTTATGATCAGCAATTGCAATGGTGGAAAAATATAGAAGTAACTTTTGTGATGGACTTATCCTAAAGAATGTGATCCACCTGTGACAGAGCTAGTGGTGTTAGAACACAGACTGAAGCACATTTTTATCATTATTATTTTCTAGGGTATGTTGCAGGGCAAATGGGACTGGATGGCCTGCCTGGGGCTGCACAGCTGGGTGATTGTTGGGTGTCTGAGGCTGGATTTGGACCTGGGTGCTCCTAGCTCAAGGGCCAGTGCTTTGTCTGCCACCTAGCCACCCCTACTATTATTATTATTGCGATTTTATTTTATTTGGGGTCTTTTTTAATTTTGGTTTTTGTAGGGCAATGGGGGTTGGGGTGACTTGCATGGGGTCACATAGCTGGGTGATTGTTGGGTCTCTGGGGCCAGATTTGGGCTCGGGTGCTCCTGGCTCCAGGGTAAGTGCTCCATCCATTTCACCACCTGGCAATACCTACAATCCATTATTATTATTATTATTATTATTATTATTATTATTATTATTATTATTATTGTTGTTGTTGTTGTTGTTGTTGTTGTTGTTGTTATTATTATTATTTTATGTTAATTTTAATTTTTTCCTCTTCCCTTTACTTCATTGATTATGCAGGTCTATATTTTCATGGGGGGAGGGGGTATTATGTTTACTCTTTAACAAGAATATTTTAGTATTGTATAAAAACATTATTGGTACAAAATAAGACTAAATAAATAAGTAAAAAAGAAAATATAGAGAACATTATTAAATACAAACTAGATAATTTTGATTACATTCAATTAAAAAGCTTTGCCACAGGCAAATCCACTGTAACCAAGATAAAAAAGAAATACAGCAAATTGGGAAACAATTTTTATACAGTATTTGTGACAAAGGACTCATTTCTTAAATATATAATTCATATTCATATTTGTAGTCCTATTCATATTTATATATTTATATTGAGAGAGAGAGAGGAGTCAATTAAAGAAAAAGATAACCATTTCCTAATTGACAAATGGTCAAAGGACATGCAAAGGCAATTTACAAATGAAGAAAATAAAGCAATCCATAGTCATATGAAAAATTGTTCCATATCTCTCATTATTATAGAAATGCAGATTAAAGCATCTCTGAGGTACCACCTCATACCTTCCAGACTGGCCAATATGACCAGAAAGGACAATGATCAGTCTTGGAAGGGATGTGGGAAATCTGGGACACTAATACATCGTTTCTGGAGCTGTGAACTCATGCAACCTTTCTGGAAAGTAATTTAGAATTATGGCCAAAAGGCAACAAAAAAATGTGCATACCCTTTGATCCAGCAATATCACTACTGGGTCTATACCCTGAAAAGATTATGAAAAAGGGTAAAAACATCACTTGTACAAAATTATTCATAGCAGCCCTGTTTGTGGTGTCAAAAAATTGGAAATTAAATGAATGTCCTTCAATTGGGGAATGGCTTAACAAACTGTGGTATATGTATGCCATGGAACACTATTGTTCTATTAGAAACCAGGAGGGATGGATTCCAGGGAAGCCTGGAGGGATTTGCATGAACTGATGCTGAGTGAGATGAGTAGATCCAGAAGAACACTGTACACCCTAACAGCAACATGAGAGAGATGATCAACATTAGTGGACTTGCTCAGACCCAAAGGACAACAATCAGGCAAAATTTTGGCATATCTGTGATGGAGAATTCACCTGTATCCAGAAGAATTGTGGAGTTTGAACAAAGGCCATAGGCTATTACCTTTAATTTAAAAAAAATGCAATTATTATGCAACTTTGCTACCTTTTTTACCTTATGTTTCTTCCTAAGGATATGTTTTTTTTTTTTTTTCTGTCATCACATTCAGCTTAGATCAATGCCTACCATGGAAAAAAATGTAAAGACTAATAGGCTGCCTTCTATGGGGGGGGGTAGGGAAGCAGGATTAGGGGAAAAACTGTAAAATTCAAAATAAATAGAATCTTTCTAAAAAAAGGAAAAAGCAAAATAACCTCAGTGGTAAAGCTTCGTGCACAATTGACTTACTACAAATAACCTTTTTTTGGCTACTGATTCTTAAACTAGGAAGAGTAAAAACAAAGAAAGAAAAGTAGAGAACAATTTCCCAAGTGAATATTGATGTGAATATTTTTTAAAAAATAGTAAAGAAATTGTAGCATTATAGCCCAAATGTGGTAAATAATGACCAGGTGAGATATATTCCTGCATTGCAGGCTTCAATATTGAAAATTCAATAGTTAAATATTAGGAAAACTATCTGTATAATTAATGATAGTAAGAAAACAAAAAAATAATATAAGTACAAAGATTCAGGAAAAGCTTTTTGTAAAAATACAATATTCAATCTTATAAAAATACTAGAAACACAAGATAAATGGAGTATTCCTTAAAAATGAAATATAGTAGGGAGCAGCTAGATGGTGCAATGGCCCTGGAGTGAGGAGGACTTGAGTTCAAATCCAGCCTCAGATACTTAATAATCCACAGCTGCGTGACCTTGGGCAAGTTACTTAACCCCATTGCCTTGCAAAAAAAATTAAAAAATGAAATATAGTATATATTTTAAAACAATAGCAAGCATTGCTTGTAAAGCGATGTGCCCAAACAATCAGCTATTATTGTTTATTTATACTAGAAATGTTAATTATAGTAGCAACACAAGAAAAAGAAATTAAAGGAAGTAAAATAGGCAACAAGGAAATAAGACTATCACTCTTTGCAGATGACATAATGGAATTCTTAGAAAATCCTAAAGAATCAACTCATGGTTAGGCTGAACCACTATAATTAAAACAACAAAATTAATTTATATAGTGCCAAACTAATTGAACTACCAAAAAATTACTGAACTAGCAAAAATAGCAAAATTAATCTGAAGAAACAAAAGGTCAAGAATATCAAGGGAATTAATGAAAACAAATATGAAGGACAGGGGCCAAGCTCAAACTATTACAAAACATAAGCATTAAAACTATCTGGTGATAGTCCAGAAATAGAGCAGTTCATCAGTGGAATAGATTAAGTACATAAGACACAGTATTAATTGATTGAAGCAATCTAACATTTGATAAACTCAAACACCCAACATTTGGGACAAGACCTCAATACTTGCCAAAAGGTGTTCAGAAAACTAGAAAACATATGGCAGAAACTAGGTACAGATCAACATCTTAAAAAATATATATCATATAAAATCAAAATGGGTACATGATTTAGACATAAAAAATTACATCATAAGCAAATTATGAGAGCAAGGAATAGTTTAACTGTCAGAACTATGGAGAAGTAAAGAATTAATAACCAAATTAGAGATAAAGAGCAAATCAAAATATAAGATAGATAACTTTGATTATATTAAATTTAAACTATTTATTGATGTTTTATTTTCCAAATATATTGTGAAAGTTTTATTTAACATTGATCCATATACCAATGCTTATTTCTACGTTACAAAATTTCCTTCCACCCTCCCTTCCCACCCGCTGCCCCTCAGCTACGAACAATCAGGTTAATATTGCACTTAACATTTGGGTTAAGCATGTTTACAGGTTAGCCATTTTGGTATGAGGAATTAGGATTAAGGGAAAAAAATACTTGAGATTTTTTTTTAAAAAGTTAATATAGTGTTCCTGAGATTCTGAAGGATTTTTGTTTTGTTTTGTTTTTCTTCCTCTGGATGGAGATAGCATTCTCTAAAGTCAGTCTAATAGGGTTGCCCTAGCTCTCTCAACTGCTGAGAGCAGCTGCATCCTTCAAGTGGATCATCTGACAATGTTGTTGTTAATCTGTACATTGTTCTCTTGGTTCTGCTCCCTTTGCTCAGCACCAGATCCTGTAATTTAATCTTTTTGTGCACAAACAAAATCAATATAACCAAGATTAGGAGAAAAACACAAAACATAAATAATTTTTTCAGTATATGTCTCTGATAAGCATCATTTCTCTAATATATAGAGATCTGAGTTGTTTCCAAGAGTAAAAGTCATTCCCTATTATTAGTGGTCAAAGGATATGAATTGACAGTTTTCAGATGAAGAAATCAAAGTGTCTAAAGTTATATAACAGTACTTTAATTATTGATTTGAATATGACAGATTAAGCTAACTACAGCTAACCCCCCTTACACCTATCAAATCGGCTACTATAGCATAAATTAAAAATGATAAATATAGAAAAATTTGGACCCTAATACATTATCAGAGGAGTTGTGAACTGATCCAACCATTCTGTAGACCTATTTGAAACTATGACCAAAAGTTAAAAAAACCTTTAATTCACTAATACCTTTCCTGAATCCCAAAGAGATATTAAAGAGAGGGGAGGCAAGAAACTATTTGTATAAAAAATATTAATAACAGGCTTTTTGTGCTTGAAAAGAATTGGAAACTGAAGGGATGCCCATCCATTTGAGAATAACTAAACATGTTTTTGCTATATGAATTGGCAAGCAGGATGGTTTCAGAGAATTTTGGGAAGCCATATCAGCTGATGTAAAGTGATATAAACAGGACTAGGAGAACAATGTTCACAATAACAGTAATATTGTAAGGATGACCAACTGTGAAAAGCACAGCTATTCTCTGATCAAGACAATGATTCAAGACAATTCCAAACTTCCCATAAAGAAAAATTGTAACAATTTCCAGAGAGGGAACTGAAGAACTTTAAATGCATATTTTTCACTTATTTTCTTGTGTTTTTTTGAAATGGAAATAATGGAAACATATTTTGCCTTATTTCACATGTTTAATTAATGACATTTTTCTTGTCTTCTCAATGGGTGGGGAAGAATGGAAGAGAGAGAAAATTTAGAATTCCAAGAAAATTTAAAATATTGATTTTTTAAGAAAAGAGTTCAGACTAGCACCAAAGGTATCATAGAAAAGAATTTTAAGATCATCTATTCCAATATATTTCATGCTTTATAAGAATGAAATGAATTCTTGGAAAACAGAAATACTTGCAATAAAATCTTACAACATATGCTTAATAAACATTTGACCTTACCCAAATCTCTTAAAGTCTAAAAAATTGGGATAATAATAGTATCTACCCAACAAAAATGAAGAAGTTAGATGATGTAAGTGAATAGAGAGCACTGGGTCTGGATTCAGGAAGACCAGAGTTCAAAGCCAGCCTCTGATATTTTTTTAGCTGTGTGATCCTGGGCAAATCATTAAGCCTCATCTGTAGTTTCCTCATCTGTAGAATGATTGGAAGGAAGAGGCAATCTACTCTAATATCTTTGCCAAAAAATTCTAAGTGGGATCCTGAAAAGCTGGACATGACTAAAATGACTAAACAGCATCACTGTTAAGACCTCCTCTCCCTTTTTACTTCTCTTTTTTTACTATTAGAAGTAAGCTCTCTAGAGATTAAGACCCAGCAAGGAAACTGCCCTGATCTTAACATAGAGACAGTCTTTTGTACTCACCTAATGGATGAACTCTGCTGTAAATAAATCACAGAACTGAAGGTCTCTGAGCTCAGGCAAACACCAATAGGCTCATATATGAAGCCCTGCTAGTAATGGATTTTTTGTCCCTAGACAGTCTTGCCTCATTGTTGCTATCATGCCTCACTCCTGTTGCTACACTGCACCATTTGATTATTTGTCTAATCACAAATATATAATTCAAGGTTTAGTTCCATTGCCTTGGGTCTCCTCCTAGAGGAGATACTAGCACATATGTCTGATTTCCCTTCCCCAAAAAAATAAGGAAATCTTTTTGCTTATAACCTGTGTGAGCCCTTTGGTATTTTTGTAACTCATAGTGGTTGTAAAACCTCTGTGATTCTTTGGTCATTTATTAACAGAGCTGACAACAACTACCAAAGTTACTAAGTGAATAAAATGAGATATTTTAAAAATAGCTTGCAAATGGGACAGCTAGGTTGTGCAGTGGATAGAGCACTGGCCCTGGAGTCAGGAGAACCTGAGTTCAAATCCAGTCTCAGAAAGTTAATAATTTCCTAATTGTATGGGCTTGGGCAAGCCACTTAATCCCATTGCCTTGCAAAAAGAATAGTTTACAATCTTTAAAATGCTAGTTTCATTGTTATTTTATTGATATCATTGTTATTAATATACTTTTTTCTAGTGTCTCATAATAGCTAGTAGAGGCAGGATTCAAACATAGGACTTTTTGCTTCAAATCTAATGTTAGAAATGGAATAAATATTTGTGTATAGCTAGTATAATCCTATCATTTTGTAATTATTTCTACTGAATCTCCTCTTTCTATCTGACTCAAATCCTCCACTTTGCATCTGCTGTCCTGCCTGGTTTCAACAGGTTGGAAGAAATTAGAAAGTCTATTATCTCTAATCTCTTCACTATATTACATTTTAGTCTCTTCAAGTATTTATTGAAACCATCTCCTTCAACCTCCTCTCCACTATGACTGGAAGGCTGGTGAATGGAATACAAAACCCCTCCTAATACCATCCTTTATAAAAGGGCAGAGTCTCTCAATTCTTTTCATTTTGTTTCCACTATCTTGCTTGATTTCCATAGAGGTCTTCACCAGGACATCCAAGTACACCAGGACACCCAAGCATCCCATTTCCTCTCCCGCTTCCTGCCACCTATTGTATGTTGTGCTTCCTCATAATAAGTTCCTTGAGGTCAGGAATTATTTCTTTTTATTAATAATATGCCTGGAATACAGAAACTTTTAAGTGAGCCTTTGTTGAAATGTACACAGAGTTTGGAAAGATTAGGAGGAATGTCACTCTAATTCCTAGTTTATTTACACTTTGTTGCAAATTGGGTATAAGTGTGCACAGATAATTATCTTCAGAAAGAGGTTTTTCTGAGATCTCTGGTAACCAATATTGGTCTTGTATGCTATCCTAAAACAATTTTGGCAATACGGGATGCACTGAAGCAAGGTACTTTAGTCTGAAAGAACATTTATTTTCATCATGGGTGAAGGGGAAATATTAGGATTTGTTAGTTTCATGTTATCTCTGACCCTACCCCTTCCAAAGAGTTTGAACTCACATTAAATGAGTTCTCTGTTGTGGCCTTGGCTTAGGAATGACAACATGATTTGATTCAGTGATAAAACCCTAAGAAAATCTCTGAAACTGAGCTTAGATAAGGTTCAAATTTAGGTCTCTCCAAATGTGGGTAATGTAGTCCCTTTCCATATATTATGGGAAATATTTTTATTTTTCCATCTAAGAAGATATATTCAAATACACAGAACTCACAATTCCATGAATATTAGGGAACAGAAAACACTGCAATTGACAAACCTAGATTTCCCTGGAAGCTAAAGACACTATAGGCCAAACATTATACTCTTCATTGACCTTGGAACTGCACTCTGTAATATTATGATCTTCATTTTGTTGATACTCTTTGTGTTCTGAAAAGCAAACTTCAGGAAAATCACCTCCCTCTGGTTAGCTGGTGCCTGAATAATGAAGCTTCAAATATAGAATACTCCATAAAATAAACCTGAGGTTGGAAAGATCTATCCTCAAAATCATTAGAATCTTACAGAAAGCAAAAAGGTATGAGAATACTATCAGGAATGAGAAGATTAGGGACTTTCCTTTTGAGCTGAGTATAAGCATATCTACCAGGATCCTGTCTATCACCTTTTAATTACCATTAATTCTCCTAGTTGGAGGAGAGGAAAAAAATCGTCCTTTTCCCTACCCTAAAGTTCATTTTCTTGATGCATTCCCAATTAGAAGATAGAGGGAGAAAAAGAGTACAAGAGGTAGAACTTTCCAAAATATACTTAGGGAAAGGTGATTTAGCCGATACGAGGTCATCTTTCTGGGTCAAAGCCAATCATCCAGACATACCTGCAATCACTGAAGATCAATTAGAAGAGTTATATATGCCTCATGTTAGTCATTAATAGGCTTATACAACTCCATGGGATGTGGTCTCTTCTGATATGTGTCTAATTTCTCCAAAATGATTAGAGAAATATTCAAATTAATAAGAGCTTCACCTGATCATATCCTTATTGTATTAGTAATGAAAAGAGACTAGAAGAACTATGGCAGAAAGAGAGGATATAAAACCATATCCTTAAGGATTAAGCTTCTTTTAAAAATTAATTTTAAAAATTGCAAGTCATTTTCTTTCCTTAATTCTCCATATCTTAATAAAAAATTAAAAATTAAGCATCAAATTATAGAGGTGGAATTAAATTTAAAAAGATCAGAGAATAAATGACCACCCCTGAAATCTTAAAATATGAGATTAGTAGCAAAAAGTTGCTGTTGCTTTGGGTTTTATATATGTAATATATACATATATATGTATATGTGTATATATATGTATGTGTATGTATATTGTCTCTCCATCCATCTATCCATTCATTCATCATCTATCTATCTATATCTATCTATCTATCTATCTATCTATCTATCTATCTATCTATCTATCTATCTAGGTATCTATCTTTCTATATATCTGTCTCTACTAACAATGAAAAGAGATCTGATACAGGTAAGTTTTTGAGGTCTTGGGAAGGCTACATTTCTAAAAATTTTGAAAATTTATTTATTTTCACCATTGCTTTCTTTATAAAGTTTGTATTTAAAAGATTCTTTTAGTGTTCAACACCTCTCCCTCCATTCAAAGAGCTGGCAAAATTATATCAAGCAAAAATGTGAAAACATATTTCCACATTAGTCATATCACGAAACTATGCAATAAATATACTTCAATTTGCACTCAGAGATCATCAGTTCTCTTTCTGAATGTAGGTAGCTTTATTTTTTCAAGTTGAATGCTTTGGAATTGTTTGGGATTGTTGTATTGATCGAAGTGGCCAAATCTATCACGTCTGATCATCACTATGACATTATGCTCTTACAAGCACAGCAATCTCCCAGTTTTTAAATCACTTAAATTTTTATCATTTCATTTGTGTCTTGCAATGATTTTTTTCTTCTGAAACCACCTTCTTCATCTTATCTTGTATGACAATAGTACTCCATCACAATCATTTCACAGTTTATTCAATCATCGCCAATTGGTGAATAGTTCATCATTTAAAATTCCTTGCCATTGTATAAAGAGCTACAATAAATATTTTTCTACTTATGGATTCTTTTCCTTGGTATATAGAACTAGTAATATTATTGCTGAATCAAAAAGTTATCACAGTTTTATAGTCTTAGAATAGTTCCAAATTCTACTTGAGAATGATTGAACCAGTTTGCTACTTCACTGACAGTATATTAGTGCACCTATTTTCCCTCCATCTCACCATTTGTCATTTCTAAGAGAAGTAAAGTGGCACCTGAATTGTTTTATTTTATATTTCTTTAATTATTTTACTCTGAATTGTTTTACTTTATATTATTTCTCTAATTAATAGTGATTAAGAGAATTTTGTATCTATCTATCTGTCTATATCTTTGGTGTATATATGTATATATATATATATATTCAATTGTGGAATGGTTCTTATTTTTATACATTAGACTTAGTAATCTGTATAAGTTATAAATGTCTTTAATCAGAGAATATTGCCACAAAAATTTTGATATTATTTTCAATAATATAATTTGGCAAAATATAGTTCCTTGATTATCTTCTTAAACATCAAGTTTATTGGAGGCAGCTAGGTGGCACAGTGACTAGAGCACCTCTCCTGAAGTCAGGAAGATCTGAGTTCAAATCTGAGCTCAGACACTTAATACTTACTTAGCTATGTGACCTTGGGCAAGTCACTTAACTCCATTACCTTGCAAAAATAAAATAAAAAGTTTTATTTTTCCTCTTGCTTTTTCTGAGATTGCTGCTCCAACCTTTTTACTTTATTATAGTAGATTCTTCTTTATAGTAACTCTATGTATCTTTCTTTTTCAAGGGATTCTCTTGTAAACATTGTATTGTTCATTCTGTTTTCTGAGCTGTCTTCCATTTTCTAGGTGAACTTATTCCATTCATCTTCAATAGTTATGATTACTAACTGTATTTCCCTTCATAATGTTTTCTTTGGTTATCCTTCTCCCTCTCTTTTTACCCTTTCCCTCCTCATCAGTATTTTGTTTCTGGACACTGCCTCCCTTAATCCCCTCAATTACTACCCTTTTATCTCTTTTCCATATCTCTTATCCTCTTTCCTTCTTATGTCCCTATTAAGCAAAAGAATCCTATATCCAAGTGCTATATGTGTGTGTATGTTTTATATATATGTACATACTGGTACAAACACATACATATAGACATCTATCGACATATGTGTGTGTGTATATGTATTCCTTTAACATGGAAGTTGATAAATATTTTGTGATCCTGGCTAAAGTTGCGTGATATTTGAATTATTTCTTTCTGTCTGTTTGCAATATTTTCTCCTTGACCTGGGAACTCTGAAATTTTACTATAAAATTCCTGGGAGTTTCCATTTGGGGATTTCATTAAAGAAATTATTGATGGATGCTTTCAGTTTCTATTTTACCCTATTGATAAAAGATTTCTGGTCAGCTTTCCTTGATAATTTCTTGAAATATGATATATAGGGCTTTTCTTTGATTATGGCGTTCAGTTAATTCACTAATTTTTAAATGATCACTTCTAGATTTATTTTCTGGGTCAGTAATTTTCAGATGAAATATTTAACATTTTTCTTTCTAATCTTTTTTCTTTTGGTTGGTTTTTTTTTTGATGTCTCATGGAATCAATTCTAATATTTTAGGAGTTCTTTTCTTTAATAAATTTTTTAACTTCTTTTGATTTATCCTTTTTTATGGTATTCTATTGTTTATTGGTTTTTATGACATTTTTATGACTTTTTTACACTAGGATAATTCTGTATTTAAAATGTTTTCTTCAGTTATTTTTGCGTTTCTTCTACCAAGATGTTAATTCTCCTTTCATAATTTTCTTCATTACTCTCATCATAATCACCCACCCTCTCCTCCATCCTTCCTCTATTACTCATTTCTTTAACTCTTTCAGGAATTTTTGTTAGATTTGGGTACAATTAGCATTTTTCTTTGAGGTTACTTTAAGTGCTTTCACATTATATCTTCTTCTGAATTTGTGATTTGACATCACCCCTGTGACCATAGAATTTATTTTTTATGGTGAAGTTCTTTTTTTTTGTTTCTTTGTTTCCTCATTTTTCCAGTCTCTTTCTTGAGTTTGAAATTTATGTTAAAGTTGTACTCTTCTCTTTTAGATACTGGGAGGCACTTTCTCATGTTTCACCTTTTTTCCATGCCATTTTCAGAGCTAGTTCAATGGGACCTGCAATTTTATGGTTCTGTCAAGTTGATGTTTTCCTTAGAGAGGTAGGGTTCCTGCCCTACAGGTCTGCACTATATCTTTACTCAGGAAGCATTATTCTCTCCAATATTAAGTTCTAGCACTGCTCTCTGCCTTAGAAATGCGACAAGAACCCATATTCTTTTGTGATCATGTATAAGCAGCAATCTACTTTCTTATGGAACTGCTTATGGGCAATAAAGTTATCAATCAATGCCAGCTATACTACATGCTAACACATGATCCCCTGCACTATTTCTCTCATCAGTTTTCTGACTTTTTAAAATATTTCTGGGATAAAACTTCTAAAGTTGTTGCTGCAGTTTCCACCATTCTGGCCTCCTTTCAAAGAGGACTACTGATGCTGCTACTGCATTTTTCCTGGTTCCCCAAACTTGTATCACAGCCCTCTCCTGACAACATCTTCAGTTTTCTTTCATTGGAAAAATTGATTCTTTATTGGTTCTTTTGGTCCAAAATTTGATTCTACAAGTTATTTTAAAGTTGCCCAGATGAAAATTCTGGGACAGTTTCAGGTGAAATATCACTTGTAATCCTTCATCTTGGGTCCACTTTCTGGGCATTATGATTGAGTTATTTGTAAGCCACTATATACCACCTTCTGTTTTATGTAATCCACTGATATTTTAACATGCTGGGCAGACAGAGGAGCTGTAGTATTCAGGAGTTCTGCTTTCCTCTTCCCTCACTTCACCAGGGATCCCACAGAACAGCATTCTACTTGGCACCTTGCTTAGAATTTTTTAGTCTATTTACTGAAAGGATAAGATTAAAATAATTTGAATTACAACTGTGAAATATTCAGCAGACAACTAAGTGATGCAGTGACTCTACCAAGAGTCAGGAAGTCTGAATTTAAAACTAGCCTCATACTCTTCCTGTCTATGTAACTCTGGGCAAATCAATTAGCCTTTTTGTGCCTCATTCATCTTGTTTGATTAATTTATAGGCACCTTACTTGATCCTTGAAAAAATAGGAGGGTTCTGAGAGACAGAGATAAGAAGGAAATCATCTCAGTCTGTGAGATACCTAGAGGCAAGAGGAGTACATAGTTTAAAGGAATGCCACTTGTCTAGGTTGACTGGAAAACAGACTTGTTAGATGGAGGATTATTACAAATAAGGCTGGAAAGGAAGTCAGGAGCCAAACTTTTAAATTTCAGACATTAAATTCCAGATTCTCTGTGGGCAATGAGAAGTCACCCAGTGACATTATGAAACCTGTGGCTAAAAAGAATATTTTTTGATAGCTACATTGTGATTTCACAGGTTACCATGGGAGTGATTAGAATATTCAAAATGAACTCTATAAAATGAATGAAGATCTTTCTAAGGAGTCCTGGATGTATTATTTACTCAAACCCAATAAACAAAGTAGAAAATAATCATTACCTATAGAAAAACAAATTCTCTTAAGGTCAAGGAAAAACAACCTTGTGAGAATGTAACTATGAGATCTTGAAATATACTAACAGCAAATGAAAGATCTTAGATGACCTTTAAAATCTCTTTTAGCACTAAATTTTATAATCCAAGTAAAGTCAGGTTTTTATGATGGATTTTAGGAAAGCACATTCAGAGCAAGGGAATAACCAGTTAACCAGAAAATCCAATTAGAGAAAGTACTTTAAAGGCTTTTGGAAAGTTCCTAAATAAAAGTCTAATGATTTTAAATTACTCTAATGAGGAAGCAAAGGCAGATATATAAGTGAAGAAACTGATGGACCTTCATGGAGAATCCTCTAAGGTATTCAAATTTCAACTTAAAATTTAAAATTTTCAGTTTAAAGATGAGTTTAAAGTGAAAATGGAAAGGAAAAGTGAAAAAATTCCCTCCATAAATGTTGAGTCCCAGTTTGGACATCATATGTTGAGTCTTTCTCTGGACTCCCTCAATCTTCTGCAGGTGAGAGTTGACAGGGCAGGAGACAAGGAAGACAAGGATGACAAGTTCTCCAAGATCCCCAAGTAATCCAAGGCCTCCACTTATTGAACCAAATATCAGTGCTTAAATATCCTTCCCAGTCTCTAATCTACTCCCACTTCTGTAGCACTTATTAAAATAAGGCTCTGGTGCTCAAGGAAGGCAGGTGATGATAGTTTACAGTGCTCTTGCATACAACAGTTCCTAACACATAAATCTTCCAAGACAGTTATAGAAAGAGAAATTAGTATGTTATAAGTATAAAAAATATAAAAGATAAAAGACAAGTAATTCAGAGAAAACAATATCCATGAGGAGAGATAATAATCCCTATGATTTCTGATATTTGCAGTAGCATGGGTTTAGGACAAGAGAAACAAAGATTGTGAAAATGACTCAGGGTTGACAAGGCATAAATATCAGCAGAAAAGAGGAACAAAAATTGCATGTAAAAGAAAATATCTGGTTATTTTGCAAACTATGAGGTCAAGATTGTAAAGAGAGGAAAATGAGACCGGAGTAGTAGTGATGGATTGGTAGAATACAGAGTGTCTTAGTGGATGAATATTTCAGTGAGGAGAAGGGAGAAATTTGATAAAGGCAGAGATGGAAAAACAGTTATCATGATATGAGAGAGGAATTTGATTTTGAAATAGGGGAGATGTAAAGGTTACATGGTTACATGCATGGTGGTGAAATTTAAGATATCACCTTAAATGAAAGAAGGAATTATATATCTCCTTTTCTTTTACTTCTCTGTAACAAACTGTCTGCTACATAGCAGACATTTAATAAATGTTTCATTAATTGGTCAGTCTTATGAACTATAAAGTTTGAGTTTTGGTAGAAATCATGACAGTTGATAAACATATTGGGCTCCCTTCCCTTGGCTCCCCTGGCCTATCCCTCTGAATACACTTTCCCTCCTATTCGACACACCATACTCCCAACCCCCCACTATAGCAGAGGCAGAAGGGAGGAACCAGTTCCAGGGTATTCTTCATTATGGGAAAGTTGGTCAGGGACCCATTAGGTTTGCTGGGGGTCCTTATGAGTGGCAGTGGAGACCCCAAATTGCCCCTGCAGAGGGAGTTGTGGTCAACCTCCTCAGGATCTATAGTGGTTGGATCTGCAGGCTTGTTTCTCCAACTCTGGTCCCACAGCTTCCCAGCAGCTGAGTCGAACTGTTTAATTAAAACAAAGCATCAGGAGGACCTGCCTCAGGTATGAATGAATGTGCTGTGATTTCTGTTCAGTGTTCTAAATGTCAAAGTGGAGAAATTCAAAGAAGATCCAGTAAGTGGTAGAAGTAACCATGCTGGCTATACTGAAGGGATTATTGATGGGAAAACCTGAGAGGAAAAACCATGTTGTCAAGAGACAGTTTAGGATTTAACAGGTCACTGGCATTATTGATGCACTGTGATGCATCCCTGATATGAGAGGACTTGAAACCAATTGAAGACCAAGATCTGGCACCAGCCAGATCTTCTCCAATAGTACTGTTTCCTATCAATCAGGCCCTTGAATGGAATGATTCTGGTAAAGTCAAGTGAGAAAAATGCCTTGCACACTATATCATAATAAATGTCAATCACTTGGCTGGTTGGTGTAGTACTTTTTGATGTGAAAGGTCTAGTAGTAGTAGTAGTAGTAGTAGTAGTAGTAGTAGTAGTAGTAGTAGTAGTAGTAGTTGTAGTAGTAGTATAGTAGTAACTTGTGATAATTGGATTCAGGGTCATTACAGGAGCACATGTACTGACCATTTCACACATTAAATATATACTGAGCCCATGGTCATTGGGTATCATCTATATGATGTACCTTGGAATCTCTGATTGATGTGAGTTGCCTCTGGTAGCTACTTCTTTGGCTCTTGCACAGAAATTTGGATATGTTCTGTGTTTCTGAATCATGGCAGCTCCATATGCTTACTGAATCCTACAGGGCTGGCCTGATCTCAGAAGACTCAACATAAAGAGATATTGAGATGTGGTGGATAGAATACTAGTCCTAGAAGCATAGAAAACAGGTTCAAATACAATTTCCATGCTTACTTTCTGTGTGACCTTAGTTTTTTCATTTTTATTTTATTTTAAATTTATAGAATAAAACAAACATTTCCATAACAGTACAATTAAATAAAAAAGATTATAAATGAAATTGGCAGTCTTCTATACACAGTTTTCAATTCCTTTCAAATATACAACAAAATTTTTGTCCCTCCCTTCTCCTGGCCTACAGATGCCTACCATTAGACACAAATAGGTTCAGATCATTTATAAACAGTTCTATTTATCAGTTCTTACTTTGGAATGCAGATAAAATTTTTCTTCATATGTCCCTATCATTAATTTAGGTATTTATAACGGACAAAATAACTTATTTGCTCAAAATAATTTTTAAAAAAATATGGCTGTTATTGTATTCAGTGTTCTTTTTCGATTTTCTCATTTTGTTCTTCATTTCTTCATGTCTTTCCATTTTCTTTAAAATCATTCATTATTTCTTTTTTACTGTAAGTAGTAGTACAGTAGTATTTCAACATAATCACATGCATGCCACAATTTGTTCAGTCATTCCCCAAATAATGGATATGCTTGCAGTTTCCAATCTTTGTTACCTCAGAGAGAGTTGCTATAAATATATTAGAATACATGGGTTATTTTCCTTTTCTCTAGTCATCTCTGGAAACAAGTGGTGACATTGCTGGGTCAAAGGGTATAGATAGTTTAATAATTCTTTGGGTATAGTTACTGAGTGCTCACCAAAATGGTTATAGAAGTTCACAATTCCACCAATAATGAATTAGTGCCCCAATTTTCCCCATCCCCTCCAACATTTGTCAGTTTCCACTTCTATCTTTTTAGCCAGTCTGGTACATATTAAAATGATAAAAGTTTGCTTGAATGTAAATTTCTCTAAATAATTATTTTGATCATGGTTTATATAACTATAAATTGTTTTGATTTCTTCATTGGAAAATTTTCTGTTCATAGCCTTTGACCTTTTATCAATTGGGGAATGACTTTTATTCTCATAAATCTCACAAAGTTCTTTTATATTTTACATATGAGATCTTTATTTGAAAAATTGACTGTAAAATTTTTCCCAATTTTCTCCTTTCCTTCTGATCTTGGTTATAGTTGTACAAAACTTATTTTTACAATTTACTATAATCAAAACAATACCACTTATACCAACTTTGTCCCTCTCTTGTTTATTCATAAATCATTCACCTATTCATTAAATCTAATAAGTGATATGTTCTGTTCTTCTAATTTTCTTTTATAATCTATTTTGATATAGGTTGGTAAATGGTGTGAGGTATAGTTTCATGTTCAATTTCTGCCATACTGTATTCCACTTTTGTCAATAATTTTTACTGATTAATGAATTCTTATCCCCAAAGTCTTTATACTCATCAAATACAGGGTTATTATGTTTATTTGTTGTTATAAATTGTATATCTATTCTATTTCATTGATCGATTTTTCAGTCTTAGCCAGTACCAGATAGTTTTGATAATTACTGGCTTATAAAAGTTTAAGGTATTGTTAAACTTCCTTCTTTAATATTTTTTTCATTATTTCTTTAGTTAAATTATTTTACTTCCCTGAGCCTAGAAAATGAGGAAATATTTGACTAGATGGTCTATGGGAGTTTCTCTATATTCAATCTAATCATTTTTTAAGATGTCCCAAACTTGAAACATGAGCTTAGCATTGGTCCTCTCTACTAAACTGCCAAAAGTATAGTACATCAAGATTTAAGGAAGGTATTTTACAATTTCTCTCACAATAACTATGGGAAAATGACAAAATATGGGTTGGATAGTACAGGTTAGAGGAATTCATAGTTAGTGAACTCTAAAAATGTTAATTGATAGTTGATATTTTAATGTAAATCAGGAAGAAGACCTTTATCAAAGATCTATATGGAACGCAATCCTTTGCTCTTTACTGTATAGCATTTTTGTCAGATAATATATAAAAATATTTATCAAGTGTGGGTGAAAGGGAACTTTGAGCGAAAGCTAAATTCATTAGATGACAGAGTTGAGATTCATGTGTTTAATATTACAAAGACAATTCAGGAATCTAGTTTTTCTGTTTATTTTGTTTTCTTGTCAACCAAGATAATGCAACTTCCCCCCAAGGAGTAATCCTCTCCTTTTCATTTCTTTCTTTTGTGATTTTTAAATTTGAACTGTTGCTTGTTTTAGTATTTAATATTTTTTTTAAAAATGTTTCTAGACTCATACTGTTCTTAATTTTTATATAATAAATACTTAATAGATGAGTGTGAAAAAAAGAATAAATGGATGATGAATGAATTGATTTTTTAAAAACACCATTGTTATAGTGATTATCAATAGTAAAAGACTTAATCATTCTAATCAATATGATGATCCAAGACAATTTCAAAGAAATAATGCTTACATTTGGAGAGAGAGAACTGATGACTTCTCAGTACCAATTGAAGCATATTTTTTCTTAAATTTTCCTTCTTTTTTTGAAACACAGATAATATGGAAATGTTTTGCATAATTTCACATTTAATTGATATGTCACTTGCCTTCTCAATAAGTGGGGCAGAGTCTGGAGGGAGGGAGAGCATTGGGAACTGAAAATTTTATTAAAAAGTAAGGTTACAAATAAATAAATAATTTTAAAACATGCAAAAAATTATGCATTGATTGGAATATTGAAATTAGAAAAATAAAAAGAACATTATACCAATACAATGAAACTGGCATGTATTTTTTCTTATTTCATTATATTTCTAGCATCTAGTTCTAGTGCTTTGCACTTAGCTGGCATTTTAGAAATACTTGTTGCATATATATGATTAGATTACCTGTCTTTAGGTTAAAACTAAGTCAACTGTGTATGTCTAGGATGGTGATTTAATGTGACAAGACCTTGGATTTTAGTTGGATAAAAGTTTAATCTGTGTTCAGAATGCAATTTTTCAGCTATAACAAATGTGATGGTAAGCTGCATATATAGGAATTATGTGCAGGTATGAGCTCAAGGAATTCCACCATCCTACAGACTTTGGTCAGGTGAATTCAATTTTTGAAAAAAAATATTTTTTTTGTTTTTGTTTTTATATAATCTTAATTCCTGAATCTTTTCAACCACTATTCCCTTACTCCAACTATCCATATCTTTTAATACATATTTTTAAAGAGAAAGAAAATGAATGGGAAGCATTTCAGCAAAACCTGAGACTTCATATAATATTCCAAACTTCTAATCTACTTCTACAAAGAAAGTAAGAAATATACATATTCTTTAAAATGGACATGGGCACACAACAATTCATCTAAGATATGGTGGCAAAGAAATTAAGGAGAAAGAGAATTATACCATATTGGGAATATCTGTGGAATTTGGCATTGTGTATTTTGAAGAAGACTCTTCTCTTGACAGAGAAGTGGGTGATTTATAGCTGTGGAATGAAGCATACTTTTTTTTAAAAAACATAGTCAATGTGTTTTATTTTGATGGACCACTTTACTTTTTCATTATAAAAGGGTTTAATTCTTTGGGGAGGAAGCTTTACTAGAAAATGATAGTAAAACCAAAAAAATCACCAATAAATTTTTGTTATTATTGATACATATAATGATTAGAGGTTGGAAATTGGTGGGTTCTGATTGCCTTCAAATATCTGAAAAGATGCTATGTATCTGAAAGATAAAACTACAAATATTGGATAGAAGAGTGTTTAATGTTCAGAAATTAGTGAACCTAAGCCTCAGATAGCCAAAGGAAATTCATAGTGAAGAGGCTGCTCCACATTTGAAGTGATGTGTCTGGACCTCATTTCTACCTTTTCCCCTTGCAATTACAGAACCAGTTCTGAGGATAATTTCAATTCAGCCTACACCACCCATTACTAGGCTACTATCTTGATATTGAGCTCTGAAATGGTCTTCTCCCATCATAACATGTTTCTCAATGTCTACTTTTATCAAATGTCTCTGAAATTCAATATTCATCCACATCATGATATTCAGTTTCTTAGTTCATCTGTGTTAATTTATTTGCATGTTTTCAATGATTTTGTCAGATGTCCTTGATGCAGCCTTTGAGATTTAGAAACCAAAAAGTATGTACACAGTATTCTCTGTTGCTCATGCTGATTTTGGTCTAACAATTAATACCATAAAAACCCCAGAGGTCTTCCTCCATACACCATCCATCCATGGAATAATTGATCACAGCAAATTGAAATAATTTGAATGTTATAAGTATGCACACTTGCTTTGTCAGTCTACTCACCAAGAATATACATATAGATGATGAGATTAACACATACATTCGCAGAGCTTTGTTAAGAATCTCTGAAGGAAAATATGGGAACAATATTGAAAGTCTACATAATCACTTGGATTGATCTCATTGTCGTCTGCCTGAGAAACCGAACAGTATAACATTGCCATACCAGGAAAATTAATTGCTTTCATTTCAATTGTCTTAGGAAGATTTTGAAAATTTCCTGGAAAGATAAGGTAACAGCCACCGAGTTCCTTTCTCAATTTGATCTGTCAAGCATTCAACCTCTGCTTTAGACCAAACAGCTCCCATGGACTGCCCACTTTGTTTGAATGTGAAACAATCATTCACCTAAAATGTGATTTTACAGAGAACTCACATAAGGCATGCCCTCACATGGAGGTCAAAAGTGATTCAAGGACTCTAAAGTTCTCTCAAAAGAACTTTAAAGTCTATTGTGAGAATGGGAGACACTAGCAAAGGACCACCCAGCATAGTATGCCTGCATCAAAAAAAGGTATTGCATAAGCAATGCAGAAATTCAATAGCTCAAAAGAAACAGATGATCTACACCACAATTGTTCTTAATGACTGTTTCTGTCCAATTTGTGGTAGTCTTCTTAGTTCCTAAAGTTTTAATCATCATAGGCATATTATAACTTAACCACAAAATAGAAATGTCATTTTGGTCCTATTTGAGAACAAAAGACAATAAGCAACAAACTAAGTCATTAGTCGCCTCTGACCTCACTTTTTTTCTCTACAGTCTTAATCCATATAACAGACCAATTCTTACTTGAATCTCTTCCTTCCTTGTAATCTTAACATCCATCTCCTGCATAACTCTCAATGTCTTATCACTCTTTTCAAGCACCTTCATTTCTCCTAACGGCATACTGCTGATTGTTTCTAGTACAAAAGTTTTTAATCATGTTCATATTTGTACTCCTTGACGTTTTGAATAAATTCTCTCCCAAGACCTATTTGATATAAAGGGAAATAAATTCCCTAATTCCCTTTACATATGCACATAGTAAATAAAATTGAAATTGGATAATTTTTTTTATTTTCAAAGACAGACCAAAAATTGTGTTACTTCATTGATTGGAAATCAGATAAAGTTTTCTTTTATGTATTGTTATGCTAATATAGTTTCTTATTAAATTTCATCCATAGTTCTTTGACAAGTTTCTCATCAACTTTGATGATATACAGATTGGGCAAACTTGTGTCAGAGGAATTTATGTAACCTTGACAATTGGACCTGATACATATTTTCATGTTATCCTATCAACTGGACATTACTTCTATGTAATAAAGTTTTTTTATTCTTTTTTATAATTAATTTTTAATAAGTTTAGCAATCATGAGTGATCCTGAACATTCCATGATTTATTCAATAACATTTCTAAGAGTCATTGTTTCAAACCATTTCTATGTTTAAGACAATGGGTCTCTCCTTCTCTTCCCTCTTAACTTAAAAATCTTGATTTCTACTTTACTTTGAAAAACTAGGTCAAATTTAAGATCTTCATTTACCTGCTTCAAACTTCAAAATCTCTACTTGTGACTTTGCTCTCATTACTGCCTATCTCTGCCAGGTGCATACTCTAATAATCACATCCCTAGAGATAATGAAATGGCATAATATACAAAGCTCTGGCCTTAGGAAGAACTAAGTTCAAGTCTAGTTACAGTATCTTTGTGAACGTAGGTAAGTTACTTAGCCTTTATTGGTCTCAGTTTCTTCAACTAAAAGATGAAAATGATAATAAAACAATAATAACAATGTAATAATAACACCTTCCTCTATTGTGATCAAATAAGATAATATTTAGAATGTGCCAAGCAAATAGGAGACTTAATAAATGTTTATTCCCTTCTCTTATTTGCTTTCCTAGGACAATGTTGGTTCAAATTCATTCTCTAATGGTTTTTGCCTGTATAATACTGATGAAGTCACTTAAACTCCTTGAATCTCATTTTCCTGATTTATTAATTTATACACAGAATTTAATTAGATAGTCACTAAAATTTTTCTTGTTTGAAATCTGAGTCTGATTCTGTCCCTCAACTGGGTTCTGAACAAGATAAAGTAAAGCAAAATTATGACAACCCAAGTATTTTTATTGACTGCCATAAGATATTGCTCATAGAATTAAATATTTTGAGCTTCAAGGATCTTCCCATAAAACTTTACTTTAAACCATCCATTTGTACCCATAATGAAATACTTTTATTCTAATATATTTCCCTCTTAATTTGTAGATTTCATGAGAATTGAGATCATATGTTATTCAAATTTTGCTTAATCTTTGTGGTTTAGCAGATAGAATCCTACTGCTCATGGATTCTCCACAATATTCCATTACAAATCTACTTTGTAGTCTCATGATTAGGAAAATTCATTTCAATTCCTATAAATCTGAAGCAACTAACTGGTATGTAACATCAGTCCTAAACTGAAGTGATACCTCAGTGGAGGAAGTTTTCTAAAGAAATCACAGTTACTTTTCCCTGCAGAGGCCTTTATATAAAATAGGCTCATAGTAAATATTTCATTTTGAAGAATTGCAGAATCATGGCCTAAATGTGTACTGTGTACCATATAGAGGGAAGAACTAAACAACCTCTATGTTTCTTTCTTTCTTTAAGATTCCATTTATTCCACATTCCCTTATCCCTTCCCTTTGGTTCCATGACTGACTTTTATCCTTTTGCATCCAGCAGTAATGGCGAAGGGGAAAAGGGAGTTCAGTTCAAGTCAATTCTTAATAATTAGGTTATCCTTTAATCCTCTGTCATCTCTTTGAATCTTAGATATTGTCATCTTCTGTTATTTACACTCTTCAGTTGAAATTCCTCATCCTCAGATAGGATACCTCAGTTGTTTCTGCTCCATTTGTAAGTCGTAAGTCTTGCTTTCTTTATTTTTCCTGCAGCTATATTTATTCTGACTGGTAATATTAGTGTGACTGTGAGAGGATTCGAAGGATGAGAAATAGGTAGCAATTTGATCTGAGTGCCTAAGCTTTCAAACCTTAAAGAAGCGTCTCTGCCTCCTTTTATGCAAAGATGGTTTTTGTGTCAAATTAAATGGATCTAGATAGATTTCTCAGCAATCTTGTAACTGCTTTCTTATGCAAGTTCTAGAATCTAAAGTGGGTCATTTTAGAATTCATACTTCAAAATTTTCCCTCATCTCCTCCTATTTAAACTTCTCCTTAAAACCATCTTCCAGCTATTTTCTGCTCACTGTTAATCTATATCCAAGGACTCAATGTGGCATTGTGCGAGAGAGGAAATCCTAGGAGAAGTATTGCTGTAGTTGTTCAGTTATGTCTGACTCTTCATGAGTCATTTGGAGTTTTCTTGACAAAGATTCAGGAATGTTTTCTCATTTCCTCCTATAACTAATTTTATGGATGAAAAACTAAGGCAAACAGGGTTAAAGTGACTTGCCCAGGGTCACACAGATAAATAACTATCTGAGGCTAGATTTGAGTTTAAAAAGATGAGTCTTTCTGATTACAGTCTAGTGCTGTGGCCACTGTGCCACTGTGCTACCTTAAAGGAAAGCAGAGCCACACCAAATTGTATCATCTGTGTAACCAAAAAATAAATCTAGTTTGTTGCTCCAATTTATATTTTCATATATTGGTACATGTCTGTGTAAAAGAAACACATGCTTATACATATGATACACATATGTATATACACTCATGTATATACACAGAGACAAGTATATACATATATGTATGTATATAAATATATTATATATATATATCCATTTCTATAACTTATGCTTGATTTGAAGCTCCTTAAGTCAAAATATGATTTTCAAATCCCATCATCATGATATATTTACTGAATGATTTTGAATGACTTAAGAAGTAAAACTTAGAATAGACACAATGAAATCATGTGCCTCTAGCATAAAATGAAATATATACTAAAGTCATGTTCCCAAGGAGCATCCTGGCCTGCAGGTGACTCTGAGTTTTTAAGGGCTGTATCCAACAAAGCACAAACTCTAATAGATTTTTATCAAACTGAAAAGGTTTTAAATATAACCCCTTGACTACCTGTGTTTTTGTCATTGAAAGTCCAGATTTGCTAATTTTGAAGAGGCTAATAACCAGAAAGTTGGCAACAAGATAATAAGATTTTTCAGGCAAAAGGGTACATGATAACTGTTATGGGTATAGAGCTGTTTATCCTGACAAAATCACAAACCTTCAACATAAGCTGAGACAGACAGGGAGCATGAAACAGAGAATGATGGAGAGAGGTAGTAGGGCAACCACAATTGAGGACTAGTGATATTTTAATCACTTTATATACTAAATTACAAATTACTTTCCAGAATAGTTGGACTAATTCACAATTGTACCAATAGTGAATTATTTGGCTTACCTTTCCACAAAATCTCCTGCACTGACCATTGCTATCTTTTTCATCTTTGCCAATTCAATATATGCAAAATGAAACCTCAGAGTTGTTTTTGTATGACTCAGGATTTGAAGCATTCTTTCATATGTTTGTAAATATTTTTTCCTTTGAGAAATGTATATTAATATCTTTTGTCCATTTATCTATTAGAGAATGGATTCTAATCTTATTTGTTAGTTGAATATCCATGGATAATATAATTACATGCAAATCAAAGGCTTTTGAGAGGAGTTGAATAGCTACATACCTACATGTCTCTATTTTCATTTCCATAATATGTTTATGAGAATGTTTTATATACATATTGAGATTTTTTCATTTTAAAAAATGATGAGAAAAGAACAGTCAGTCTTTCTCAATTCTCTTCAGTACCCTTCACAGTGATATAGATGAAAGGTATAGAGGACAAAAATTGTCATTTGTTGTTTATAAAATTGAATGAGTGGACCAAACACAGCCTTCATGATCCATCACCAATCAAGTCCCATTCATCCATGAATATCCATGATTCCACTGGTACTAGATGTAATCAGAGAGATATTTTTGTTTAGTGGGTTATTATCATTTTTAAAGTACTAATTCAGAGAGAGAGAGAGAGAGAGAGAGAGAGAGAGAGAGAGAGAGATGATGTATGGTCATTAAATGCATTGGTCTTTTCCATAGTACTATATTCGAAATAAAAGTGATTTTCTTTCTATATGACAAAGCACTACTACAGCTCTTAGTCGCTCATGGTTTTTTCTTATGATATTGTGATCCAGGATACTAAAAAAGCTGATTTAGAATTGGGTCTTCCTAAAAATTGATCAGCCAAACTAATCACGTGGAAAATGCCATGAACCAAGTGTCTTTGTAGTCCTGAGCACAAATACAAGTGGATGGGTAGATCACTGAGTTAGTTCATCTGTCCATGTATCTTAGATAGGCATTTTAGTTGAACAGTGAGTGATTTATATCCCAAACTGATTAAGACTGAGAAAGTACTCTGGACTTCATTTTGGAATTTGTACTCTGCTTCTAATTATCTTTGACATATAAGACTTTTACATGCTGTCTTTCTGTTTATGTTATACTGCTGTAAGGCACTAAATAGCACTCTGTAGAAAGAATCAAAGCTAAATATCAATGAAACAGCAATGGAGAAATGTAAATTTTATGTAAGTAAGCTGTAGCATGTTACCAAGGTCAATTTGCATTCAAGCAGCAGGGTCAAATATATGGCTAACGAAATGAAAGATTGAAAGCAAAAGAGGTGTATGCATCTCATGGAAGTGTTAAAGTTGGAAGTTTTAAGTCCAGTGTTCAAATTCTGACTTTGCTAGTAACTGTTATCAAAAGAAATTTACTGTTTGAACCTTGATTTCTTAATTTGTAAATAATGTTTGAGCCTAAAAAAATACTTCTCATCTCTAAATCTATGATATTTTCAGTTTGTGCACCCCAATCTGTTTCCTACCAATTGTATTACCTTGGACATCTCATTTAAACTCTCCAAGTCTCATTTTATTCATCTGCTAAATGAGGGATTTGAACTGAATGAAATTTAAGCTAGTTTACAGTTCTAAGTCAATTATCCTATAATTGTCTCTATTTAGGAAGTTCAAGTGAGGAAACATATATCACTATTACAAATTATAAACTGTTAAGGTAATATACAGACCAAAAACATTTCCTGAGATATTAAGAAAATATGCAATTTGCTCAGGATAACACAGTTATTAGATGTCAGCAATAGAATTTGAACCAGGTCTTTTTGATTAGAAGAATAACCTTTAATTCAATATACTAAATTCTTCCTCAGTTAAAAGATAGTATGAGGAATTAAATTCTAAGAACTAAATGTTAACAACTCAATTCTGAAAAATAATGGAAACATTATAACTTATTTTTTTGGTTACTTCATTTACCCATTCTCTGAATGGTCTTAGGTAGATGTCAAATGAACATGAAAATATTGTAGTAGAAGGCCAGAACTAAAGGCCAAGGGCCATTCTCTTTAAGATTTTCTTTGCTATTCAAATCAAAAGAAGCTATTGAGTGGGAAAAAAAGAAATTAAATCCAAATGTAAACTAGTCCTCTGGAAACAAACCGAGGGGGTATTATGTTTACTCTTAAAAAAAGAATATTTTAGTAATGTATAAAAAAAATTATTTTCACAAAATAATAATGAATAAACAAATCAATCAATCAATCAAGCAATAAAAGAAACAAACCATTCTCTTTTGGAAACATCCTTTGAAATCAAGAACCTTTGAATTTTCTGCTGGAAAGTACTGTTCTGGGAACTAGAACATGTGAAATGGAAACTGGTATGTTCCTTCACATTTTTCTGGAACTAATACTTTGGAAATTCAAATGGGAATTACATAAATCACATCAACACAATTGACTTTGAAGGTACAGTAGCCAATAAAACTTGACTTGCAGTGAAATGAAATTAATTGGGTTTAAAGAAAACAAGTGAAATGACTGCAGTAAAACAATAAGATTAGTGGAATTGTATTTAGCTTTGGGCACCCAATATTATTAGATGTGTTTACCAAATGCAAATTTTATTTGAACAAAAACCGACTATTCATGTTTAATTCAATGATAGTTTGAAAATCTTTTAACAGTACTAATGCAAGCTATTCTGCCATGCCAAAGTCTGTTTAGGTCCTAGGATATCCTTGGTTACCAGACTGATTTTGTGACCCTTGCAAATATGTAAGGTCATAAAGATATTTATAAAGGCTTGGATGAAAGTGAGATGCACCCACAAGCTGATAAGACACATCCTAAGTTGTGAATGAAGAAACACATGCCACTAAGTTGTGACTGGAAGGAAGAGAAAGTGTAGTATTTCTTGTTCCTATCTTGGTGAGAGAGAGAGAGAGAGAGAGAGAGAGAGAGAGAGAGAGAGAGAGAGAGAGATCTATTAAAGTCATTCCAAGGTCCTAGAGGCAGTAATATTGTTGTGAAAATAACACTGGACTGGCATTCAGAAGATTTGGGTTCTTCTCTGGTGACAATAGACAAAGCTCTGAACCTCATTTTCTTTATCTCTTAAATAATAATTTCCATGATCTGTTTTAAAATTTATTAGTGAGTTATTTTTAGCATTTTTTTCAAAAGTTGAGTTCCCTGTTACTTCTCTCCCTTCAGTCATTTCCCCAAATATTGAGAAAGCAAGTCACAATAGTATGCTATATTTCTAATATTTCTCCCATATTTAAAATGCTTTAATTCTAAATGGAATAAGATAGGGACTAAGCCTGTGATTCTACTAGTATAGGAACACTCTCTACAATCTTAGATCAGAGACTTTGTAGTTTATAGTTATCAAGAGTTGCCTAGAGCACTGATGGATTAAATGATCTGTTCACTATCATGTAACCAATATGCGTCAGAAGTAGGATTTCAATCTAGGTCTTCTTGGCTCTATGTCTATTCCTGTAAACTTTTCCACTCATTGTGTCCAAGATACTACATGATTAACCCCACAAACTTAAATGAAAACTTTCCTCTTCCTAACGAAAATTGTAATTGAACACCACTGGACAAGCACTAAATTCAATATTAAACAATTCTTTTAAGAAAATGACTTCCATGCACATGAAGAACTAACCCAGGGCAAGCGCTCACAGTGGAGTGCTTTCAATTTCTCTCTTAAGAAGTTTGGAATTGGGGTAGCTAGGTGGCACAGTGGATAGAGCACCAGCCCTGGAGTCAGGAGGACCTGAATTCAAATCCAGCCTCAGACACTTAATAATTGCCTAGCTGCATGACCTTGGGCAAGTCACTTAACCCCATTGTCTTAAATTTAAAAAAAATTAAAATATTAAAAAAAAAGAACTTTGGAATTGCTAGTGCAGCATGGGAGACACTGGCACTGACCTAGCCAGTATGGCATGCCGTCATCAGACAGGGTGCTATGCTCTATACACATTTAGAGAACTCACTTGAGGTGTTCACATGGACCATTTGTGCTTGACCTGTGGTAGAGCATGCTGAGCTACTATTGGTCATCTCAACCACAGTGGAACACACTACAACTTGACTCTTACACAGTGATGTCATTTTGGTCCTCTTCAAGAATAAAAGGACAAGAAGCAACCAACCAACCAACCAACCAGTAAAACATGTATTATGTGCCAGATATGGGCAATTCTAAAGTAAAAACAAAATAGTCTCTCCCTTCCCTGAGCTTACATTCTAACAATACAAAGCAGCATTTTTTTTGGAGGCAGTTGAGGTTCAGTGACTTCAGAGAGTCAGACAGTTCCTTAGTGTCTTAGACTGAATTTGAACTGATATCATACTGACTCCAGGATTGGTGCACCAGCTACCTGCCCCACAAGGTGACTTTTTGAGACAGACAGTAAAAGTGAAATCAAGAAGGAAAGGCTCTTATCAAAAGTGAGCTAATACTTGAGGGAAATCAGGAATTCCAAAAAGCAGAAGTGGTGAGAGTTTGTAATCCATTTATAAGGAATGGTCTAGACAAACCCACAGAGACAGGCTAAGGAATGTCATGTACAAAGAACAGCAAGAGCGACACTACAATTCATGGAAAGAAATGATAAATAATAAATTTGGAAAAATATGTTAAATCTATGTTTCAAAGAGTTTTAAAGATCAAGCATAGGAGTTTATATTTAATTTTAGAAGATATACCCAGGAAGTCACTGGAGTTTATTGAGTATCATTGGGGGGTGGCATAGTCACATAGAGCTTCAGGAAAATCACATTGGTGTCTCTGTGGTAGATGTATTACAGAAAGAGACAAGTAACAGAAAGTTAAAAAGGATCTGAAATGACCCAGGTAATTAGTGTTTGAACTAGAAAGAGGAAAGAATAAGTAGGGGGTATTTGGAAGGGTGGTAGTTTTTTCTTCAGTCCTCAGATTTTCTGGTATAACTGAGAGAGAAGGAGAGGTAGGAGGCTTTTATGAATCTGAAGAAAAGTATTAAGAGAGGGGAAAGCTTCCACTGATAATGGAAGGTGATGAGAACATTCCAGATCGTGGCTCCATGAATTCAGTACAGGTTATGGTCCATCTCTTGGAGTGCCACAGAGAGATTTTGGAGTGTCACAAAACAAATAATGATTCAGGAAAATTCAGATGTCAAGAAATTACAGACTAGATTAAAATGAAGAGAGATCGGATGCAAATTAATTTCTCTTTAAAAAATATTTTATTTTTTTCAATTTCATGAAAAGTATCTTTAAACTTTCATTCTTTAATACTTTGAGTTCCCAATTTTCTCCTTTACTCCTTGCCCCCCCACTGATAAGGAAAGGAATTTGGCATTGTTTACACATGTGTAGTCATGTGAAACTTATCTCCATACCAGTCATATTGTGAAAGGAAATAGAGAACAAAAAAAAAGAAAAAAGAAAAATATAAATAAGGAAAGTAAAAATAAGTATAATTGGTCTGCATTCAGATTCCATCATTTTTCTCTTCATAAGTATGGAATTGTGTTGGATTATTGTATTGCTGAGAATAGCTAAGTCATTTACAGGTGATTGCCATAAAATATTGTTACAGAATTATCAAGAGAATTAATGAAAACAAATGCAAAGGAAGATAGCATAACTGTTCCAGTCTAAAACTACATTATAAAACAGCAGTTATCAAAAATTTGGGAATGGCTTAGAAATAGAGTAGTGGATCAGTGAAATAGGTTGGGTTCAGAAGACACAGTAGTAAATAACTTTAATAGTCTATTGTTTGGGGGACAGCTAGGTGGCACAGTGCATAGAGCATCAGTCCTGGGGTCATGAGGACACGAGTTCAAATCCAGCCTCAGACACTTAATAATTACCTAGCTGTGTGACCTATGGCAAGTAACTTAATTCTGTTGCCTTGCAAAAACCAAATAATAATAAGAATCTATTGTCTGATACACCCTAAGATTACAACTTCTTGGCTAAGAACTCACTATTTGGCAGAAACTTCTGGGAAAACTAGAAAATGAATGGTAGAAACTGCACATAGACCAACATCTCACATCCTATACCAAAATAAGGTAAAAATGGGCACATGATTTAGACATAAAAGGTAATATCATAAGCAAATTAAGAGAGGAAGGAATAATTTACTCAATTCCATGGATAATGGAGTAATTTATGATGAAACAGGAGATAGAAAACATTATGAAACACAAAATGGATAATTTTGATTGTGTTAAATTAAAAAAATTGCACAAATAAAACCAATGCAACCAAGATTAGAAGGAAAGCAAAAAACTGGGAAATTATCTTTAAAGCAACTGTCTCTGATAAAGGTGTCATTTCTCAAATATTTAGAAAACTGAATCAAATTTATAAGAATACAAATCATTCTCTAAATGACAAATGATCAAAATATATGAACAGGTCCTTTTCAGATGGATAAATAGAAATTATCTTTATAGTCATATTAAAATGCTCTAAATCTCTATTGATTAGTGTGAAGATTGGCATAGAGTGTGAATCTGTGATCCAGGCTATGTCTTAGCCAACACCTATTTTTGTGTGATACATGCTCAAAAATTGTTCCATTATGGTTCTCTATGAACCCTGATGATTTATGCAATGCTAGATAAGGACCCTGAGAACAGAGGGAGTATGCAACTTGGGAAGAAAATATGCCTGAAAATACAATACACAGTTATGCAGGTGCAGAAATCAGTACTGAGTTAGACAAAACAGATCCTGTACCCAGAATGTGGGAAAATATTTCACAGAGGTCTGTGACCAGACCAAATGGTACAACTCTCACAAGCGTGCATTTTTGATTATATACCCTTTGTGGTTTTTTATCTTTTAATATTCTAACTCTAGACAAAAAAATAGATTGCTCTCTTGCATTGCCTGTGTCTTTTCTCTATTCAGCTTCTCACCGAAGCAGAGAGGGTGCAGGTCACTCCTGAAAGATTAGAGAAATGAAATTTAAAACAACTTTGAGGTACCACTTCACCTGATCAAATTAATGACCGAAAAATAATGATGAATGTTGGAAAGGATGTGGGAGAACTGGGACACTAATGAGCTATTGTTGGAGTTGTTAACTGATCCAACCATTCTGGAGAGTAATTTAGTAATTTGGGAATATATCTATATTCTATATATATATATATATATATATATATATATATATATATATATATATAGATATATATATAGATATATCTATCTCTCTCTCTCTCTCTATATATATATATATATATATATATATATATTCCCAAAGGGCAATCACATTGTTCATACTATTTGACCCAGCAATCACATTACTAGATCTGAATCTCACAGCAATCAAAAAAGGGGGGAAAGACCCACATAGCAGCTCTTCTTGTTCTTTTTATGGTGGTAAATTAGGAAATTGTTCATCAGTTGGGGAATGGCTGAACAAGTTGTGATATATGAATGTTATTTTGAATGATACTTTTAGACAAAGTTTGAATCTGGAACTGTTGAGATCATGGTTTTTAATTAGTCTTAAATTCTTTCTCAAAATTATCTCTACATGTTTCTCAATTCCATCAAAAATTCTTTAATTGTCCTAATTTTCCTACATTCCCTCCAACTTCCAAAATTCTCCTTTTTTGATAGGAGTGAGATGGTAATTTAGAATTGTTTATATTTGAAATTCTCTAATCAATAATGATTTAGAGCATTTTTCATTTGACTGTAGATATCTGATTTTTTCATCTGCAAAACAACTTATTCAATACTTTTGAACACTTGTCAATTGGGTAATAACTTGCATTCTTATAAATTTGACTCAATTCTCCTCCATATATTAGAGAAATGAGGCCTTCATAGAGAAACTTTTTGTAAAAGGTGTTTTTTTTGGGGGGGGGGCAGTGGAGTTAAGTTATTTGCCCAGGTATTACAACTCTTAAGTATCAAGTGTCTGAAGCATGATTTGAATTCAATTTCACCTGACTCCAAGGCCAGTGGGTTATCCACTGTGACATCTAACTGCCCCAAAAAGGATGTTTTTAAATTTTAGCTGCCTCCCTCTGTCTGTCTGTCTGTCTGTCTGTCTATCTGTCTGTCTGTCTCTCAATCTGTCTGCATGTGTGTGTTTCTCTCTCTTTCTCTCTCTGTCTCTGTCTCCCTATGTTTCTATCCCCCTCTCTTTCCCAAACTCCCTGCCCCCCATTTGTCCCCTCCCCTATCTGCTTTAATCTAGTCTGTCTTCAAAAATGTGTTGCTTTTGGACATCATCTCCCTTCTATCAGTCCCTTCACTTTTTTTCTTATCCACTTTCTTTCCTACTTCCCTATAGGGTCTAAAACAGATTTCTATATCCAACTGAATTAGTATATTATTTCCTCTTTAAGTCAATTCTGAAGTTGATAAATTTCAATGTTATCTATGATCTTCCTACATCCCCCCTCCACTGTAAAAACTTTTTAACACTTCATTTATATTTTATAATATTCCACATTCTACCTCTGCCTTTCTCTTCTCCCTGCCAATTCTTCTAAATCATAAATTTTATTTTCATAGCATCCCATCATTGAAATCCCTCTTTCTCACTCCTTAATTTTATTTTTAGATGTTGTCTTATCATTGTCAAACCACACCTGTTCCCTCTATCTATGCATCATCCTTCTTAATGTCCTAATAGTGATAAAAGTTCCTTAGTTACAAGTACCATCTTCCCATATAGGAATGTACACAATTCTATATTATTGAATCCCTTGTGATTTCTCTTTCCTGTTTAACTTTTTATGATTCTCTTGAGTCTTGTACTCAAGAGAATTTTCTATTCAACTCTAGTCTTTTCATTAGGAATTGTTGAAAGTTCTCTATTTCATTATGTTTCTATTTTTTTTCTTATAAATGATTATTCAGTTCTAATCAGTAAGTGATTTTTTGGTTATAATCCTTACTCCTTTGTCCTCTGGAATATCCCATTTCAATCATTCTGATACTCTAATGTAGAAAATACCAAATTCTGTATGATTCTGGCTTCAAAATATTTGAATTATTTCTATCTGATTGTTTTCAGTATTTTCTCCTTGACCTGAAAACTCTGAAATTTGGCTAGGAGTTTTAATTTTAGACTCTCTTTCAAAAGGTGATCAGTGGATCCTTTCAATTTCTATTTTATCCTTTGATTCTTTTAGGGGTTATTTTAGTATTTTTTTTGGCAAGGTAATGGGGTTAAGTGGCTTGCCCAAGGCCACACAGCTAGGCAATTATTAATTGTCTGAGGGCAGATTTGAACTCAGTTACTCCTGACTCAAGGGCCAGTGCTCTATCCAATGAGCCCCCTAGCAGCCCCCATCCTCTGATTCTAAGATATCAAGGCAGTTTTCTTTGAAAATTTCTTGAAATCTACTATCTGGGTTTATTTTTTGGATCATGATTTTCAAGTAGTCTTAGATATTTTTCTTAAAATTATTTCTCCTTGAGCTGTTTTCTAGGACAGTAGTTTTTCCAATGAAATATTTCAGACTTTCTTCTTTTTTATCCTTTTGATATTATTTGAGTGTTTCCTGAAGTATCATTAGTTTCCATTTCCCTGATTTTAATTGTGAAGGCATTATTTGTTCAGTAAGTTTTTAAACTCCTTTTCCATTTAGATAATTCCACTTTTAAAAAATTAAATTAAATTTTCTAAATTTATATTTTTATTTATTTGCATATTACTAAAATTGTCTTGTTGTAAGAGTAAACATAATCCTCCCTCTCCCACAGAGATTTTTTTTAAAAAGTTCACAAGAAATATTATTTATTAATTATTATTTTTTTAGGTTTTTGCAAGGCAAACGGGGTTAAGTGGCTTGCCCAAGGCCACACAGCTAGGTTATTCTTAAGTATCTGAGACCAGATTTGAACCCAAGTACTCCTGACTCCAGGGCTGGTGCTTTATCCACCGGGCAACCTAGCCGCCTCTATTTCACAAGAAATAAAAAGAAAGAAAGGGGAAATATGTGCTTCAGTCTCTGTTCAGATACCATCAGTTCTGTCTCTGGGGTGTATCATATTCTTTATCACAAGTCCATCAAAGAACTTACTTCTATATTTTTTCCCACAGTTACTATTGTTGATTGTAATTTCCTCCATCCATTCCTCCCCACTACCATTTATTCTATTTTCTCTCTCTTTTCACTCTGTCCCCTCTTCAAAAGTGTGCTATGGGGCAGCTGAGTGGCCCAGCAGAAAAGCACCAGTCCTGGGGCCAAGAGGCTTGGAATCCACTTCCCACTTCAGACACATAGCAACTGCCCAGACACGTGGTCCTGGGTAGACCTTGCAAAAAAATGTGTTTTATCTGACTACTCTCCCACAATTTACCCTCTCCTATATCATCTACATACCCATTCCCATTCTCTAACTTTTTTTCCCATACATTTCCTCGCTTTTTCCTCTAGGATAAATGATTTCTATACACTATTAAGTGTATATGTTGTTCTACTTCTGAGCCATTTCTGCTGAAAATGAAGGCTCACTCATTTCCCCTTACACATTCTACCTCTCCTTTCCCTTTCTCCCAAGTACATTAACATTTTTTGCCCATTTACTCCATATTTACAATATATTATACTTTCACATTCAGCTCCCTCCTATGCCTTGCCTATATATATATATATATATATATATATATATATATATATATATATATATATATATATGCTTCTTCTAATTGCTCTGTTAAATGAGAAAGTTCATATGAGTATTATCAGTATCATCCTCCCATGCAGGAATATATACAGTTTATTATCATTAAATCCCTCAGAATTTTCCCTTCCTGTCTAACCTCTCCTTGTGTCTACCTGAGTCTTGTACTTGAAGATCAAACTTTCTGTTCAGCTCAGGGCATTTCGAAAGGAACATTTGAAATTCTCCTATTTCCTTGAATGTCCTTCTATTTTCCTTGAAGAGGATATTCAATTTTGCTGAGTAGTTGATTCTTAGTTGCATTCCAATCTCTTTTGCCTTCCAGAACATCATATTCCAAGTTCTATGAGCCCTTGATGTGGATGTTGCAAAACCTTGCGTAATTCTGATTTTTAACTCCATGATATTGGAATTATTTCTTTCTTATTGGTTGTAATATTTTCTATTTGCCTTCGGAGTTCTGGAATTTGGCTATAATATTCCCGGGTACTTTGGATCTTATCAGTAGGAGATTGGTAGATTCTTTCAATTTTTTTAGGTTTTTTTTTGAAAGCAATGGAGTGAAGTGGCTTGCCCAAGGCCACACAGCTAGGTAATTATTAAGTGTCTGAGACCGGATTTGACCCCAGGTACTCCAGGGCCGGTGCTTTATCCACTGTGCTGCCTGGCTGCCCCAATTCTTTCTATTTCTATTTTACCATCTGCTTCTAGCATATCAGGGCAATTTTCCCACAGAAATTCTTTAAAACTGAAGTCTAGTCTCTTTCTGATCATGACTTTCATGTAGTCCAATAATTTTTAAATTTTCTCTTCTGGATTTGTTCTCCTGGTCAGTTGCTGTTTTCCAATGAGACATTTCACATTTTCTTCTAGTTTTTCATTTATTTTTAAAAATTTTGTTTTATTGTTTCTTGATTCCTCACAATGCCATCAACTTTTTTTCACTCGATTCTACATTTGAAGGAGTTGTTTTCCTCAGAGAGCTTTTTTATCTCCTTTTTAGCTGGCCAATTCTGCTTGTTAAGCTATTCTTCTCCTCATTAACTTTTTGGACTGCTTTTTCAATTTGACCAAAGCTGGTTTTTAACATGTTGTTTTCTTTTTTGTTATCTCCTTCACTGATCTATTGACTTGGTTTTCATATTTTTTGTGCATCACTTTCATTTCTCTTCCAAATTTTTCCTCTACCTCCCTTACTTGATTTTCAAAATGTTTTCTAAACTCTGCCATATCTTGAGATCAACTCCTGTTTTTCTTGGAAGCTTTGGATGCAGAAACTTGGACTTTGTCATCTTCTCAGTGTGTATTTTGATCTTCCATGGGTCTAAAGTAATTGTCTATGGTCAGGTTCTTTTTTTTTTTCCAGTTTACTCATTTCCCCAGTCTGTGCCCTGATTGTGAGGTTCTTTCCAAGCTTTTGAGTTGTTATTGGGACACCCCCCATAAGAACTTCAGTTCCTTCAATGTATTAAGAGAGTCTCTGACTGCTCTCCTGCCTGTGCTCTGGTCTGTGGATGATCGTAAGCATTCCTCCTTGCCCTAGAGCTGTGAAGAGGGTCCCTGTTCTATGGCAATGGGGGAGCCCCAGTCGGAATATGGACAAAGAGTCCTGTCACAGAGACAGAGGAGAGAACTCGGCAGTCTCCCTCCACCCCCTTCTGTGTGCTCTAGGATCAGTTGCCTGGTGGCTCCCTGCTGGGTAGCTCTTCAGGTTTGCTTCAGTTTCCCCAGATCTGGGCTGCACTGAGGGCTGCAGCTTCCCTGAGTGTCATGCTGGCCTGGGCTTCTTGCTCACTCTGGCAGAGGTTTCCCAGTGATCTTCCAAGTTGTACTTGTTCCCTGGGTTGGGAAGTCTGGAAACTGCTTCTGCTGCCACGAACTGTTGCCCCCAGGGACCCAGGAGCTCCAAGGGTTGTTCCTGGAAGACTGGAGCTCCTTTACTCAGGCAAGGTAATTCTAGTTGTGCTGCAGCCACCTCCAGTCTCATGGAACAGACCCTTCTCAAGATCTTGCAGATTACCTTATGTTGGAGAATTGCTTCACTGGTTCTTTCTTTTTTTTTCCTTTTTTTCAATTTATTTTTATTAAAGATATTATTTGAGTTTTACAATTCCCCCCCCCCCAATATTGCTTCCCTTCCCCCCACTCCCCCATGGAAAGCACTCTGTCAGTCTTTACTTTGTTTCCATGTTGTACCTTGATCCAAATTGGGTGTGATGAGAAAGAAATCATATCCTTAAGGAAGAGAAGAGAAATCTAAGAGGCAACAAGATCAGACAATAAGATATCTATTTTATTCTAAATTAAAGGGAATAGTCCTTGCACTTTGTTCAAACTCCACAGCTCCTTATCTGGATACAGATGGCATTCTCCTTTGCAGACAGCCCAATATTGTCCCCGATTGTTGCACTGATGGAATGAGCAAGTCCTTCAAGGTTGAACAGCACTCCCATGTTGCTGTTTGTTTTTCTGGTTCTGCTCATCTCACTCAGCATCAGTTCATGCAAATCCCTCCAGGCTTCCCAGAATTTCCATCCCTCCTGTTTTCTAATAGAACAATACTGTTCCATGACAGTACTGTTCTAAGCCATTCCCCAATTGTAGGACATTTACCTGATTTCCAATTCTTTGCCACCACAAACAGGGCTGCTATAAATATTTTTATACAAGTAATGTTTTTACCCTTTTTCATCATTTCTTCAGGGTATAGACCTAATAGTGGTATTGCTGGGTCAAAGGGTATGCACATTTTTGTTGCCCTTTGTGCATAGTTCCAAATAACTTTCCAGAAGGGTTGGATGAGTACACAGCTCCACCAACAGTGTAGTAGTGTCCCAGATTTCCCACAACCCTTCCAACAATGATCATTATCCTTCCTGGTCATATTGGCCAATCTGAGAGGTGTGAGGTGGTACCTCAGAGAAGCTTAATTTGCATTTCTCTAATAATTAATAATTTAGAGCATTTTCACTGGTTCTTTCTATGGATTCTGTTTCTCCAAAACATAGTGAGAATCATAATTTTAAGCCTTTCAGAATATTTTGAAAGACATTTCCTGGGAAATCCTGTCCTAATGTTGCCATCTTGGCTCCACCCCTCCACCCCATCTCCATTTGACAATTCTACTTCTAAAGGAGCTTTCATCTTCAATAAATTTCTGTACCTCTGTTTCCATGTGATCAATTTTTTGAGCTCTTTGATGGACTTATTTTAAGGAAATGTTCTTCTTGGTGGATTTTTGTGATTTTTAAATTTTGCTTTTTTTTCAGGTCTTTGGTGTATTTTTGTGCCTCCTTAGCAAAGTTGCTGACTTTTTCCTCCCATGATTTTCTGACATCATCCTAATTTCTTTCCCTAATTTTCTTTCTAATTCTCTTATTTGAATTTTAAAACTCTTCCTGAGGTTATCCTGGTGTTCTTCTTGAAGTGAAGACTAATTTTCAGTTTTCTTTCAGTCTTTGAATATTTTGTTTCTGTTGTCATCTGAGTATATATTTTAACCTTCCTTAGCACCATAGTAACTTTCTATGATCAGGTTCATTTTTTTTTTTTGTTGCTGTTGTTTGTTAATTCCAGTCTATTCCTTGATTTTTAATTTGATGTCAAATATGTTCTTTTTTCTTCAAAGAAGAGGAGACAATCTCTCAGGCTTCAGATTTTCATGCTTTTTTATTTTTATATTTTTATTTTT